>NC_044978.1:133636566-134314652 GCF_008728515.1 Papio anubis | reverse complement strand
AGGGAAGGGAAGGGAAGGGAAGGGAAGGGAAGGGAAGGGAAGGGAAGGGAAGGGAAGGGAATCCCACTACTGGGTATCTACCCAGAGGAAAATTTGTCATTACACGAAAAAGATCCTTGCTCCACGCATGTAGCAGCACAATTCACAATTGCAAAAACATGGAACCAAACCAAATGCCCATCAATGACTGGATAAAGAAACCGTGTATATACATACAATGGAATACTACTCAGCTATAAAAAGGAATGAATTAATGGCATTCACAGCAACCTGGATGGAATTGGAGACTCAAAATTAGTGGAAGAAAAAAGTAATAATGATCAGAGCACAAATAAATGCAACAAAAAAATTACAAGGTATCAATGAAATGGAAAGTTGGCTTTTTGGAAAAAAATCAAAAATCAACAAACCTTTAGCCAGACTAAGAAAAAAGAGAGAAGGCCCAAATAAAATCAGAGCTAAAAAAGGAGACACTACAACCAATACTGTAGAAATGTAATGGATCATTAGAGACTACTATGAGCAACTATATGCCAATAAATGGAAAAACCTAGAAGAAATGGATAGATTCCTAGCCACATACAACCTACCAACACTGATCCATGAAGAAATCCTAAACCTGAATAGATGAATAACAAGTAACAAGATAAGCCATCATAAAAAGTCTCCCATCAAAGAAAAGCCCGGAACGCAATGGTTTCACTACTGAATTCTAAAAAACATTTAAAGAAAAATTAATACCAATCCTAGATTAACTATTCCAAAAGATACAGAAGACTTCTGAACTCATTCCATGAGGGCAATATTACCCTGATCACAAAATCAGACAAAAACACAAGAAAAAAAAAAGAAACTACAAGCCAATATCTCAGATGAGCAAAGATGTAAAAATCTAGAGACAAAGGTCAGGTTACCCACAAAGGAAAGTCCATCAGAATAACAGCAGATCTCTCCGCAGAAACTCCACAAGCCAGAAGAGAGTGGGGGCCAATAGTCAACATTCTTCAAGAAAAGAATTTTAAACCCAGAATTTCATATCCAGCCAAACTAAGCTTTATAAGTGAAGGAGAAATAAAATCCTTTACAGACAAGCAAATGTTGAGAGATTTTGTTACCACCAGGCCTGCCCTACAAGAGCTCCTGAAGGAAGCACTAATCATGGAAAGGAACAACCAGTAGCAGCCACTGCAAAAACATGCCAAAATGTAAAGATGATCAATGCTAGGAAGAAACTGCATCAACTAACGAGCAAAATAACCAGCTAATATCATAATGGCAGGATCAAATTCACACCTTACAATATTAACCTTAAATGTAAATGGGCTAAATGCTAGAATTAAAATACACAGACTGGCAAATTGGATAAAGAGTCAAGACCCATTAGTGTGCTATATTCAGGAAACCCATTTCACGTGCAGAGGCACAGAGAGGCTCAAATAAAAGGGGATGGGGGAAGACCTCCCAAGCAAATGGAAAACAAAAAAGGCAGGGGTTGCAATTCTAATCTCTGATAAAACAGACTTTAAATCAACAAAGATCAAAAGAGACAAAGAAGGCCATTACATAATGGTAAAGGGATCAATTCAACAAGAAGAGCTAACTATCCTAAATATATATGAACCCAATACAGGAGCACCCAGACTTATAAAGCAAGTCTTTAGAGACCTACAAAGAGACTTAGATTCTCACACAATAATAATGGGAGACTTTACACCCTACTGTCAACATTAGAAAGGTCAATGAGACAGAAAGTTAACAAGGATATCCAGAAATTGAACTCAGCTCTGCACCAAGTGGACCTAACAGACATCTACAGAACTCCCCACCCAAAATCAACAGAATATACACTCTTCTCAGCACCACATCGCACTTATTCCAAAATTGACCACATAGTTGGAAGTAAAGCACTCCTCAGCAAAAGTAAAAGAACAGAAATTATAACAAACTGTCTCTCAGACCACAGTGCAATCAAACTAGAACTCAGGACTAAGAAACTCACTCAAAACCGCTCAACTACATGGAAATTGAACAACCTGCACCTGAATGACTACTGGGTAAATAACAAAATGAAGGCAGAAATAAAGATGTTCTTTGAAACCAATGAGAACAAGGACACAACATATCAGAATCTCTGGGACACATTTAAAGCAGTGAGTAGAGGGAAATTTATAGCACTACATGCCCACAAGAGAAAGCAGGAAAGATCTAAAATTGACACCCTAACATCACAATTAAAAGAACCAGAGAAGCAAGAGCAAACACATTCAAATGCTGCAGAAGGCAAGAAATAACTAAGATCAGAGCAGAACTGAAGGAGATAGAGACACAAAAAACCCTCCAAAAAATCAATGAATCCAGGAGCTGGTTTTTTGAAAAGATCAACAAAATTGATAGACCACAAGCAAGACTAATAAAGAAGAAAAGAGAGAAGAATCAAATAGAAACAATAAAAAAATGATAAAGGGGATATCATCACTGGTCCCACAGAAATACAAACTACCATCAGAGAATACTGTAAACACTTCTATGCAAATAAATGAAAAAATCTAGAAGAAATGGATAAATTCCTGGACACATATACCTTCCCAATACTAATCCAGGAAGAAGTTGAATCTCTGAATAGACTAATAACAGGCTCTGAAATTGAGGCAACAATTAATAGCCTACCAACCAAAATAAGTCCAGGACCAGATGGATTCACAGTCAAATTTTACCAGAGGTAAAAGGAGGAGCTGATACTATTCCTTCTGAAACTACTCCAATCAATAGAAAAAAAAAGGAATCCTCCCTAACTCATTTTATGAGGCCAGCATCATCCTGATACCAAAGCCTGACAGAGATACAACAAAAAAAGAGAATTTTAGACCAATATCCCTGATGAAAATCAGTGCAAAATCCTCAATAAAATACTGGCAACCTGAATCCAGAAACATATCAAAAAACTTATCCATCATGACCAACAGGGCTTCATCCCTGGGATGCAAGGCTGTTTCAACATAAGCAAATCAATAAACACAATCCAGCATATAAACAGAACCAACAACAAAAACCACATGATTATCTCAATAGATGCAGAAAAGGCCTTTGACAAAATTCAACAGCCCTTCATGCTAAAAACTCTCAATAAATTGGGTATTGATGGGATGTATCTTAAAATAATAAGAGCTATTTATGACAAACCCACGGCCAATATCATACTGAATGGGCAAAAACTGGAAGCATTCCCTTGGAAAACTGGCAGAAGACAGGGATGACCTCTCTCACCACTGCTATTCAACATAGTGTTGGAAGTTCTGGCTAGGGCAATCAGGCAGCAGAAAGAAATAAAGGGTATTCAGTTAGGAAAAGAGGAAGTCAAATTGTCCCTGTTGCAGATGACATGATTGTATATCTAGAAAAACCCCATTGGTTCAGCCCCAAATCTCCTTAGGCTGATAAGCAACTTCAGCAAAGTCTGAGGATACAAAATCAATGTGCAAAAATCACAAGCATTATTATACAACAATAACAGACAAACAGAGAGCCAAATCATGAGTGAACTCCCATTCACAATTGCTTCAAAGAGAATAAAATACCTAGGAATCCAACTTACAAGGATGTGAAGGACCTCTTCAAGGAGAATTAGAAACCACTGCTCAACAAAATGAAAGAGGATATCAACAAATGAAAGAATATTCCATGCTCATGGATAGGAAAACTCAGTATCGTGAAAATGGCCATACTGCCCAAGGTAAGTTATACATTCAATGCCATCCCCATCAAGCTACCAATGACTTTCTTCACAGAATTGGAAAAAACTACTTTAAAGTTCATATGGAACCAAAAAAGAGCCCGCATTGCCAAGTCAATCCTAAGCCAAAAAAAGAAAGCTGGAGGCATCACGCTACCTGACTTCAAACTGTACTACAAGGCTACAGTAACTAAAACAGCATGGTACTGCTACCAAAACAGAGATATAGACCAATGGAACAGAACAGAGCCCTCAGAAATAATACCACACATCTACAGCCATCTGATCTTTGACAAACCTGACAAAAACAAGAAATGAGGAAAGGATTCCATATTAAACAAATGGTGCTGGGAAAACTGGCTAGCCATATGTAGAAAGCTGAAACTGGATCCATTCCTTACACCTTATACAAAAAATTAATTTGAGATGGATTAAAGACTTAAATGTTGAACCTAAAACCACAAAAACCCTAGAAGAAAACCTAGGCAATACCATTCAGGACATAGGCATGGGCAAGGACTTCATGTCTAAAACACCAAAAGCAACGACAACAAAAGCCAAAATTGACAAATGGGATCTAATTAAACTAAAGAGCTTCTGCACAGCAAAAGAAACTACCATCAGAGTGAACAAGCAACCTACAGAATGGGAGAACATTTTTGCAATCTACTCATCTGACAAAGGGCTAATATCCAGAATCTACAAAGAACTCAAACAAATTTACAAGAAAAAATCAAACAACCACATCAAAAAGTGGGTGAAGGATATGAAGAAACACTTCTCAAAAGAAGACATTGACGCAGTCAACAGACACATGAATAAATGCGCATCATCACTGGCCATCAGAGAAATGCAAATCAAAACCACAGTGAGATACCATCTCATACCAGTTAGAATGGTGATCATTAAAAAGTCAGGAAACAACAGATGCTGGAGAGGATGTGGAGAAATAGGAACGCTTTTATACTGTTGGTGGGACTGTAAACTAGTTCAACCATTGTGGAAGACAGTATTGCAACTACTCAGGGATCTATAGCTAGAAATACCATTTGACCCTTCCATCTCATCGCTGGGTATGTACCCAAAGGATTATAAGTCATGCTGCTATAAAGACACATGCACACATGTTTATTGCAGCACTATTCACAATAGCAAAGACAAAATCAACGCAAATGTCCAACAATGATAGACTGGATTAAGAAAATGTGGCACATATACACCATGGAATACTATGCAGCCATAAAAAATGATGAGTTCATGTCCTTTGTAGGGACATGGATGAAGCTGGAAACCATCATTCTCAGGAAAGTATCGCAAGGACAAAAAAACAAACACCACATGTTCTCACTGACAGGTGGGAATTGAACAATGAGAACACTTGGACACAAGAAGGGGAACATCACACATTGAGACCTGTTGTGGGGTGGGGGAATGGGGGAGGGATAGCATTAGGAGATATATCTAATGTAAATGACAAGTTAATGGGTGCAGCACACCAACATGGCACATGTATACATATGTAACAAACCTGCACATTGTGCACATGTACCCTAGAACTTAAAGTATAATTAAAATAAATAAATAAATAACAAATAAATAAATAAATAATTGTATATAATAAAAATCCGCACTTACCTAAGCGATCTACAGATTGAATGCAATCCATATTAAAATACCAATGACATTCTTCACAGATATAGAAAAATAATCCTAAAATTTTGATGTAACTATTCAAAATACCCAGAATAGCCTAAGCCATTGTGAGCAAAAAGAATAAAACTGGAGGAATCATATTACCTGACTTCAAATTACATTACAAAGCTATAATAACCAAAATAGCATGGTAGTATCATAAAAAAAGACACACAGACCAATGGAACAGAGTAGAGATCCCAGAAATAAATCCACACATATGCAGTGAATTCATTTTCAATAAAAGTGCCAAGAACATACATAGGGGAAAGGACAGACTCCTCAATAAATGGTGCTGGAAAACTGGATATCCACATGCAGAGAATGAACCTACACTCCTATCTTTTGCCATGTATAAAAATCAAATCAAAATGGATTAACACTTAAATCCAAGACCTCAAACTATGGAACTATGGAAGAAAACATTAGGGAAACTCTCCAGGACATTGGTCTTGGCAAAAATGTCCTGAGTAAGACTTCAAAAACACAGGCAACCAAAGCATAAATGGACAAATGGGATCACATCAAGCTAAAAAGCTTCTGCACAGCAAAGGAAACAATCAACAAAGTAAAGACAACCCACAGAAGGGGAGAAAATATTTGCAAACTATCTATCAGACAAGGTATTAATATTCAGAATATATAAGGAGCTAAAACAACTCAATAGAAAAGAAAACTAAACAATCCAATTTAAAAATAGGTAAAAATATCTGAAGAGACATTTCTCAAAAGAAGACATGCAAATGGACAACAGGTATATAAAAAATGTATTTTATCCAAAAGAGAGGCAAATAACAAATGCTAACAGGATGTGGAGAAAAGGAACCCTTGTACACTGTTGATGAAAATGTAAAGTAGAACAACCACTATGGAGAACATTTTGGAGATTCCTCAAAAAACTAAAAATAGAGCAATCATATGATCCAGCTTTCCCACTGCTAGGTATGCACTCGAAAAAAAGAAATTAATGTATCAATGAGATATCTGCATTCCCATGTTTATTGCAGCACTATTCACAATAGCCAGGAAATGCAATCAACTTAAGTGTCCATCAACAAGCAAAAGGATAAACAAAATGTGGTACACATACATAATGGAATATTATTCAGCCATAAAAAGCAAATGAGATCCTGTCATTTGCAACAACGTGAATGAAACTGCAGGACATTATTTTAAATAAAATAAACGAAGTGTGGAAAGATAAATTTTGCCTATTCTTATTCATATATAGGAGCTAAAAATTAAAACATTTGAAGTCACAGAAATACAGAATAGAATGATGGGTACCAGGAGCTGGAAAGAGTAGTGGGGGGGTGGGAGGACATTAATGTATGCAAAAATATAGTTATGTAGAATGAATAAAATCTAGTACTTTATAGCAAAATAGGGTAATTATAGTCAAAAAATTATTTATTGTATATTTTAAAATAACAAAAAGTGGAATTAGAATGTTCCTAACAGAAACAAATGATAAATGCTTGAAGTGATAGATACCCCAATGACCTTGATGTGATTAGTATTAATATAAATTGCATTCCTGTATCAAAATATCACATGTACCACATAAATATATACACCTATTATGTATAATTATTATACAGTAATAATTAAAAATTTAAAAAATAAGTTTAATAATGTTATCACAGAGGTAAAAATGTAAGTGTTAAGCATTACTCAAACCGATCTTCAAATCATTTAAAAAGTCAGTTAAGTCTATAATAGACTATGCCTAATTTTGCCCAACAAACATACAAATTGTGAAAGCTTCTAAATGAAAATGACTCATCTCAAAGTTCAGAAAGACAAAAATGATTGGAATATTTTTATTCAATCCTGCTTGTAAAGGCAACTCTGAATCTATAAGCTTATAAGAAATGAAGTGAGTTGGACTAGATAAAATATGCAGGGGATTTTTAAAATCTTCCCTTACCCATATGTGACCAAGATATTATATTTTAATGGGTTTAATGAATACCACAAATATTTGACTATTTCTTGTCCTCACTGTATGGCCAGTTCATAACTATTGCACTCATATAATCCTAGAAACCTTGTAGTATAGTTTGAAGTCAGGTAGCGTGATGCCTCCAGCTTTGTTCTTTTGGCTTAGGATTGTCTTGGCAATGCGGGCTCTTTTTTGAACAGACACTTCTCAAAAGAATACATTTATACAGCTAACAGACACATGAAAATATGCTCATCATCACTCACCATCAGATAAATGCAAATCAAAACCACAATGAGATACCATCTCACACCAGTTAGAATGGCAATCATTAAAAGGTCAGGAAACAACAGGTGCTGGAGAGGATGTGGAGAAATAGGAACACTTTTACATGTTGGTGGGACTGTAAACTAGTTTAACGATTGTGGAAAACAGTGTGGCGATTCCTCAAGGATCTAGAACTAGAAATACCATTTGACCCAGCCATCCCATTACTGGGTATATACCCAAAGGATTATAAATCATGCTGCTATAAAGACACATGCACACGTATGTTTATTGTGGCACTATTCACAATAGCAAAGACTTGGAATCAACCCAAATGTCCCTCAGTGACAGACTAGATTAAGAAAATGTGGCACATACACACCATGGAACACTATGCAACCACAAAAAAGGATGAGTTCCTGTCCTTTGTAGGGACATGGATGCAGCTGGAAACCATCATTTTCAGCAAACTATCACAATAACGAAAACCAAACACTGCATGTTCTCACTCATAGGTGGGAATTGAACAATGAGATCACTTGGACACAAGAAGGGGATCATCACACATCGGGGCCTATTGTGGGTGCAGCACACCAACATGGCACATGTATACATATGTAACAAACCTGCACGTTGTGCACATGTACCCTGGAACTCAAAGTATATTAAAAATAAATAAATAAATAAATAAAATAATTTTAAAAAATCCTAGAAACCATTCTACAGGGCCGATAATCCTAAAATAAATTATGTTTCCACTGGAACAATGTCATAATTGGTATGGCCTTCCCGATCAAGGACTTAGTGTCGAAAAAGCAAGAGCTTTATCAGACAGTGCATCATAAGAAATATCTGTGTATTTGTATAATAAATTACAATGTCAAAATTGCGCATAAGCGCACCACACACAATTCTTGTTACTAGGAGCCTTAATTCACATCTATATAAACATATATCATTATTTAACCAGAAATTTTACCTTTAATTTATTCATATTTATTAGATGCCTATTTTTGCACCAGGTGCTATATTAATGACTGTAAGAAATGCCAGTATATACACAGTTCCTTCCATTTAAAAGACTGAAATCTTTAAGGTAAAATGAGACACAGTCAAATAACTATGTGGTGAGTGTTATATGCATGATACAATTTAGAAGGGTACTGAAAGGAAAATATGATTAGTAACTGGAAAAACAAATAAAAGCATAAAGGATTAGGGCTGTTAATCTAAAATTTATGCCAGTTATCAACAAATGTAATTTCATGTTTCATGAGTGATACTTGTGATTTTCTTCCTTAAAATTTATAAGAATTGAGGAGAATGATTCATGTGGCTCCATTTCCTTAAAAATATTAATGGCTTCCATTTTTATTAGATGTCCCTGTAACCATGCAATATTTGCTTTAATTCT
Organism: Papio anubis; assembly: GCF_008728515.1. NCBI lineage: Eukaryota > Metazoa > Chordata > Mammalia > Primates > Cercopithecidae > Papio > Papio anubis. The sequence goes on along the minus strand of NC_044978.1, from coordinate 134,305,604 downwards.
ATTAACCATCAGTTACACTAAAAACTGCAATAGTTATTTTAATTCCCCAAAGCCCTAACATTTTACATACTGCAAAGTTTCATTCAGAATTTCAAGATTAAGAAGAGAAATTTTCAAAATCAGATCTTCTAATTATCATTTGTCTTCTTTGCTTTTTTTTTGAGACAGAGTCTTTCTCTGTTGCCCAGGCTGGAGTGCAGTGGTGCGATCTCGGCTCACTGCAACCTCTGTTTCCCACATTCATGAGATTCTCCTGCCTCAGCCTCTCGAGTAGCTGGGAATATAGGCGCCCACCACTACGCCCGGCTTATTTTTTGTATTTTTAATAGACACGGGGTTTCACCGTGTGAGCCAGGATGTTCTTGATCTCCTAACTTCATGACCCGCCCACCTTGGCCTCCCAAATTGCTGGGATTACAGGCATGAGCCACCGCGCCCAGCCTGTCTTGTTTTTAATTTCAAGCTCAAACAACTTTCATGCCATGAAACAGAAGTGTGAAGGTGCATATACCAAACGGGGCCAGTAGGATTCTTTTGCTCGGTGGATTGCACAAGTGGGGTGTTTTGAGACTGATTTTTATTTTTAATATTAATCACGAGATTCATTTTGTATGTTCTTCTTTACTGTCCCAACTTTCTTTCAGCATACCTGCTCAGCACTCACAGCTGGGTCTCAGTTAGAGAAATGAACAAAGGACACAAGAAACTTATGCATATATTTAACAGTGTCATTGACTGTGTGAAATAAGGCAATTTCCCGTTTCAGAGAAACGGGAGTTCATGTGCCCATTTTAAATGTTCTTAATTTTTTATTTCGATGCTCACAATCCAAATCAAGAATGCCCCACCCATTCTGAACTTAAAGATGGTCAAAATGGTTAAAGCAGTTGTATTGGCAAGATAATGTTTAACCTTATGTCTCCCTTTGGGAACTCAAAAATCCTCAAGTACTGTCTCTTTCATCTTTGATTCTTCGGAGCAGATTGTCAATAAATATTTATTATAAGAAACTGTGAATGCTTTAATGAATGAAGAATTATAATGAAGAAAGAATAAGCTTACATATGAGAAAACAGCAGGCCCCAGAAGAAAAGTAAATGAACAGTAAAGTGCTTGGCTATCTCAAATAGGGTACAATTAGTCTTATATATTATTCTACTATTATCAATAACTAAATTCTGCAGTTCAACATACCAAAAAATTAAAATGATATGAGATGTTAATGATCTGCAAGTAACTACTTCTTATTAATCAAATATAAATCTGATTTGTTCTTCTACCAAAGTCCTATAGTTATGTTTTTACTGTGTCATTCACAGTTTCCACATAAAAGGAGCAGGATGCTAAATGAAAGAAAACATGCTGTGTCAGAGTAAAACTGGCCATAAATGAAAGTTGTGTGAATCACTTAGCACAAACAGTACAGGGCAACTTTGCAAACGCATTTGCTGAGGAATCTGAAGACAATACAACTTTCAAAACCAACGGCTTGTTGCAATGAAAATAAATACTTACAAAAATAGTAAAGATTCCTTGAGTCAAGGAAAAAAGTAAACTTAGTTCACTTAAGATACACATCTCAAGGCCTTTAAGAAAGAGAGAATATTCTAAAGAACAAAACCTGTAATATATATGAATTCTTCAATTTCAGAGATGTTTTCATCTTTTCAACCACAAAGACCAGCACAAAGTCAGGGCCCATTAAATGTCTTTTGACAAAAGGGAAAGAGGAGGCAAGCAGTAAATCTAGGTTAATTAAAAGAACTTGGATACAACAAAATATTTGGGAATATGATAGTCATTAAGTGCTCACCAAACCTGAGTCTCCACCTCTAGATACAGGAAAGTGATTATTCTTCTTGGCTGCTTTTGTTTCTAGTTTGGGCCATATGATTAGATCTGACCAATGAGTTGTGAGCAGAAGTAAAGTGATTCTCACAATTCAAAGTATTTTATTACAGGGACCTCCAGAGATCTCTTTCTTTTTTGCCATGGTGAAAGGCAATGTTTGCAAAGTTAGCTGCTTCAATAGCCTGAATACAGGAGGAGACACTGAACAGAACCCTGCCTTCCACAATAACCATGTAGCCTAAGTGAGAAAGAAATCCATATTATATAGAGTTGCTAGATTTGGAAGTTATTTTTTATTTATTTTATTTATTTACTTATTCTTTTTTTTTGAGAGGGAGTCTCACTTTGTCATTCAAGCTGGAGTGCAGTGGTGTGATCTTGGCTCACTGCAATCTCCAAGTCCCAGGTTCAGGCCATTCTCCTGCCTCAGCCTCCTGAGAAGCTGGGATTACAGTCACCCACCACCATGGCTAGCTAATTTTTATATTTTTACAAAATACAAATAGAGACAGGGTTTCACCATCTTGGCCAGGCTGGTCTCGAACTCCTGACCTCAAGTGATTCCCCTGCCTCGGCCTCCCAAAGTGCTGGGACTACAGGCTTGAGCCACCACGCCCAGCGGTATTTTTTATCACTTAGCCAAGTTTACCCTGACTCATCCACTTAGGCATTTTTCCTTCCTTTAATGGTACCAGGTCTTTTGTATTGTTCATTATATATGAATCTACTCTCGCATTAACTTTTCTAGAGAGTAATCTTCAAAATACTTAGAATTAGAATTCACTGTGTAAAGCCGTTGGAGAACCCATGACAAATCCTTACATTTATATATTTATATACCATAATCTGGAGAGAAAGTTCCTGAAGTAAGTTCTTTAAAGAAATAAGTTCTTTAACTTTTTTCTAGAATGGCATTTTAAATTTTTTGGACAATCCCAAGGAAGGTATTCAGAAAGTTACTCATTAGAGAAAAATTGGAAAAATACTATAAAGTGGTTTGAAAAAATATAATAAATGTGAACACTTATCAAATTGTTCCAAATTTACTTTGGTTTCTTTTAATAAACCTAAGCAAATCCCAATTTGCTCTCGGCATTTGATGTTTGAAGAGTTCATACATCCTGTCCTTTCCCTTCTAGACTGAAATACCCTAGAAATACATAAAAACAATAGAACCGTGGTATATCTAACTATATCTAATCCATTAGGTAATATCTTTGGTCATTCAGGAAATGCTCAGCATCTTAATAAATAGAGCCATATTTTATTACGAAAATTGAAATCTCCATGAACTACGTGAAGGTCTGCATTAATGCTAACATTAAAAATTAGGACTCATGAAGTATTACAAAACTCCCAAGTATGAATATCCTCTTTTGTGACAAAGTTCCTTTTTGATGGGATATCTCCCAGTAAGGACATAGATACTATTCATGAGCATTTCAAGAAACATGACCGCATTTTAAGTTCAGATTAAGCACTAAATATTGTTTCTATTTTCCTCTTTTGTATCTCTTATAGAATGCTGCAGCCTAGACTTAGAGCAAGCAAGTTTAGACTGCTTTAAATGTTTTAATTTTATTACACCAAATTGATGCAAACAATTGAAAAATGGCTCAAATTAATTTTAAATCTAATACATTTTCCCAAAAGATTGTAGGATTTGAACTTAGAAAGGATCAAATCCAGATCCTATCTCTGCCGTTTATGAGCTATGTCATTTTAGGCAAGCCGCTTATCTTCTCAGTGCCTTATTTTCCTCTTTTGCAAAATTTCATCACTACAGTATCATTTAATTTATAGTACTGTTGTGAGGACTGGATGTGATAAGACGTGTCAGGCATTAAAAGTAGTCCCTTGGTTCAAACAAGCATTAAAAACATATGTTTCTATTATATTTGCTTTAAAATAAAATAACTGAACCATGGATGCATTCTTAAATACATGCAGTTGCTTAATTTTGGAAGAGGAATATAGAAATGTGTCACTTTTCACACATAGAGCTACAATTTTCCAAATATATGTCACTTGTTTCACATGTATCTAGAACTAAATAATCCCTACCATTTCTTCCTTACAGTGCTACAAGTAAAAAACATATTTCATGCGTTTTAAATTAATTAAGTGTAAAGCAACTGGCCAGGCATGGTGGCTCACACCTATAATCCCAGCACTTTGGGAGGTGATGTCAGTGGATCACCTGAGGTCAGGAGTTCAAGACCAGTCAGGCCAACATGGTGAAACCACATCTCTACTAAAAATACAAAGATTAGCCTGGCATAGTAGCACACACTTGTGGTCCCAGCTACTCAGGAGGCTGAGTCACAAGAATCACTTGAACCAGGGAGGGGAGGTTGCAGTGAGCCAAGATTACACCACTGCACTCCAGCCTGGGTGACAGAGCGAGGCTCTGCCTTAAAAAACTAAAAATGAAAATTAAAAAATTAATAAACTGTAAAGTAACTGAAAGATGAGACATAACTTGTGAAATCCAAAGGAAGATGGTAAGATCATGAAGTAGTTTTTGGTAGTTCTCTTTAGGAATTTCAAAAGTTTCAGTATTTAATTCAGTAATTTTCATCTGTAAATCCAATGAACATGTACAATATTTTAAGTTTTTGTTCCAACCCTGATAGACTGTCCACCACCATGGCAGTGGTGTCTTCCTGCCATCTAGTGGGAAAACTATACTACTACAGGCACACTTTTAAAAACTTAAATATAAGGCCCTCAAACAAAACCACTTCTTTTGTTTCTTAAGTTTTAAATCTTAAAAGTGGATCTGAGGGCTGGGCGCAGTGGCCCACGCTTGTAATCCCAGCACTCTGGGAGGCTGAGGCGGGTGGATCACTTGAGGTCAGGAGTTTAAAACCAGCCTGGCCAACATGGTGAAACCCCATCTCTACTAAAAATACAAAAATTAGCCGGGCATGGTGGCGGGTGCCTGTAATCCCAGCTACTCAGGAGGCTGAGGCAGGAGAATTGCTTGAACCTGGGAGGTGGAGGTTGCAGTGAACCAAGATCGCGCCAGTGCACTCCAGCCTGGGCGACAGAGCAAGTCTCTGTCTCAAAAAAAAAAAAAAAAAACAAAAACCTAAACCTGAGAAGAGTGACTTTGTGATATTATAAGCACTTTTTACATTTTATTTACTTATGTATGTATGTATTTATTTATTTTATTGAGACCAGGTCTCACTCTGTTGCCCAGGCTGAAGTGCAGGGTCGCAATAACTCACTGCAGCCTCCAACTCCTGGACCCAAGTGATCCTCTCACATCAGCCTTCTGAGTAGCTGGGACTACAGGTGTAAGCCACCACTTCTAGCTAATTATTAAATTTTTTTTTAGAGACGAGTTCTCGATACTTTGCCTAGGCTGGTCTCAAACTAGAATTATTTAAATTAAATGCAGTATGAAAAACACATGAGATATGAGAGAATATGTAAAAGGCACAACTTTCAAAGTTGAATAGTGTACCCCTATTAATATAAATACCTCTCCATGAAGAAATAGTGAAAATGTTGTGATGATAAATGTTTTGTAATACTTCATTAGTCCTAACTTTTAATGGTGCATCAACTGGAAATCTTTTTTAACAAATTTTCATACTTAGATCAAAAATATCCATTGCAACAATAATAATACAATAGCCAATGCACAAAAGAACAAAATGAAGCATGAAATATATATTTCCATATGTAAAAATGTAAACACACACTCACATAGTCATTTTTTAGTGTAATGGAAACAAGATGCCTATTATCATTTGCTATTTTGTGGTTACAAATTTGCCCAGGATTAAGAAATGGCCACACCAGAAAAAAATGATTAAAACCTCTAACATCAAGCACAGTGATTTTGCTATCACACAATGTTACCTTACTAACTTAAGGCTTCTTCACAAAATAATTATCAGATTTCAATTACCTAATATTTTCATTTGAAACCCAATTACATAAAATAATAGACATATCATAAGTGATTAATTTTTGAGCATTTTTCACATATATACATGGATAGGTAGGTAGAAAGATTACTTTAAAGGAACATTTTAGACAATAGATGTTAAATACTCTGCTGAAAAAGGACACATCTGTGCGAAGGTGAGCAAAGTGATCTCCAAAAGGCAATCACACTCTAATACTTGTGAAACCTGAGGCCACATGGACCCAAAGCTGCAGTTCACCCCTCATCTCTTCCCATCCCTGAGTCTGTCTCATACTATGAGGGAGCTTCATACTAATGCCTCTGTGACACCCTAGTTCACACATAAAAACTCAGACCATGCCTCTCCCTATACACCCCACCTCCACCCTCATACTAAAAGCAGGTTCTACAATTTGGACCAGGAATAGGGCATCTTGATTACCTCCAATGTATGCAAGCATTGGATGGGCATTTCACATTGGTCCTCATAAGCTTCACACCAACTCCTCACCCTTTGTGGAAGGGCACTGCAGGAGTACAGTGAGGTTAGGGTCTACTAGGGACTAAGAGTGGTACCGGAGTCAGTGTGATTTACAAAAGGGTATTTTCTAGAGGGCTATATGGTGGAGAGAGGATGCGAAATAATGGTGTCAAAGGAGATCCTCATGTTCAGCATTTTTCCTAGTTTCTGTATTCAAGGGTCTTGTTCTAGAATAAAGAATGTCAAACTTTCCATGGAAGCAAGGAAGACAGGAACTAAAGACAGCTGTCATGGTGACCTCCATCCTGACCTAGACGAAAAATTTGTTTCTCTGACTTGTAATGTCAACTATGGAAACAAATTTTCCCTTCAAATATGAGGTGTTTATCCTGTAGTCTGTGTTCATTCGGCAAGAGGCATGAACATACCAGATACAGACGGTATTATTCTATTAGAGACAGATGTATGTATATACTTACCAAACTGTTCATTTTTGAAGATGAAGAACCTGCTCTTTGCTTTCTTAAACTATTAACTTCTTCTATATTTCCATCTTTTGGTTTCAAAATCATTCTGCTACTCCCTGCAGTGCCTTCTGACGAGGATCGCAGTCTCCTCTCTATAAATCTTCCTTCACGAAATGGACTGAGACTACTGGCAAGAACTATGGAAAGGAAAATAAATAAAAATGAACGTAAATATTTAAATGTACTTTTTTTTTTTTTTTTTTTTTGAGACGGAGTCTCGCTCTGTAGCCCAGGCTGGAGTGCAGTGGCCGGATCTCAGCTCACTGCAAGCTCCGCCTCCCAGGTTCACGCCATTCTCCGGCCTCAGCCTCCCGAGTAGCTGGGACCACAGGCGCGGCCACCTCGCCCGGCTAGTTTTTTGTATTTCTTTGTAGAGGCGGGGTTTCACCGTGTTAGCCAGGATGGTCTCGATCTCCTGACCTCGTGATCCACCCGTCTCGGCCTCCCAAAGTGCTGGGATTACAGGCTTGAGCCACCGCGCCCGGCCCTAAATGTACTTTTTACAAATGTCCCACTGAGACAAATGTCCCACTGAGAGATCGCGGAAAACTCTTAGTGTTATTCAAAGCTTCTCTATCATGAGAAAACTTTTACATATATAGCATCAGTTTAGTTCACTTAATCATGTTATCTCTTCAAAGCCCAAAACTTTTGGAGTCATCCTTGGTTGCTTCATAGCTCACATTAATCACATAAACAAACCCTGTCCTTATTTCCTTCAAACTGTATACAGAATCTGATTCCTTCTACCTCTCTTTCTAAGACCCTGGACCAAATCCAATCTATGCTTGTTTGGTTACTGCAATATTTGCTACAATTCTCCTGCCTCTGCCTACTCCCATCTGCCTCTCCACCCCCAACACAAACTACATTCCACATGGTAGCCAGAATCATATACTTAAAACATAAATGAGAGCCATCACCACCACTCTTCTAGATAAAAGGTGATGTTTTCCAAATGGCATAACATATTCTTCATAATACGACCTATATGACTGCTCTTTCTGTCCACAAACCAGGGACAGGAGGGGCACCCTGTTCACCTGCTCACCTCTGTAACCTCATGTCCTGCTCTCCCCTCCATCACTCTGCTCCTGCTACACTGGACACCTGCTGCTCTGGTACATCACCAGCATGCTCCAGCCCCACACAGCCTTTGACCCACAACCTTGCACTAATATATTTCTCTCAAATATCTATATGACATATTCTTTAAGTTCCTTCAAACCTTTACCAATATGTTACCTTGGGTATCATCCCACTCACATTTAAAAATGCAAACTGCAATTCCACCTCTGCTTCCTAAGCCTTTATTCTGCTTTAAACTTACCCTCAGCAGTTATCACCATCTGATATAAATAGCATGTTAACTGAGTATCCCCGGTAGAAAGTAAGCCTCAGGCAGGCAGGGATCTAGGCCTATTTTGTGTACTGCTACATACCTACTGCCCAATATAGTGTTAAAACCATAAATATTTGCTGAATGAATGAATGAGTAAATGAATAAATTGTTCTAATTAGCCTCATCTACTAGTTTAAAGACTGTCCAGAATCTATTAGTCCAATACATAGCAGTTCTTTTAAAATAACTTTTTAAGCCAATGAATACAAGTTAAATTGTCAGATAACTCAACATTTTATTGTTAGTTCTGATATGATTGTACACCTAATACACTTAGATGTGTATCAAGTACTGGCTTAAATGTTTCATACAAAATACAAACTAAATTTAGCATTATGAAGGTTAGTGTCTACAGCAAATGTTTATTGGATAAAATGCATTTACTTAGCTGTTTTTAAAACTTTAAACTTCAAAATTATAAAATCCTTATAAATAGAACACAAATATTTTCACAAACTAAAGGATAGTATACTGTCCTTGTTGACATTACCAGCTTATTTATTCAAGAATAGCCAACACATTATCAAATCAGCAAAATTAATGTGTTATTCTGTTACAATTAGGATCTGAATCAACATATTAATAGTCTCCAAGATAATTGGTCATTCTTTAATTTCCAGAGAGAGAAACACACACAGTATTCAATTAGGCTTTGAGGAAAGTCATCATTACTAAATAAGAATTAGATATGTCAGGATAATTACATTTCTATCCCTTTTTGATATAATTTAAAAACTTCATGACTTTCAATATCAAGTCCATCATTTGCTAACAATGTGACCCTATACAGTTATTTAACGTATTATAAATCTTAGTTATTAATATGACACGCAAAATTTTTATAAGGACTATATAAAATAGTGCATTCAATTTTCTTAGTACATTTTTGGGCACATATTAATTGTACAAAAGGGTAACCATCATTAATATCATCATCATTATCATATTCTCATGATTGTATTACAGGAAAAGAAGCTACGCATATATGACTAAAGCCAAGACCACAGACAAGAATACAAAGTTCAAAAAATGGACAAAACATGGTCAGGTGCATAAAAGTGATCTTGTATCAAATGGGAAAAGTATTAAGACAGCTGGAAAATTAAGTCTTGTATTTAAAACTTTAAAATTTCATGTTTATGGATGAACTATATAATCCTATTACTTGTGACATTATGTTATATAAATTTTATTTCGTATTTTAAGTCATGACATGTAGTAAAGCATAGTTATGGAGAGCCAGAGCTTTGGATTCAGAGTTGTAATTTGACTGCACTACTTACCAGCTGTATGATTCTTTAGCCTCTGTTCTCACATTTGTAAAATGGGAAACATAGGAGCCTACCTCATAGGATTTGTATCCCAATAAATGAATTACTAGTTTTGTGATTGCCGATACACAATTTACCTTTGCTCCCATTTTCTTGCCTGCAAAATAGCTTATAATAATAGTAGCAATTTCAATCATTTTAATTAATGTATATAAAGTAATATCTAGGACATAATCACCTCCAAATTTGGGGAAATTAGTAGTAGTAGTAGTAGTGGTAGTAGTAGCATTAATGATAGCAGAGAAAAAGGAATTAAAATATGTCTAAGACAGCCCAGCGGTGGTATTTTTCAATAATTTTCTTGAACTGAATTTCATGTTAAAAAAACAAAATTTTCTGTAGCCATATTAGAGTAATTCATATATACTACCAGTTTTTTTAAACTAAAGAGAATGTGTCCAAAATTGCAGAGTTAATGTCAGAGGCAGGGTTGAAACCTGTCTTCAGCTTCCAAAGATAGGTTATTTTTAAGCTTACAATTCTGTTTTTGTATCTAGAGATAGGAATTATTTATATTGAAACACAGATCCTATTTAATAATGAAAGCTTAGTTAACAAAGGAAATAATGTTAAATTATACAAATTTTATAGTGATTTTAGCTGGAATATATCAATTTCACTAAATAAGAAATACCAATGCCTCTATAACAAACTCTATAAAAGACAGTCTTTACTTTGGAGAAATCCACATTGCAAACAGAATTAGTTTCCTTTCACTTTCTTCTGAAGGTGCTCCAATAAGCACCATAACTAAGAGGCTGCTTCTTAGTTATGGATAACATAACCAAGAAAAAATGAATAATATTGCTGAATTACATTTTCAGCATAATACAATTGATGTAAGTTTAAAATCAAGCAGCGGAAACATTTAACACAAATTATAAATAGGAAACCATTTTGAAAGTGAAAAACAAGAAAAATGTGGTTTCCATTTATGAGATGGAATAAGAAAACTGAATAAAGTATAATGAAAATCAATTCATATCATTTGTTACACAAAGAAAATCAGCATACCTTTGGCAGGATTTGCTTCATATCCATATGACGTTTTGTTAAAAATATGATGATCACCAGAAGTAGGTATTATCTTTGAATCTGAAATAGGATGGATCCCTTTAACATGTTCAGCTATTGCTTTATGTTGCTCATAAAATCCAAGTTTCCTTGGGGAGTCTGTCCCCAACATTGTTTCACTATTTTGTAACCCTATATTTTCTTCTCTTTCAGTATGTGCTGGTAGGTTACTCTCTGAGTGTCTCACACTTGTAGCAGGTAGTTCAGCAATTTGTAATAACACTTCCTTCTGATTAGCAGCAGAGGTTTCTGGTAAGGAATTAGATTCAGTGCTACATTGACCCTCTAACCTATATTTCCCGGGAGACATAATTGCACAGGGGACAGTTCCCATAAGTTCTATTGTTGTCTTTGTAACAGCAGCAGGATTGAGAGACATCTGAGAGGTAGAATCATTGTGGCCAAAGTTGTCACAGTGGGATGCCATGCTTCCACTTTTAGAAAATGCATCCGTTTCAGACACAGAATCTTCAGTCAAGGCTAAAAATTCTGAAGGTGTCTGAGCTGTGGTAAGATCAGCAGAAAGCAAAGGAGATTGTAAAGAGCTTCCTGCCCGTTCCGTTACATCCACAGAGCAGGATGGCGAAGCTCTTACTAACACAGGTTCTCTCTCTTGGTACTGTGCAACTTCCAATGAGAATTCAGACTGCTGTACCAGTGAAATAGATTGGCTCTGTAGAACTGGCTTAGAAAATTTATAGTGAGATGAAAAAGATTTAGGGAGTAGCTTCCTTGTTGACTGCTTAACAGAACGGCGAGTTTGGTCTTCTGTGAAACCAGAATCATCCCCTTCACTTTTGCCGGAACTTAGACAATTTATAAAGACATTCTTGTTAGTTGAGTGCTCTTTTTCCCTTTCAAAGTCCTCTGTCAAAGATCTTGTTATCTTCTTATTTCGTGAACTACTAAAACCAACAGAATGTCTTCCCCTGGTCTTAATATGTTCTTCCAAACTCAGTTTCTGCATATTGCTGTGACCAGGTTGAGCACCATTTGAAATACTAAGGTTCTGGTTGGTAGGTTCTTGCTTAGGCTCACTCCCCTTCTTATGGTGGAAGCTAATGGAAGGAGTACGGAATATGCTCCTCCGTTTACCTGTGCTACCTGAGCTTGAGTTAGTGCTGGAAGGAGAGGAACTGTGGACACCAACTGTATTACTGGAAGAAGGTGAAGAAGGAAGAGAATCATGTCTTCTGCTAATACTTCTTCTGAATATTGGCAACCGGGAGACCAGGGTAGATCGTCTTGATCCTGAGTCCCCCATTGGGACTCCAAGGCTTGCACTGTGAAAGCCAACTTAGCAGCCTGAGAAAGGTTAAAACAAAAAGAACAAGTCAATAGAATTCAAGTACAAATAATACATTTTAAAACAAAATACTGTTTTTCAAGACACGAAATAGAATTTGGTTTATACTAAAACAATCAATAACAAAAATCTGATACCTAATAAACGTTTTTGAATTTATAAGTAGTAAAAATGATCCAATAACTTGTACTGATATTTTATAGTGATGCAAACATTTTAAGATTAACAAAAATATTTAAAGTTTATTCAAGAGTGTTGGCTTTGGAGACACCAGGTATTTAAGACCCAGACTTACTACTTATACCTGTTCCATAATTTTAGTAAACTGTTTATTCTTAACTTTTTATGTTTTTTTTAGATGCAGTAGGCACGTGACAGACATAATAATTTCTGTCTGGGTAAATGCACCACCATGAGTCTTGTCAGAGACCACTAGAAGTATTTTCATTTTATACCACATGATTCAACAAGTTCCTGATGGGAGCTCAACAGAATCATAAACAAGACAATGGTATAGCCTGACACCACAATCAGCACTCAAAGAAAAACCAATTGCTATAGACTTTTTTTTCTCTCTCTTTTTTTCTCTCTCTCTTTTTTAAATTATACTTTAAGTTCTAGGGTATGTGCACAATATGCAGGTTTGTTACATATGTATTCATGTGCCATGTTGGTGTGCTGCACCCATTAACTCGTCATTTACAATAGGTATTTCTCTTATTGCCATCCCTCCCCCTTCCCCCGACCCCACCACAAGTTTGATTTGGGAAGCTGAGAGATAAGCAGGCCATTGGAAGAAGAAACTAAATCACAAGGATATAACGTAGGGTTACAACCAAGTTAAACTTATGAGAGAACCACAGGTGTCAGTTGAAGAAAATGCTTGAATAAAAACTAAGACAGTTGGTAACGTTGAGAGAAGTGAGAATACATACTGAGAGAATCAGAAGCATAGAAAATTTATGAACCATATTAATGTCAGTATATTCAGGGTATCAATGGAGAAGATAAAGGAGGAGAAGGACAAGGGTGAGGAGAGGTGGCAGCTACAACTCATCAACTTCGATGTACCAGGTACTTCCCAACAGATTATCTCTTTCACACCTTGTATTTCTAGAAATAGGTAATAAGACTATGAACATTTTACAACAGAAAAGCAACTTGTGTAATGTCATTCAGCCAACACCTGGCAAAACAGGAATAAAAAACCAAGCCTTATCTAACTACGGGGTAAGCTTATAATCAGCATGGTACATATTACATTCACTAATTAGTCATGAACTCCTACTGCTGAATGAAGGCCCTGCTATGTTTCTACGTCAGGGATTCAAACTTGTACAGCAAATATTGTTATTCTAGTGACCACCATTTTTCACTGATTTTTAAACTGTACCTGATTTGGATGCTATTTTATTTATGAGTTTTGCTTAATCCTTCAACTGTAATGCACCCTCTCCCTTTGTAAATTGAATCAGACTCTGTTTCATTTTCTTAGTTTCTACAACCAAAACTACCTGACTAAAAATTAATACTATACAAAATTTAAAATCCTCTATTTTATCATCCTTGTAAATATGAGAATTGATCAAGTAAAATACTTTCATTTCCTTGAACAAGTATGTGACAAAAATGATGAATATTTGCTTTTAGATATTCATTCATAACTATTTAATATTTTTCTCCAAACAACATAAAATCTGACATATTTGTATTATAAGATTTTTAGTGGATGATTTTTCACTACAGTCAATGACTTTAATTTTAAAACTTGATTTTATTTTTAATTCACAGATGACAATTGTATATACTTATGAGGTATAATGTGATTCTTGATATGTGTTTATATTATAAAATAATTAAGCAAATTAACATACCTATCACCTCATATACATACCATTTTTTGTAGTGACAGCATTTAAAATGTACTCCTTTATCCATTTTGAAATATGCAGTACATTATTATTACCTATAGTCACCATGCTGTGTAATCAATCTCTAAAACTTATTTCTCCTGTCTAACTGAAACTCTGTACCCTCTGAACATTATTTCCCCATTCCCCTGGCCCCAACACCCCAGCCCCCGGTCTTACCATCCCGGTCTCTGGTAACCATTCTACTTTCTACTTCTATGAGTTTAATGATTTAGATTCCATATATAAGGGAGATCATGCAATATTTGTCTGTCTGTGTCTAGGTTATTTCATTGAGCATAATGTCCTCCAGGTTTATCCATGTTGTGACATGTGACAGAATTTCTTTTTTAGGCTGAATAGCATTTCATTATATATATAAACCACATTTTCTTAATCCATTCATCCACAGATGTACACTTAGGTTTGTTGTATATCTTGGCTATCATGAATAATGATGCAATAAGCACAGGAGTACAGATATCTCTTTGACATACTGATTTCAATTGTTTGGCTATATACCCAGAAGTAGGATTGCTGGATCATATGATAGTTCTATCTTTAGTTTTGGAGGAACCTCCATACTGTGTTCCACAGAGGCTGTGCTAATTTACATCCCCACCAACAGTGTGCAAGAGTTCCCTTTTCTCCATATGAATTTGAATTTAAATCAAACTATATGTGAACCACTCCCAAAACATTTCAGTATTCTTGTAAGGCTTTGCTTGAAGAAAACCTAAAACATAAACATACATTTTAGCTCTTAAAATTGTTCACAAATAAAAATGTGTGATTTTCCTCACAGCTTAGATTTTCCAAAGTGTATACAATGAATAATACATGTTTTCATGACTATATTCTTTAAAATGTTTCAACTAACATCATTCACAGCCATGATTTTTTTCAGTTACATGCAACATTTATTTCCATTCAATGCCTATTGAACAATTTTTCTCTAATTAGAACATAATCAACCATAATGATTTGCAGCTGGTTGTGAACCTATAGCCTTCAATGCCTGAATGTCAAGATATCAACCATCATTACTGAAATACTCAAAATTTATGTATATTAAATATTTATTGGCCATTTTTGAAGTATTTTCTACATTTGGAGCAGCATTAAAAGTAAAAGAATCAGTCCCATATCTCTTTAGCAAGTATTCAAAGGATCTAACTAACGAAAAAAAAAATTTTAAACAATTTTATAATCACTCTTGCTCTTAAATACTTAATGAAAACCACCAGACTTCCACTGGGCACAAATAATCTATTAAGGTCAGTGATATGTTTGTCCTAATTTCTTTAAGTAAAAACATCATAGATACCAAAAGGTATCTGCACATTATTGAATAACCTGGAGTAGATACAAATCTACTAGAGATAAATATTCTTCACATGTCTTTTATTTTTAACATGAACTCATATTTCCCTTGAGAGCTTCACAGCTAAATAAGGAGAAAATAGACTATAGATCAGGATTATCCATATTCTTTAGGAAAGCTCTTTAAGGCTTGGATGCTGTCTACATTTGCAGATTCATTGCTCTTCTCCTCACACTTCATGATCCATTTACACTGATGACTGTCATTTTCTTATCTTTCTTTCCTTTTCCTTTTCTTTCTTTCTTTGTTTTTTGTTTTGTTTTGTTTTGTTTTTGGAGACAAGGTCTTGCTCTGTCACCCAGGCTAGAATGCAGTGGAGAGAACATAGCTAACTGCAGCCTCAAATTCATGTGCTCAAGCTATCCTTCTACCTCAGCCTCCCAAGTAGCTGGGACTACAGGCATACAGCATCATGCCCAATTAACTTTAAAAAAAAGTTTCATAGATACAGAGTCTTGCTATGTTGCACAGGCTGATCTCAAACTCCTGGCCTCAAACAATCCTCCTGCCTTGGTGTCCCAAAGTGTTGGGAGCCCAGGCATGAGCCACTGCACTTGGTCATGACTGCCATTTTCTGATCACTTTCACCTTCAAGACCTTTGGAGATTTAGGTCCACCAGCTTGGGATGCCCTTCCTGTAACTCCAACATGGCAAAAGCCTCCTACTTTAGTTTTGGAGGAACCTCCATACTGTGTTCCACAGAGGCTGTGCTAATTTACATCCCCACCAACAGTGTGCAAGAGTTCCCTTTTCTCCATATGAATTTGAATTTAAATCAAACTATATGTGAACCACTTCCAAAACATTGCCCCTTCCAAGTTGCCATCCCTGACACTCTTTCCCTACCTGACAACCCATTCCCACTGTCTCCCATCCTGCAAATGGTACTCCTCCTTTACATTTCCTCAAGTATTAGCTTACATAGTAAGCATCTATTTATCTCAAGTTACTATTTTGTCTTAATGACAAAAACCACTTCTCCTTAATTTGATACCCAGTGCCTGAGAAAATATGCAATTTGTACCTATAGAGTACACAGATTTCTATGTTTTAACTTCAACACTTCAGGATTTCAAACCTACATAAACATATTTTCTGTCTCACTGACATGAATAAATCTTATAATCCTGAGGGTAATTATGCTAAATTACAACTTTTAGAGATTCATATTTATTAAAAGGCTTCCAAACTTTAAAAGTTCAATAATCTGAAATTTGCTAATAAACAGTTGAAAACATGAAAACATAATGCTGAATAAGTTTCATGAAATAATATGTCATCACAGCAACTTCAATTATTCACTAAAGATAAATGCAACAACATCATAACTGCTAATTTTATTTCTTTTTACTACAATGTTTTTATAACAGTTACCTTTAATCCCTTAGCAAACACTGTATACATTTTTATAAGTTTCCAAATTGGATAAAATAAACATCTTTTCTCAATTCTTATCTAATATTTCTCGATTCAGAAATCATAGTCACTTTCATAATAATAGGTCTTAAAAATATGAAGGTTGAACTAGACCCATCCATTATCTAGGGGTCTTTACTACCATAAACGTTATTTTATTTTGAAAAAACAAATTTGTTACATAAGTTTTTTATTATAAATTTAATGATATGTAAATAAACAAAAGGTGATATTAACTTGAAGATAACACTACTATACAAATGTATATGGGCCCTATTAGAAGTAAAACTCAGTTTGATCGCTTAGAAATTTACAATGGCAACCTGAAGAAATAGTACTTTTGTTCTTTAGCACCAGGATTTAACAAAAGGCTTCCAGAAGGTACAGTACTCTATTCAGTGACCTCTACAACCTTAGCAAACACAATCATTACCCTTAACAGAGTACCACATTATAGGAGGATCTATTCTAAATAAACTTAGAGTCAAATTTCTTATTTGATATGGTTGAAGAAGATATGAATTCTAGTTAAATGATTCATAATTTGGACATGGATCATTAATATGTTACCTACTTAAAGTTGGACTAAAAGTAAAATATATTACATAATTAAGACATTTTAAAAATTACTGTCTGGGTGCAGTGGTTCATGCCTGTCAATCCCAACACTTTAGGAGGCTAAAGTAGGAGGACAGCTTGAGCCCAGGGGTTGGAGACCAGCCTGAGCAACATAGGGAGAGCCGATCTCTTAAAAAAATTAATTAACTAGGTATGGTGGCACACACCTGTTGTCCCAGCTACCTGGAAGGTTGAGGTGGGAGGATCCCTTGAGCCTTGGAGGTCAATGCTGCAGTAAACCACAATCGCACCATTGCACTCTAGCCTGGGTGACAGAACAAGACCCTGTCTCAAAAAAAAAAAAAAAAAAAACTATTTCTTTTGTGATTCCAAATGCATAAATTAACCAACAGCATAAAACAGTCCTGTAGGGTTTCAGAGCTGTATCATCTTGGAAGCTGACTACCATATACTTAAATAGGTCTATCTGTCTGTACAGGTAAAAAGAAAGCAAAATTACCTTCGCTTTTCTTCTTTCTCATTGCTTTTCAAATATTTTCCTAGAATTTGTACACCCCTCATATTTTTTCATTATGAGTCATAGATGATGACATGTCACCTGGTCTCATATCTGAGGTAATCCTAAGTATTCTTTGTCTCTCTTATATACCTCTTACATACACGTGTAATTGGCACTTAAATGCAAGTACTACCACTTACTGATACTATAAACTGGAACATCAATAATAATTACTTTATAGAGTGTTTTAAGAATGAGAAGATATTACATCACAAGGACACTAACCCACTGCTTGGCACAGAGTAGATATACAGCTCTGCCTTTTCTGTTGAAATATATTCAAGCAAGAGGTAGATGGTGGTGCAGCTCTTAGAGTAGTTATGAAAATCATCTACCTAACAAAATGTGTGTCACAACCAGTCTATTAAAAATCACCTAAAACAATATTGAAGAGATGTATATAATGTGAGATCAGTACTCTGACCTCTTATAATCAAATTCCCTAAATTTATATTTTTATTGGCATTTGAAAACAAATGATCAATATTTGAAATGTTTAGGGGAATGCTGCATAAGTTAAATCTGTTCCCAGCTCTATTCTTTCCCAGAAAAACATTCAGAAAATAATCTGGTAGAGCCTAAATGACCATATTAAAAAGAAAATCTTCCATTGTACTTGGTGAAAATAAAAGAAGATCCATGAAAGAAATAAATATTTCCTAGGTAATAATTTTAACATTAAGAAAATGATGGCAGAAAATTAATAACATGTAAACATATCAAAGGACATTGATCAATTTTTACCAAAATAAGTAGGATATCAGCTTGAAGTAACTTCCCAATCTTACCTAATTATATCATTTAACCCAGATATAAACAGGGCTCGCACTTGTGAAGATTCTTGCAGTCCAGGCTCTTTCTACTAGAAAGACCATGCTATCTACATCTCAACACTTTTTCAGTTTATCTCTCCATGCATTTCCAAAATGTTTTTGCTGTTTGCCCTTAAATAAATGGGAAAATAACGGAGGCATTTTTAACAGCTAAATGATTCCCACAACGCTGACAAAGGCCACTTCTGCCAGTAAGGTCAGTGAGGAGAATATGAGACACGTTAAAAGGATGGCTAATCGGGACCAAGTGGGTGATCAGTCACAGAAAAGAGAATGAAATTGTCAGCCTAAGGTAGAAAAAGCCAGAAATCACATAATTGATTACATATGTTTAATTAACAATTTATTGAATTCGTATATAATTTAGCCATATTGAGTACACTAAGTTGTTCTCAACAAATACACAAAATAACCAAAACAAATAATTGCTTATATAAGAAATGTCTGTCTTTGGGTCACTCCTAAAAATGAACTGACACAAAACATGGTATATAAGCAAAGATAGATTGTCTCTGATTAGATTTGTATAAATCAGTCCTCCAGATAAAAAGAGAAAGAGGGTGAGTGGTGTGCAAGTAGCATGACAATGGGAACAGCTACAAAAAGAAAGAAGAACACATTAGAAAGAAATTATTCTAGCAGGATTTAGGAAAGCAGATGAATTATTTGGATTAATTAAGGGATGATGATAAATATTTAGAAAGACATAAGTTACACATTTGTATATGTAATCTTGATACTCAGCCAGATATGATCTTGATTCTTTAATGACCAGAAGAAACAGAGAGAAAAGAGAAATAGAGAAAGATGGGCTCTGGTCAGACATACAAAGAAGTTAGTGGTAAAAGAAGAAAGAAGTGTAAAAGCATATGACCCAGGCTTAAGTAAATAATAAGAGGCACATTTATGCTTAAAGAATCCTACAGTTGCATGTACTAAGGTTTAGACACAGTGAATGCATAACTGTTAAGAATTCAGACTCTGATACAAGAATAGCTGGGTTTAAATTCAGCACTACATTTAAGAGCTGTGTGACTTTAGTGTGACTTAAATAAATGGCGTAACCTCCTTGAGCCTGAGCTGCTTCTTGGGGATCACAGTAGCATCTGCCTTGAAAAATTTTTCAGAAAAGCAAAAAAGTTAATGCAATAAAGCACTTAGAACAGGGTCTAGTACATGACCGACGCTCAATAATTTATGTATCATAATCAATTAACCATGTTTGCGCTGTTTTAGAGCAAAGATGTTTTCCTTAGCGTATAACTTTCCCCCACCTTTTCTGCTGTAAGTTCTAACTCTGTCTATTCCTAGACTAGTACTGTTACTTTCTGAGCCAATCCCAAAAAGTATGGAAAAAGCATCAGAGGTTTCAGTATCCACATGCTAATGAGGCTCGAATTAGTACCTCTACCTTATATCACTGAATAAATAGGGATGGAACCAATATTACAAACATTTTTAAACCTGTCTGTTACAAATAATTTCATTTAGCCATACCTTCCTTGCTTTTGACCCAAAATATTTGACACATTGATCACTTTGACTGCACATGACTGAATAATTGTTCACTGTCAACAAAATAGTTCAGACAGGGAGCAAAGAACTGACAATATTATGAACATTCAAAGACTCTCTCGGAGTCTGAATAAATTTGTTGAGCAGTGGCAATGTCAGTACAACAAATATACAACTTTAAAGAGGATAGCACACATCTGAAAGTATATGTTTATTAGTACAGAGCAGTTGCATTTTTTTATATCTTCCATTGGAGAATTGGCTTGGTTTTAAAACACTGATTTAAAGAAAAAGTCATCACAGATCCAGGATAGGTTTCCTAGAAGTAGAGCCTGAGTAAGGAATTCTTGTTCTAACATGTCAAGCTGATTAAAGAAAGAAAGGCTAATAAGATGGGGACACTGGGGATAAGTGGAGAAGAAGCTAAGCCAAGATGTGGTCAAAAACTGGACACTAGCTTCAGACTGATCCCATGGGAAAGCTCTGGCGCACTAACTGATACATTAAGACGGGCTGGTCTTTGGTATCCTATGCCAGTCAGATAATTAATATCTGGAATATATAAAGAACTATAAATCAATAAGAAAAAGAACCTAAAAGCAAAAATAAATGAGCAAAGAATAAGAACAAGTAATTCCTGAAAGAAGAAACACAAATCACTAATGAATATATTTTTAAAATACTCAAACTCATTAGTAATCGGGGAAATAGAAAGGACTCCTATAAGCCGGTAAGAAAACACAAAGAATAAAAGGGAGCAAAGAATAGTAACAGGAAATTTACAGAAGAGGAAATATAAATCACTAATCAACATATGAGCAGATAATCAACTCCATAATTAATCAGAAATAAATACAATATTTTTCATCCATAACTTTTTAAAATTTAATAATATCAGGTTTGGTGAAAGAAGTAGTACATATGGACGGACACTTACAAAGAAATCCAAATTGTTAAAGTCATTTTAAAATTAAAATTATTTATCAAAGTATAAAATGAAAAAATAATTCCACTTCTCAGCATTTACCCTAGAATAATACTCACAGGTCTACTCAAAGAAGCATGTACAGGGATATTCAGGCTTACTGTAGTGAAAATACAAAATAATATAAATGTTCATTAATGGGAGAATTTTTAAAATTCCAAAAATTGTCTATTTATTCTACAGCATTATATACAAGAGCTAAACATATAAGGTCAAATATATGAACAAACAAAGGAAAATTTTCCAAGGCATTATGTTAATAAAATCAAATTGGTAAGTGACATACTATTCAGTATACATTTTATGTCAATTTAAAATTTATTATCAAATAATATGTATAATATTAAATACTCTGCAGAATCATATGTGTACATCTTGAAGGATGTACTTCAAAGCATTAACAGTGATTATCCTTAAAGAGGGCCTTTGAATTGAGGTTGTCGTCATTGGGGACATGGTGTTATGTGTAATATGATGCTTCAACAATCAGAATGAAATCATGAATTACTTTTATATGTAAGACTTAAAAATTAAAATAAGAGAGTACAAAATATATAGCCTATTTAAAAATTACAAAATATGGAAGGATATAGACATATGCATGTAAATGTCTTAAAAGCAACTTGGAAGATACACAAAAATTATTATTATTATTATTTTATTATTATTATACTTTGAGTTCTAGGGTACATGTGCATAAGGTGCAGGTTTGTTACATATGTATACTTGTGCCATGTTGGTGTGCTGCAACCATCAACTCATCAGCACCCATCAACTCGTCATTTACATCAGGTATAACTCCCAATGCATTCCCTCCCCCCTCCCCCCTCCCCATGATAGGCCCCGGTGTGTGATGTTCCCCTTCCCGAGTCCAAGTGATCTCATTGTTCAGTTCCCACCTATGAGTGAGAACATGCGGTGTTTGGTTTTCTGTTCTTGTGATAGTTTGCTAAGAATGATGGTTTCCAGCTGCATCCATGTCCCTACAAAGGACACAAACTCATCCTTTTTCATGGCTGCGTAGTATTCCATGGTGTATATGTGCCACATTTTCTTAATCCAGTCTGTCACTGATGGACATTTGGGTTGATTTTAAGTCTTTGCTATCGTGAATAGTGCTGCAATAAACATACGTGTGCATGTGTCTTTATAGCAGCATGATTTATAATCCTTTGGGTATACACCCAGTAATGGGATGGCTGGGTCATATGGTACATCTAGTTCTAGATCCTTGAGGAATCGCCACACTGTTTTCCATAATGGTTGAACACAAAAATTATTAACAGTGGTTTCCACTGGGAAGGAAAAGATTGGGCATATTAGAAAATGCCTTTTCTAAAAATAATTTTACCAAGTATGACAAAATACAAACATCAATTCCTAGCGTTTTAATAATTGCTTCAGGTTTTATAGTTTAATATACAATATTTAAATAAATAAAACATATGGAAGTGCTAAGAATCCTTAAAATAATATAAAGACTTTGTATTTTTTTTTCCTTTTTATGGAGAACGGGGTCTTGCTATATTGCCCAGGTAGGTCTCGAAATCCTGGGCTCAAGCTATCCTCCTGCCTCTGCCTCCCTAAGAGCTGGGATTACAGGCATGAGCCACCATGCCTAGCAAGACTTTGTCTTTTCTATTAAACTACATTTTAATAGTAAAAATTATACTTTATATGATTTTCAATCCAAATGTTATCTGTTTATAAATTGGGATTAACGCTTCTAACAGCTCGGATTCTATCCGGTTTCACTATTGCAAGCTATTTCCTTCCTTCTAGAAAAAAAGTCAATTTATTTTAACAACACAGTAATTCATCTAAAATGGCAGTGAGCCATAAGACACAAATAATTCACTCCAGTTTTTTTACAATCTTTTTAATGTTTAATAATTCCATATTACAAACAATAAACCGCAATAGACTTTTATATGTGGGTTAATAAATTTAAGTAATATGATGATTTAGAAGTAGGCAGCATTATGACTTTTTCTCATTAATAATAAATTGATGCCATTATACATCTTCCTTTCAAAGTTAGTAAATTAACTAGATGTCAGTTTATATTTTCCTTATTTTTAAGTAAACTATATATCTGAGATGCATGCTCTTTTGAGACACCTATAATGGTTCATTTGTTTACTGTATATTAAAATGACTGGATTTGCCTTAAATGTTTTACTCTCTTTACTAAAAATAAAAAAAAAAGTTTATAATAAATAACCTGCAGTTTCATTTACATAGCAGCAGAGGGTGCAGGAGATCTTCCTTTTTGATGGTAAAGTTAATTTTTTATTGTAACTCTTATTGGGCATTTAATTATTAAAAATATCACAAAATCCCTAAAGAACATTAACAAATTAAATCTTTTTAAAACAATTAGTATCTACTAAAAATAAATTGCCTTTCAGGTCAAAGAAAAACTTGATTCAACTTGAAAGCCTGAAACAACAGTTAGAATAATAAAAAAACAGTTTCTAAAGTTTTTCTCTTATAAATATGTATAGGATCTATATTTTTAAAGGGATTCAGATTCACATACATATCAATTCAAATTTATTATTCATTTTTCTAATAGTTTCTTTTTTGTTTTTGAAACATCATGAACATATGTCTAAAATAAAACTGTACTGCTTTGTAGAAAACATAATAGTATAAAAGGTGTATAAAGATAGTAGCATATTTTATTCTGATTATAAATTGTAAACATCACTTTATTTTTTATTGTATTAAACATATTCCATAGAGCAGCTAATAGTAACAGATGCAAATGTAAATAAAAAAATGAAAAAACTATCTTATATCAATATAGGATGAATTCCGAAGTCTGAGAAAAAGAATTTTAAAGTACTAATCAGAATACATGTTAGGATAATAAATTAAAAGGTGGCTACATTGGACATTTATAATTATTTCTTTGTCTGGGTGTGTAGAGTCAGTAATACAGACACCTGACAATAAAAATCAGTATAGGCAGTAGTATGGAATCCAATATTTTCAATGCATGCTCCAGTTCAAACGCAAATGTTAGATCAATAGAACTGAAAGTCAGCAATGGTCTGGTGAAAGGAAAAAAAAATATGAGTATATCCACAAACAATTGCAGCTTTTGTTTTTTTATAAATGCTGTTATAGATGTCTCCTATATAATGCTGACTGCAGCATGTTAAGGAATATGCTGATTTCCATTCAGTCATGTATTGGCATTGTGTACTAATTCTGTTAGAATCATGTGAAAAACAGAATCTTGGGTTTGGCTTTTTTAAAGCTGTCTTTGAACTCAACATGTAATGATCACATTCATTAATAACACTTTCACAATATATTTATCGATATAATTTATCTTGGGTTCTATTTCTCTATTATTAAGATTAGAGAACTGATTAGATTAATTATGTGAGCCCCTCTGATTTATTAAAACATATGCATGCAGTCTGTGAAATTTAGTACACATACAAACATGCATACACACATACATACTCATAAACATATATCTGAATATCATTTTTTCTAGTTCAAAGCTAACAACAAACTAGATTCAATATTCCATAGATACGAAGGTAAAAATAATGTGTTATAAGCTATTACCACTAACACAGAAATGTAGTGTGTTATAGAAAAAAGAGAGGAAAAAAAGAGCAAAATGATAGTAGAGTCAAAGTATGTCTAGGAATGCAGTGTATTTTTTATATGATAAAATTAGAAATGTGATGACAAGTTTGCCTTCCTATTTTACTGTAATTGCTAATGTAATCAATGGGCTTAACCAAATCATATACCTATTTTCTTACATTTCTACTATTATTTAATATTTTGGTGTTTTGTTTGTTTGTTTGTTTGTTTTTTTGGAGATGGAGTCTCGCTCTGTCACCCAGGCTGGAGTGCAGTGGCGCAGTCTCGGCTCACTGCAAGCTCCGCCTCCCGGGTTCACGCCATTCTCCTGCCTCAGCCTCCCGAGTAGCTGGGGCTACAGGTGCCCGCCACCACACCCCGCTAATTTTTTATATTTTTAGTAGAGACAGGGTTTCACCGTGTTAGCCAGGATGGTCTCGATCTCCTGATCTCGTGATCCACCCGCCTCAGCCTCCCAAAGTGCTGGGATTACAGGCGTGAGCCACCGCGCCCGGCCAATATTTTGGTTTGTAACTCATGAGTTAAAACAGGGATATAGGTTTTAGAACCTAGGAAGTATCATGTCTGATACTTAACATATTTACATAATATAACACCCTAATACAGTGTCAGATTGAAATAGTTTCAAGTTACGTAGAAATAAGTTTTAAATTGGTAGAAATGTTAAATATTATACCAATAATTAATAGATTCACTCTAGATTCATACATTTTATTTCAAAGTAGACTTTACTAAATATATTAAAGCATATTGTATTGCCTATGTTGTTCTTTGACTTTAAAAGTTTTTTTAAAAGGAGTTACATAATGAATATTATAATAAAGGAGCTATAATAAATTTAGCTCATTTCTTTCCTTAAGAAAACCCTTTAAACTTTGTTAACAAGTTCAGTAAATTGTCTTCTTGTGAGACTATGGGCCTGTATCAAATATCACTATCAGGAATGACTAAACTATATTGAGTTTATACTAACATATTGCTAATTTGACAGAATAATAGGTAAGAAAGCATTCATGAGAAAAGGACGTGTGTTTATGGCACAAGGGCCTTTTCAGCTGTACCCAGTAGCAAGGGTGATGTGACTGACTTGAGTGACCACCAGGTGGAGATTTTGCATCTTGGAACATTTAAGGAGTTCTGCCTTGGTGAACAACTACTGCACTGAATTTTGTATTTGGAAAGTGAACTTGTTTCTTGAGGATAACAAATGGAAACCTAAACTAGTTAAGTACTTCACTCAGAAACATGCAAATAGTAGCTGCACTAACATTTACAGAACACAGTATTCCTGATAATGGAATTAAATCTAATCCAATCAAATAAAAGCAGAGACTCTCACTGCCAGAGATAGGTCCTTATTTCAATCAAGTAAAAACACTCTTGCTCTGTAAGCATCTGATATCTCTTGTAATTGAATATTGTTTTATTTTTTATGGCTTTGAAATAAAAATTATTTTTAAGGAGCTACACTGACATAATGTTTTCTCTTGTTTCCTTTTTGTGGTGTTTTCTGAGTCACAAATTTACTACAAGAGGTGACCTCATATTTAATGAGTACATAGATATCTCATTTTAATACTCATAACAACTTTGTAGATAACTATAATTATTCTTATCAGATAGATAAATTTGGATTCAGAAAGGTAAAGGTAAAGCTACAATTTTAATCTAGGTCTTGCTGATGCTAAAGACAAATTTGGAAATTATAACACTGTTGAATGCACAAAAAAGATATCCTGATATTATATAGACAACAGTAACAATAACATCATATAATATTGCAAAATAATATTCTGAATGCTAATCCTGCTCTAAGAATATTTAATTGGAAGTGGCTTAGTATTCCAAATTAGTATTCCAATGACAGATCCATTGTTAGGTAATCAAGAAAAGTTTTAAGTGACTTTCCAATCACTATAGTTCACAGGAAATATAGAAAATATTAATTCCACAGGGGAAAAAAATGCAGCCACTAGCAAGAAGTTCAACAAAAAACAAGCCAGCGAGAGAGAGAGAGAGACAGTGGTACCGCCCTACAGATTTCCTCAGGCTAACAGTTGCATATTCAGAATTGAATACTAAACAAGTACATATGTAGGATCTGAGAACATTTTGTGATTCAAAATAAAATATTCAAAGAAAGAAACAGACATCCTAGCTTAGACAGAGTGGAGAAAGAATATCATACAACAAACATAAGGGTACCCAGAAACTGGAAGGAAAACCTAAGAGACCCTATTTGCTTTGTTTGTAGAAAAACCACACACTGGCATTGGAATCCTATGTATATATTTCATAGTATATAGTATACACTATCTATATATAAATGTTCAGTAATATAAAAAATAATTACTGATGAGGGTCAGTGTTGCTCAAAACATTATTTTAACTTTCTTCTGCACATCTTAGTATAGCATTCTGGTTTGGTCCCATATAATACATGGGTTAGAATTCCAGACTACAGTTAACAGTAATGGAATATACATTTCAAAATACCTAGAAGAAAATGATTCAAATGTACCAGGAATTAAAAACAAAAATAAATATTTAAGATAATGAGTGTCCCAATTACCCAGATTTGATTACATAAATATATCAAATATCACATGTACCCTAAAAATATGTACATCTAATGAGTACCAATAAAAAATTCTGGAGACATATTTTCTAGGTTTGGAGTTTAGTTTCTGCTGTCACTAACTTTGGGTAATCTTCACTACTTTAATCTCCCTTTGAGCTTCAATTTCACAATGTATGAAATTGAGTCATAAATAGCACCTACCAAAAGAAATTTAACTATTATAAAGATAAAAGAAGTTGACAGCTTGGACCTCTGTTCAACATAAAGGAAAGCAAAGGATAAATGTCATTATTTTTATTACAAAATTAGGTAAAGTGTTTCAACCTTTTTAATTTAGTCAAGAGTTTAAGACATCAAATTCTTGACTGAATACTGCGAAAAACTACTGAATCAGCACCCTTTACAGAACTGTATTTTCTTAATAAACTTATTTGCATCTATCTGAGCTACAAATTAAGACTGTACAAATTTGAGTAAAGAAATACTATCCCTGTAAAATTTCTTAGGGTAAAAGACTGTACAGATACTCTGGAAATGAGGAAAGATGGTGGTCCCTTATATTCCATGTGAAAGATGAACTCTCTTTTTAGTTTTCTTCTATTTCAAGTGTAGTTTATACAGAGCTATTTTGAACAATTTTATGTTGCTCACATTGTCTAGCACAATAATTTCAAATTTTCTTTTTAGTAAAATAACTTTGAAAATCTACATAATCTTAGAAGACCTAAAAGTTAACAATTAACACATTTTCTATAAGGTAAAATGACGTATTTTTCTGATTGTCATATAATTTAAGTGGGTTTAAAATATATTTTCATCAACACTGTTAAGCTACATATTTAGCTTATTTGATTTAAGAAAAACATATGCAAATGTGTGTCCCAATGCACTTGGCAAAAGCAATCCTCTTTGTCAAACAAATCACCCAGTGAAAATCCTTCTTCAGAAGAAAGCATCAAGTAAGCCTGTTAATACCCCATAGCAACATTCTTAGTTTCTCACTTCTGGAATCCAAAGGGAGAGAGGAGGAGAAGAGGAAGGAAAGGGGAGAATGGCTCACCAGAATATTGCCTCTAGGAAACAGGACACAGCACCCTCCAATATTTACTTAGGAAGCCCTCAAAAGACTCCCTGAGTAACTTATCCCTTGGTTGAAATACTAGAGGTTTTTAGAAACTGAACAATGCATCCTAAACAGATTCACAAGTGAATCTGAATTCAGAAGTTTGCTTTTTTTTTTTTCTTTGTAAAGTGGGAGATTGTGAAAGAAACATGAGGAAGATGACTAACAAAACTCAGAAGCTTCTCAAACAAGTAATTTGTAAGGAAAATCACAAACAAAAACTGATAATTGAGAAATTAATTATCTAAAAGATATCCATGCCTATGCAGGGCAGGGGGAGTCCTTTATACCCTGGTTATTATACTACAGTCTGAATACCACTCTTCTAGCACAAAATACTAAGTGAATTCTCAAATAATTCAAAAATGGGAAACATATTCTCCTCCAGGCACAAAGGATGCGGAAGGGAATTAGAGAGGCTAGTCCCTTTTCTGGAGGAGTATCTACTCCAATGAGGGAGATAGAATATAAACAAAAAATCAAATAAACATGTTAGATGATCTTTCACAGTGATATATGTCTTATAAAAACAATCACAGTAATGAGATAAAGAATGAAGAAGACAAGTATGGAGGTGGTGATATTTGAGCTGAATGAAGAAGAGTAAGAAGAACAATTCCAGCAGAGGCAGAATCAAGTACAAACTCACTGGGACAGGCCTGATCATTCAAAGTAGCAGTGTGAGTAAAGGGAAGGACTATTCAAGATGAAGCGTCAGGAAGTTAGAGGACCAGATCCTTGTAGGGAGCTAAATTAAGAGAGATAGCCTCTTTGTACAGGATTGATTGCCAAAACTAGCCACCTAGTTAGGATTCTATCACAATATCCAAAGGAGAGATAACAGTGGTCTAGCTTAAATGGCATAGTACAGATAAATAAGATGACAAACTTGGTTATCTTATGGGGAACACTAGTAAGAATTGTCTATTGCTGAAAGGGACAAGAGAAAGAAAGGAATAAAAAAAACGCCTAGGATTTTTTTGTTGTTGTTTGGTTGGTTTTTGTTTTTTAATGTTGTTAGTTTGTTGTTTTGCTATTTGTTTTAACTGGGAGAAGAAATGCTACTCAAAATCACAATCACAATGGAAAGGTCAGGATGGAATAGAGAAATAAAACATAAATACATAAAGTTTCAAATTATGATTAAATATTTACTCATAGGTAATTTCTTTTTCATATTTAAAGCAAACTGTTCCTAAAATACACTCTTTAAAAATAAATCCATTTCTAATATCAAAGTTGGAAATTTTGGGGGACATGAAGAATATAAAAAATGGAAAACATCTAATCCCATGAATGAATCTACTATGGTAGTTTATTTTTAAATGCAGGAATCCTTAACTTTACATGGCATTATGTTGAATGAAACATGTCTTTACTGGAACTGTGTCCTCATCTTGAATGGCTTTGTGAAAACTCTCATGAGACTCATGTAACATGGAAATAATGCAGAACAGTGAGGAGTCACCGAGATAAAGTGCATATGCAATATGGTATCTTGCTAAGGAAATTCATACATATTATCAACTCTTCATGAAAGTTTTAACAGATAGGATTTCTTAAAAGGAGTTACCACAAATTACCTAAGGCTTCTCCTATTATAAAACATGTAGGTAGTTTTAATCATTGGCTATTAAAAATAGAAATCTTTACTATATCACTATAAAGTAACTTACACATTTTACTACTAAATAAAAATTGTGTAGCATTAACTGCTTCTGATTTTGGCTGACCCTATTTTGCAGGGAGTTTTTTTTATTATAAATGTAAGAACCCAAGGTTTTTTGAATTTCAGATCAATGACTCTATTGCTTCTTTTATGAGCAGTAGCAAAGTCCTATGTGTAAATCTCTTCTTGGAAAAAAGTAAAGCAGTCATAAAACCTAAAAACTCATTCAGACCACAGGGCACCGTTTAGTAAACTACCACGGCAACACACTCTGGCTGCAGCAACCTGAGGCAAATGTGTCTAATCACACTACATTATTTTTCTTCAGAATGTCTCTCTCCCATTCTGCAATGATTAATTCACTTGAGACCATGCAGACAGAGAAAGAACACCTCTTTGTAGCAGTTTAAGAGATCAAGTCATGAAGACAGGCCACAGGGTGAAGTTTCCAAAGAATAGTGACATTTCCAAAGAAAGTAAAATCTGTTTAAGTTAATGACTTAACAAACTTTATTAAAATTCTACTGCTACATGGGAGATCTGCATTAGGCATAAAGGAAAATGCAAAATACATATAGAATATTAAGTGTATGAATTTTTCTGAGCAACACTAGCCCTGTCCAAGACTGAGAAAATATATCTGTTATAATTGTTCAGTAAAAGTAAATTATTTAAAGCTTCAAAATTTCACCTTGCATAAGAAATCACATTTTAAGTTGCAAGTCATTTCTCTTTATTTATGTTAAATTAACCTTTAAGAAAAAATAATTTGTAAGTGTATAATTTATAACTGTATAAGTGGTACAAACTATCGAAATAATTCTATAAAATTTTTAATGAATCAAATTGTTCTTCTGCTTTACAGAAATTGTCACCTTATGTGAAATCATAGTCTGCTTCATTATCTTTTACAAACAATAAAATTGCAAAATATTTCCAAAATGTACACAATAGCAGGTAGTGAGAGAGAAACAGTACTAGGAAGTCTCCCAATGAAAAAAACCCAGGACCTGATAGTTTTACTGCTAACTTCTACCAAACATTTAAAGAAGAACAAATATAAACTGTATAAACTACTCCAAAAAATTGAGGAAGAGAGGCTATTTCCAAACTCATTCCATGGGGCCAGTATTACCCCAATACCAAAACCAGACAACAACATGACAAAAAAAAGAAAAATGCAGACCAGTATATCTGGTGAACATAGATGCAGAAATCCTCAAGAAAATACTAGAAAACTGAATTCCAGAATACGTTAAATAGATCATTCATCATGATCAAGTGGGATTCATCGCAGGAATGCAAGAATGGTTCAATATACTCAAATCAATAAAGGTAATAAATCACATCAACAGAGAAAAACACATGATCATTTCAATAAGTGCCAAAAAAATCATTCAATATAATTCAACATCCCTTCATGATAAAAGCTCTCAACAAACAGTGTGAAAGGAACATACCTCAACATGATAAAAGGCCATATATGACAAATCCACAACTAGTGTCATATTAAATGGGAAAAAACTAAAAGTCTTTCGTCTACGATATAGAAAAGACAAGGATGCATGCTTTCATCACTTTTATTAAATACAGTACTGGAAACCCTAGCCAGAGCAATTAGACAAGCTGAATAAATAAAGGGCAACCAAACTGGAAAGGAAGAAGTCAACTTATCTTTGATTGCAAATAATATGATCTTATATTTAGAAAAACTGAAAGAACCAGAAAACTATTAGAACTCATAAACAAATTCAGTGAAGTTACAGGACACAAAAACAACATACAAAAATCGGTAGCATTTCTATTCACCAACACTGAACAATTTGAAAAAGAAACTAAGAAAGTAATCCCACTTAAAATAACTAGAAGTAAAATTAAATACCTACAAGTAAACTTTACAAGTGAAAGATATCTACAATAGAAACTACAAAACACTGATGAAAGAAATTGAAGGAGAGATGCACAAAATGAAAAGATATTACATGTTCATGAATTAGAAGAATCAATATTGTTAAAATGCCCATGTTACTTGAATAATTCTACAGATTCAAGGCAATCTGTATCAAAATACCAATGACATTCTTCACAAAAACAGAAAAAAAATTAAAATTATGAACCACAAACAACCCAGAATAGCCAAAGCAATTCTGAGCAAAGAGAACAAAACTGGAGGAATTGCATTACCTGACTTCAAATTAATAACTTTGAAACAAGAGCTACAATAACCCCCAAAACAGCATGGTACTAGCATAAAAACAAACACGTAGACCAACTGAACATAACAGAGAACTCAGAAACAAATCCGTACATCTAGAGTAAACTCATTTCTGACAAAGGTGCCAAGGGTATACCTTGGGGAAAGGACAGTCTGTTTCTTCAATAAATGGTGCTGGGAAAACTGGATGTCCATATGAAGAAGAATAAAACTAGACCCCTATCTCTCTCCATATACAAAAATCAACTCAAGGCCAGGCACACTGGCTCATGCCTGTAATCCCAGCATTTTGGGAGGCCAAGGTGGGCAGATTGCTTGAGCTCAGCGGTTCAAGACCAGCCCGGCAACATGGAAAAACCCTGTCTCTATGAAAAATACAAAAATTAGGCAGGCATGGTGGCACATGTCTGTGGTCCCAGCTACTCCAGAAGCTAAGGTGGGAGGATAGCTTAAGCCCAGGAGGCTGAGGTTGGAGTGAGCCATGATTGCACCACTGTACTCTAGCCTAAGTGACAGAACAATACCCTGTCTCAAAAAAAAAAAAAAAAAAATCAATTCAAAGTAGACTGAAGACAAACCTAATACCTGAAACTATAAAACTACTAAAATAAAACATTGGGGAAACAATCCAGGACATGTGTCTGGTCAAATATTTCTTGAGTAAGATCACAAAAGCACTGGCAAATAAAGCAAAAATGGACAAATGATATCACATTAAGTGAAAAAGCTTTCTTGTGCATAGCAAAGAAAATAATCAACAAAGTGAAGGAACAACCCACATAGTGGGAGAATATATTTGCAAACTATCCATATGACAAGGAACTAATAATAAGAATATATAAGGAACTCAAATCAATAGCAAAAATGTAATAAGAAAATGATCCAATAAAAATCGTCAAATGAATAGACATTTCTCAAAAAAAGACATTAAAATGGTCAACCAGTATATGAAAAATGCTCAACATCACTAATAAGGGAAATGCAAATCAAAAATACAGTGAGATCCCATCTTGCCCCAGTTAAAATGGTTTTTATCCTAAAGACAGGAAATAACTGATGCTGGTGAGCATGCGGAGAAAGGGGAACCCTTATATACAGTGGGAATGTAAATTAATATAGCTACTGTGGAAAATATTATGGAGGTTTCTCAGAAAAACTAAAAAAAGAGCTACCATGTGACCCAGCATTCCCACTGATGGGGGTATATATCCAAAAGAAAGGAAATCAATACAATGAAAAGATATATACATTTCCATGTTTACTGCAGCCCTATTCACAAGAGCCAAGATATGGAATCAACCTAAGTGTCCATCAACATATGAATGGATAGAGAAAATGTGATCCATATACACAATGGAATATTATTCAACTATAAGGAAGCAGGGATAAAGAGGGTTTGCTCAATGAGTACAAAAATGTAGTTAGATATAAGGAATAAGATCTAGTGTTCAATAGCACAATAAGGTGACTATAGTTAAAAATATTTTATTGCATATTTTAAAATTACTAGAAGAGTAGAACTGTAATGTTCTTAACATGAAATGATAAATCTTTAATATTATGGATATCCTAATTATCCTGATATTTTTCCAATTATCCTGATTTGATCATTGCACACTATATGCTTGTATCAAAATATCACATGTACCTCATAAATATGTGCAACTGTTATGTATCCATAACAATTTAGAAATATGTATAATAAAAATACAAATATAAAATATACTTAACTTGAATATTATAAATTCTATTTAATAGAGTACTTAGTGGTATACAATGCCACATAATCATTCAAAACAGTGCATGGGATCGGGGATAGTGTTAAATCACAAAATACCATGAAATATTAGAGTTTCTATTAGAAATATGAACAAACAAGGAGATTGCTTAAAGGACAAAGTAACTAGAAAAACATGTTATCACTAGATAATGGTCCCCCACTGATTCATGCAGTAGATTGCAAGGAATAAATATACTGGAAATAAATATTTAGGTAAAGCAAAGCCATTTATTTTCAAAGCATGAGAAAGCAACCCTACATTAATGCAGTATCACAATCATTTTGTTTCCTTATACCAAATGCTTTGATGTAACTTTGATCACTTAGTACTCCCCTATCCCTTTACTCTGGACAGAAAACTCTCATTAGCATCAAACGGATCTAAGAGTAGATTGAACAGAGTAATGGACCTTAATCTGACTCTTGTGAAATAGTGACCCATAAAGGTCTTCCATGAATTATGCAACACCTTTAAAGAGTCATATCCAAAAAGCTCATAAGGATTGCAGCCTCTATAGTAACCTAGTGAAGACAGGTATAGGTATATGGCTTTTTTTAACCAATAATATGCAGTGATTTGTAACCAAACTCTGCTGCTACAGTAATTTGGGTAAGATAAGATGAGCATCTGAAACATCAATTATTTCAATGTACATAAACCTCAAGTTTAGTTCTATATTTAGACTTACATTTATTTAACCACTCAAAATGTTCTAGAAACACTGTCAACAAGTTAAAAGTTCATTCATGTTCTAGACTGCATTGTAGAAATTAACAGCAACAATAATAATATATATATACATATATAAATATATACATAATATATATAATTTAACTTGGTTCACAGATGGATTAGATACTTTCTACATCATTTTTACTTAACACTTGCTAAGAAATATGGGGGATATGCCAAACAGTGCTTTTATCATAAAAAGAAATAACATGGTATATGATGTGTATTAATATAAAATGATAACCCATTTATAAACCAAGTGCAGTTAAAAATGCTTTTAGTCAAATTGGAGTAAAAGCTTTATAACAAAATATCAACAACTAAAAAGCACTCAAACATATTTATTCAAGTTTAATTGGTATGCAGATGCAATTAGGCTGATTCAGGAAGTATAAAACCAAGATACCATATGGTTCTTAGTTCTCCAAAATTGCAGACATAAATGTAGATTTCACATGCTGTTATCTGAGTACAGTGCTATTGATAACAGAATGCTTTGCTCAGTCATCCTTAGTGCCTTTTTGAAAATTCAGTTTAGAAAATATAGTGTTTTTATTCCATCACAATGTGTGAGAGTGAAATGCAGCCAAATAGGCAAGTCAATCATGGGTATTCCCATGGTGACTCAAGTTAGATTTTTATTCATTGAATAAACTAATGCTGTCTCAGTTACACAATTTTGCTCATGTTCAAGTCTAAAAGTTCAGGATAATAAAGTAATTGCAAATGTAAATATGTAAAAAATCTATAGATATATTTTTAAAGGACTGGTTACTAATTATAGTTTTCAGACTTTCCAACACCATAAAGAAAAAGCTAATACAGATAAAAGTAGACTTGATAATGGCAGTGATTCATTCTTATGAAACACTTTACTACATATAATAATAGTTTTACCTTCATTTTCTTATTAAGGAATGAACAGAGAACGTCACCTGGGCCTGGGCAGGCTGGGAGACTATATAACTCAAATTCACACTCTTTACAGAATATATAAAATATGCAAAAAAAAATTTTTTTTGACTTTTATTTTAGCTTCAGGGATACACGTGCACCTTGATTTTATAGATAAACTGCATGTCATGGGGGTTTACTCTACATATTATTTCATCACCCAGGTAATAAGCATATTTCCCAATAGGCAGTTTTTCATTCCTTGCCTTTCCTGGCAACATGGAAAAACCCTGTCCCTACGAAAAACCCTGTCCCACCCTCCATCTTTAAATAGGCCCCAGTGTCTGTTGTTTCTTTCTTTGTGCCCACGTGTACTCAGTGTTTAGCTCCCACTTATGAGTGAGATCATGTGGTGTTTAGTTTTCTGTTCCTGCATTAGTTCTCTTAGGATAATGGCCTCCAGCTCCATCCATGTGCAGCAAAGGACATTATCTCATTCTTTTTTATGGCTAAGAAATTCTTAACATCCATACTACAGCAAGGTTAGATTTGTCTAGTAACCAAAATGAGACCATTGTGTTTAAAATACTTTTCAATTTGGAAAATAGTATGGATGTATGTAAATGTCAGTATGATTTTAAATGTTTTTGACCTATTTAATTTCAAATAACTGTATATATGATTTAACATTGGGCTGTGTAATGTGACCATGTGATTTACAAGGCAAAAGGAATGGAACCACTAAAATGATAATATAAGCTGAAACATGACTCTATTATTGGAAGTGTTCCAATGGTTCTTTAACCAATGTGATCAAATATTTAGATTAATAGGTTAAAGACCTTCTCCTCCTCAAGTGTCAGCACAGTCTGGGCTTTCTTATTCTAATTTTCTAAACTGACAAGGAAACACTCTGGCAACTCTCACTGAAAGGAAAGTTGGAGAATTTATATGCATGTATAATCAAAGACCTACGTTACATCTGATTTATAGACTCTTGATTTCTACTTTCCACATTCTTGGTAATCTTTTCTGAGCCCAATCAATCAAACACCATAGAATTTAATTATTAAAATAGAGGCCTATTTATTGGGGATCTATCTGTCATGTAAGAAGAA
Source organism: Papio anubis (assembly GCF_008728515.1). Taxonomy (NCBI): domain Eukaryota; kingdom Metazoa; phylum Chordata; class Mammalia; order Primates; family Cercopithecidae; genus Papio; species Papio anubis. The sequence goes on along the minus strand of NC_044978.1, from coordinate 134,268,779 downwards.
ACAGCACAGTCCTCCAATTCCCTTTCCTCCTTACTATCCAGAGCTGTGACAATGCTTATCTCTGGGTTCAGTGATTCCTTGTGATTTAAAAAAAGAAGAAGAAGGAAAAAACAGGAGATGGAAGGAGGGAGGGAAGGAAGAAATGAATGAAGAGAGAGAGGGAGGGAGGGAGGAAAGAAGGGAGGGAGGAAAGAAGGGAGGGAGAAAGGGATAAGGTGACTTCATGATTTGTTCAGGGAAATATTTTCTGGAGGCCCAAAAAATTCATCATTACAGTTTGTCCACCAGATTTGGAATACTGTAGTAACTTTACTACTTCAGACCATAGGTTCTTGAAATCAGATATGGAAAAAACTTTAATCAGATTCATTAGTTTGTTATTTGCCTCTTACCAACTTGTTGGAATTGGTTTTTTCTTTATAGTATTCAACAAATTCCTCATAACTTCATATTTTATTAACATGGGCCTCTTAAGGGTATTTATCCGGTATTTATCCCCTTCTTTGATATAAATTTACTTAAAACGAGATCCCTTAACTCCTATCATTTTTATAAAGCATGAGAAATATATATTCTTTGTGCAGGTTGTCTTGGCAGAGAAAATATCAAAGATTAGTCCCCCGAAATGCTCTTAATATTTAACTAGCATTCACAAGTCACCTACTTGTATTTCAAAATATGTAATTTTCATTTATACCATACATTAATACAGGCCACAGCTAGTTCAAACAGCAAATCACATCTAGAGGGTAGTGCTAAAACATTTTATCCTATAACAATATACGGATTACAATTCTAATCATTAGAAATGGGAGGTCGGTAAGTAGGTATGACTGTAAGGTTATCTGGATATTAGTCCATTTCTTTTATCTGGTATGTCCTGATATGTCCTAGCTACTTGCACACAATGAAAAAAAAATGCTGGAAAACAGTGCAGCGAGAAGCAGAAAAACAGTTTATATGAGTTGGCTTCATTGTGCAAATACCAGAGGTAGTACACTAAATCTTTCATTCAATTCATAGCCCGTTTCTTTATCTCATCTTGGGAATCCCAGCACCTTCCTAGGAAACCTGCTATTGCTTACTCTGCAACATTTCTATGTGGCTACCTCTTTCAGAATATAATAAATTTTATAAGCTCTTAGATTTAATTTCCATGCACCAGCTAATATAGTGGATTGCCTTATGATCCATATTCTTATTCTGATCTCCTTCTCTAATTCCAACACCACCCCAATAAAACTATTTGCATACAGTCTATTTTCCAAGAATTTCAGAATGCAAGATTCCAGCAGAATACAAGCGCCCATATATCTGTATATTAATTAAGTTTTTATATATCCCAGAAATTACTAGATTACACCATGCCCAATATAGGAAACAGATTTTATCTCGAGTCCAACTTTAATTAGTGGAGCTACTTAGAGTGAAGTACTGAAAATGTTTATGATGTCTATTCAAGTTCAGCAGGAAAAAGTGCCATTATAGAATATAATGTAAAACACAGGCAATAAAGGAAAAATTGGCAGCCTATATGCTATGTATTTTCCATCATAACCTGGACTTTCCCAGGCATAAACCTACTCTTATGGAAAAACCCTAGGGCCATTAAATATGCTCGGATTAGACAATGATTTGCCAACAACCAATGAAAGAGAGCAAACGTTCACTTATTTGACCTATACCTATCACCTCCATTTTTCTTTTTCAACTTTTATTTTAGAATCAGGGGATATATATGCAGGTTTGTTCCAAAGGTAAATAATGTGTAATGTTGAGGCTTGAGGTATGAATGAACCTGTGACCCAGGTAGTGAGCATAGTACCCAACAGGTCACTTTTCAGCCCCTGCCCCCTTCCATCCCTCCTTCTTCTAGTGGTCCTCAACGTCTATTGTTCCCATCTTTATGTCTATGTGTGCCCAGTGTTAAACTCCCACTGATAAGTAATCACATGCAATATTTGGTTTCCTGTTTCTGGGTTAGTTCACTTAGGATAATGGCCTTCAGTTGTACCCATGTTACTGCAAAGGACTGATTTCATTCTTTTTATGGCTGCACAGTATTCCATGGTGTATATGGACCACATTTTCTTTATCCAAGTGACCTCTGATGGGCCCCAGGGATGATTCTATGTTTTTTGTATTATGAATGGCACTGCACTGAACATATGGGTATATGTGTCATTTTGGTAGAATGATTTATTTTTCTCTAAGTATATACCCAGTAATGGGATTGCTGGGTTGAATGGTAGTTCAATACTTAGTTCTTTGAGTAATCTCCAAATTGCTCTCCACAGTGGCTGGACGAATTTGCATTGCCACCAATAGTCTACGTGTCCCCTTTTCTCTGGATCTGCCATTTTTTGACTTTTTAACTGAAGTCATTCTGATTAGTGTGAGATGGTATCTCACTGTGATTTTGATTTGCATTTCTCTAATGATTGATGATGAGCATTTTTTCATAAGTTTGTGGGTCCATTGTACATCTTCTCTTGAGAAGTGTCTTTCATGTTCTTTGCCCCCTTTTTAGTGGGGTTATTTGAATTTTGCGTGTTGAATTTAGCTCCTTAGAGAATCTGGATATTAGACCTTTGTCAGATGCAGTTTGAAAATATTTTCTCCCACTCTATGGGCTGTCTGTTTACTCCTTTAATAGTTTATCTTGCTGTGCAGAAGCTCTTTAGTTTAATTAGGCCCCACTTGTCAATTTTTTTTTGCTGTTGTTGCAATTGCTTTTGGAGGACTTAGTCATAAATTATTTGCCGAGGCTGATATTGAGAAGAGCACTTCCTAGGCTTTCTTCTAGGATTTTTTTCTTTATTTTGAGGGCTTATATTTAAGTCTTTAATCCATCTTGTGTGAACTTTCATATATGGTGATAGGTAGGGATCCAGTTCATTCTTCTTCATATGGATAGCCAGTTATCCTAGCACCATTTATTGAAAAAGAAGTCTTTTCCTCATTGCTTAATTTTTGTTGAGTTTGTTTAAGATCAAATGGTTGTAGGTATTTGACTTTATTTCTGCCTTCTGTGTTTTGTTCCATTGACCTATATGTTGTTTTCATACTCGTACCATGCTGTTTTGGTTACTATAGCCTTGTAGTATAGTTTGAAGGCAGGTAATGTGAGGCCTCTGGCTTTGTTCTTTCTGCTTAGGATTGCTTTGGCCATTCAGGCTCTCTTTTGACTTCATATGAATTTCAGAATAGTTTTTTCTACTTCTGTTAAAAAATGACATTGGTAGTTTGGAAATGCATTAAATCCATAAATTGCTCTGGGCAGTATGACCATTTTAACATTAATTCTCCCAATCCATGAGCATGGAATGGTTTCCATTTATTTGTGTTGCCTAGACACGGATGCCCACTCTAACCATTCGTATTTAACATAGTGCTAGAAGTCACAGCGAGAGCAGCCAGGCAAGAGAAATTTTAAAAAAAAGTCATCCAAATAAGTCAAACTATCTCTCTTCACAGACAATATGATTCTATACCTAGAAAACTCTAAAACTCTGCCAAAAATCTTCTAGAACTGAAAAATGACTTCAGTAATGTTTCAGGATGCAAAAGCCAGTAGCATTCCTACACACCCATAACATTCTAGTTGAGAATCAAGTCAAGAACACAATCTCATTTACAATAGCCACATACAAAAAAACAAAAAAACATGAAATACCTAGAAATACATCTAACCAAGGAGGTGAAAGATCTCCACAAGGAGAACTACAAAACACTGTTAAAAGAAACCAATACATCTATTTTTCAGTAACAGCTCTGTTTTTCTGTCTTCTTTCTCATCTTCCTCAATTCTGAATTTATGAAAGAGAACTCTTCAGTGCATTATGAGTTAGAAAACTCAAGGTCGGGCACAGTGGCTCATGCCTGTAATTCCAGCACTTTGGGTGGGCAAGGCAGGTGGATCTCCTGAGACCAGGATTTCGAGAGCAGCCTGGCCAACATGGTGAAACCCCATCTCTACTAAAAACACAAAAATTAGCTGGGCATGGTGGCAGGTACCTGTAATCCCAGCTACTCAGGAGGCTGAAGCAGGAGAATCACTTGAACCTAGGAGGCGAAGGTTGCAGTGAGTGGAGAAGTGGAGATCGCACCACTGCACTCTGGCCTGGGTGACAGAGTGAGACTCCATCTCCAAAAAAAAAAAAAAAAGAAAAGAAAACGTTGTTCAAGTCTTTCCTGCTAGAGTAATACAGAAGATTCTAGGAGACACACGCACAAAGTGGTTTTCTCATTGAGACTCATCAAATATCAAGATATGTCCGGCTGTGGGCTAGAATCCAAGATAGAGCCTTATGTTTAAGACATTGTAAAGGCCACTCATGGAAGATCATACTCTTCTCCCAAACTTTTAATGCTCTCTGTAAATTAGGCATACATCTCACACTTCATTTCAGTATATGAAATTTAGATTACTAATTTTAACTTATATTTCACAAAGATCTATTGATACTTCGTTAACACTTTTGCTGAATTTCGTTAACCTTACAGATCATTTTGATATCACTGTATAGTGAATATACTTGTATAATCAATTTCCTGATGTTACATATAATTTTGACAACACTTGTATAAACACTTCTGAGTGACAACCAAGCTTATTCCCCAGATATTTTGTTTACTGTATCCAAAATTTTTCTAATAGCAAATTTACACTTAATTTAGACTAACAAGCAAGATCTGTTTCATGAATGTACAACCTATGCAATCACACAGGGCCTTCTTCTTGGTAAACTTTCTGCTGTCACCACCTTAAAATTTTTGTCCAAGGGGCACTACGTTTTCCTTTTTCACTGGACACTGTAAATTACATAGCCAGCCCTGCTAAAATGTATCACCAAAAGTTTTACTTCATTAGCAAGGTGATTGACATTCTGAACATTTTTTATAAATTAGGCTTACAATTATCACATTTTAACAAAATTAACCTATTCAGTATGCCCCTTTTATTTTCACATTTGTATTTATTATTGTCTTCTACTCTGCATCCCTTATGTATATGAAACTAATCATATGTGAAATTATAATTGCTTAAAAGAAACTTTGACTTAAAAGTCACACTTATGTGACTGCACATTTGAAAATTCATTCTTACTCCAGCCTGCTAGTCAAAAGATGTTTATTTACAGAATACAAGAAGTAGTCGAGGATTCAAATCTGCTAACTGATTAGGAGACCATGTTCTGGCTACTTACAAAGTCTTCCAATGAATTTCTATCTACCCAGGGAAAATAAAAACTTCTTTGTCACCATAGCAATTTTCCAAGTACAATAAAGTTAGAAAGAGATTACAATGGAAAGGAATTGGTATTGTACGTAATTTCATTTGCTCATAGAAAGTGATTACCGATTTCACATTTTTAGTGCTTTTACACTGCTTAGGGTACTTCTGCCGTGTCTTAATTACTTCACATGTGCTATACAGAAATATTTATCTTACAGCAAGACAGTGTCAGTCCAATCTTTCCTTCTAAAACTATCTAATTTGATCTTTTCCTTTGATATGTTTAATGTATCCATTTAAAATTTGAATTAACCTAATTTATTCAGTAATTGTGTGATATAATATAAACATTAGAAAATTCTGAAAGTATGATATTCTGGGAACAAGACGGTCAAGTGCAAATTTTGCAGAAGAAACATATAGACTTTGTGATTGTAATAAAGTAAGGTATAAAAAATATACTTTGGATCTCCTAGACATACCTAAAATATTAAAGGAAACATATGCATATATTTTGCTCCTCTTATTCATACCCAATTCTAGTTTTAAATTCTAAAAACTTTACTGGAGTTCTCACTTGACCAGTGAACAATAGTAACAAACTAAATATTCAACTACCTTTCCATGACATAGTTTTCTTAAAAGCAAAACTGATGTGATAACATGTGTTTAAGCAAACAAAATAACAAAGTGATAAGAAAAGACACACACAGCATGCAAAATGTTATTCAATATGTCTTTAATGAACTATTTTTTTTCTTTTTGAAGTCCAGTATTCCACAACTTCCCGGTAGTTTTCTATTTTTTTTCCACCATGACTTACACACTTGATGATATGAATCTACCACTAAAGAGATGCCTCATGTGCCCTTAACCAATGTCCTTTCTTAAAGTTTGGGTAAAGCTCTACCCCAAGACAAATTCTTTTTTGCCCTAATCTCAGAGGATGGGACAGACAGGGAGTTTGGACACAAAATGATGTTGAAGACTTGGAATCACTGAATTCATGTTTCACAAACACATATGAGTAGTATGCACCTACACATCTTTTTAAATTTGCATTACTCAAATATTCAAAATTTGCTTTTAAATTTGCATTAAAATGTTTTTAAATTTTAAAAAAGTTTTTAAATTTGCATTATGCAAATATGCAAAATTATCTTGAATAATTGCAGATATCTTGAATAATTCTCTGCTTTTATCACAACACAGCTGATAAGACACAACCACTTGAAAGAATAGAAGAATGCACAGGTGCTTCTTTCCCTTCCTTTCTTGTATGTTTTTTATGTGCCTGGAACTCTTACTCACGTTGTTCTGGTGTGGTGCAGCAGAGGAAATCACTATCCCTACTAGTTTGGCTTGTGAGGCAGGGAGAATTCTTCACAGGTTTTGAGATTGACTTCAGAATGTGTTTTTCAATAAAGAGGCAAAGTTTTATATGTTCGAGACATACTGCCATACAGTAAGTGCTTTTGTGTGTTATATTAACTTTACAACTTGGTTTTAGTGAGTTCACCACAAAACTTCATTAACATACATAAAATAAAGTCTCTAAAAGAAATTTTTTCTGATTAAAAACTCCAGTTTTTAAAAATTATTTTTGTGGGTATACAGTAGGTATATATGGGGTATATGAGATATTCTGATACAGGCATACAATGTATAACAATTACATCAGGGTAAATGAGATATCCATCATCTCAAGTCCTGATCCTTTGTGTTACAAACAATTATACTCTTTCATTTATCTTTAAATATACGATTAAATTGTTATTGAATATAATGACCCTGTTAGCCTGTCAAATACTAGAGCTCATTCATTCATTCTATTTTTTGTACCCATTAACTATCCCATCTTCCCACCCACCCCCACTACTACCCTCCCCAGCCTCTGGTAACCATCATTTTACTCTGTATCTCCATGAGTACAAACGTTTTAATTTTTAGCTCCCACAAATAACTGAGAACATGCAAAGTTTTTCTTTCTGTGCCTGGCTAATTTCAATTAACATAATGACATCCAGTTCCATCCATGTTGCTACACATGACAAGACATCATACCTTAGATGGAGTCTCACTCTGTTACCCAGGCTGGAGTGCAGGGGTGCAATCTCGGCTCACTGCAACCTCCGCCTCCTGGGTTTGAGCGATTCTCCTGCCTCAGCCTCCTGCGTAGCTGGAATTACAGGCGCACGCCACCATGCTCAGCGAATTTTTGTATTTTTAGTAGAGACGAGGTTTCATCATGTTGTCCAGGCTGTTCTCAAACTCCTGAGCTCAGGTGATCCACCCTCCTTGGCCTCCCAAAGTGCTGGAATTACAGGTGTGAGCCATTTTATGGCTGAATAGTACTCCATTGTGTATTAGGTACCACACTTTCTTTATCCATTCATCTGTTGATAAATGTGAAGGTTTCTTCCATACCTTGGCTATCATGAAGAGTGCTGCAATGAACATAGGAGTGCCCATATCTCTTCAACATACTGATTTCTTTTATTTCAATAATATACCTAGCAGTGGGATACCTAGGTCATATGGTAGCTCTGTTTTTAGTTTTTTGAGGAACATCCAAATTGTTCTCAATAATGGTTGTATTAATTTACATTCTCACCAACAGCATTTGAGAGTTTCCTTTTCTCCATATCCTTGCCAGCATTTCTTATTGTCTTTTGGATAAAAGCCATTTTAACTGGCATGAGATGATATATCTTTGTAGTTTTGATTTGTATTTCTCTGATGATTAATTATACTAAACACCTTTCATATACCTGTTTGCCATTTGCATGTCTTGACAAATGTCTATTCAGATAGTTTGACCATTTTAAAATCAGAATAGATTGTTCTTACAGAGCTGTTTGTGCTACTTTTATTGATATGGTTTGGCTGGTGTCCCCATCCAAATCTCATCTTGAATTGTAATCCCCATGTGTCCAGGGAGAGACCTGGTGGGAGGTGATTGAATCACAGGGGTGGTTTCCCGCATGCTGTTGTCGTGACAGTGAGTTCTCATGAGATCTGATGATTTTATAAGTGTTTGACAGTTCCTTCCTCACACTCACACTCTCTCCTGCCTTGTGAAAAAGGTGTCTTCTTCTGTTCTGCCATGATTAAGTTTCCTGAAGCCTCCGGAGTCATATAGAACTGTAAGTCAATTAAACCTCCATATATATATATATATATATATATACACACACACACACACACACACACACACACACACACAGTCCAGTCTCAGGTAGTATCTTTATAGCAGTGTGAGAATGGACTAATACATGTATAATCTGGTTATTAATTCCTTGTCAGATAGACAGTTTGCAAATATTTTCTCCCATTGTGTGGGTTGTCTCTTTACATTGTTGATTATTTCCTTTGCTGTGCAGATGCTTTTTAACTTTTTAAATGTCTAGGTATTTCAATAGGAATTGCATTAAATCTGTAGATTGATTTGGGTACCATGGACATTTTAACAAAATTTATTCTTCCAATCCACGAACATGGAATATCTTTCCATTTTCTTGTGTCCTTATCCAATTCTTTCATCAATATTTTATAGTTTCAGAGATCTTTCATGTCTTTGGCTATGTTAATTCCTAAGTACTTAATTTTATTTGTAGTTATTATAAATGGAATTACTTCTTGATTTCTTTTTCAGATTGTTCACTGTTGGCATATAGAAATGCTACTGAATTTTATATGTTGCTTTTGTATCCTACAATTTTATAGAATTTATCAGTTCAAGTGGATTTTTGGTGAAGTCTTTAGGTTTTTCCAAATATAAGATCATATCATCTGCAAACAAGGATAGTATGACTTTTTCATTTCCAATTTAAATGCTCTTTATTTCTTTCAATCAGACAGTAGTCTGATTCCTCTATCTAGGACTTCCAGTACTATGTTGAATAATAGTGGTGAAAGTGAACATCCATGTCATGTTCCAGATCTTAGAGGAAAGCCTTTCAGTTTTTCCCTATTCTGTATGATACTAGCTCTGGATCTATCACATATGGATTTTATTATGTTGAGGTGTGTTCCTTCTATATCCAGTATTTTTTAAAGTTTTATTATTTTATCAAATGATTTTTCAGCATCAATTGAAATGATAATATGGTGTTTGTCCTTCATCTTATTTATTTATTACATTGACTAATTTGCATATGTTGAACCATCCTTGCATCCCTGGAATAAATCCCACTTGGTCATGATGAATGATCTTTTTAATGTGTTGTTGAATTAGTTTGCTAGTAATTGTGGAGTATTTCTAAATCAACATTTATCAGGGATATTGACCTGCAGTTTTCCTTTTTCAATACTTACTTGGTTTTGGTAATGATGTAATTCTGGCCCTACAGAATGAGTTTGGAAGTATTCCCACTTCCTCTAATAGTTGGAATAGTTTTAGTGGGACTGGTATTAGTTCTTCTTAAAAGGTCTGGAAAAATTCAGCAGTGAAGCCATTGGGTGTTGGGCTTTTCCTTTCTGGATCCTTTTTATTAGAGCTTCAATCTCATTACTTGTTTCTGGTCTGTTCAGATTTTAGATTTCTTCATAGGTCAATCTTGGTAGGTTATATGTGTCTAGGGATTTCTCAATTTCTTCTCGGTTTTCCAATTTATAAGCATATAGTTTGCTCAAAGTAAACTCTAATGATCCTTTGAATTTTTGCAGTATCAATTTTAATGTTTCCTTTTTCATCTCTGGTTTTATTTGGATTTCCTCTCCTGTTTTCTTAGTCAGGCTAAAGGTTTGTCAGTTTTTTTTTAATCTTTTCACAAAACAAACTTTTTGTTTCATTGATCTTTTGTATTGTTTTCTTCATTTCAATTTAATTTTTATATGCTCTAATATTCATTATTTCTTCTCTTCTACTAATTTTGGGTTCGAACTTCTTTCACCTTTCCAGTTCCTTAAGGTGCACTGTTGTGCTGTTTATTTGAAGTTTTTCTTCTCTTTTGATGTAGATATTTATAGCTAAAAAATTCCCTTTTAGTACTACCTTTGCTGTAGCCTATAGATTTTGGTACGTTGTGCTTTCATTATCAATTTTTTTCAAGAAATTTTTCAGTTTTCTTATTAATCTCTTCATTGACCCATAGTCATTCAGAAGCATACTATTTAATTTCCATGTGTTGTATAACTTTCAAAATTCCTTGTGTTATTTATTTCTAGTTTTATTCAATCATGATCAAAGAAGATACTTCATATGATTTCAATTATATTAAATGTTTTAACACTTGTTTTGTGACCTAACATATGGTCTATCCTTGAGAATGATCCCTGTGCTAAGGAGAAGAATATGTATTCTGCAGCTGCTGCATTAAATGTTCTGTAAATGTCTATTAAGTCTATTCAGTCTAAAATGCAGATTAAATGTTTCTTTGCTAATTTTCCAACTGGATAATCTGTCCAATGCTGAAAGTTAGGTGTTGAAGTCTACAGCTATTGTATTGATCTACCATTCTCTTTAGCTCTAACATTTGCCTTACATATCTGGGTACTCTGGTGTTAAATGCACATATATTTATAATTGTTATATCCTCTTGCTGAGTTGACCCATTTATCATTAAATAATGTCCCTCTTTGCCTCTTTTTGTAGTTTTTGTTTAGAAATCTATTTTGTCTGATGTAAGTATAGCTACTCCTATTTTTTTTGTTTCCATTTCCATGGAGTATCTTTTTACATTCTTTTATTTTCTGTGTAGGTGTGTCTTTATAGGTGAAGAACATTTCTTGTAGGCAACAGATTGTTTAGTCTTGTTTTTTCATTCCTTAACCAACTCTGTTTTTTCATTGGAGCATGTAATCCATTTACATTCAATGTTCTTCTTGATAAGTAAGGACTTACTCTTGCCATTTTGTTATTTATTTTTCTGATTTTTTGTGTGGTCCCTCTTCCTTCTTTTCTTCCTTTCTGTCTCCCTTTTAGTGAAGGTGATTTTCTCTGCTGGTATGTTTTGGGTTCTTGTTTTTTATATTTTGTGTATCTGTCTTATTTTTTGATTTGAGGTTACCATGAGGTTTGCAAATAATATAACCCATTATTTTAAACTGATGACAACAGTGATTGCATAAACAAACTAATAAGCAAAAAGAAAACTAATAAAAACTCTGCACTTTAACTTCATATTCCCACTTTCTAACTTACTGTTGTTTCTATTTTATTATACTATTCATGTCTGAAATTGTTGTAGTTATTATTTTTGATTGGTTCATCTTCTCATCTTTCTACTTAAGATATGAGTACTTTACACACCACAATTACAACATTATAATATTCTGTGTTTTTCTGTATATTTATTACTACCAGTGAGAACCTTCAGATGATTCCTTATTGCTCATTAACATTATTTTCTTTCATACTAAAAAACTCCCTTTAGCATTTCTTGTACAACAGGTCTGGTATTAATGAAATCTCTCAGCTTCTACTTGTCTGAGAAAGTCTTTATTTCTCCTTTTTGCTTGAGGAATATTTTTTAACTAAATATACTATTCTAGGGTAAAAGGTTTTCTTTCCTTCATCACTTTAAATATGTCATATCCCTATCTCCTGGCCTGTAAGGTTTCCTTGGAAGCGTCTACTGACAGATGTACTAGGACTCCATTGCAGGTTATCTGTTTCTATTCCCTTGCAATCTGTGCTTGTTTGTACTTACTCTTCCTGGGAAAGTTTTCCAGACGTTAGAAGAGAATTGGGTATATGATCTAAAGTTTTGTTAACTGAAGCCATATTTGCATTAGGGGATACCCAAGCCCAGTTATGTTATAGTTCTTGCAGACTCATAGAGGTACCACCTTGATAGTTTGGCATAAGATCTGGAAGAATTATCTGGATGACCAGGGACAGACTCTTGGTCTCACTTTCTCCCAAACAAATGGAGTCCTTCTCTCTGTGCTCAGCTGTCTGCAGCTGGGGAAGGGGTGACATAAGCACCCCTGTGGTCGCCCCCACTGGGACTATGCTGGGTCAGACCTGAAGCCAGAATAGCACTGGGTCTTGTCCAAGGCCTGCTATAGCCACTACCTGGCTATTGCATATGTTTGCTCAAGGTCCTAGGGCTCTACAATCAGCAGGTAGCAAATCTAGTCAGATTTGTGTTATTTTCTGAAGGGTTGCAAGTTTCCCAGGCCCCAGGTGGGTCCAGAGATGCTGTTCAGGAGCCAATGCTTATAGTCAAAAACCTTAGGAATCTATCTAGTTCTCTGTTCTACTGTGGCTGAGCTGGAATACAAGCCACAAGACAAAGTCTTTACCCCTCTTCATTCCTCTTGCCCTAAGCAGAAGAGTCTCTCCCTGTGTCCACTACCACCAAAGACTCATGGAACGTACTGCCAGGGTACCACCGATGTTCACTTAGGTATGGCCCAAGGGCTCTTCAGTCAGCTTGTGGTGAATGCTGCCAGGCCTGAGACTACCATTTCTAACACTGGCCTCCCCTCTGGCCCAGGGTAGGCTCAGAAATGCTGTTCAAAAGTCAAGGCCTAAAATAGGGAACCCCAGGAGCTGGCTTGGTGCAGAGCTGTACCTACTGTGGCAGAGCTGCTACTTAAGATACAAAACAAAGCCCCCTTTATTCTTATATCTCTGCTTTTCTCAAGCTGAAGAGGCCTCTCCTTGTAGCCCCCAAGTCCACTTGCTCCAAGCACAGCATAGTACTAAGATTTGCCTAGGATGTATAGTCCTTGTGGCCTAGTAAGCCTTTCAAGTTTATTTAGAACCCCAGACAATTTAGCCAATGGTGATGAAGCTTGTCACAACTCAAGTTCCAATCCCAGGAATGGGCAATTTCTGTCTGGCTAGGGCTAGTCTGAATGCTCCCTCCATGGGTACCAGCTGAGTTCTTCCAATGCAAAACCCCGATTGCTGACTCTCCTTTCCGCAAAAGCACAGATTCTCTCTCCTGTGCTATGCAGCTACTGTCAGAGAATCGGGGAGGGTTGGTATCAGCAATTCAAGACTTTCTTTCCTACCATCTTCAGTGCCTCTTTCAGCAATATGAAGGTAAAACCATGTACTGCAATAGTTAACCTGATTTTCAGTTCGTATGTCAGTGCTTTTTTGTGTAGACAGGTCTCAAATGTAGTGTTTCTGCCAGGCGAACAATCAGTGGAGGCTTCCATTTGGTCATCTTGCTACACACACACACACACACACACACACACACACACACAATCCCAATTTTAAAATGCTCTGGACTATATAGATTAAAATACTATACACACTGGAGAGTAACGACTTACATACAATATAGAGAGAACATTTCATGAGTTTTCTTAGCCACATGACATTCAATTTTAGTTATCTAGTGATAATTAGGAAGGGTAGAAGGAATCAAAGAAGAAAGGAAAGGTAGGTTAGTTGGTTTCAGAATTTAAAAATCTACTTCAATACTTTCATACTGAATCATATAACCTGAAATATTGAAATGTAAGATAAATGATGGTGGTTCTTGTCAGTTCTATTATGATGATAAATATAATATTTATAACAGCTATGTTTTAGTGGGACATTGCAGTTTTAAATATTTAGCTATGGTTGTAAGTGAAATAATTTAAATCTGAATATGAAAAACTAAGGGTTTTCCAAAGTTAAATATCTTGCTGCAAAATATCTGAAGGCTACAAAGTTAAATATCTTGGTGCAAAATATCTGAAGGCTACAACAGAACTAAACTTGTATTTAAATGACTAAAAATGCTGTAAGATTATAATAGAGCTATTTAAGCAGAGCTTCAGGATGTGATTGTCAGAAGACTGCAGTGCATTTTATTCTATATATCTAGTCAATCAAGAAAATGAAATACAATTGTGATCAATTTATTTCTCTTACAGAAGTACTGTAAAAGAGGTTCTTATCCTTAAGATCATGCAATTAATATTTCATAGTGTAAAACGGCTGGATTCAGAATTTAAGTATGAAATATCTCCTCATTACATTCAGAACAACACATTTTATTTTGTAATAATCCTAGATATAATCTAATAGTATAGAATATTTTATTATAATTTTTGATAGCTTCTTTCATTGGCATTTTTAAAAACATAGCAATATGGACAGAAATATCTTTAAGACTATTTTGATGTAATCAAGTAATAATTACAAATTTTCATTTCTAAATCATTACGTTCAAGAAAAAATATTAACCAGTCCTAATATGACATTGGTGAAATTTTATCATTTAAATTTCACTTTACTTTTTAATACCTGATAAATCATTATTGTCATTTACCCTTGATATAAATTTATATAAATATATATTATACATACAAATGTTTTATTTTAAATATGAAAGTTACTTTCTATGAAAGCACATTTTTGCCATAAAAATTCATATTGAAATCCATTCAAAAGAAAAAGTAACATAAAAAATATTGCCTCAGCAATATAGGTAGGTATAATTATTTTAGGAACTAAAAAATAGTCAAGGAAGAGATTTCAAGTAGTTCATACACTCTTCCTTTCAATACAAACTCTATAAATGTCTATATCCCACAAAATTAAAGATTATGTATAATACATAAGCTATCTGAGATACAAGAATATTCTTTACTAGATGTCATTTTAAGATATTCACATAGTTTATGAAGACAGGACAAAATTATACCCTCAATTTAAAATAAAATAGTCAATGAATATCAGAAAAGGAAAATAGGTTATGTTTAGTGAGACAATGTAATCTGGAGCTTATTAAGAAGACTTCTTTTCATAAAGGAATAAATTCAGAATTACTATATCAACTTAGAGGACTGGAAAAATAAAATCACTTCATAACCATCAAGATAAACTTAATAATCCAGACAAGAATATTAAATGCTCAGATATCCAGATTAAAATGTTATAAATGTTAATTGTCTCAAAATATTCCAGCAAACCCAACTATCCAGAATAAAAAAAAAAAAAAGTGCATTAGACAGCTATGTAGACAGTGAATAGGAGAGTAGATTTACTGATTGACACCAAAAGGAGAAAAATTAAGTTTAGAAATATACAAAAATGATCTACAAAAAGCATTTTGGAAAATAGGAAAGTAACACAATATGAAGGATGTTCTTGTCAGTTCTACTCTTGTTAGTTAGTTTTGCAGGTGGGGCAGTGACATAAATGATCCTAATATGAAAATATCCTGTAATAAACTAACTTTTTATAGTTAGTAGCCAAAGAAATTTTTCACCCCAGTTAGTACTAGACTGACTCGACAGATATCATGTTAATGTCTTTGGGAGTCAGGTTTTCACTATAAACAACCAAAAATGCAATGCATACACAATACAATAAATTCCAATGCAGAACATGTAAACAGTGCAAGATTTCACTCAATTTATGAAAGTGAGGTTAGAAAACTGCTGAAGACACTCAAAGCCATTTACAAATTAGGACTATGACACCAGTTAATTGTGGAAGAAGAGAATATTGACAAAAATAGCAATAAAGAGCACATTTGGAATATCACAGATTAGGCTCATAAGGAAATTCGTCAAGCCCACAGTGTATTTTAACAAGAGGTCCTCTTTACCATGGTGCTCTAAAAGTCAAGCTGCTATATCTTTCTTTTGTATCTTTATGCCTAAAAAATACTTCCCCAAGTAGGGGCAAGGTTAGGGGGGTCTGTGCTCTGACTTTCCTTGATGGGGACAAGTCATGGCCCCTGTGAGGGTCAGGGGGTGGTTCTCAGGCCGCTGGGGTAATGTTCCAGAGGGGAGTATAACAGTCTGCTGCACAGAAGAATTCACAAAGGGGGTATGGAGTAGCAGTTGGCCATGTCCCTCCACTGGCCCTACTAGCTTAACACAAAGGACATAAACTTTTGGGAGCTTTATAGCTCCACCCATCACCTAGGAAACCAGAATACTTACCCTAGGCTACTTAGGGCAAGCTCAAATCCCACTGCATCTGTGGCAGTTGGTGCTCTTTATCAAGCGCTACCTCTTGGCTGAAGGCCAATAAACTCGGGCCATTACAGCATCTCTAGGTAGAATAACTGTGCCCAGGAAAAAGAAAATGGCTGTGTGACCTCGGCTATCACCACTGCCTGCAGTACTCTGGTTAACCAGAGGTCCTGAGTCTGTCCACATGACAAGTTCACTACAATTACAACCAGCATTAGAAAAAGGCAGAACACTAAGCCTATCTACAGCCAAGGAATCTCACAGAGTCTACATCACTCCCCTGCCACCTCCATCAGAGCTGCTTCCCACTGCTTAGAGACTTAAAGTCAGTTCCCATAGCCAGATTCTTTGCAGACATCCCCAGTACCAGCCCAGAGTGTGGCAGCCCCACTGGGTGGCTAGACCCGGAAAAGCAATAACAATCACTGTAGTCCAGCTCTCAGGAATTCCTACTACTAGGGGAAGAGGGAGAATGCCATTCTAGGGAACACGCCATGGGACAAAAGAATCCGGATGGCAGGCCTTGAGTCCGAGATCTTTTTGCTGGTGGGAAGTCTCTTATAGCAGGGATGCTATTGCAGCACTGGGCTCAGCAGAGAAAGTCTGCACCTCTACCCCAGCAGTCAGGCAGCACATGAAGGGTCTTGGAGAAGGGGCCCTTGTTTCCCCCTTGTCCACCACTACAGACACAGCTGAGGCTCCTCCCACAGGAACTCAGCGTGGACACATCTATAGACAGTTTTCCTGGAACATTTCAGGGTGATTATATCCCCACAGGAGGAGCACTCCCCAGGTTCAGGATTGCATGAGAGGGAGAGTCATAATTCCTCTATACTTGGAATATCAATGTTCTTACAGACAAAAAGAAGTGCCCATCTGATCTGAACAACCAGAACACAGTGACAGGAGTGAGGCTGGGAGGTAGATAGCTTTCCTACTGGCCTGGCAGGGGAGTTAAGGTAGCTCCCACCCCTCCCCCTGCTAAAACTTCAGGGAATCTAATTGAGAGCTCCCCCAGCCACCTTCATCAAGACTGGGATCTCTGCCCACCATTGGGTATTGCATCTACCCACTGGCTTTAGCAACAACTGATTCCTACCCGGAGATACCTCCTCTATTGGCCTAAAACTTCAACCACTGAAACATCAACTCAGTAAATAAAATAACAGGAAAAAAACTAATTAATTTTTTTAAATCCATACAATGGGGGAATGAAATAAGCTTCAAGAGATCCTTGCTTTTCCAACCCCATAGGAGACAGTGAACTTGCCCACACATCAAGTACATAACTAATAACAATAAGCAGCTAAGAAAGTCAGCACACCAAGACTCTACAAAAAACGAACTCATACAGAGTCTTCACCCCTAAAAGCACCAAGAATCAAATGAGGCTATAATGAACTGTAAACATTAAAGCCACATCCTCAAAAGGATAAAAATAAATTTTAAAAAATCAAATATAAATTTAAAAACAATTTAAAGCAATACTCTACCCAAGTGAGAAGGAACCAAAAACTAATTCTGGTTCCTTCTCATTTGACAAAACAGGGTTCTATAATACCCCCCAAAATCACAGAAGCTCCCCAGTAGTGGATCCAAATAAGATGAAATATTTGAAATAGCAAATAAGAATTCAGAAGGTTGATTATTAAGCTACTCAAGGAAATACCAGAGAAAGGTGAAAACCAACAAAAAGAAATTTTAAAAAAAATTCAATATATAAGTGAAAAAGTTTCCAGAAAGATAGATATCTTAAAGAAAAACCAATCAGAACTTCCAGAAATGAAAGACACATTTAGGGAAATACAAAATGTAACAGAAAGTTTCAACACTAAAATAAGTATAAGAGAACATTTCAAAGCTTGAAGACACAGCTTTCAAATTACCCAATCAGAAAAAGATAAAACAAAAAGAATCAAAAGAAATATATAAAGTCTCAAGAAATATGGGATTATGTAATATGGCCAAACCTAAGAATAACTGGTGTTCCTGAGGAAGAAGAGAAGACTGAAAGTTTGAAAAGATATTTCAGGGAATAATTGAGGAAAACTTTCCTGGCCTTGCTAGAGATTTAGATATCCAAATACAAGAAGCGCAAAGAACTCCTGGGAAATTCATTGCAAAAAGATCATCACCAAGGTACATAGTCATCCAGGCTATCTAAAGTCAACATGAAGGAAAGAATTCTAAAAGTTGTGAGAGAAAAGCATCAGGTAACCTACAAAGGAAAACCTATCTGACTAACAGAAGACTTCTCAGCAGAAACCTCACAAACTAGAAGGAACTGAGTTCCTATCTTTAGCCTCCTTTAACAGAACAATTGTCAGCCAAGATTTTTGTATCCAGTGAAACTTAGCTTCATAAAAGAAGAGATAAAGTATTTTCCAGACAAACAAATGTTGAGGATATTTGCCACTACCAAACCAGCACTACAAAAAATGCTAAAAGGAGTTCTAAATGTTGTACCAAAAGCTCAATGTGCACCAAAATAGAACCTCCTGAAAGCATTAAGCTCACAGGGCCTATAAAACAATAACACAGTGGGAAAAAAAAAAAAAAGTATGTAGGTAACAACTAATATGATGACTATAACAGTACTTCGTATCTCAATATTAACATTGAATGTAAATGGCCTAAATGCTCCACTTAAAAGGTAAAGAATGGCAGAATGGGTTTAACAGAACCACCAACTAGCCAGGTGTGGTGACTCACACCTGTAATCCTAGCACTTTGGGAAGCTGAAGCAGGCAGATCACTTGAGGTCAGGAGTTCAAGATCAGCCTGGCCAACATGGTGAAATTTCGTCTCTACTAAAAATACAAAAATTAGCCAGGTGTTGTGGCACACGCCTGTAATCCTAGCTACTCGGGAGGCTGAGGCAGGAGAATTGCTTGAACCCAGGAGGCGGAGGTTGCAGTGAGCCAAAATCATGCCATTGCACTTCAGCCTGGGCAGTAAGAGTGAAACTCTGTCTTAATAAATCAAGAAATAAATCAAATAAAAAAAAAGAAAGTCACCAACCAATATCTACTGTCTTCAACAGACTCATCTAACACATAAGCATTCACATAAACTCAAGGTTAAAGGGACAGAAAAAGATACTCCATGCAAATGGAAACCAAAAGAAGTAGGAGTAGCTATTCTTGTATAAGACAAAACAGACTTTAAGGCAACATTAGAAAAAAAAAAAAAAAGACAAAGAACAATATTATATCCTGATAAAAGTAGCAGTCCAACAAGAAGACATTACAATCCTAAACCTATAAGCAACTAACACTGGAGCTCCCAGATTTATAAAACAATTACTGCTGGACCAAAGAAATGAGATAGCAGCACAATAACAGTGGAAGACTTCAGTACTCCACAGAATACTAGACAGATCATCAAGGCAGAAAGTCAACGATTTTATAACCAATACCACAAAAATACAAAAAATCACTGAAGTCTACTATGAACACCTTTACACGCACAAACTAGAAAATTCAGAGGAAATTGATAAATTCCTAGAAACATATAACCCTCTCAGATTAAATCAGGAAGAAACAGGAACACTGAACAGACCAATAACAAATGGTGAGACTGAATCAGTAATTTTAAAAATTGCCAGTGAAAAGAAGTCCAGGACCAGATGGATGCACAATTGAATTCTACCAGACATTCAAAGAAGAATTGGTACTAATCCTAGTGAAATTATTCCAAAAGATAAAGAGAGAATCTTCCCTAAATCATTCTGTGAAGCCAGTACCACCCTAATAGCAAAACCTGGAAAGGACATAACAAAAAAGAGAAAACTACAGACCAATATCACTGATAAACATAGATGTAAAAATCATCAACAAAATACTAGCTCACCAAATGCAACAGCTGGTGGATGATCAAAATGATAATACATCATGACAAAATGGGTTTCATCTCAGAGACGCAGGGATGGTTTAACATACACAAGTCAAAAAATGTGATATATCACATAGCTAGAATTGGAAACAAAAACCATACGATCATCTCAATAGATGCGGGAAAAGCACTTGGTAATATCCAGCATCCCTTCTTAATAAAAACTCTAAACAAAATAGGCATAGAAGGGACTCACCTCAAAGTAATAAAAGTCATATATGATAAACCCAAAGCTAACATCTTACTGAATGGGAAAAAGCTAAAAGCATTTCCCCTGAGAACTGGAGAAAGACAAGGATGCCCATTTTCATCATTTCTATTCAACATCATACCGGAAGTCCTAGCCGGAGCAATTAGGCAAGAGAAAGAAATAATGGACATTCAAATTGGAAAAAAAAAAAGGAAGTCAGACTGTCACTGTTCATTGATGATATGATCATATACCTAGAAAACCCTAAATACTCATCCAAAAGGCACCTAGATCTGATAAACAAATTCAGTAAAGTCTCACATTACAAAATCAATGTATACAAAGCACTGCTATTCACCAACAATGATCAATCTGAGAATCACATAAAGAACTCAACCCCTTTTACAATAGCTGCAAAAACAATAAAATACCCAGGAATACACTTAACTAAAAAGGTGAAAACTATAAAGGAAAACTACAAAACACTGCTGAAAGAAATCATAGATGACACAAATGAAAAAGCATCCCATGCTCATAGATGGGAAGACTCAATATTGTGAAAATGACCATACTGCCTGAAGCAGCCTGCAGATTTAATGTTATTCCCATCAAAATACCACCATCATTCCTCACAGAACTAGAAAAAACAATCCTAAAATTCATATGGAACCAAAATAGAGGCTGCATAACCAAAGCAATACTAAGCAAAAAGAACAAATGTGGAGGAATCACATTACCAGACTTCAAATTATACTACAAGGCTCTAGTTATCAAAAACAGCATGTTTGCAAGGAAAGTGAGGGATTTAAGACTACATATTTGATGTAGTGTACACTGCTCAGGTGAGGGGTGCATTAAAATCTCAGAATTCACCACTAAAGAACTCATCCATGTAGTCAAAAACCACCTGTACCCCAAAAACTATTGGAATAAAAAATAAAACACATATGTACTATTAATTGTATTTATAGTGTATTGAAAAATGGCTAGAAACATATCAAATCATTATGACTGTGTATCTTTGAAAGGGAAACCATAAATAAGGAACTTTTTATATTTTAACATTATTATACCCTTTTAAAATATTATTTGAGTTTCTTACACATATTTCACTTTGATATTTTTGTTTGTTTGTTTTTCAGATGGAGTCTCACTCTTTCGCCAGGCTGGAGTGCAGTGGCGTGATCTCGGCTCACTGCAACCTCTGCCTCCCAGGTTCAAGTGATTCTCCTACCTCAGCCTCCAGAGTAGCTGGGACTACGGGCACACACCACCACGCCCAGCTAATTTTGTATGTTTAGTAGAGATGGGGTGTCACCATGTTGGCCAGGATGGTCTCAATCTCTTGACCTCGTGATTCACCTGCCCCAGCCTCCCAAAGTGCTGGGATTACAGGCATGAGCCACTGTGCCCGTCTGATATATTTTTTAAATGAGTAAATAATTATTTTTCTGTGATGTCATACCAGTAGGCCTTAAATACAGAATGGGAGTCATCAGCCTATAAAAACCAGAAAATATTATCTGGCTATAAAGTCTGGAACCTTAAGTTCGAGATCTTTTCTTTTCAAATGATTGGAGTTAACAGCTAGGAAAACTGAACAGTGTGATGGTTAATTTTGCGTGTCAACTTGACTGGGCCACAGACTGCCCAGGTATTTGGTTAAACATTATTCAGGGTATCTCTGTGAGTCTATGAAGATGTTTCCAGATCAGATTAGCATATGAAATCAGTAGCCTGAATCAATCCGATTGCCTTCTCCAATATGTGTGGGGCTTATCCAATCCCTTGATGGCCTGAATAGAATAAAAGGCTGAGTTAGGGGGACTTCACTCCTCTACCTGACTGTCTGGGAGCTGCAATATCAAAATTCTCCTGTCTTCAGACTCAGATTCAGACTGGAACTATGTAATTGACTCTCATGGGTCATCAGACTGCCAAAGGCAAATTTTGGTATTTTCCAACCTCCATAATCATGTGAGCCAATTCCTTATAACAAATAAACATTTACTTAAGTATTTATATGTTTATGTTAAATCTCTCTCTCTTTATCTATCTAAGTGTCTATGTATCTATGTATCTATCTATATTTCTATCTATCTATCTATCTGTACCCTATTGGCGCTCGCTCTCTCTCTGGACTAACACAAGGAGCATGCTATGCTATTTAGACCACAATTAATCTCTTTTCCACCAGCATAAATCCCTGCTTTGCTCATTTGAGTTTTAAATACACCAAAAAAAATTTTTTTGCTCCTTAAAGATTTATCAAGTGCCCTTTATGTGTCATGTTATATAAATAACAACAAAAGAACCATAAAAGGTCCCTGTCCTAGAATCGTAAGCACTTATTTTTGATGAATAATATTTGATAATGAATAGCAATGCTGCATTGCTTATATAGACATACAAGCAATATATATATAGACATTTCATTTTATAATATAAGACACTGATATTTTATGCCATCTCCTTTCCTTTGTTAACATACTGTTAAATTGCAAATAATTGTTATATCTGCTATTAACACCACCACTATTTTCCATAACAGTGAATACAGCAATCCCTCCCTTATCCATCAGGCATATCCTCGAAGACCCCCAGTGGATGCCTGCAACTACAGATAGTACTGACTGCCATAAATACTATGTATTTTCCTATATATACATACATATGGTAAAATTTAATTTATAAATGAAAAACAATAAGATTAACAATAATTATAAAATAAAGCAATATACTGTAATAAAAGTTATATAAATGTGATCTCCCTCTTTCTCTCTCTCAAAATATTTTATTTTACTGGATTCAACTATTTTTATGCCATGGTTGACCTCAGATAACTTACGTCGTGGAAAGCAAAACCACAGATAATGGGGAACTATGGTAAATAAAACAATCACTGACCCACTTGTCGTTTGTCGATCCATTTATGAACCTTCCATAGCAATCTCAATGTGAACTATGCAAACTTATTTCTTATAATGAATCTTTTTGATTCTGAGTTTCTCAACCTTAATATATTGTTAATAGAACTACCTCTAGAGAAGTATTCTGCTGACAGTCTACTCACAGAGCATGTAAGACCCAGCACTCAGTAAACATTTTAGAATATGACAGGGACTATGTGAAACAGCACTGTCTTCAGAATCAACAGGCATAATTCAGATTCAATACCTAAAAACTGTGTAGCCAAAAGCACACTTAGTTTCTCCAATCTGAAGCTTCTTAGTCACTAAGCCAATAATGCCTACCCCAGAAAATTTTACCATGGATTAAATAACATACACAAGACACTAGAACAATGCCTGGCACAATATATTTTGGCTATTACATCCTCTTCATCTTAATCATCTTTATATTACATATTTTTGTAATAGAAAGAATGAGTCAGGCCACAAAGACTGCAGGAAGATTTTGAGCACGAATGGAGACTATAGGAATTGGTTCCTCCAGTACTCAAATAACCAAGAGAGAACTTCAGATGGACGTGGAACATGGTCAATAAACATGCTTTTCAAATATGTGAAAAATATGAAAACAAATTATATAAGATGAAGAAAAATTTTGGCATACTTCTGGATATAATGTGGCAGAGTAAGACTGATAACTCTACAGTTAGGCTGCAAGGTAAATGCCACAGTTCTATCATTAACTAGAAATGCGCAGTTCCATCACTAGTTAGCTCAGATAAGTTACATAAACATCTAGAGCTTCAATATCCTCATCTATAAAGTGAATGACAAGTTCCTACCTATTGAGGCAATTGGGTGACATTATACATGCAAAGTGAACAATGTCCCAAACACAGAAAATGAACATTAAGTGTTACTATACTTGTACACTAACTACTGGCAATCTGTTCTATAAAGACTTCTCTTGCTTTAACTGTGGTTTTTTTTTTTTTTTTTTTACACCTCTGGATGATTGCAACAATTATAATTTCTACGTAATATATTGCATTTAATGACTAGATATGTATTCTGTAATACGTAGTTTTTGTAAAGCTTATTTTAAAAACAGGTATCTGAAAATTGTTAGAAAGTACAAATCCTATGTTTGCAAAATATTTTTGTGAACATCTAAATTTTTCATTTACCATTGTCAAACTATAAACTAAGCTTTGAGAATTACTATCCTTATGATTAAAATAACCCTAATTTATAACAATCTGTATTTCTATAAAATGATTCACATTTATTAAATGCAGAGCAGAGATGGTGAAGATGCAAAAGGACAGACAAAACAAAATGGCTTGACATCATTAATCATTCCAATTATCAAAGATTAATGATTGTGCAGATTCCCTGGTCACCAAGCAACCTTCTACTTGTGAATGTGGTTACCACGTAGATCATTCTAATGAGAAAAAATATGATGGTCATGCTTATTCACATAGTTCTATGTAATTGTTATAATTTTCTTTGTAAATTGATAAATGGAAATTCTGATGGTATTTTAAAAAGGACTTGAAAATAGTGTTTAATAAAAGGATTGTTACTTGCGATGAAAAGCATCAGTTTAAATTTTGCTTGACTAATGCTTTAAAAAACACTACCATTTTAATTAAAAAGAAGACCAGTACTGGTAAAAGCAGAATAAATGTGGGTAGAATCAATATGTTCATAAAGTGTATGTGTGTGTGTGTGCGCACGCGCACGCGTGTGTGCGCATGTTGATATGTATATCAACATATACTTTTAAAACACATACAGATATTTTAGTAAATGAAAGTAAATGCTAAGAACACTACAGGAGGAACAACCATAACAGGTAAAAATTATATAAAGTAACCACTTAAATTATCAGGAAATTTCCCTAAGGACATGCAACAAATGGAGAAACATTTATTCAGCAAAATCAAATAAATCTCAATAAGTGACAGTCTATGGCATTTGAGCCATGGCCCATTCCCTCCTACCCAGCTCACCTTGATGGAAGCTCTACTATAGGCATGTACAGACAAGAACAAAGGGCTCTGTCTCCTCCCGGATCCAAGTTTAAGGATACGGTTTCTTCCCAGGCGGAGTTGATCACCAGCCTTTCTCATCCTGCCCAGCCCATTGCTGCTGAAGCTCCATTGCCGGCAAGAGCAGTCAAATGATCCCTGTTCCTTTCCTCTGTTAAGCCTTACTCATAGAATGGAAGATCTACCCCCAGGCATAGCTGGCTGATAATACTGAGCCCTGAATGTCCTTGTTTCAGTGAGTTTATGGTGGAGGTTCAACATCAAGATAATATCAAGTTGACAAGAACAGGGGCTACTGCTCCTGCCAAGCATTCTACTCATTAGAGTAGGGTGTCATTCCTAGAGAAGTGAGCCACTGTCCTGACCACCAGCTCTGGAACACTGGCGCAGGTGTAATGCCCAGAGAAAGAGGCAAGCCATAAGGAACTGATGTTGTATAGGTCTCCCTAAAAGGTCTGGCTTTATTTGGGATAGGGCATGGGAAGTTCAAGTCTTGGGACACTGTTGAAAAGAACAAAGACTTTGATG
The DNA here is from genome assembly GCF_008728515.1 of Papio anubis. Lineage (NCBI taxonomy): Eukaryota > Metazoa > Chordata > Mammalia > Primates > Cercopithecidae > Papio > Papio anubis. The sequence continues at coordinate 134,243,075 of NC_044978.1, read as the reverse complement.
GTGAGAAATTTGAGAGGAGACAGATAGCTTCATGAAAGTGAGAAATCTAACAGTAGGCAAGCTAGAGTTTAACAGATAAAACCAGGAAAAGACACAACTAAAGAGCATTCTCAGGGTAGGAATCAGTCCCAAAGTCTCATCTCAAAAAATACCTATGCAAAGGTGCCGAAATTTAATTGAATCTAACTTTAGAGCAATCTATGCCCTAGGTATTGTCAAAAACAATGGATCAATCAGCTAGCAAGTAGTGAAGGCTAACAGCTGGATATACCAACAGAGGCAGACTAGCTAGAAATTTAACAGGGAGAAGAAAGAAAGAGACAATCAAAAAGAGACTAACTAAAAACCACTGTCATCTCTTGACAGGTTGATGGAGAAGAGACCAGAGTGTGTGCATTCCCAAGGTTGTGCCTCTAAGAAACAATATCTGAGGTTGAATCCTATTGAGGAAATGAACTTCGCCAAAGTTGTTGAGCAGTCACTAAACAAATTAACAAGTGAACAACAACAATAAGACCAAGAAAAATCTTGAAAGCACCAAGAGAAAAACAGTTTGTCACATACTAAGGAACCCCAATAACAATAACAGCTGAGTTTTCACCAAAAATAATGGTGAATATAAGGCAGTGGGATCACATACTCAAAGTTGAAAGAAAAAAAAATCTCAACTAAGTATTTCACATTCAAACAATCTTTCAAAAATGATGTTGAGTAAAAATATTGTCTAATTAACAAAAACAGAATTCATTGCTAGCACGTCTACTTCTCAAGAAATACTAAAAACTTCTTCAAGTTGAAAGCAAGTGACACTCAACAATAATTTGAAACCCACTAAAAAATAAAATTTCAGTAAAGGTAATCATATTAGAAAGTATGACAGATACAATTTCACATTTCTTCTCATCCCTTTTCTTAACTTATTTTAAAAGCTATTTTCTATACTAATATATACATAATTATATTGTTGGGCCTATGACATATAGAAATGTAACATATTTATAATAGCACAAAGGAAGTGGTTGGGAAAAAAGCTGTCGTAGAGAAAAAATGACAGCAAACAAAAAGTTAAATGACAAATCCAACCATATCAGCAATTATATGAAATATGAATGTATTAAATAATCCAATCAAAAAGAGATTGTTAGACTAAATAAAAACAACAAAATTCAAACTATGCTTTCTACAGGAGCCACATTTTAGATTCCAAGATGCAAACATGATGAAAGTAAAACTATACCATAAAAATAGCAATGACAGGAAAGCAAAAATGGCTATATTAACATCAGACAAAATGTATCATGAAAATTTAAAAGTTAGTAGAAATAGACACATTGAACAATTGAAAAATTGAAATAATACAAAATATGCTCTCCAACCACAAAGGAATAAAATTAAAAATTAATGTTTTTAATTTGGAAAATTGGCCTAGTATTTGATAGCACACCGGGGCACTATAATTATTAATAATTTAATTGTACATTTAAAAATAACTAAAATAATATAAGTTGATTTTTGTAACACAAAGGATAAATGCTTGAGAGGATAGATACCCCATTTTCCATGATGTGATTATTATGAATTATATGACTGTGTCAAAATACCTCATGTATCCCTTAAATATATGTACCCACAAAAATTTAAAATCTTAAAATAAAAATATTGGAAAATTTACAAATACATAAATAGTAAAAAACACATTGTTATATTACCAATGTGTTAAAAAGAAAAATAAATCAGAAGAGAAATTGAAAATACTTTGAGATTAATGAAGAAGAAAATAAAACTTGTGAGATGCAACTTAAGCAATGCTTAGAGCTATAACTATCCATAAACATATATAGGTTGAGCATCTCAAATCTGAAAATACAATATGCTCCAGAATCTGAAACTTTTTATGCAAAAACATGATGATCAAAGGAAATGCTCATTGGAGCACTTTTGGATTTCAAAGTTTTGGATTTGGGATGCTCAACCTGTATAATTCAAGAATTCCAAATTCTAAAAAAATCTGATATCCAAAGCACTTCTAATTCCAAGCGTTTCAGATACAGGATACTCAACCTGTATTTAAAAAGAAGTATCTCACATCAATAACATCACTTTTCACCTTAAGACACTGACCAAAGAAGACCAAATGAAATGTAAAGGCCAGCAGAATTAAGAAAATGATAAAGATTACAGTACAAATGGCTGAACTAAAACATAGAAAAACAATACAGAAAATCAACAAAATCAAACCTTTAAAAAGAATAAGAAAGAAAAATGAGAAAAGACTCAAATTATTTTTTTTAAAATAAAAGATCATTACAAAACTCACAGAAATAAAAGAACTAAAAGGAATACTATGAACAACTGCATTCCAACAGATCGTAACTTAGAAGAAATGGAGAAATTCCTAGAAAGATGTAAACTACCAAAATTGACTCAGAGTAAATAGAAACTCTAAATATACCTATAATAAATAAAGAAAAGAACAATATCTTTTATTATTGTATATACAAATCTTCAACAAAATACTAGCAAACATCCAGCAACATAATAAAAAGGTCATACACCATGAGGAAGTGGAATTTTTCCAGAAAGGTAATGCTGGTTTAATGTCTAAAAATTAATCAATATAATATACCATATCAATCGACTAAAGAACAAAAAACATGTTTCTGTTATAGATGCAGAAACAGCATGGAACAAATTCCCACACAACTCTCATGATAAAAACTCTCAAAAAACTAATAAGAACATCTCCTCAACCTGATAAGCATGTGTAGAAAAATCCCTGGCTATCATTATACCTACTGGTGAAAACCCAAATGCTTTCCATCTAAAATTAGGAAAAAATAAGACTGTTCAGTATCATCATATCTATTCATTATTATACTGAATGTTCTAGCCAGCACAAGCAGGCAAAAAATAAAAATTTGTAACACTTAAATAAAATAAAGGAATCCAGATTAGAAAAAAAGAAATAAACCTACTTCTATTTGCAAAGGGGATGATCTTATGATCTTATAGTTTTAAAAATTCCTAAGGAACACACATACACATACACACACACACACACACACACACAGAAAAACTATTACAACTTTTTGTAATAGTTTGTACAATTTGTACAATTACAAATAAGTTTTATAAGGTTGACAGATACAAGATGAATACACCAAAATCAATTGTATTTCTATACAGTGGAAAATCATCTAAAAATGAGTTAAGAAAATAGTCCTTCATTTACAATAGTATTCACAAGGAAAAATCTTTAGGAATAAGTTTAATAAAAAATGCAATACTTGTACTCTGAAAATGACAGAACGTTATTGAAAGAAATTAAAGACATTTTATGGTCATTGATTAGAACACGTGTTAGTACAAAGATGACAAATCACCCCAAACTGATACAGATTAACAATCCTTGTCAAAATCCCAACTGGCTTTTTAAAATTGCAGAAATTGATAAGCTGCTCCTAAATTTCATATGAAAATGAAGCCAGAATAGACAAAACAATTTTGAAAAAGGGAAGAAAGTTAGTGAACACACAGTTCCCAATTTCAAAACTTACTACAAAACTACTGTAATCATGACAGTATACGGGCATAAGGACAGCTATATAAAGCAGTGGAACAGAACCAAGAGTAGAGACAGCCCTTACATTTTTGGTCAGGTGATTTTTAACAAGGGTGAGAGGGAAAATAAATGGAGGAAAGAATTGTCTTCTCATCAGATGGTCCCAGATCCAGGGACAAAACAGTGAAGTTTAACTTCTTTTCCTGCACTCTACACTTACAAATGTAAGTGCTAAAGCTATAAAAGTCTTAGAAGAAAATGGGAGTAAATCTTAACAACTTTGAGTTAAACAAAACCTTCTTAGACACAATGCCAAATGTACAAGCAAAAGTAAACATATAAATAAATTAGACGTCATCAAAATTACCAACTTTGTGCTGCAAAAGATACCATCAGGAAAGTAAAAGACAGCCCAGAGAATGGAAGAAAATATTTGCAAACCATAGATCTAATAACAAATTATCTATAATATTTTAAGAATCCCTCAACTCAAAAAGACAACCCAATTTTTTTTAAGAAAGGCAAAGAATCTAAATAGATATTTACGCAAAGAAGATATATAAATCACCCTAAGGACATGAAAAGATGCTCAACGTGATCAGCCATTAAGGAAATGCAAATGAAACCCACAATGAAACACCACTTTATGCCCACTAGGGTGGTTATAATAATGGAGGAGATTGATATTAATAAGTGTTCTCCAGATTGTAGAGAAACTAGAATCCTCCTACATTGCTAATGGAAATATAAAATGGTGCAAGTGTGTTGAAAAACATGTTGGCAGTTGTGCATGAATGTTCATAGCAGCATTATTCATAATAACCAAAAAGTGAAAATAACTCAAATGTTCATCAATTGATTAATAAAAAATACATGTGGTATATCCATACAATGGAATATTACTCAGCAATAAAAGGAATAAAGTGCTGATACATGCTACAACATGGATGCACCCTGAAAACATTTTGCTAAGGGAAAGAAGCCAGGCACAAAAGACCACATATTGTATGTTCTATTTATATGAAGTGTTCAGAATAAGTAAATCTATAGAGACAGAAAATATGTTAGTAGTTGCTTGGGGTTGGGAGAGAGTGGAGAATATTATGGGTGATTGCTAATAAGAATTGCATTTCTTTTGGGGGTAATGAAAATGGTTTAAAATTTACTCTGAGTTGCACAATTCTGTGAATATACTAAAAAATCATTGAACTGTATACTTTAAATGGTTGACTTAATATGTAAATCACATCCTGATAAAACTATTAATAATCAATTTGATATTATCAACTGTTATCCTAGCACAGGCAAGCTTTGCATTGACAAAACTGGTAATCTCTAAAGGTAGCCACCCCATCTCCAGTCTATGGGTTTCCCTTTTTAAACATGGCAAGTAAGAAGTTCAAGTTGTTAAACAGATCACATTTCTTGTCTGATGGGTTATATATGAGTAGGGCTGTGGAATACAGTATTATTTGAGGAATTAAAAAGAAGGACGCTATGTCTTTGCCACAAAATAATTTTATTTTCCTATAACTATAATCTAGATATTTGCTACTGCAGTCAATGACTCAACAAAAATAAATAAGATTTTAAAAATTTGGGCCAGGCACAGTGGCTCATGCATGTAATTCCAGCACTTCTGGGAGGCCAAGGCAGATCATCTAAGATTAGGAGTCTGAGATCAGCCTGGGCAACATGGTGAAACCCTGTCTCTACAAAAAAAACACAAAAATTAGCTGACTGTGGTGGTGTGCACCTGTGGTCCCAGCTACTTCAGAGTGTGAGGTGGGAGGATCGCTTAAGTCTAGAAGGTCGAGGCTTCAGTGAGCTGTGATCACACCACCGCACTCCAGCCTGGGCAACAGAGTGAGAACCTGTCTCAAAAAAAAAAAAAAAAAAAAAAATCTAAAATTCTACAGATAAGTCAGTCAATGCTAAGAAAATTGATCATTTAAATCTACCCTCCTCTAGACCTTGGTAGAATACAAAATGCAGAGAGAAGTAGCATCGGAGAGTTACGGGGTATTTAATGGTGATGCATACCCAACATTTACATAAGGACCTGAGCAGAAGGTTAGTGTTAAGTGCCCAAGCTTTCAAAGCTCTCTACATACTGATGTGTAAATTACTGACAAACTGTGTCATGATTCTGAGGCAGAGTCTGTAGTACAGGACCAGCAAAGCAAAACCCACTTAGGAAGCCAGAAGAAGGAATACAGTCAAGTGACATTAAGAATCTGCTAATGCATGTGAAGTTATCATCAGGAATTTTTTATGTCCAACTTTTCATCATTACTCTTACAATGTAATACATTCATTCAATATGTATTTATTAAGGACCTGTTATGTGACACGCCCTAGGAAAACAATGGTATTCAAGAGAGACAAGGTCCTTCTGACAGTGTTACATGTACTTGTTTCTAAAGTCTTTTACCAATTTACCATGTGTTTCACTTTCAACACATGCATATATAGAGCTTTGAAACCTATAAATCAAAGAAATAGCTAAATATATTTGCCCAACTTATCAACTAATATAATATGCAACTCCAGCCAGTATTTTATTTAATGAATGTAGACAGCCAAAATAATTTTTAAATTTTGTCTCTGTCATGTTTTTTGACCCAAAAAAAGATATATTGACAATACTGGAAAATTTATCATAAATAGTATCTTTCACTACAGGTTGGGAAATTGCTTCATTCTAAAGACCAGATCAAGTATGCTTTTTTCCAAAAAAAAAAAAAAAAATAAGAACCACTTGGTCTAAAAATAAAAGAAGTGCAAAAGATGATTTCATATGTAATATATATGAAAATGACTATATGTTCAAGTAACTATAGAATTCATTTAATAGCCCACATATCTCCCTATAAATATGTAATTTATTATATATTCCTAATTATACATATTTAGTATGGATTTACATTGTACTAAGATGGTCACTTCCACTCTCTCGGTATAGAAACAGATGTTTTTCAAATTCAAAGTAGCAATACTAATTTTAAATGGTCTGTAATACTTTCTCAGTTAGTTTTCAAGTTAAAAATCCCATTTTTATATTAACTGATTAGTTTAATTCTATCGAAAATTATGCTTTAAAATAAAATCTGATGGTGTGAAAAGTCAGTCACTTTAATATTCACTGCATTTCCCACAGCAAGTTTTCTTCAACATATCTTCTTATGTTTTTTATCTATATTATTCTGAGGTTGTTGTGAATTATTATCCACATAGTAACCAGTATGTATCAACAACTACAAGTTCTCCTTTACCTGTCCTCAACCCTGTACAAGATAAGAATTTGATAAAGCTTTCATGTCTAATGTTTGCTATGGGACAGATTAATTTTGATTACTAACTCTGGTACTATGTACAGTAGTATCCATTAGCTGCAGTTTGCTTTCCACAGTTTCAGTCACTCGCTGCCAGTGGCAGTCCAAATATATTAACTTGAAAATTCTATAAACAATTCATTAGTTTTAAATTGTATGCCATTCTGAGGAGTGTGATGAAATCTCATGCTATCCTGCTTCGTTCCTCATGTGAATCACCCTTTTGTCCAGCAGATTCATGCTGTAGGCGCTATCTGCCCTTTAATCATTTTGTAGCTGAGTAGGTTATCATATCAACTGTGCTTGTGCTCAAAGAACCCTTATTTACTTAATAATGGCCCCCATGATGCTGGCCATTTGGATATGTCAAAGAGAAGCCGCAAAGTGCTTCCTTTAAGTGAAAAGGTGAAAGTTCTCAACCTAATAAAGAAAGAAAAAAAAATCCTATGGTGAGGTTAGCTAATATCTACAGTACAATAAGATATTTTGAGAGAAAGAAATAGACCACATTCACATAACTTTTTATATAAAATGTTATAATTGTTCTATTTTATTATTGGTTATTGTTAATCTCTTACTGGGCCTAATTTATTCATTAAACTTTATCATAGGTACATATGTATGGGGAAAAAACATGGTATATATAGGGTTTGGTACTATCCACAGTTTCAGGGATCCATGGGGGAATGTATACCCCTGTGGAAAAGGAGGAACTACTATAGTTAAAATATTAATATGTAAACTTAAACTACGAAGTTCATAAAAGTATTTTATATTTTATTGATATCCAGTGTATTCTTTTAGTTTCTAAACATAATTAATGCCTAGATTTTTTTAATCCCCCCAAATACACTATCTGATTGGTAGGGCAAACTCAGAAGTTTTATTGAATCTGAAATGCATGTTTTTAAGGATTTTTGCACGTGCATGCCTGTACACACATGTTGACAACAAGTAGGAAAGCTATACTGTTGACAAAAAAAGAGCAAGAGAGATATTTTGGCTATGAAATTTCTATTCATCACCTCCACCATCCATGTATCCCTCAGATTGTATTGTAGTACATATGACCTTTATTTTTAAAAATCTTCAGACTAGCCCGAAGTTTACATAACCAACAGGCTGCAAAATGTGTAAGCAAACAGAGGTTAGGTTTCATATTCAGATTCTGACAACAATATACATAAGTAACTAGAGACAGAAACAGCAAAGAGGAGGGTCAAAAAAGAACTGCAAATGTCCAGACCTTGCCAATCCATATAATTCATCTTGCCTCAACCTTGGGTTATTTGGGGCCCTGTTCTTTATCTATTTTTTGACTTCATTTGTCCCATGGTGATGAGTTTCAAATCTATGTACTCGTCCCAGGTTGTTTGCTGGTATTTCAGACTTATGTGTGCAATGGCCTATTTAATATAGCTCCATAAGGAGGTCTAATAGGTATTAGGTTGAACTACATCAAATTGCCATTTTTTATGGTCAAAATATGAGTATCAGTGATTTCACATGGTTCAAATATTTCCAGTTTAACTTGGTCCAAACGAAAATGAATTTCTCACTCCCAATATCCAATCTCTTCTACCTCTTGTACCCTCTTCTCAATAAACTGCACCATCATCCAGTATACTCAAGGAAAGTCAAGGAACTATTCAAGATTCCACTTTTCACTGACCACCACATCCAATCCATTGCAATTGAGGACAAACAGCTGCCCCTCTCACTCAGCAGCAGCACACATCTCCCCTCTGGTATCTCTGCTTTCATTCTTGTCCCTACAATATACACTCCACAGACCTGAGAGAGTTACCTTCATGTTTGTCCTACCCTTATGGGATCTGAACAGGTCTTCCTTCTGACCTCACTGCCCACCTCTCTGCCCTTCAATCACTACTGTCCAGACACATTTAGATTCTTTGCCCTCACTAACAACAACTTCCACCATCAGTTATCATGTGGCTGACGCGTTTTGGCTAGTACAACCTCAGTTTTTAGATACCACTTACATGGGGAGACCTTGTCTGAATAGCCAATGCAACGAGGCTGCTTTGTAAGTCTCTATCACCTCACCTCATTTAAATTTTCTGCACAGCATGTATCATTACCTGATATTTCTATTGCTTGTTTTCCCAACTGGTTGTCGGGAATTAGAAAGTATGCTTTATGAAAGCAAGGATTGCATCCATCTGTTTTCATTGCTGTACCCAGCAGTGAAATAGAATACCAAGCACCAGCAGAGACTCAATAAACATTTCAAGAAATAAATAAATTTTTACTGAGAATAGGAGAAAAAGAGTTCTAACAAAAGACATTCTTGTTGGACTGGGTTTATTACACGCTCTTATAGTAGTCCATTGTTAGTTGAGAATTAACTACAGTGTTTTTATTTTTATCTCCTAAAAATAAGAGGAATTGTAAAAAATGAGTAAACTTTGTATTTCGGTCAGCAAGGCACTAAAGATAAGTACAGAAACAAAGGCACATGTTAACAAACCAAGCAAACCAAACAGGGTTGAAATTTGATTTTGTTATTTTTTAACTGTATGACCTTGAAAAAAAATTTGACTTGTCTGAACCTTAATTATCTCATTTGTAAAATGAGGAATACACACACACATTATTTTTAAGGACAAAATGTTGCTAAAAATCAAAATGGTAATGTATGAAATGTAATTGTAAAATTGCAGATGCTTAATAAATATATTTTCTTTAAAACACCAAGCCACAATTAACCACAGGATGTCAGCTGATCGACTGGCTTGTAATCCTAGTAAATAATAATGCTCCCTCCTATGACAGGCGTGACTATTTCAGGATGACTGAATATTTACAGAACAATATTAATTATCTTATCTCTAATTTCCATTTATAGTTATTCCCGAAGGAGAAAACAAACAAACAAAAAGCTGGGTTTTTTTTTTTTTTTCATTTTTCTTAGGCTATTAGATTCCTTGTGGTTGCAAATATTTTATAATGTGTTCTGGGACAACTTAATTAGATAGAAAAGTCCAACATTTTGTGATGAAAATCATCACTGCACTTGTCCTTTTCACCCTTCGTTTCGCAAACACCAGAAGGTGGAGGAGACAGTATATGAAGTTAGCCTGAAGGAAATCAATTATAGAGCCAAAAACAGAAACACTAAACTGTTTCAACTAAAAATTCTTAATATATAGATCCATGTACCCATTTGGAAATATAACATAAAAGTTATCTTGATGTTCAATCATCATTTTTACAAAAGTGCTCTGATTTTTACAAGACATAACAAATAAAAACTCTGTAGTTAATTCTACACTAACAATGGGCTGTTACAAGAGCATGCAATAAGTCCAACCCAAAAAGAATGTCTTTTTCCTGAACTCTGTGACTTGTAAGAAAGAAGCCTAAAGATCCTACCACACCCATGACCTTAGAAAAAGGGTCAGTCACCAGCACCTTGTTTGAGCTGAGGACACTAATTACAGTACAAAAGGATAGCAACAAAAATCAGGCTAAATTTTTTCAAGTGCTAAAAAGCATTGGACATATTTACCCTAGAAACATAATGAAAATTATTTTTTTGAATGTCTTTCACAATTTAAAAACTGTGTGAACAAGTAGGCCTTTCATGATGTTTAAAATTCCCTTGATTTTTCTCTCTAAAAATTCAGAATAATATCCAGTACATAAAATAATCAGCATAAAATATATCACTTTAATACTTAAAATTAAAAGTAGTGACATTTGTTGTGCATCGTTTTGATGCCAGTTACTTTTTTATTCATTATTACAGTTAATCCTCACTAAAACCTTACATGAAGAGATAGTATTGTTTTTATAGTATTATTTTTAATTTGTAATGAAGAAACATCTTAAAGAGATTACTCTGTGGCTAAATTCACAGAGCTAATGACAGAGCTGGAATTCAAACCAGGGTCCTTGAGCTTCTCATGTTTCATTGCTTTCATGGGATGCCAAACATTTTGGCATAATTTTATAACCTACTTGTTTTGTTTAGACTGATATGGTTAGGCTTTGTGTCCCACAGCGCCAAATCTCATTCTGAATTGCTTAATCCCCAGGTGTTGAGGAGAGACGCGCTAGAAATTGACGCGCTGGATTGCGGGCGGTTTGCGCCGCGCCAAGGTGAGAGAACTCGGTGCCCGAACTGGGCTGACGGCGCACACTGCACTCACTCTTTTCTTCCACGTGAAGGGTCCTTGCTTCCCCTTTTCCCGCTTCTGCCATAATTGTAAGTTTCCCTGAGGCCTCCCAGTCATGTGGATCCTGTGAGTCAATTAGAAACCTCTTTCCTTTACAAATTACCCAGTCTCCAGGTATTTCTTTTATGGCAGTGTGAGGGTGGAATATCTTAAGATCTTTCTAGCAAAGCATTTAGCTTCTCTGGTAAGCATCACCTTAGTTCCTTATTTAAAAAAATGATAAATTTTTCTAATGCTGGACAATTTATCAGGGCACTTACTGATGAGAATGTAATATTTCTTATTCTAGGATGGTAAATTTGCCTATTATAACAGACTTATCTTGCCAAGTTTAGAAACTCCATGAGTCCATTAGGCATCTTACTTGTTACATTTAGCAAAACTCTATCTGGTAATTTTCTCTCCACTCATAATAATCAGACATTTAACCTATAATATTTATTTAATAACCTCTGTGTGCAGCCTCTCTCATTAAGAGAAAATAATACAACCTTTAAGAAACTCGTTTTCTAATTGGAAAAGTATGATAAATAATCCTCAAAATACTGAAAATATTCATTGGTATAATGAGATAACAGAAAACAAAAGAGATTATTCACTATTGTGATAATTATTTTCATTTCTATTCTAGTTAAGAAGCAATGTTTAATAAGAATCTATAAATAAACCACAACGTTGAAATAAACACACTTACTTTTTGTTATGTGTACCAAGAGGTTAACAGGAAAATAGCAGTGAATGCTACAACAGCAAAAAAAAAAAGGTTCCTACTTGTAAGAGAAGTAATAATTTTTTTACAAAATTATAACATAGGGCCAGGCGCGGTGGCTCACACCTGTAATCCCAGCACTTTGGGAGGCCGAGGAGGGTGGATCACGAGGTCAGGAGATTGAGACCATCCTGGCTAACATGATGAAACCCGTCTCTACTAAAAATGCAAAAAATTAGCTAGTGGTGGCCAAGCATGATCCCAGCTACTCCAGAGCTGAGAGCGGGAGAATAAAGCGTGAACAGGGAGGTGGAGAAACTGTAGTGAGCGAGATCGCGCCTGCACTCCAGCCTGGGAGAGAGAGACAGACTCCGTCTAGACAACAACAACAACAACAACAACAACAAATTATAATATATTCACCCTGCTTACTTATGTCACATTTTAGTTTTCACCTGTGTATGCACTTTAGGGAAAAACATAATAAAAGTTAAGTGACTAAACATGTCATGGAAATTACTACCTGAGTGCTGATATGGTGGCACATGTCTGTAACCCTGGTGTTTTGGGAGGTTGAGACTGTAGGATCGTTTGAGGCCAGGAGTTCGAGACCAGCCTGGGCAACAAAGCAAGACCCCCCCTCTACAATAAAAATGCAAAAGTGGCCCGAGCGTGAGCTCCGCCTGTAATCCCAGCACTTTGGGAGGCCAAGGCCGGTGGATCATGAGGTCTGGAGTTGAAGACCAGTCTGACCAACATGGTGAAACCCCATCTCTACTAAAAATACAAAAATTAGTCAAGCAGGAAAAACTGTCATTTATGAAACCATCAGATCTCATGAGAGTTCACTCACTATTATAAGAACAGCATGGGGGACACCGCCCCCATAATCCAGTCACTTTCTAGCAGGTCTCTCCCTCAACACCTGGGGATTACAATTCAGAATGAGATTTGCGTGGGGACACAAAGCCTAACCATATCAGTCTAAAAATGTATAGGTCATAAAAATTGCTTAGAAATATGTTTAGAGGCATCATAGACAGGTGAATTGAAAATGAGCTTTAGAGTCACAGGACCCTGGTTTGAATTCCAGCTCTGTCATTAGCTCTGTGAATTTAGCCACAGAGTAATCTCTTTAAGATGTTTCTTCATTACAAAATAAAAATAATACTATAAAAACAATACTATCTCTTCATGTAAGGTTTTAGTGAGGATTAACTGTAATAATGAATAAAAAAGTAACTGGCATCAAAACGATGCACAACAAATGTCACTACTTTTAATTTTAAGTATTAAAGTGATATATTTTATGCTGATTATTTTATGTACTGGATATTATTCTGAATTTTTAGAGAGAAAAATCAAGGGAATTTTAAACATCATGAAAGGCCTACTTGTTCACACAGTTTTTAAATTGTGAAAGACATTCAAAAAAATAATTTTTTTGAATGATGGTGCATGGTGAAACAGGCATGCACCATCATGCCCAGCTAATTTTTTTTACTTTTAGTAAAACGGGGTTTCACCATGTTGGCTTGGCCAAGCTGGTCTTGAACTCCTGACCTCAAGTGATCCACCCGCCTCGGCCTCCCAAAGTGCTGGGATTATGGGCATGAGCCACTGCGCCCGGTCTATGCTTCGTCATTTTCATGGCAGATAAAGGTAAATTCATTCATAGATCTTACATTCAGGGTTAGTAGGTTTTACCTTTATGATAGAAGATTCTTATAAAACAATTTCATACCAAAGCATATTTTTTGTCCTATAATCATTCCATTACTAATTTTATAGATGTGAATCATAATAGTTTTTATAGCATCACCTAATTTCCACACTACAATTAAACCATTTGTATTTAAGTATTAGTTTCTCAATGTTAATGCTCCTGCAACACTCTTAAAAACGTAATTGCTTACAATTTATCTGTTGGATTTTGTACCCCTTTCCTTCTTTTACCTAAAGATAAAAAAATAGTACCCTAAGGAAAGATTACGAATCCAAAGCAAATTGTCAAAGGAATAATAGTATTTCTATAAAGAATTTTTTTCTTTTAAAGAAGAATAAATGGTGTATAACAAAACTGTTCTGGCTGCTAGGAGAACAAAATATGCTTGCTATTGGTAATTCCTATGTTAAAGCAACAACAGACATAAATACTGTGAATGATTTAGCATCTAACTGTTACTATGGTTCATAATAAACCACCATTATCTAGGAATTATTAATACATATCTTTTTAAACATCATATTTGATACCTGCATGCACCTGAATACCTGTCTCTTACGTATGCATAATATATAATAGTTGGCAACTCATTCGTACATGATTACAACAGTATATGAACATGAAAGTAAATGACAGCACCTATAAAGCACCAGAAAGCAGTCACTAATAACTTTTTCTCACCTAAACCACAATAATGGTTATACCAATAACAGAGAAAAACAATGACTGACTAGTAACAAATTTATCTATGCACTTGCATGTTCCTTAATGCCCTATCATCAATATTGCTCTTTAGCTTTGTGAAATGAACTGTCTGCTGTTACTAGTGCACACACTGGGGGTAAACAGTTTTCCTCACTTGCTTATAAAAGTGATCCGAATGGTTTTAATTAGAATAGAGTCTATTGACACACCATGAATTCCTTTGACTAAAGCTGCTGAAACACTCAAAGAATTTGAGCTTACTTAAAGTGGTATATGAAGACAGGCTTTCTTTCCCACTGCAGAGAGCTATAGGTGGTGTGTCTGAAGGATATGGTGAAAAATAAGCACAGGCCTAAGCTCAGCTACTGAAAACTAGGATAATGTGACTAATCAAGATGGACAAGTGCAAGGGGCTAAAATTAGGCACCTGGAAACAACATGACATTCTTAAGGCATTTAGAGTTGTCATTTTTGCCATAATATTAGCTATAACCAGTACCTAAATGTAAGGCGATGTGTGCCAGTTATGAATTAATTGCCTCCCAGCTCCTAATGCACCTTTCAACAAATATATGTCCTATGATCACAGATAAAATCATTTTAAGTATTTTTTCTTTACAATGGATGTGATGCTGAGTGTTCCCAGTAGAGGACGCTGGGGGAAGATGCTCTTCCATGCTTTCTGGTGACACAGGAGTCAGTGATTTGGGTAGAGATGTGAGGACATTCAGTGTAGACCCATCAAGTCATGAAGGGTATAAGAACATATGATTGCTTGCCAATCTTACAATCTCAAGCTAGAGACAATCTTCCCAAGGCCCTCTCCAGAAAGAAATGCCCATCAGAGTCAAAATTCCCTCTGTAGGCCTGTGGGCCATCTACCTGAAGGCCCTTCCCCTCCAGCAGTCCTACTGAGCCCACTGCAGGCCCCATACTCTTCCCTGGAGGGTGCTCATGTCCTCTGAAACACAGCCACTGGTTTGGTTATCCATGCCGACTGTTCTACTGGCCACCAGCTTGCCCCCTGACTATGGGCCATCTCTGGATGCTCAGACAAATGAGAATTTCTTTGCTCTCCAGTGAGATGAATTACACCTTATCTTTAAGAACTGATCCTCTTCCAACTTTGTCATTCTTTGGTTACACTCCTTTAGCTTCACAGTACCACTTAGGTTTCTCTATATCTTAGAGGGAAGTTACTTTTTTGTCATACTTTAATAATATTTTTAAATTAAATTCACTAGTTTAACTTACTATGTGGTTTTCCTCTTCAAAGTGGACTAGTTGATACACAATTCTTCTAAAACCTGGTATTGAATCAATCTGATTATGATTCACATTGGGAAACAATTAGAAACTATAACTAAGAATAAATAAAAATACAGAATTGGGGCAGGTGCAGGATAATGCCTATAATCCCAGTACTTTGGGAGGCTGAAGCAGGAGTCACTTGAGACCAGGGGTTCCAGATTAGACTGAGCAACAATGCAAGAGCCCACATTTACAAAAAAAAATTAAAAATAATTAGTTGGGCATACTGGTGCATACCTATAGTCTTAGCTACTTGGGAGGCTAAGGCAGGAGGATTGCTTGTGCCCAGGAGTTGGAAGCTGCAGTGAACCATAATTGTACCACTGCTCTCCAGCCTAGATGACAGAGTGAGACTCTGCCTCTAATGTATATAACTGATCAATCTATTTAAAAAGAAAAATCAGTTGACTACACATTACAATATCAAGTACATGAGTTATTTTGAATATTAGCTAATAGTAGGGCTTCAATTTCAAATACATAGTGGCAATTTTTTACATTAATGTGCTGATCTTTCTATGTCAAGTATCAATGCATAAAGTGCAATACATGTCTCAGTATCACTGAAGTGATCAATATAACTGGCTGTAGCCTTCAAAACTGGTGTTGTTTACAAAGATTAACTCCTATGGGATGTATGTTTATTGTTTCCTAATTAATGTCCAAGTATGCTTTTAACTATGTTAAACAACTACTCAAAAAATGTGTTTTTGTTATTGACTAAAACTTTCTGGCTGGGCAGGGTGGCTCACACCTGCAATCCCAACACTTTGGGAGGCCCAGGCAGGAGGATCACCTGAGGTCAGGAGTTCAGAACCAGCCTGGCCAACATGGTAAAATCCCATCTCTACTAAAAATGCAAAAATTAGCTGGGCGTAGTGGCGGATGCCTGTAATCCCAGCTACTCAGGAGGCTGAGGGAGGAGAATCGCTTGAACCTGGGAGGTGGAGGTTGCAGTGAGCCGAGATCATGACATTGCACTGCAGCCTGGGCAACAGAGTGAGACTCCGTCTCAAAAAAAAAAAAAAAGAAAAGAAAAGAAAAGAAATTCTAATGCTAGAAGAAATCCATCAAGCTAATATTTTAAAAAGACTGTTTTCAGAAGATTTAATTCCCATAGAGCTCATTACATACAAAACAAAACAAATCCAAAAGTAAATGTTCTTTATAGTATTACAGAGATCATATTATTCAAACTACGCATCCTTGATTCTTTCACATATATGTGTGTGTATGTGTGCACGAGTTGAGGGGATGCAAGAAGGAAGTAATAGGTACCCATGGTAGAAAAAGTCACATTGAACCAGGACAGCTCTGTTTCAAGGGCAGTATCACCTGACAGTAGAAAACAGTTTGGGATTAAAAACAAAAGCAGTAACAAAACCTGCATCGTAGGCACAATATTTCATAGAAAATGTTAGCTGTTGCATTATTTTATTTGGCAAAGCTTGTTTTTCCCAGATGAGTCTTCAATACCATTTGTAGAATGCCAGACTGAGCTCTCTAATGCCTCACAAGCTTTACTTCATTAAGACCTTTTTGTAATCTAAAGGAATCATGTTGTGAAGACCCTTAATAAGGTTTGCTACAGAAGCAATGATTAACAGACCCCCAGACTACTTGATCACTGGAATACCATTCCTGGAGTGGATTGCTGGATATCACCATACCCCTGCCTCCCCATTATCCCAGATAAATAACTGAAGTTATATATGGTACGAGGGCTTCAAAAAAAGGTTTGACTTTTTGAGCTATAGTAATTATTTTTTTATAAACAATGTATTCTGACAGCATTTTCCTTTTCTTATCAGCACCCTCGGATTCCAATAGGTTCTCATTAGCAGCACCTAGCCCAGGAATTCTCTGTTTCTGCTGTTGAAGGCTCTGATAAACATACAATCATTTTCACAAACACTCTAGGGAGCAAGACCACAATTTTGATTAAGAAAACTGTTGAATATTAACTAGCAGGGCTCACTGAGACAATAACTGAGCAACTTGTCCTTGAAAAACACACTACACTAAACCTATTCTCAGGGAAAAATGTTGGTGTTTGGTAGCTGCCACTACTCTGGAAACCTAGAATGCATCTTAATATGGTAGTAGTCTTTCAGTAAAATCACCATGATTAAGGTGCTGTCATTATTTTTAATTTAAAGTTCTCCTTTCACAGGTTAATCAATTCAGACGTTTAAAAAAAAAAATCCACCCTGTGGTAGAATTCAGTTCAGACAATACTGGCTTCATATATATGTAGGTTGTGAGCCTTCCGTTTCCAAAGATTCCCCATATAGTTATGGTTTTAATTGATTATTTCCCAAATTGTTACTTTGTCTTGTTTTAATTTTCTAAGGATGTATGAATGAAAGTTTCTGTGGTCTATACGACAAAGATTAAAATTGATTTTAATCTTTTAAAATTTTCTTGGAAAAGCTATTGCGAAACACTCTGCTCAAGTAAGAGCTCTGAATTCAACTACTTTCAAATCTCATCTGCTTAAACAGGTTTAGAGGATAAGAAAAAAATTCTATCTAGTAAAAAAACTCTAAGCACAGCACAATGAGTTCTTATGCATATTGTTAAAAGGAAATGAAAACATTAAATGCAGATGACAGAGGGGATATTAATTACTCATAAACACTAATATTTATAAATGCCATTTGTCTTCCTACAAATTTCAAAGTTCTTACTCTACAATTTTAAGTACATTAAGAGAACATTAGCATCTTCATGCAGACAAAAGACAGAAATTTCCATTAAAAACTAAAAATGAAGGAGAATCAGAAATGTAAGGCAATTATATTTCATTTCTCTCTGCACTGCTTTCTCATTTTTATTTTACATATAAATAGAGTTCCTTACAATATACTCTGGTATGTAGCTCGCAAAATATAACAAAACCCATATCCATATAGAGATGCTTAAACACAATAGCATCACTGGTTTGTTTTTCATGCATCACATACTAATACATTTTTCTTTCATTCCAACTTTACAATTAAGAAAACCTAATCAATTAAAAACAAATGTCCGCTAAATATACACACATACACACAGACACATAGAATACACATATACACACAGTATGACAACATCTAACATGTTATGATAACTTTAAATATGAATACATCCCAAAATTCTCACATTTAAAGTTTTTAATAAAATTACATTCCTAAAAACAATTACATTTCTCATGAAATTTACTGAAAAAAAAAGGTCTAGATGCAAATTCATTCCACAAATCAATAATTTGGAAAACCAAGAACCTCACCTTATTCTAAATGCAAATTACTTACCATATTATTTACCAATCGCCATATTCTCAATTAGAAAAAATAAAACACAAAACTCTCAATTGTTATTATCCCAGGTGGGATAAAAACATAAACTTTCATTGACCTCAAACAAAAAAATAGATTGTTTCGCCCTTAAGAATAAAATAGTCCTTGATGCAGAATACCTTCATCAAGATTTTAATACAACTTTTTCTTTTACCCCTACCCCCTGCCCCACTAGACTACTGGTAAACAATTTTTTTTTTTAGCATCTGGCATGGAACTTAGAGCTCTTTTCTCCCCATATGCTTTTCTCGATTAAAAAAAGTTCAAACAGGCTTTTGCTTTCAGTTAAGACAATAAAGAATTAAACGACGTAAGATTCTTTTCCTCCATTTAAAAATTATTTATTTTAGCCAGGCGCAGTGGCTTACGGCTGTCATCCCAACATTTTGCGAGGTCATGGCAGGAGGACTGCTTGAACTCGGGAGTTCAAGAGCACCATAAGCAACATAGGGAGACCCCATCTCTACAAAAAATTAAAAATTAGCGAGGCATTGTGGCATGCATCTGAAGTCCCAGCTACTTGGGGGCACTGAGGTGGGAGGATGTCTTGAGCCTGGGAGGTCGAGGCTGCAGTGAGCTATGATCATGCCACTGCATTCCAGCCTGGGAGACACGAGACACTGTCTCAAAAAAAAATCATTTGTTTTGCATGTTTTTAGTAAACAGAGGTTTGTAAATTTGAATGCTATTTTCTTACTTTCTAGCTTTTATAGACTATTGCCCTTCTTGTGAGTTAGGGTTGGAAGCAAAAGTAAAAAGTAAACCACTCCCACTAACAAAATCATCTTGTCCGTTGGTAAGCTTTTTGATATGAGGTATATGATTTATTGATAGAGCTTCAAAGATAGACCTGAATTTTTGAACTCTAGTATTTTTTTTACAAAAGCACACTGAAACCACTCCTGGTTTATACCAAAGTTATCTACACTTGCATAGTAATTCTTTAATAATTATCATGATTCAATTTTTGCACAGATAACTAAGTGTAAATTTATATGTGTTCAGGATTATGAAATGTGAGTGCTTTATTTCTTTCAACCTAAAATATCAAATGTAGTTAAGACTAAATTGTGTTCATTCTAGGGTTCGAGTGTTTATGTTCCTGTTTCCAGGGCTAGTGGAGCATTGCATGAAATAAGAAAGAGCCTCTGGGAAAAGAAATCTCAGAGGAAGAAGGGAAAAGAAAAACGAGGTGAACATGTTTGGTTCAAGGCCAGTTGTCCCAGACGCTAGGGAAGATAAAACATACCTCCAATTGTGTTCTATCCCAGGCTTCATGGGCTTAACCTTGAGTCCTAAGGCAAAGGATCTACAGGTAATGAGCAAGTGAAATCTAAAAGCAGCTGCTTGTCTACAGAATCACCCTGGGACATGGAGAGCCCCAGGCATCAGCAGAATTGGCACTGGCAGCAGCAGGGCTTGCAGTGTTGGCAGCAGCACTAATGACAGCAGTGGTGCAGTTAGTGATAACAACATATTTGGCAGCAGCAAGAGTTCCTTTAACTCCTTATACATTAGCTCCCTGCACCTTGAGCATACACAGACCGGGTCTTGATGGTAACAGAGATGGCAGACAACAGTAGAAGCCGCAGCAGCAGCAGTTTCTTCTATGCCAACTAGCAGCACTTTCATCTCTCAGTGACTGAGAGCACAGCAAAGGAAGTAGGACAATATAAAAGTCGAGGTAACATAATGGGCATGATGGGATGGACCTCACAGCCAGTCATAGCTGGGTTAAAACCAAGCACTGCCATGTAATATATCAAATAATTTTTAAAAGTGAGTTACAGTGACACTGCTCAAATTATTTAACCTCTCTATGCCTCAAATTTCTTGTGTGTAAGATGGAAATAATAACAGTCCCCATCTAATATGATTGTGATAATGTTTAATGGGATAATTTAAATAAATAACTTATGAGAGTATCTGTCAGATAACAGGGACTCAATAATGATCAACTTTAAAAATGTGGAGGGCAACTCAAAAACTCAGTGTGCTGTGAGGCCTATTTCTTCCCACCATGTCTCACAGAAGGTATCAATGGACTCCGAAAGTATTTTCAAAAGAATAAGATAAGTTAGGCCAGGTACAGTGGCTCAGGCCTGTAATCCTAGCACTTTGGGAGGCCAAGGCGGGTGGATCATCTGAGTCAGGAGGTCAAGACCAGCCTGGCCAACATGGTGAAATCTCATCTCTACTAAAAATACAAAAATTAGCTGGGTGTGGTGGCGGGCGCCTGTAATCCCATATATTTGGGAGGCTGAGGTAGGAGAATTGCTTGAGCTGGGGAGGCAAAGGTTGCAGTGAGCCAAGATCACGCCACTGCACTCCAGCCTGGGCGACAAGAGCGAGACTCCATCTCAAAAGGAAAAAAAACAAAACAAAACAAGAAGTAGAAGAGAGGTTGGAGTATGCAGAGGCTCACTCAGAGAAATGTTATGAATGTTATGTTTGGGCAATTATTTTTGCCCTAGATCCCCCTCTATAAATACAAGAGGTCTGGGAATACAAAGGCTGCCTAATATTATTTTCTGATTTTATAATTTCAAACCTCCAAAGTATTTGTTTTCCATTCATATCACATAAGCACAACATTTTTTAAAAGTAACCTTAAAACACTTTATTACAACTCAAGATTACGAAGTAAATTTCAGCACATTTTAATAGAAAGAATATATATAAGAAAGGTACAGTTTAATAGTGTCCAACAAATGATTTTTATTATCTATGTTATTTGTTATGTGCTAATTATCCAAGATCTGAGTGCATCATTCATATTGAAACATATTAATAGAACAAAATAAAAAATAGTTTTCAAATCATAATAAATAGCATCATGATTTCTACTCCTTTTTCTATAATAATCTTCAATGTTAGTGCTACTTGCTCAGAAAATTCCTCATAGCTGAATACATGTTGCAAGGAGCTTTATTTAAATAGACGTCTTTTACTAAATAGTGATGTATTTCCACCTTTTGTGCTATGTTTAGCAGATTCAAATGACTCTACGTAGTTACGAATATTAGGAAGTAAAGTAAATTTAAGGACCATAAGACGAATGCAATTTTGAAACTCGGCAGAAAACAGATTTCCCAAAGTATAAAGTTGGTGATTTAGACAGGTGTCTTCTCTACTTCAAAAGGCATCTCATGCAGTAAAATGCACTAAGTTTTCTTAGAATTGTTGTAAAATGATTATCCAACTCTACCTAGAAGCAAACAAGCTACAGATCATATTAGTCTGACAGATTTGCCATTTTAGTTCTCTCAACTGCACCTTGCTCAGAAGCAGATGCTGAGCCAGAGTTAAAAGTATGAGACTGCTGGAGAGTAACACCAGGAAATGTAAAGGGGAATGAAAAAAGGTTAATGCAAGGAAAGGCTTCAGACTGCAAGGCAGATCTAACATTTGTGGGGGGAAAAAAGAGGGTAAGAAGAATTGGACACGGAGAACAATGCAGGGAATGCAATAAAAATTCCACAGTGTCTTGACTAACCCATGTGGCACTCTGCCAAAAAGACAACTGGTCAAGTGAATCCTACATTGGAAGAAATGGTCAGATCCCTAGAATCCCATCATGTTTAGTCATTGGCTGGGAGATGATCTGGAAAAGCACGTCCCGAGATTGAATCTTGCAGAGGATTCTAAAGGTTTGGGAGCCAAGACCTGTCATCTACCTGTATTCCTCATAGCTGAAGAACAAGTTCTTTCTTGAAGGAAGACCAAGAAGCACACCTCCACAACAGTCACATATCTCAACAAGGTGGAAAGCCAAAGCCCCTTTGTGAAGCACCGGTAAAGAAAGCTTCATCACATTGAAATTAAACATATTTATTCATATGTGGATTATCAACATGTTTGATCTTTCCATTCCTTGAATTCTCAAAACCAACTATATTCCTCTTGCAAAACAGCCTTCAGATAGTTGAAATTAATTTTCTTATACCAACTGCATCTTCACTTGTCTAATTTTTAACACCCCATATCCCTTAAATTTCTTTCCCTTTCCTACAGAAACTAGAACCTCACCTTGCCTGAGGGCCCAGTCAGTATCTTGGGATAGGCATAGGGATGACAGAAACTAACATTCAGTCTTCAGTATATGGAGATGAAGTAAATGTGTAAGTCACTGGGTATTTCAGATATCTATTTCTACAAAACAAAACACTCCTAAATTTAATGGCTTAACACGACTGTGTATTTGCTTATTTTACAATTTGAGCAAGGCTCAGCTGGCTGGCTTTTCTGCTGATCTCACATAGGCCATTCATGCAGAAGCAGTTTTCTGCGGGCTCATTTGGGGCTGAAATCCAAAATTACCCTACTCACACACCTGGTGATTCAGCTGAGATAGCTGGAACAACTGCTAGCTAACCAGGCATCTCTCTCACTCTCCTCGCAGCATCTCCAATAGGGTAGCCAACCACACTACATGATGGCCCAGGGGTCCAAGAGAGTGAAAGTCATAGCCGCTAGCCCTCTTAGAGCCCCTAACTGATATAATATTACTTACACCACACTGTATTATTCAAAGCAAGTCACAGGTTTACCTCCTGGGTACAAGAGCAGGAAAAATAGACCCTACTTCTTAATGAGAGAAGCAGCAAATCATCTGTGGCCAATTTTAATCCACTACTGAAGCAAAGCTGTTATCAAACCAGTAGCATCAATCTCCAGGGAATGAAAAGACACAAAAATGAGGAAAAAAGCAATAGATATAGAGATGGTCCAGATGGAGCAAGTAGGTTCTATACCAAAGGCAGAAGAGACAAATCCAGCAATAACCTAACTGTATAGCTTTAGAATCTCATTGCTATAAGACCAAAGACTAGTTCCAGCACTTATGACATTAGACTAGTTTAATAGTCTCTATAAGCCTCTACTTTCTCAATTGCCAAATAATATAATGCCCACCTCTCAGGTTGTTGTAAGACTCAAATGAGATAATGAATCTATAGAAATCTGTCCCACTCAAGAGTGAAGGTTATAGTCTAAGTTGCTTGTTTTTCCATTTTTGTTTTCTTCTTAACTTTAGAATAGGTAACAGAAAGTCACTTTAGGCTGGGCACAGTGGCTCATGCCTGTAATCCCAGCAATTTAGGAGGCCATGGTGGGCAGAAGGTTTGAGTCCAGGAGATTGAGACCAGCCTGGGAAACATGGCAAAACCTTGTCTCTACAAAAAATAAATAAATAAAAAATTAGCCTTGTATGGTGGTATGCACCTGTAGTCCCAAATACTCAGGAGTCCGAGTTGGGAGGGTAGCTTGAATCCATGGAGGCCGAGGCTGCAGTTAGCCGTGATGGTGTCACTGCACTCCAGCCTGGGCAATGGAGTGAGAACTGTCTCAAAAAAAGAAGAAAAAAAAGGAAGTCATTTTAAACTCAGGAATAGTAGAAACAGAAAGAGTGGAACCAAATTTTGCAGGATCTTATGGGCCTGTCTTATGATTGGGAAGTTGTATACATGAGAGGGATAAGGGCCTGCACACTGAACCACTGAGAGCTGCTGGAGTACATAAGCCAGGAACTAGAAGCTTCTGGTGTTCTTGGAAAATTCAGAGTCACTGAGAAATACACTAATAAGAACTAGGCAAATTATGATCCTGCCTTTATGGAGTCCTTGAAGTACTGAAACTGGCACATCCCTCTGCATCAGTTTTAAATTACAAATACTACCACTTATTTATTCAAAAAATCTGTTTTGAGTGTCTATTTACATGCCAAACATTACACATTAACTGTGGAAAAGCCAGAAATCTCTTCCTCCATCGAATGTATCTTGAATCAGTGTGAAATAAAACATATGTGTGTGTTTCATGTATTAATCATTATGTGTGTTCCACACTGTAATCGTTTCTTTATAATATTTAGAGAATTGAAAGAAAAAATTGTTATAATAGACTGAGACAGCAAATGATAAATACAGGCAATGAACAAACTATCTAAAATATTTCCTGCCACAAAAGACACTTCTAGGTAGCCATTAGTTTTCTACTTAAGCCTATTTTTATTGTACAATGCAGCACCCTGAGTAATTCATTACAACTACTGTTTTATAACAATATCTTCAAAATCACTTCAAATGTTTGTTGGGTGATACTGACACCCCACAAAGCAGTGAGAATAGAAAGGGGCATTGGGAAAAAGTGAATAAAATGCAAACTATAGAAATCCCCTTGTCATATGTCAACTTCAGGAGTCTGCCTTTTCTCCATCTTCTGATGCACTGGAGCTCTAACTATGAACTCAAATTGATTAGCTGCGTTCTGTACATAGATAAATATAAAATCTCTAAAGATCTGTATGATGCCACTGCTAAAAATTCCAACCTATCTCTTACTAACACATGAAGAAAATACTGACTGAAAAGAGTACTAGGATAATATGCACTTACATTAGCAACTTCCTAATCTCATACGCTAGTTATTCGACACATATTTACCGAGCATGTTCTCTGTAGCTAAGCACTGAGATACAAAGATGTAAAAGACATTATCTACCTTCTTGAAGTCATAAAGGTCTAATTGTGAAGAATATTAATTAATTTTTGTTTATTTCCTTTCCCATAGGACAAATAAGCTGAGAAGACACATAAAATAAATTCCATAATTTGGGCCTACAATGAGCAAGTTTCTTTGACCCATGTCATATTCAATGCAATACAGACATTTTTTAAGTTACATTGTTTCTTCTAGATCCAAAATTATTTCACTGAAATCACTGGATTAACAGTGTATACATTTAACACATTCCATTCAGTTAAGGGTCCATAAAGGTCATAAAGTAGGCTCAAGATAATGTAAACTACTAGACATTCTCATGCCAAATCTACCTCTGTCTCTCACTTGGGACACCCTTGAGATAATCTGGTCCATATTACACTCCAATGATCAATGTCCACATGAATCATCCATGTTAAAAATCAATGCAATGCAATCAATATTTCTCTGACCCACAGTCACATACTTCTTGTTTGTAGCCTGTCGTATTCTGTACCATGCAACTGGGTCTCAGGTCCCTCCATCAATAAAAATAATGAAGAGTTAGTAATTTCCATAAATGCTAAAATGTAAAGAAGTACAAATTTACCCTGAATCTCTAACAGGAAAACCAATATTGAGTTTTATCACATACTTAACAGTCTTTTGACCAAAATCCATAGTGAAAAAAAATACCTATCAATTATTTAAAACACATAGGGAAAGTCAATCAAAAATGTTACAGACTGTATCATTCCATTTATACAACATTTTTGAAACTACAAAATTTTAGAAATGAGGAATATGTTAGTGATTGCATGGGGTTAGGAATGGGGGAACAGAAGGGAGATGAGTGTAGTTATACAAAGGGAAGAGGAGGAACCCTTGTGGTGCTGGAACTGTTCAGCATCTTGACTGTGGTGGTGGATACGTGAACCTATATATGTGAAAAACTGTACAGAACCAAACACACACACACATATATACACACAAATAAATACATGGAAAATTGATGAAATCTAAATGTTTGGTGGATTGAGTAAATACCTCAGGGTATAATACTGTACTATAATTTTGCAAGATATTAGCACTGGGGGAAATTGGCAAACGGTTCACAGAAACTCTGCATGTAAAACTGCATATGAATCTATAATTTACTCAATAAATTTTCAGTTAAAAGAAATCAGATAGAGTTTGTTTTCATTAAGGTCCCGATTTGAAATAATTATGGAAGGTATTCATGCAAATATGAATATGAAAGATATACATTGAAAACAAGGAAAAACAAAATTTAAAAAACCAGTGTTGGTAGAGAGTACCAAGAGATTAAAAAGGCACTTTGAAATTTACATAACAGAAAAATTCCACTGTAAAATAAACATGTGTAAATTGTGTTATCTGTTCCCTTGTTCTAATTCCACATTGTCATTTAGAAACAGTATACTAAGCCACATTTTCAAAGCAACTCCTAAATCTAGCCAAGCCCAAACTTGCCTTTAAAACAGAAGCAATGCTATTAAAACATTTCCATCTTGTGAACTATGCACATAACTCCTACTAACAACAATAAGAAATGTTTCAATGTGGTGGCATGAATAGTGAAGTGAAAGAGAAGAAAGGAAAATTAATTATAAGAACACAAAAGATAGGAATGGATAGAAGTATATTTTAAATTCTAATTATTTTATCCAGGTCTCTTTTTTAAAATGCTGATGAGGAATAAGATATCTTCTTAAGGAAAGAAGGCCTCAGGAAGACCCCTTTTAAATATGCCCCTTTCCAAATATGGGACATGTCTGCCTAACTCTGTGTCTTTAAACCAGAGTTGCCTCAAGATTATGTCTCATGAATATCCTCACCCCAGAAATCATTTCCATGCACCAGCTTGCTTTGTTACCTGAGTCTGCAAAATTTACTCTTTGATAATTTGATGTGCTTGTACTACTATTACAGAGTGAAAACATATGAGTCATTCTGAGAATATTACAAAGAAAAAACAGAATAACTTAGAGTTTTAGGTATAAATATTTCATTTATCTAATATACAAGCTATGTTTTATTCAATTAGTGGTAATAAAAGCAGCCAGGATCAGTCCCACTTGATGTGTAATGTAGGCAAAACAAATAAACAATCTTTATCATGTGGTTGTTAGTTTTTGTCCTGTACCAGATCAGTTCAAATAGTCAAAGCATCTAAACTCATTCCTACTTCCGCTGTCAAAGCTCACTTACAGCAGACATTATACAGTAATCATTCATGCCAAAGGGTTGGTGTTACTAAAGGCTCAAGTAATAATTCCCTGAAGGAATAAATGTATTTTTTAAGAAATAGAGATACAATTTGTATTTTAATAGTGATAAAAGTTTTACATTTTGAGGCTTGATCAGAATTCCAGGTATCAAAAAATGATAAGCGAAGGAATTTGTTTCGAGGACATCAGATCCTGCTTGTGTGTTATAATATAATATGCTGTCTAATGCACTGCCTATGTGTGAAAATGCCTGGTACAGGTCTTAGCATATGGTAGGTGCTCTGTAAATATGCTGAATTTTTTTAATGCTGCATTTGTACCACATAATCGTAGCAAGCTATCTAGTCTACCTAAATATAATATTAGCTCTGAATGATTTTCAAAAATATACAACTTTCATACACTCTAAGCATCAAGAGAACATAACCTCTTCATACTATATGTAATTATCTACTCTCTCCACAAGGTTCCCAAGATTATTTTTTCTTGTACTACCATTAGGCATATTTCCACTGAAACTTACAATAGTTTGGGATTTCATGTATTCTATTGCCTGTTTCCCACCTCAGGTTTAGAAGTATTTAACTGAAAATTTGATACCACAACTTGTTATTGTCAAAATAATGATTCCTTGCTTATTAAATGACATAAAGATAATATTGTTTTCTAAAAATCGATTCCCATTTACATAAATTCAATTTTTAAATGATCTTCACAATGCAAAAAATTGCCAAATTATTTCATGATTAATTTTACCACATAACTAAATTAGCATATATTTATATAGTTATTTATCTTTATTTCAAAAATGGAAAAGGGGTAAGAAAAATTAAAATCCACAGGCTATTAAAATATGTATTTCTATGTGTTTGTGGTACAACGATACATCTAAATTGCATCTGATCAGTTACAGTTTTTTGAAACAATACACATATCTGAAATGATCAGGACCAGCTCTAGCTGGTTCTTACAGATAGCCTTGGCAAGGTGTCCATTGCCTGGTAAATTAAAGTGATTCATCAATGTCATTGCTGTCGCAAATGCACAAGATTGGCCAGTAGAGATGGATACAAAGTACAGAAACGTGCCAGATGTGTTGCATGCTTGAATTTTTTTCAGACAGGATATGCACTTTATGTATGCTGAAGCCCATCAAACCTGATTTCTGTTTTGTTATGTTGTCAGAAATCCTGTTCATTAAAATCTAAGAGTGATAGCTTAAGTCACAGAGAGCAAAAATAAAAAAAAAAAAAAAAACAAATCAAAAAGAGATATAAACATACACTCATGTGCAGGGGGAAAAAATCACATAGGCGACAAAGTTAAAAAAAAAAAAAAATCATGGAAGAATAAGCCCCAGAGAAGCAGAGTTTGTTGTTTTGAGAAAAGTGCTAAAGTGATGAAATTAAATGTTTTGAATTACAGTAGTTGTCCCTTATCTAGTTGACCCCCAGCAGATGCCTGAAGCCACAGATAGTACTAAGCCCTATCTATACTGTGGTTTTCCTTATACATACACACCTATGATAAAGTTTAATTTCTAAAGTAGACACAGTTAAAGATTAACAAAAATAACTAAAAACAAAATGTTATAACATACTGTAATAAAAGTGATGTGTGTTCTCATTTTCTCTCAAAGCATCTTATTGTACTGTACATACCTATTTTCAGACTAGGATTGACCACAGGTTAACTGAAATTACAGAAATCAAAACTGCAGATAAGAGGAAACTACGGCACATGGTCTTAGTAATCTTAAGACAGAGAAATATTAGCAACCTAAAAATACTTAATAATATTTTACTTATCATTATTATGCTATTTCCCGTACATCTATTTCCTTATTCCTAACTTAAAGAAGCAATCTGAAGACTCAACTGCTAGCATTTAACTCAATAACTTTATTTAAGCATGGGATACTTATAAGGTATTATGTCAGGTACAAGAGTGATATCAAAACCAGTACAATTATAATCTTTCTCGCAAAATAAGTATGTTTGTCAGTATCTAAAACTGAATAATAGTCCACATGCCCAATATAAGCAATGGGATCTGAAAAATCCCCACTTCATTTACAATGAAGAGCAAGGCATGATTTTTATTAAAAATAAAATCACACTCACAAGTGAGACAGATAAATATATTTGGGACTAGGGTTTAGGTAAGTGCCACAGACTGAGAATGTAGATTTGAAGGCAACTACATATATATAATACATTTACAGTGAAAAGCAAGGTATGGTTTTTATTGAAAATAAGCTTAAACTCACAAGTGATTCACATAAGTATATTTGGGACTAGGGTTTAGGTAAGTGACACAGACTGAGAATGCAGATTTGATGGCAACAACATATATATAATAATTGGGATGATAAGACTGAATAATATATAAATTATGTTGTATGAAAAATAAGCCCTAACCCCTTTCAAGATAAATATTTAAGGCATACCTGTTTACCAGACATCTACAATTGGATGTCTATTCTAAAAAATAACCTGATAACAGAATCAATGATTTCTTTCCAAACTTACTTCTTCTCCTATATTTCCTATAATAATGAAGTCCCAAAACATAGGAATTACTTATGACATTGTTCTCCCCATCAATCCCCAACAAATAAGTCAATGCATCCTGTAGATACATCTTCATAAAAAGTTCATTTTCCTCATCCCTATTTCCATACTTCCAATTCATGTCACCATCATTCTCATGTAGATTATTCAAATAATTTCTAGCCCATCTCTCTCTGTGATCTTTCGACTCCCGTTCTTTGCACTGAAGCCAGAATTAGCCTTCTAACATGCCAACTTCACTCCTTTGCATAAATCCTTTAATAATTTCTCCTTAACCTTGGGTCAAATTCCAAACCCTTTCACAGGGCATAAAAAGCCTGGATCATCAATCTCAAATCTCAATAGTATAACCCCCTTCATTGCTAACACCAAACACATGTACAGGCATCCTACTCCATAGACATATTAATATTTATTTATTTATTTGTTTGTTTGTTTATTTATTTTTTAAAGACAAGATTTCGCTATGTTGTCCAGGCTGGTCCTAACTGATTCTCCCTCTTTGGCCTCCCAACGTTCTGGAATTACAGGCATAAGTCACCACACCTGGTCTAATCTTTTTAAAGTTATTTTAAAGTTTCAGGTTTTCGTATCATGTTTACATTTTTATGTAGTTCCAACCCCACTTCCAGCCCATGAAGAGTAAACTACTCCTAAGGAAATTAAGACCCTGAAAAGTTATCACTTGCCCTTATTATATAGCTAGCTGTATATAACTCAATAATTAAAGCCAGACTGCCTCACTGTAAGTTTAATGTTTTATTTCTTATTTGAGTTTTACAACTTTTTAAAATTAGCAGCACAAATCTCTCTTTTTTTTTCAACTTTTATTTTAAATTCAGGGGTACATGTGCAAGTTTGTTGCAAAAGTAAATACTGTGTGATGCTGGGCTTTCAGGTACAAATGATCCCAGCACCCATATGCTGAACACAGTACTCAATAGTTAAATACTGTACAAAATACTAGCAAACTGAATCCAGCAGCACACCAAAAAGTTCATTAACTAGGATCAAGTCTGCTTCATTCCTGAGATGTAAGGTTGGTTCAACATATGCAAATAAACAAATGTGATTCATCATACCAACAAATTAAAAATAAAAACCGCATGGTCATCTCAATAGACATGGAAAAAGTTTTCAATAAAATCCAACCTCCCTTCATGATAAAAACCCTTAGGAAACTAGACATTAACGGATGGGTGTGGGGACCCACGCCTGTAATCCCAGAACTTTGGGAGGCTGAGGCAGCAGGATCACTTAAGTCTAGGAGTTTGAGACCCGCTTGGGCAACATAGTAAGACCCCCATCTACATACAATAAAAATTTTAAAATTTGCCAGACGTGGTGGTGTGTGTCTATAGTCTCAGCTACTCATAAGGCTGAGGTGGCAGGATCTCTTGAGCCTGGGAGGTCAAGGCTGCAGTGAGCCATGATCATACCACTGCACTCCAGCCTGCGTAACAGAGTGATACCCTGTCTCAAAAAAACCGTAATAATAATAAAGAAAAAGAAACTAGGCATTGAAGGAATATAACTCAAAATATTAAGAGCCATTTATAACAAACTCACAGCCAACATCATACCGAACAGGCAAAAACTGGACACATTCCCCTTGAGAACCAGAACAAGACAAAGACACCTACTCTCACCACTCCTATTCAACATAATACTGGAAGTGCCAGCCAGAGCTATCAGGCAAGAGAAAGAAATAAAAGGCATCCAAATAGGAAAAGAAGAAGTCAGCCTATCTCTCTTCAGGGACAATATAATTCTATACCTAGAAAGCCCTAAAGAGGGCTGGGCACAGTGGCTCATGCCTGTAATACCAGCACTTTGGAGGGTGAGGTGGGCAGATTACAAGGTCAGGAGTTTGAGACAAGCCTGGCCAACACGATGAAACCCCGCTTCCACTAAAAAAATACAAAAATTAGCTGGGCATGATTGCATGCGCCTGTAATCCCAGCTACTCAGGAGGCTGAGGCAAGAGAATCACTTGAACCCTGAAGGCGAAGGTTGCAGTGAGCTGAGATCACACCACTGAACTCCAGCCTGGACAATGGAGCAAGAGTCCATCAAAAAAAAAAAAAAAGAAAAGAAAAGAAAAGAAAAAAGAAAGCCCTAAAGACTCCACAAAAGGCTCCTAGAGCTGATAAATGACTTCAGGAAAGTTTCAGGATACAAAATCAATGCACAAAAATTAGTAGCATTGCTATACACCAATAACATTCAAGCCAAATAAAGAATGTAATCTCATTTACAATAGCAACACACAAAAAAATTAAATAACTCAGAATAAATCTAACGAAGGATGTAAAAGATCTCTACAAGGAGAACTACAAAACATTGCTAAAAGAAATCACAGATGACAAAAATAAATGGAAAACATCTCATGTTCAAGGGTTGGAAGAATCAATATTGTTAAAATTGTCATACTGCCAAAGGAAACCTCCAGATTCAATGCTATTCCTGTCAAGCTACCGATGTCATTTATCACAGAACTAGAAGAAAAACTATTCTAAAATTCATATGGAACCAAAAACCAGCCCAAATATCCAAAGCAACCCTAAGCAAAAAGAACAAAGCTGGAGGCATCACACTACAGTGCCAACTTCAAACTATACTATAAGGCTACAGTAACCAAAACAGGATGGTACTGGCACAAAAAAAGATGCATAGATCAATGAAACAGACTAGAGAACCCAGAAATAAAGTCACATACTTACAGCCATCTGATCTTCAACAAAGTCAATGGAAATCTCTTTTATAAATGGTATCTAATATAGAACTGTAATGTGCACATCTTTAATATAAGATGTTCTGACTGTCACAGTTTTGTAGTTGAAAGATCTTAAAAACATTCCCATCCACTGGACTATCTCAAAAACACTACACACTTCATTTCAATAATGGAAGCTTATGATCTCTAGCCATAGGGAGAAATCCTTTGACTCTTTCCTGTATTATGCCTTAGTACACAGAAGAAGGAATTTAAAGCAAAACATCTGGCAACGAGTGAAGTGCTTTTCAAATTCAATGCACAAACCAATCACCCAGGAGTAGAGAGAAGTCTTGTTAAAAAGCGCATTTTGATTCAGTAGGTCTGGGATTAAGCCTTAAATTCTGCATTTCTAACAAGCTTCCAGGTGATGCAGATGGTGCTGATTCAAGAACCACCACACATTTGAGTAGCAAGGGTCTGCGTTATGTAAAAAGGTTCTGCTCCTTTCTACCAACTTATTCAAATCTCTTAAGGGATAAAGAGTGACAAATTTTATCCATCAGAGTTTTTCACAACTGATGAGCAGAATTCATTAAATATTCTCCACATACATATAGAGGCATGTACATACAGAAGACACACACACACATATTCACACACATTACAAACTCTGTCTTCTACACCTCCTACATCCTGACCCTGCACAGGCCCCCACCTCTGCCCCTGCTCTTCTCTCCTGCTTCATGTTCCCAGGTAGTAAAGCCTGTTGGACATTGAGTGGGTTCCAAAGATTAGATCTGGGGTTCCAAAGATTAG
Organism: Papio anubis; assembly: GCF_008728515.1. Classification (NCBI taxonomy): domain Eukaryota; kingdom Metazoa; phylum Chordata; class Mammalia; order Primates; family Cercopithecidae; genus Papio; species Papio anubis. Next base: position 134,209,344 of record NC_044978.1, on the reverse strand, counting down.
ATCTGAGGCAGGTTTTCAATTTAGCCTCAGGTCTAAGATACATTTTCCATTGCATCTCTGCCAGAAAGTTCTATATTTGGAAATTATTGGGAACTATCTTGCCCATTATTAAGGCAGATATTTTGACCCACATTTGATCACTAGTGCCCTGTGTATATTTTATTTGACAAATAGAGCACAGAGGAGTGTGAACTTGCTTTTTTTTTTTTAACCAGGTGTGCATATTTTTAAACTAAGATAAATGGTGTTTTTCCTGAACTTCAAGAAAGTCAGCTGCTATTGAAATCTATATGGTGAAAGTTTACTCATCCCTCATTAAACTTACCACTATACTAAAGGTTGAAAGTAACTGATTTCACTTCCTGTAAACAAGTAGGTAAAGGACATGTTTTTGTAGTTTATATGCTTAAGAAATATACACTTTGGTGAAAGGACTGTAATTTACTAAATGCTAACTCAAGTGAAAGACACTTTGAAAACGTTTTACAAAGAAAATATTTTTTATAACTAGCTTTGTAAAGAAGGGCTACAATGTAATCTTGTATTTCTGATGATAATGCTTCACTAGTTGGGTATTACATTCAACCTATTTCTCAGGAACAGTGAACATGCTTAGGAGAATTTTTATACAGCTCCTACTTAATCATGTTTAAATAACCTATTTATTTTGATAGAATTCTATTCAACCAGAAAAACATAATGTAAAGAGAAAAATATAGCACTCACAGCATTAATTCATGACACATTTCTTTAAAATTAATGAGCTTTTAGAATTCATACTCATCTTTCTCCCCTTAATAACAAATCTGTCAAAAAGAATTTACATAACTATACAATCAAACACAAATTAAAAAACCTAACAGAATGCTGTATTAAAAGGAATAAAATTAGAATAAAATGTAACATTCCTGGAAGAGCATATTTACTAGAATATTCAAAATTCTTTGTCAAAGGTAATGTGATTCACAGCAAGGGAATCCTTTAACCTCTCTGGACCTCAGCTTCTACAATTATAAAAGTAGAAAAATGTTTTTTAAAGTCTGTTGTGTCAAAAGCCTATATGATTGTTCTAATTTCACAATTTACTCTCATCTAGGACCAAATTAGTAGAAACTCTGATGGTGCCTTTGTTATTTGGCAAATACACTGACTTGGCCAGATCTTACAGTAATTCTTTAGGAAATACATCTGCTTTTTATTGCCTTGCAATGACCTAGCAACTGCATGGCTAGATGATGTTAAAAAAAACCAAGAACTTCACAGTTAATTCATTTTTGTGAACAATACTTACTAATCATTAAGCTGAGTGATCACATTTTAGAATCATAAGCTTTAATCTCCAGTGTTTCCCTGGGTGCTTCCCAGTAATCCTATTAGTGCATCCCTAACTCATCTAGGTGATCTATTCACATTCTTTACTCTCCTCCCAAACCTCCAACACCTTCTCCTATTATCCTTACTCTCACATTGGTCTATTACTGAAAACACAGAAGCATTTTGAAAAGAACTTCTACCAACTCTTCGTCCCACATTGCCAAGCCACTTGCAACCCTGCCCATGTAATCTCCCTTTCTTACCATTGCTAAACACCTCCTGTGTCTATCCAAGGCCAGCTCTCCCGTATTTGCACTGCATTCCATCCCCTCTCAGCAAATTAATCGTCTCATTCCAGAAATTGCATTCTTTCTCCATTACATGGTTAATTTTATTTTCTTTAACTTATTACCTACAAATGTATTCAGATTACTCCCTACAAACATAATGTATTAAACCTTAAAAACAAATAAAACTTCCTCCCTCCAGCTATTGACTTATTCTATTCTATTCTCTCTTTTATGGCAAAACCATTCAAAAGCATCTCTCATGCTTTCTGTCTCCACTTCTGTTGTCTCCAATTTTCATTTAAAGATATTCCAGTCAAGGAAGATATTCAAGCTTTTGTCAAAGTAATGAATGATCTTTATATTGCTAAGACCACTGCTAAATTCAGTCCTCACCTTATTTAAGAACTAGCGTTTGTCAGTGTTGACTAATCCCTTCCTGACGTACTTTCCTTACTTGGCGTTGAGTACAACAAACACTCCTGGTTTTTCTCCTCACTTCTTGTCTTGTCCTTCATCAAGCATTTGTTGGTTCTTCTTCATTGTTTCCACAATCACCACAAGTGCACACTCCTCAGAGTTCAGTTTGTGGACCTCTCCTCTTTATTATATACACCCCTTTCCAGGTGATCTCACCTAGTTCCATGCTGTAAATGCCCAGCTATATACTGTGGACTTCAAAGTCTCCATCACTAGGCCAGACTTAGCCTGTGAAATCCAGATTCACATATTCTATGGCCTAGTCAACATTTTCACTTAGATGTCCAATAGACATCTCAACCTTACCATAACCTAAAGAAAATATCTGGTTTTCCTCCAAATACCTGCTCATCTCACAATCTCCCTCCCCATCTCAGAAAATGGCAATTCCATCTTTGCAGTCCAATCTAAAAACCAGGCATCCTTATGTCTCTTTCTCTCACACTGCATATTAATCCTCTAGCAATTCCTTATGACTCTCTCTCCACTGCTACCATCCTGTCAGCTAACATTGCTTTCTCCTGATTACCCTGCTATCAGGGTATTTTCAACACTGAAGCCAGAGTGCACCTGTCAAATCAGAAGTCAGATCATGTTGCTCTTCCTTAAAAACACGCATAACCTTTACTATGTCACACAGATAAAACCCGGAATCCTTACAAAGGCCTTCATGATCTAACTTCCCCCATACACGTTAGGCCTCATCTGCCATTACTCTCCCTCTCAACCACCCTGCTACAACACTGTTCTCCTGGCTCATTCGTCAACAGGCCCAGTCCTCTGCTGCTAAGAGGTCTTTACACTTGATATTCTCTTTGCCTAAAATATTCTTCCCACAAATTAGCCACCCAAAGATCTCTGCTCAAATGCTATCTTTGCAGAAAGACCTTTTGTGAACATCTTACATAAAATGCAACTACCATTGCACTCCTATTTCTCCTCATCTTCCTTTACTTTTCTCCTTAGTATTATCAGACATACACTACATCTGTACCCTTCTGGAGTTTCAAAATTCTCCAAATGCCACTAATCTCCAGTAAGTCAGATATAAACTAGTTCTAGTAAACAACTTTCTAACTTGATTAAATATTTAATATAGTTTATTAAAGGTTAAAGTTATTCTCCACTTTGTTCTTGTATTCCTTTAAAACTGAAGAAAGTCAATCCTTCAAATGTATTTATCTATAAGAGAGGGGTCACCTTTTTGAGTGACACAACATAAAGAAAGCAAAGTTGATATGAATAAAAACAGAGAAAGTAAAGTGCCTTAAGATGGAATTTTCTACTTTTTAATATTCAGAGTAATACATATATATATACGCTGTGTGTGTGTGTGTGTGTGTGTGTGTATAGATATATATAACAACCCAAACAAATATAGCTGCTTTTCAGTACTCTTCAAAACTTGAGCTCTTTACAGTGAATATCTGGGAATTCAAAATGCCAAGATGTTATTGTGGTAATTTAAAAATCTCTAGACTATAAGATGCTTTGATTAAAGTTATATAGACAAGTCAAAGAATCTCCAGAAGAAAGTATCCAATTTGATGATACATCTTGAAATTTTTCTACCTAATGAAAGCAGGTATATGATGAGAGTTGTATTCAAATAACCAAAGGGCTGACAATGGTTGTTGCCTGCACTTAAACTTGACATTCCGCTAAGATCGTTTGTCTTGTTAAACAAGTATTCTGTGTTTCCTTCCAACTTTAAGATTATTTGATATTTTCTTCTTTTCTACTTCTGTCTATTCTGCCTACAGATATGCTCAAGAATCTTTGAGAGGAAAAAAAAAAAAAAAAGCAAAAAACAAAACACAGTGACTTCCTTGATTATCTTCTTCCTCTCAAGAATTCATCAGTAAACTTCCTAAAACATGTTTCTGATTACATTATTACAACTAATATTATTCACTAACTGTTAATCACATAGATAATGAAATCCAAGATTCTTAGGGTAAACTGTTGTGGCTGACTGCATTTGTCAACCATGGGTACAAGAATACTCTGTCCCACCAGCTTTCCTTCAATGTGATTTTGCTACTCCCCCATTTGAAAGCAGAGCCAAATTGTTCTCTTCTTGAGTCTGGTCTGGCATTTGTGCTTTTCTTGTATCTAATAAAATGCAATGGAGATTCCACTGTCATAATAGTAGCTCTTTTTCCTAAATACCTGTGAGCCACACTCAAGACTCTTCATTCTTACTCATTTTAAATGTAAGTGTACCAGTTACGCAATCATTCTCCTTCCCTTGAAAGCACTAACGCTGCACTGTTACAGGACTAACCATGTCTTCTCTGAAGCAAGAGACAATGACAGTAGAGATATGACTTTTACAAATGGCTAAAAATAGAGATTTAATAAACCTACAAATTTCTGGGCTTGTACTACTTAAAAGTTGAGAATTGAAGATCTGCTGATCTTGTTGCACATGGGGATTTCAAATGCTCTTATTATTCCAAGGAACAGTTTAAAAAGAATTTTTCAATGACTTTATCTTTTTCCCCAAAATTGAAAGAAAAGTTACTAAATTCCCGTCATTGTCTGATATTACTATATAAAAGAAAAATGCCTATGAAACTGGACTATTTTTAACAGCTAGTAGAGTATTTAAGGGAAATATAAACTGTTGAATGTATGAGAACACACTCAAGACAATTGAAATAAACAAAAATCACATCTCTCCCATAAGATGACAGAATTCTCATAAAGCTAATTAAATCATAAAGCATAATTGTGAAAATGGAATTATTTTAATTAAAAAAAACAAAATGTTTTACATAGGATTTTACATATTCTGCTTTTCAAAACCACTGCCTAACAAAATCAAACAATCATTGAGAGTTTTGTCATCTGTGTCTTTTATTTTATTAGAAATGATAGCAGAGGCCAGGCCAGGTATGGTAGCTCATGCCTATAATCCCAGCACTTTGGGAGGCCAAGGCCAGAGGATTGCTTGAGCTCAGGAGTTCTAGAGCAGCCTGGGAAGTATAGGGAGACCCTGTCTCTACAAATAATTTTAAAAATTAACCAGGTGTGGTGGCACATGCCTGTAGTCTCAGCTACTCAAGAGGCTGAGGCAGGAGGATTGCTTGAGCCCCAGAGGTTGAGGCTGTATTGAGTTGTGATTTCACCACTTCACTTCAGCCTGGGCGACAGAGTGAAATCCTGTCTAAAAAAAAAAAAGAAAAGAAAAGAAATTCTAGCAGAATACCTGAAACTCATACAAAAAATAGCTATCATCAATTCAGATGAAGACCACTGCTTAAACTTCATAATTCAACTTTAAGACAAAACATATATATGTATAGTTCATTTTAATTTTGACTTTTAAATTATTTTTGTGTAGATTTTTCAAAGTTCTGTGAAACAATCATTGATTCTTATAAACAGTGCAAACTGAAAAGATCATAGCAACAACCATTTGCCTGCCAATATAGGTCAAAGAAGGAAAAGGGAAATGACTGCTCAATTTCCTTCTTTTTAACAAAAAACCTTTCACCTACATAGCTGTTTCTCAGGCCATTGAAAGAGTGTGAACAGAGCATGGAAGGGGAAAAGAGAGATTCCTCCAGTTAGTATTAAGCATGAAATCCAAGTATTTACTTTGCTAACATTAGGGCATAGCAAAACAGCAAGACACTTAGAGAGAAAGGCTTCAGAAATTTTAATTACAGACAAAACTGCCTGATAAAGTACTGCACAAACCAAACCAAAACAAAACAGAACATATAAGGGGATGGTGTCACTCAATCCCAGAGGAGAAAAATAAAACAGGACAGTCCTTTAACAATGATGGATAAAGATTAATTTTAATGTGATTAACATTTTAAAACAGTACTATACCAAAAAATTAAAAAAAAAAATTTAGACAGACAGACACAATGAGCTTAGTCACTCAGAGAAATTTAGTTTGGAGAGGAAGACCTAAAGATTTAACTGGCCCAAAGTAAAGGAAAACTGAAATTCTAAATGTAATACCACACACAGAAAACATGTTATTATACATTCCGTTGTTCTCAAATAAGATTAGAACTGTCTTAGGGTCTCATTGATTAGATCACGAGAAATCTAGTATTATTCTTTAGGCAAAGGTCATGGGCCCCTCTGGTAGTGCAGACATACACAGTTCAAAATAGGCATGGCCAGACTTCTACTCCAAGCAAGACTGGGACCACACCACTGGCCTGGGATAGTCAGGCTGCTGCTCCTTCACCTTTACCTTAGAACTGAGTGCCCTCAGATTCTGCCCCTCCATCATCTGTTCCACTGCTCATTGTCCAGATCCCTACCAATGATAGTACTTCAGAGAATGCTCCAAGGGCAAATCCACTCCTCTGTTCAAGGCTTGATGAGGGGTGTCCCTCACTTGGGCTCTTATGACCAGAACACTTAGTGTCTATTCATTTCCACACCCATACAGCCATCTATTTCAGTGGGTCACCCTCTACAGCTTCTTTATACAGTGAAGGGAGGTAATAAGGAATAGAAGACTGTCCAAATGGTCACTGGCTCCATTTCTTATAAACAAGTAAGCCTCTGAGCATCTTCTGGAAGGGTAAAAATAGGAGACCTGAAAATTATCTCAGGCAAATATTTTAATTATTGTCAGTACAAAGCCTAACAAAAACAATACATAAGAAAAAAATAGGTAGATGTTTGGCACTCGGTGGCTGGCAAGATGGCCGAATAGGAACAGCTCTGGTCTGCAGCTCCCAGGGAGATGAACACAGAAGGCAGATGATTTCTGCATTTCCACCTGAGGTACCTGGCTCATCTCACTGGGACTGGTTAGACAGTGGGTGCAGCCCATGGAGGGTGAGCTGAAGCAAGATGGGGTGTTGCCTCACCTGAGAAGCAAAAGGAGTTGGCGAACTTCCTCCCCTAGCCAAGGGAAGCTGTGAGGGACCATGCTGTGAGGAACAGTGCATTTTGGCCCAGATACTATCCTTTTCCCAGAGTATTTGCAACCCTCAGACCAGGAGATTCCCTCAGCTGCCAACATCACCAGGGCCCCAGCTTTCAAGCACAAAACTGGGTGGACGTTTGGGCAGATACTGAGCTAGCTGCAGGAGTTTTTTTTCATACCCCAGTGGCACCTGGAATGCCACCAAGACAGAGCCGTTCACTCCCCTGGAAAGGGGGCTGAAGCCAGGGAGACAAGTGGTCTAGCTCAGTGGATCCCATGCTTACAGAGCACAGCAATCTAAGATCCATTGGTTTGAAACTCTCATTGCCAGTACAGCAGTCTGAAGTCGACCTGGGACACTTGAGCCTGCTGGGGGGAGGGGCGTCTGCCATTACTGAGGCTTGAGAAGGCAGTTTTCCCTTTACAGTGTAAACAAAGCTGCAGGGAAGTCCGAACTGGGTGGAACCCACCGCAGCGCCAAAAAGCCACTGTAGTCAGACTTCCTTTCTAGATTCCTCCTCTCTGAGCAGGGCACCTCTGAAAGAAAGTCAGCAGCCCCAGTCAGAGACTTATAGATAAAACTCCCATCTCCCTGGGACAGAGCACCTGGGGGAAGGGGCAGCTGTGGGCGCAGCTTCACCACACTTAAACATTCCTGCCTGCAGCCTCTGAAGAGAGCAGCAGATCTCCTGGCCTGACTGTTAGAAGGAAAACTAACAAACAGAAAGAAATAGGATCAACATCAACAAAAAGGACGTCCCCACAAAAACCCCATCTGAAAGTCACCAACATCAAAGACCAAAGGTTGATAAATTCACAAAGATAAGGAAAAACCAGCACAAAAATGCTGTAAATTCCAAAAACCAGAATGCCTGATCTCCTCAAAAGAATCACAGCCCCTCGCCAGCAAGGGAACAAAACTGGGTGGTGAATGACTTTGACGAAATGACAGAAGGAGGCTTCAGAAAGTGGGTAATAACAAACTCCTCTGAGCTAAAGGAGCATCTTCTAACCCAATGCAAGGAAGCTAAGAACCTTGAAAAAAGGTTAGAGGAATTGCTAACTAGAATAACCAGTTTAGAGAAGAACATAAATGACCTGATGGAGCTGAAAAACACAGCACAAGAACTTCATGAGGCATTCACAAGTATCAATAGCCAAATCAATCAAGCGGAAGAAAGGATATCAGAGATAGAAGATCAACTTAATGCATCAGAATGACAGGATCAAATCACACATAACAATATTAACCTTAAATGTAAACGGGCTAAATGCCCCAATTAAAAGACACAGACCAGCAGATTGGATAAAGAGTCAAGACTCATGGGTGTGTGGTACTCAGGAGACCCATCTAACATGCAAAGACACACACAGGCTCAAAATAAAGGGATGGAGGAATAATTATCAAGCAAATGGAAAACAAAACAAAAAAAAAAAACGGGGTTGCAATCCTCGTCTCTGATAAAACAGACTTTAAACCAACAAAGATCAAAAGAGACAAAGAAGGCCATTACATAATGGTAAAGGGATCAATGCAACAAGAAGCGCTAACTGTCCTAAATATATATGCACCCAATACAGGAGCACCAAGATTCATAAAGCAAGTTCTTAGAGACCTACAAAGAGACTTAGACTCCCACACAGTAATAGTGGGAGACTTTAACACCCCACTGTCAATATTAGATAGATCAACAAGACAGACAATTAAAAAGGATATTCAGGACTTGAACTCAGCTCTGGACCAAGCGAACCTAATAGACATCTACAGAACTCTTCACCCCAAATCAACAGAATATACATTCTTCTCAGCACCACATCACACTTATTCTAAAATTGACCAAATAATTGGAAGTAAAACACTCCTCAGCAAATGCAAAAGAATGGAAATCATAACAAACAGTCTCTCAGACCACAATGCAAACAAATTAGAACTCAGGATTAAGAAACTAACTCAAAACCACACAACTACATGGAAACTGGACAACCTGCTCCTGAAAAACTACTGGGTAAATAACAAAATTAAGGCAAAAATAAGTAAGTTATTTGAAACCAATGAGAACAAGGACACAACGTACCAGAATCTCTAGGACACAGCTAAAGCAGTATTTACAGGGAAATTTATAGTACTAAATGCCCACAGGAGAAGGTGGGAAAGATCTAAAATCAACACCCAAAACATCACAATTAAAAGAACTAGAGAAGCAAGAGCAAACAAATTCAAAAGCTAGCAGAAGACAAGAAATCACTAAGATCAGAGCAGAACTGAAGGAGATAGAGACACCAAAAAACCCTTCAAAAAATCAATGAACCCAGAAGCTAGTTTTTTGAAAAGATTACAAAATAGAAAGAATGCTAGCCAGACTAATAAAGAAGAAAATAGAGAAGAATCAAATAGACACAATAAAAAATGATAAAGGGGATATCCCCACTGATCCCACAGAAATGCAACCTATGAGAGAATACTATAAACACCTCTATGCAAATAAACTAGAAAATCTAGAAGAAATAGATAAATTCCTGAACACATACACCCTCTCAATACTAAACCAGGAAGAAGTCAAATTCGTGAATAAACCAATAACAAGGTCTGAAATTCAGGCAGTAATTAATAGCCTACCAACCAAAAAAAGCCCAGGACCAGATGAATTCATAGCCGAATTCTACCAGAAGTACAAAGAGGAGCTGGTACCATTACTTTTGAAACTATTCTGAACAATAGAAAAAGAAGGACTCCTTCCTAACTTGTTTTATGAAGCCAGTATCATCCTCATACCAAAACCTGGCAGAGATACAACAAAAAAAGAAAATTTCAGGCCAATATCCCTGAGGAACATCGATGCAAAAATCCTCAATAAAATATTGGCAAATCGAATCCAGCAGCACATCAAAAAGCTTATCCACCACGATCAAGTAGGCTTCATACCTGGGATGCAACACTGGTTCAATATACGCAAATCAATAAACGTAAACAGAACCAAAGACAAAAACCACATGATTACCTCAACACATGCAGAAAAGGCCTTCATACCTTTCTACTTCAACACCCCTTCATGCTAAAAACTCTCAATAAACTAGGTATTGAGGGAACCTATCTCAAAATAATAAGAGCTCTTTATGACAAACCCACAGCCAATATCATACTGAATGAGCAAAAGCCGGAGGCATTCCCTTTGAAAACTGGCACAAGACAGGGATGCCCTCTCTCACCACTCCTATTCAACATAGTATTGGAAGTTCTGCTCAGGGCAATCAGGCAAGAGAAAGAAATAAAAGGTATTCAAATAAGAAGAGAGAACGTCAGATTATCTCTGTTTACAGATGACATGATTGGATATTTAGAAAACTCCATCATCTCAGCCCAAAATCTCCTTAAGCTGATAAGCAACTTCAGTAGTCTCAGGATACAAAATCAATGTGTGAAAATCACAAGCCTTCCTCTACACCAATAACAAACAAACAGAGAGCCAAATCTTGAGTGAACTCCCATTCACCAATTTCTACAAAGAGAATTAAATACCTAGGAATACAACTTACAAGGGATGTGAAGGACCTCTTCAAGGAGAACTACAAACCCCTGCTCAAGGAAATAAGAGAGTACACAAACAAATGGAAAAACATTCCATGCTCACGGACAGGAAGAATCAATATCATGAAAATGGCCATACTACTCAAAGTAATTTATATATTCAATGCTATCCCCATCAAGCTACCATTGACTTTCTTCAAAGAATTAGAAAAAACTACTTTACATTTCACATGGAACCAAAAAAGAGCCCATATAGCCAAGACAATCCTAAGCAAAAACAACAAAGCTGGAGGCATCATGCTACCTGACTTCAAACTATACTACAAGGCTACAGTAACCAACACTGCATGGTACTGGTGCGAAAACATATATATAGACCAATGGAAAACAAGAGAGGCCTCAGAAATACCACATCTACAACCATCTGATCTTTGACAAACCTTACAAAAACAATCAAATGGGAAAGGATTCCCTAGTTAATAAACGGTGTTGGGAAAACTGACTAGCCATATGTAGAAAATTGAAACTGGACCCCTTTCTTACACCTTATACAAAAATTAACTGAAAATGGATTAAAGACTTAAATGTAAGACCTAAAAATATAAAAACTATAGAAGATAACCTAGGCAATACCATTTAGGACATAGGCATGGGCAAAGACTTCATGACTAAAACACCAAAAGCAATGGCAACAAAACCCAAAATTGACAAATGGGATCTAATTAAACTAAATGGCTTCTGCACAGCAAAAGACACTATCATCAGAGTGAACAGGCAACCTACAGAATGGGAGAAAATTTTTGCAATCTATCCATCTGACAAAGGGCTAATTTCCAGAATCTATAAGAAATTTAAACAAATTTACAAGAAAAAACAAACAACCCCAACCAAAGTGGGTGAAGGATATGAACAGACACTTCTGAAAAAAAGACATTTATGCAGCCAACAAACAGGAAAAAAAGCTCATTATCCCTGGTCATTAGAGAAATGCAAATCAAAATCACAATGAGATACCATCTCACGCCAGTTAGAATGGTGATCTTTAAAAAGTCAGGAAATAACAGATGCTGCAGATAATGTGGAGAAATGGGAATGCTTTTACACTCTTGGTGGGAGTGTAAATTAGTTTAACCATTGTGGAAGACAATGTGGTGATTCCTCAAGGATCTAGATCCAGAATTACAATTTGACCCAGCAATCCCATTACCTGGTATATACCCAAAGGATTATAAATCATTCTACTATACATACACATGCACACATATGTTTATTGCAGTACTATTCACAATAGCAAATACTTGGAACCAACTCAAATACCCATCAATGATAAACTGGACAAAGAAAATGTGCCACATATACACCATGGAATACCATGCAGCCATAAAAAAGGATGAGGTCATGTCCTTTGCAGGGACATGGATGAAGCTGGAAACCATCATTCTAAGCAAACTAACACAGGAACAGAAAACCAAACACCGCATGTTTCCACTCATAAGTGGGAGTTGAATAATGAGAACACATGGACATAGGGAAGGGAACATCACACACTAGGGTCTGATGGCGGGTGTAATGGGGAAGGATAGCATTAGGAGAAATACCTAATGTAGATGACAGGTTGATGGGTGCAGCAAACCACCATGGCATGTGTATACCCATGTAACAAACCTGCATGTTCTGTACATGTATCCCAGAACTTAAAGTCTAATAAAAAAAAAAAGAAAAAATCATCAACTACTTTATCATAAACAATTAAATCTTTAAAAGTACAGTCATGTGGCAAATCATGATAGTATCTGTGTCTACATTGTGCGTATCTACAGAAATCTTAGTTGTTTCTTGAGACAAGGCATGTACCTTGTGAGTGTTAAGTAATTATACTTTTTGAAAACTTTACGGTTTACTATCATTTTTTGAAAATCAGTTAAAAATATATGGATAATCGAATACAGATTGCAAATATTCCTGGACATTTTAATAAAATAATATTTAATGAGTTACAAACAAAGTACTGTGTCTACCATTTATCAATTTACACGAGCCATTAGAAATCACATAAGCAGCTGTGGTTCACGAAAAATGCATTTCTATAAATGAGAAGAAAGGCAGTAATTTCAGTGAATAAATGAATAAATCTCATCACCTAAATGTGACAGACTTGCCATGTAATCAGAAAGACAGAATTAGAAAGCATTCCTAAATTGTAGAAGTAGTGATAAAACACTCTTCAGATATATCTTACACAGACTTCTGAAAATATAAAATGCATTAGAACAGTGCTCTCAAGCCTATATTCTATAGGATACCAGATCCATCAATATTAACAGCAGTGCCATGAAAATGAGACCCTTAGTCCAGCCAGTTTGGGAAGATTGTAATAAACAAAATTTAAATGATTTATTTACAGCCGGTCATGGTGGCTCATGCCTATAATTCCAGCACTTTGGGAGGCCAAGGCAGGTGGATCACCTGAGGTCAGGAGTTTGAAACCAGCCTGGACAACATGGCAAAACCCCAGCTCTACTAAAAATACCAAAGTTAGCCAGGCATTGTGACGGGTGCCTGTAACCCCAGCTATTCAGGAGGCTGAGGCATGAGAATCGCTTGAACCTGAGAGGCGGAGGTTGCAGTGAGCCAAGATGGTGCCACTGCACTCCAGTAGCTTGGGTGACAGAGTGACACTCGGCCTCAAAAAAAAAAAAAAAAAAAAAGGTTTTACTTACAGAACATCCAAGAATCCAAGAAAATGTAGTATGTCAGGGTTCATTATGAATCACCAAGAAGAGTTACTTAGTTTTTGAAACATTTAAACCAAAAAATTATACTTTCATAATATCTTGAAAGATTACTATTATACTTAATCAATACCTCTTTGGAAATACTGTATAACCTTATGGTTTTGTCCAATGTCCTTAAGAAAAAATAGTAAGAATAACTAATTGGGTATTATACACTCCTTAAATTATGTATCAACTTTCCTTAATAGTAACCTGAAGTATATGATAAACTGGTAACCTGTTCAACAGCTGGAACTACTATGATAATCTTCAGTAAACAGTATTTCAAAATCTGGCATTCCTCCTTATTATTATAAAGTCTTGCCCTCCATCTACACAAATTCTACACAACTTTCATGACCCAGAACAAGTGTTGCATATACTATACACCTCTTCCCTTTCTCTGAACATCTGTAATTCTAACCTTATCCTAAACTGTCCAATATAGTAGCCTATAGCCACACATGGGTATTGGTACTTTTAAATGCATCTTGTCCAAATTAAGATGTTCCATAAGTGTAGATACACACAGGATTTCAAAGATTTAGTGTAAAAATTATAAATAGCTCAATAATTTTATATTAATTACATGTTAAATTATAATATTTTAGGTATATTAAATTTAATACATTTATTAATAAAATTAATTTCACCTGTTTAACTTTTTTAAAATATAGCTATGAGATAACAAAATCACACATGTGACTCACATATTTCTACAGAACAGTTCTGGCCTATATTATGCATTTTACTCAATTATATAACATCTTGTCCTAATTCTACAATATCTTTGCTACCTTCTTTTCCTATCGCTACAGCATGTTCTTTAAGAGCAAGTGTCTACAATCTATATAGAACCCAAAAAAGTTTATGTAATATTCGTGCAAAATAAATACACTGATTTATTGCACCAAGTGAAAACTGATTTATTTTAATTGTAAGCTGGTTCTGAAATCAGAGTTTAATTTGTATATTTGCCTTAGGAATGGTAAGGAGATGGCTTAGCCAAAGCTGTTTCTACAATTCTATTTGCATGTGAAGCACGCACTCTAAGAATTGGCTTATTGAGGGATTTTTGTCTACTCTCCTTCTCACATTACTGGACAAGATTTGGAAGACATTATGGACTCTATTTTGAAAGCTTCCTGGAGTGATTCTTTGGGAAATCTGCATATATTATACGGTACTATAAATGTTAAATAACAAATGCTGCTGATTTCACCCACATACTGAAAGTCTTGAAGACAGAAAGTATTTCCTATTCATCTTCATCTCTACATTTATAGAAAGCATCATTATACATAGTACATAGGAGCTATGTAAGTACTGACATAATAATCTATAAAAAAAGTTAACTGTTTTTAAGGATGCTAAGGTAGAATAATAGGCAATCTATTATGCATGTGATATACATTATGTATATTATTATTTATATAGTAAACTAGTAGGTAATCTTTATAAGTTCTCTTGGTAATACAATGTTAAACAAAAACCCTTGCCAAGTCAAATTATGTTTATTAATACACACATCTATTTTTTAGGCTACTGAATATCCTATCAGCTGTAATCCTAAGGAATTACCATAACTTCATAGCAGTAAGTGCTGAAAGCTCTAGAATGGCCATTGTTCATAAGCAAAGTGGACTTTGCTGTTTGTTTTTGTATGATTTTCTAAAAAGTTTTTAAGAAAAATTTTTTTTAGCTGAAAAAAATCCTCTAAATAAGGAAAAATATCTCTTGTGGTATCAAGATATTTGTGTACCCATTTATTATTCTGGGTTAAAATATTAATTTTGCTCTCTAGGAAAAATAATGTAGTAAGCCATTATTAAATACGTAATCCTCAGTATAATTTAGAGGGCAGTCTCAGAAAGAATTAAATATGAGGCAGGAAGATTCTGTTTACTTTGAGAAAATATTTCAGGTGTGGGATGGTCCAGAGACATGTACTCTGGGAAGGAGATAATACAATATGCCATTATGACTTCAGGTTTTAGAGTACTGGGTACTACTAATTAGGCTAACAGCCTAATTAGGCTAACAGCAGTCAGAAAAAAAAAGTTTGTGTGTGTGTGTGTGTCTGCACACATGCATGTGGGGGAGTAAGGGGGTGCCTCCAGGGTAGGGGATCGGGGCAATGTTAATAATATAATGGGAAAAATATTGCATTGGAGTAGACACCATAAATTTTAACCTTAACTCTTCCACTTAATTGCTGTGCAATATTGGGCAAACTTCTTTAGCGAATCTAGGATTGCTTTTCTGTGAGAAGCAAATATCAAGTTTGTGAGCATTAGCAATATTATATGTAAGGAGATGGGCACATCGAGATGCTTCAAAACATGGTAACAATTAAAATTACCATACATGATTGTGAAAAAACAAAATCTATTGTAACCCAAGCCCATTAATTTTATAAGTGCCAGGACTTGCTGAGCCCAAGGTTCTGAAGAAGGATTATACCAGATTAATTAAGCACTGATTACATAAAGTCTCCCTCCATACATATTTTTTTTCTCCAGTCAATTTTACTTTCCTAGAGAAGAGAGGCAAAGGAGAGAACTGGAAGAGTAACTTATGTACAGTTGGGTTTATGCACATTTTTTAATTATACAATAATTTGTTTTATTACAGAGTTGGAAAAATTGTTTCATGTTAACAAATCATTATCATGATAGCAATTTTAGTGACTTTGATTAGACATTAGATAATATTTTATGGAAAAACAAAAGGGGTAATGAAATGATTAAATAGGATTTTCAGCAAATATTACCACAATTTGTAGGTGTTCTTCATTTGGAGAAAAAAGTAAATAACAAGTAGAAGCCCATTACAGCCCGTAGATCAATTCTGCTGTTCTAATATTAATAAAATGTTAAAATATTTATGGGTTTGGCCTATAATATTTTAATTGAGTATTCTGTTACAATGCCCTTTTTAAAAGTATTTTAACTACAGAAATCTCAGAAGAAGATTCCAAATTACAAATCTGTTTCAAAATCACTATTTGCAAATCTAAAGACTGCTGACTTCAGCTGGGTACAGTGATGGGTAGGTTCCTTGTTACAAAAGATTGGGATAATCTTCGAGTCTCTGTGTATCAGACGCTTGAAAAACGTATAGCAGACAGGTGAGGAGATTAGCAAAAAGATTGACAATTTGTTTTTTCATAAGTGGATGAATCTGTTGAAAAAAATGGTTTTAAAATTGTAGCCAAAACTGATACTTAGCTCAAAGACAGTTACAATAAATGTAAAGATAATCTAAAAGGTTTCAAAACATTTATATTAGCATAACTATCCTATTCATGCAAAGCTTTATAAATAGAGATTTCTGAAAACAATTTTTATTGATTCTTCATCACTTTTTTCAAAGAAGGTGCTCTTTTTGGACTGATGGGCTTGCATATTATCCTCGAAAAGTCTCTTACAAAATTGATTTGAAATAGTTCTTTTGAAATTTAAAGGTCAGTAAGCATCCATTTTCTTGCTGACTATAGACAAAAGTGACTTGAAGTTTTCTGCCAAAGCTGAATCGTTACAGAGTTGAAATTCACCAATATGAAGTTCACCTTAAATTTCATGTTCAAGTCTTGATTTGCAACATCAAGGGTCAAAAAGCATTTCACCATGATACAGAAAGCTTTAAAAAACTCTTGTTTCTATTCCTGTTCTTTCATAGCACCAAACCTAGCACAGCACCAAATACTGTGATATTATGATATATGAACTATATATTTGGTGTCTGCCTCTGGTTCCTGGCAAATAACTTCTAAAACCCTTGGAATCTACAAGCAGTAGTGTCTTTTTTATGCTGATTAGATGACTAATTAGCATAGCCTGGATAGCCTCAGGATGGGGGAGTATCTGCCAGGGGAACCAGCTATATGATTAGAAAAAGAAAGGAACTTTAATTTCCCACCCACCCACACAACTTCAGAGGAAGGAAGAGGGAACAAAGGTTGAGTTGATACCAATGGCCAATGATTCAATCATGCCTAGGTAATGAAGCCTCCAAATAAACCTAAAAGGGCAGATTTCTATTTTTTAATTTTTTTAAATGTTTGTTGGTACATAATAGGTGTATATGTTTATGCGGTACATGAGATGTTTTGATACAGGCATGCAATGTGAAATAAATATACCATGAAGAATGGGGTATCCATCCCTTTAAGCATTTATTCTTTGTTACTAACAATCTAATTTAGCCTTAAACAGTTATTTTCAAATGTATAATTACTGACTATAGGCACTATATTGTGCCTATAGTCAATAGTAGGTCTTAGTCATTCTTTCTGCTTTTGTTTTTAAATAACCATTAACTGTCGGCTGGACTCGGTGGCTCAAGCCTGTAATCCCAGCATTTTGGGAGGCGGGGCAGGCGGATCCACCCGAGTCAGAGGATCCCGAGACCATCCTGGCTAACATGAGTGAAACCCACGTCTCTACTAAAATACAAAAATTAGTGGGAGGGTGGGCTGAGCCTGTAGTCCCAGCTGCTTGGGAGGGGCTGAGGCGGGAGGTAAGTAAACCGGGAGGCAGAGCTTGCAGTGAGCTGAGATCCGGCCACTGCACTCCAGCCTGGGCGACAGAGCGAGACTCCGTCTCAAAAAATAAAATAAAATAAAATAAATAACCATTAACTGTCCCCACCTCTCCCCTACCTTCCACCAGCCTTCCCAGCCTCTGGTACCCATCCTTCTACTCTCTATTTCCATGTATTCAATTGTTTTGATTTTTAGTTCCCACAAATAAGTGAGAACATGTGATGTTTGTCTTTCTGTGTCTGGCTTATTTCACCTAACACAATGACCTCCAGTTCCATCATGCTGTTGCAAATGACAGGAACTCAATCTTTTTATGGCAGAATAGTACTCCACTGTGTGTATGTACCACATTTTCTTCATCCATTCATCTGTTGATGGACAGTCAGGTTGTTTCCAAATCTTGGCTATTGTTAAGAGTGCTGCAACAAACATGAGACTGTAGTTATCTCTTGGATATACTGCTGTCCTTTCTTTGGGGTATATACCCAGTAGCGGGATTGATGAATCATATGGTAGCTCCAGTTTTTAGTTTCCTGAAGAACCTCCAAACTGTTCTCCACAGTAGTTGTACTAATTTACACTCCCACCAACAGTATACAAGGGATCCAAAAAGACAGATTTCTGAGAGTTTCCAGATTGCTCAAATTGTGGAGCTACCTGGAGTGTGGCACTCCCTTTCCCATACCTTACCTTATCCATCTATTTAATCTGGCTATTCATCTGTAGCCTTTGTATTATCCTTTATAATAAATGGGTAAAAGTAAGCATAGTGTTTCCTTGAGTTATGTGAGCTGATATAGCGAATTAATCAAACCCAAGTAGGGGGTCATGGGAGCCCCAATTTATAACCAACTGGTCAGAAGCACAGATCTCAACCTGGGGCTTGCAAGTGGCACCTGATATAGGGGCAGTCTAGTGGAACTGAGACCTTGACCTGTAGGATCTGACACTATCTCAAGGTACATAGTATCACAATTGCATTTTAGGACACCCAACTGGTGTCCAAAGGAAAATTGACTGCTTGGTGTATGGAAAAAAACCTACAGACACATCTGGTTTCCATCTGTTGGTGAGAGTAGCAAAGACACTTGTTTTTCCAATCCCTAATAGTTACATTAACTCATATTTCATTGTCATTTCTGTAAAATGTTAGTTATTTCAAAAACTCTAACGCTTTATATACTATTACTTGAGCAATAGAATGCATAAGACAATGAAATAAGATTCTGTGTGTGTGTGTGTCTGTGTGTGTGTGTGTATCTGAGCAGGAAAATTACTAGGAAATGCTCTTGAAATCAATATCTACAGGGAAAGAGAATAAAGAATGATTAGGCAGAAAGGTGCAGTACCCAGAAGGACTCCAGCTCTGGTGCTGAGAGAGCCTGGCAGAGTTTGCCCAAATTAAGAAGGCTGGGCCCTTATACTCCTGTGTATTTTGATGTGGCCTGGCCCCTGGGAAGGGGGTATGACACTGAGCAAGGCAGCTGACTTCAACTGAGTGCAACTCCTGGAGATAAGTGACAGATAAAAGCTGTCAATCAGTAGTACTCCCACTATCAGGAAGTCTCAAAAAAGGATCTGGGCAGCACATCACAGAGTCCCAATAACAGAAAACCCAACCGACTCTTGCTTAACAAATAACTAATTTTTTCTCACTTAACATAAGGTCTGCAGTGGAGGATTGCTGGCATTCACATTTGCCCCCTTCATTAGGAGAGAAAAAGCTTTCTCAAAAGCATCCATTAGACTTCCCTTACATTTCATTGACTAGAACTGGAACACACCACTACACCTAATTGCAAAAAAAAAGCTAGGAAAGTGGAAACAGAATTGTCATCATTTTGTGCCTGGAGCAGTGGACACTGCTACCCTGAACAATATCTGGGTTTTGTTAGCATACAAGAAGAAAGGAGAAGGTATTAGGAATTCAACTGATGGAATCTGCCACAAAACAGACCTCTAGAAAATTACTTTGGATACTTTCATATGGATATACCTTACTGAAACAGTGCCCACATTTTGATTGTTTCCAACAGTTTGCTCTTATCCACTGTGTTGAAATAAATATTCTTGCCAGCCCACATCCTCATTGCCTCAGACTAAAATGCCAAATGTAGTTTCTGAGCAGAAAGAATTACCTCTTTGTTGACATGATAATTAATTTTTAACAGATTTTATTTTTTAGAGTAGTTTTAGGTTCACTAAAAATTGAGCAGAAGTTATAGAGATTTCCCCTATACCCCCTGCTCCTACACATGCACAGCCTACATTTACACATCATTATCACCCAGAGTCTGTAATTTCATTAGAGTTCATGCTTAGTGTTGCATATCCTATGGGTTTGACATGTATCCACCATTATAGTATCATACAGAGTAGTTTCACTGCCCTAGAAATACTCTGCACTCACCCATTCAGCCCTTCCTCCCAGCAAATCCCTGGAAACCACTGATCATTTTACTGTCTCCATAGTTTTCCCTTTTTCTAGAATGTCATATAGTTGAAGTCATACAGTATGTAGCCTTTCCAGAGTAGCTTCTTTCACTTAGTAATACGCATTTAAGTTTCCTCGACCCGCCACATCTTTCCATTGCTTATTTGTTTTTTAACGCTGAATAACATTCCATTGTCTGGATGTGCCACACTTAATTTATCCATTCACCTACTAAGGAACATCTTGGTTGCTTCCAAGCTTTGGCAATTATGGCAATTATGAAAAAGGCAATTATGAAAAAGACTGCTATAACTATCCAAGTGCAGGTTTCTGTGTGAATATAAGCTTTCAGTTTCTTTGGATACATTAATTTTTAAAGCTTCCCTTTTATTAAAATATGACAGGAATGTCCATAAACTCTTGATTTGAGATACTTCAATAATTTATTACTTTAAGGTGATTACACAGGCAATGCAAACTAATTCCTTCACTTCAACTTTTTTTATATTTTACATGAGAACACTTTCTATATTTCTGAAACTCACAGAACTTAGTGCACTTCGAAGAAACTGTTTTTGTATTTTCTTCAGAGAAGTTACAAGGACTATAGTAAGACTATACTCATTACTTCCTCTGATGCTATTTAAGTATTTTTCTTTTTAATTTCTTCTTGGTTTAGCTAGTCAGCTCATAAAACTAGCATGGTTTTTTCAATTTTTGGAAAACAAAGTGTGCTTTCTTTAAACAATCTATCTAACTTGGGCTTTCCAGCTATCCACAGGGATTGACAGATGGTAAATTACTTAGATCAATTAATGCCACAAAAATGAGATCAAATATTTGATAATTCAGTAAGTTTTATACTTACATGGTCAAATTTGTAATTTGTATACACACAGTACAAAGTTATTTTCCAATATTCAGACTTTAAATGTTCTAAATATAATTAAAGAATCATAGGTTTTAAAGCGGGAGAAAATACAAAACACCATGAAGTCTTAACTTGTCATCACGGAAGTATGGCATATAAGACAGAGTGTACCTATCTGATATATTTTCATAGATAATTACCATTAGTAAAGTTCAGAGTTCATAAATAACAAGAGCTGAAAGTTGCTGAGCATGCTTTGTATGATAGATACTGTAACAAATGCCCTTCAATCATAATATTATTTACTCTTCATAACAGCTATATGGCATAGACAATAGTATGCCTACTTTACAGATAAAAGATCAAGACTTATGTTAAATAACTTGCACAAAATTAAGTTACTAAAAAGTAAGTGGGCTGGAATTCTGATCTAGGCTATTTGTGCCAAACTTTAACCTTCTAACTATAATATCACTATCTTGACTGGAAATCAGGCAGCTCTTGTCTTTCTAAGACAATCTATTGTGACTGCCTATCAACTGGACCTACAAAGACAAGCCAAATTAATACATCAACATATTTCAAAAGAACTTAATGAATTTTAGCTGAATGAATGAAGAAATGTTTACTAAATCTACAATTGATACAGCATATTTAAATGTCTATCATGCCCACCAAATATGTTAGAGAATGAAATCAAAGTCCCTCTTTTCAAAATTTCTAGTGCATATTTTTACCTTTAGCTTCCTTGTTCTAGGCACTAGACTAGCAGAATTTATTAAAAGCATCAATAGACATTTTCTTCATCTATCTTTTATCATGCTTTTTCTCCTTTATCAAACAAAGTGCATGTTAAGAATACACAGTTGTCTTCCTGCAGTTAAAAGTGTTTCACGCTTTTTAAGGACTGCTAGTTTAGGTGGAATTTTAGTGTTACCATCTAAAAATAATGTTAAGTGACTTTCTCAGTTTGCATTCAAAGGAGTACAACTACGAATGAAATTAAAAAACTAGGTAATATGGTGCTCAAATTAAGTAATAACTTTTAAGAGTATGTATCATAATGTTACAGTTTCTCAAGTTGTTTCTGTTATCTTACTTAATCTACAAAACAACCCAGTGTACAGAAAACTGTCTCCAAGATACCCTAACTCTTTTGTATTCATACTTAGCTATTCGATTCCAAATATCCTTGTCACTCTACCAAGGAATGATCTTCTGGGTACTATATATATGTGAAGTGCGACCATAGATTTCTTATTCTCTTAGCAACTCTATATATTTATTGAACACTATGTGCCAGGCACCTGTTATGCACTTGAGGTCTGTGTGTGAACAAGACAAACCAGTTCCTGCCTCCAGGGTGGCTAAAAGAAGCTGGGTCTCTTATACATTACTCTTAGAATCAGTCTAATGGTTCAAAATCATGTATTCATGGTTACTACACATGCAATTTAAGAATATTAGATTTTACTATTTCAAAAACAAACTAATCATGAACATTAGAAAATAATACGTTGCTACCATCAATATGGAGGAATTGCTCCTGAGATTCTCAATGGGGTGTTACGGGCATGCTGAGGTGGTAATAGGCATCCTAATAAAATTTATTTTAAGATTCAGTTATATACGGGGCACAAGCTGTTCTCTGGAAAGAAAAATTGTTTTTGTTCCTGTTTTTATTTTAGAGATGCATGTCTACATACTTTTGTGACACAAGGGAAAATACTGGTGGCATACTTTATTAAATTATTCCTACTGCCTTATATTCACACCTGATCCTCTAAACACAACACAGACACAAATTTTTTCACTAACTTCAGTCCCAGCTAATCACCTCCCATTCAAATGAGGAATTTTACTTGTATCTATTGTATTTCAGCCAATACACTACTGGTAATGTAAATAATCTTCATTATTAATGGTTATGGGCCAGGAACTATGCACTAGGTGCTTTACATATTTTTCTTCACAACAATTCTAATAGATAATTCCTATCATTATCCCTATTTGTTATATAAGAAAATAGTCTCAATGAGCGTAAATGTCTTTTACAAGGTCATACAACTACTGCATGGCAATGGTGGCAAATCCAGGACTTTGTGGCTCCAAAGCTGAAATTCTCAACCACTAGCGAAATACTGCTTCTCATAATAAAAATGAAATAAATGTCTACTGAATACATTGAAGAGATGTGTCTTTCATTCTTGTTTCACAGTGATATGGTTTGGCTATGTCCCCACCCAAATCTCATCTTGAATTCCCACATGTTGTGGGAGGGCCCAGGTGGGAGGTGATTGAATCATGGGGCAGGTCTTTCCCGTGCTGTTCTCATGACAGTGAGTCATGAGATCTGATGGTTACTGTAAGGGGGAGTTTTCCTGCACAAGATCTCTTTGTCTGCTGTCATCCACGTAACATGTGACTTACTCCTCCTTGACTTCCACCATGATTCTGAGGCTTCCCCAGCCATGTGGAACCATAAAGTCCAATTAAACCTCTTTCCTTTGTAAATTGCCCAGTCTATGTCCTTATCAGCAGCGTGAAAATGGACTAATACACACAATCTCTCCATTCTGTAAAATTTATGCCTTTGTAATTAGTATGAAGTCTTTTATATGTTGGTTTTAATAAGTACAGGGTAAAGTGACAGCAACTTTTACATAAACTAACTCAGTGCAATGTCTCTAGTATATCGTAGAAAACTTCCACATTCTAAAAGTCACAGATTAACACAGTATACCATACTATTGGGTATTTTTTAATTACTGCTTTGTTTTTATGTGTCTGCACACATCAAGAAAACCGTAGATTTCTTAAAAGCAAGGATTATTATGATGAACTGTTCTTGTCTTATGTTTCTACTTTCCATAGGAAAGCACTTCTTCTCCTTAGGAGAGGAGACTGTTGGAAAACATAACTATCAGCCCCTCTCACCATCTCCTCACAGCTCCTTCTCCTAATACGAGATGTCTGATTATCCAGAACTCAAGATGTTGCAGGGACCCTTGCATAAGTGAGTTAAAGGTTAGTTTCCATGCATGGTATGCCCACTTGGCCTCTTTACCGCATCTCACCCACACTGCTAGTGCAGTGCTGTCTCTCTCCCTAGCCTTTCCACTTCTTGGTAATTTGGACTTGACTTCTGTCTTAGACATAAATTATGTGATCTTGACCAACGAAGGGCCAGGCCAGCTTGGGACTAGGAATCGGGGACAAAAAACTTCTCTCTGACCATCTATCTCATTCTCCTTATAAACTAGTATGTGTGCTTCATACCAGGTTTTATCCCCATCCATACTCCGATTGTTACAATGCAGTTATGAAATAGCCAGAAACACAGGGAGAAAGAAGACTCATCAATTCTTCTGCTAGAAGCAGCATCTGTCAATCTCTTCTCTGGAGAGGTCTGTGTTGGGAAGATTTGTCCAGCCCTTTCTTCTACTTTTTTATAAACCCTACAAGAACCTAATGCACTATGAACAGAAATAATTACTCAATCAAGCTAGTCCAAAGAGAAACCAGAAGCTATGAGGCAAGGCAAAGTTCCTTAAAAATTTTTAGATATGAGAGTAAATTGTCATTAGATTGTTTTGACTTTTTAAAGAACATAGCATAAACTTGGAAGCTCTTTTTCAATTTGTGTTACCTATTACATACAAAGTTTATATTTCTGGTAATATTTTTATGTCATATGAGCAGAGTTTCAAATTTTCTATTTTCAAGTTGCTGCTGATGATAATAACCATTTTGTTCCAAGTACTAGGAAGAAATCCTTGGTGCCAATTAACAGCTGCACCTAGCATCTTGCCCAAAGAAGTGTTCCTTCCTAATCACATAAGGGAGCTGACTAGGGATGACAAAGTAACCAGATGGCAATTTGGCAAAGGCAACAAATGCAGACCAGAACTGGCTTTAGGGTAAGTGGAATCCTATCACTGTTGTCTGGGAGCAAGTGGCCAAGAATAGCCTGTGTTTTAAAGTTTGTAAATTTATGATTGTTATCAAGCTCACATACATACAAATATTCACAAATCCATGGAAGTCCCTGTGGTGTTAAAATGTGAGGAGGAATATTTGAAAGCTGAAAATGAAAATGCTTTGTCCTTTAGTGTAAGCAAAAAAGTAGCAAAGATTTGTAAGCAATTACATGCATCCTGATGAAATCTCTATTCTGACCTTGACCAGTTTCTTGCGGATAATTTTACTAGCAAGAAACAACTACTGTGTTTGTTCTTAAAACAACAATGTACAATTCTTTGAGCTTTCTGTACAATGCCTGTCCCAGGACTCATGACAAAGCAGATTACTTTTCATCTTGAATGTAAATATGGTTGAAAATGTTCATATTTATTTGTTGGGAGGAGTCCTTTCTCTAGTTAGCATCTGACCCAGAGCTGGATGGTTGAATTCGTTATTCTAGATGTGTCTGCTAAGTCACATGGCATTTCTGTACTTCAGTTTCTCGACCAACTGTAGTTATCACGCCTCAGAGCCAAATCACAATGCACAAATGTTTAATCCTCTGCAGTCTCATGCCTCTATCAGAATGACTATGCCAGAAAATCTTTTATTGTTCCACAAACAATAACAAAATGCAAGTAGATATTAATTCTATCCTACATCTTCATTCTCTACTGGTATCTGTAAACATCACGGGTCTCCAAACTAAACTATACGCTTTACACTTCTTTCTCCTAGTAAACAACAAAACTCATACTATATTGAAAATATGCCTTTCACCCCTTACCCACAATATTTAAAATTAAACAGACACACATAGCTTTTCTGTTAAGAAAATATCAGGGATAAAATTGTAAGAATGCTTAATGAAGAAACTAAACCTTTAAGAGCTACATATGTTGGCTATTCAACTTCAAAAGTAAATAGGTATATATTTTTGTATATAAAGCAAATACACAGAGAAAGGGAGAAAAAAAACAAATTCTGCAGGATATAACAGGATAAGAAAAAAGAAACATTATAAATATTAAACACAATGATACTATGGTATATTTATGTATATATACATACATATATACACACACATCTCTATATATATCTATATATATATACACACTAAACATACTTGCACACATCCATATGCTCAGTGCACGTCATAAGCCAACTGTCTCAGACTTGGAATTACAGAGCTGCAAGGGGCACTGAGAGGTCATCTGAGGAGATCCTTTTCTTTATGCAGTTTAATGCTTAAACCATCCAAAGACCTGACTATCTATTCTATATTTAGAGCTCTCTAAGGTTGGGGATTCATTACAGACCACACTGTATTGTATTTGTAATAGATTCACAGGTGCCTTTCTTGACAAAATCATATTTCACAGATCCTCAGTCTGATGGGCTTCTATGGGTACCTTCTAAATACATACTTCCTTCCTTATTGTGACAACATGGCAACTAAAGGACTTAAATTTTACATGAAAATGCAGTCAAAGAGTTCAAAAAATACAGACCTGTACATAAAAATGACCTTAATTTTTCCAACCCTGCTGTCAGCCACAGTCTAGCCATCCATTTCTAAAGCCCCTGGGCCAGCCCTAGGCAAAAATATAAAGGCGGCTAATTTTTTTTATATCTACACACCTCAAGTCCTCTTTATTGTGTGTAGCAACCTTCTCCTGCAATTAGTTACCAATGCTTAATCAGGTTCATCAGGTTTTTTTCTATTCTCATAGTAATAGTCTCCTATCCTAATTCTTATTCACTCAGGTCACTTCTCTTTGAAGAAGGTTAATATGAAATATACTAATCCAGGATAAATATTCAAGTATGGTTGAAAATGTTCATATTTATTTTTTGGGAGGAGTCCTTTCTCTAGTTAGCATCTGACCCAGAGCTGGATGGTTTAATTCACTATTCTAGATGTGCCTGCTAAGTCACATAGCATTTCTCAGGATAAGATATTAAGAAGGAGCTAATGGAGTAATATTAACATTTCACAAAACTATAGTTTCTAGTTGTACTAAAACTTGGTATGTAAATTTTGCATGTAAAACTTAGTATGTAAGACTTAGTATGTAAGTGGTATACATACTAAGAATTCCATGAAAATAATAGGTTTTGATTTTTTCACATTTCAGCATTTATTTGGTAATCTTCTAAGTAGTGGCCCTGAAAAATTCAACCCTACTTTCAAACTCTTGGAAGACTTCCTAATATAAGACCACAATGATAGAAGCTAAATTAAATCTTGTTCACTCTCAAAGAATACTGAAAAATAAATACTGTTGATAAAACAGTGAAGATATGACTGTTACTACATATCTTTAAAAAAATCATTTAACTTCACTATCCCAATGTTGAACTTAAATAAAAATAAAATTAAAAGATACCCTAGAGGAATATACATTAGTGCCCATACCTCATAACCCAAGCAGGACTGTGAAGTTAGTGGTATGGGATGAGCAATGGAGAAGGGTGGAAAGTGGGAAGAATAAGTAACAGAATTTAAAGAATTGTTTAAATAAATGTTTCTCTTGCCAAGAAATACTACTACTTAACTGCTTCAAAAAAGTAAACCAATCTAAAAGGAGGCAATGAATATACGTGGTAGGAAATTGGAGAGCTTTCTTTCAGCCATGGTTCTCAGTCTCAAGAGCACAAAGAGCTGAATTTTAGCCAATTTTCTGACTGATTTTTTTGTTGTTGACGAGCTTGCTTTTTCTTCTGCAATTGTTTCTAATGTCTTCCAAAAAGAAAGAACGACATTAACTCTTTTATTTGAAATTGTGTATCACATGATCAGTAATTACAGATACAAAGCCTTTTCATCTTTAAAAATATCACCAGTCCTTCAAGACACTATATTCATCTGTGGTGTTTACTCATATTTATCATTCTCTCTCTCAAAGCAAAGTGAGACAGAATAAGAGGAACCAAAGTATTATAAATGACATTTTTAAAAATAGCAAATAGATGTTATAAGTAGAATGTCATTTCCAGTGCAGATTTCTTACAAATGTCTTAAGCCAAGTTTAGAAAGCATTCTTCACTGTGGCTCAAAAAAACCCTAAAATTTTAATTGTAGCTTCCACAGCAGTCAATTAGAGAATGTCATGGTTCTATGGTGCCAGGATATGTTTATGAGTGTTTAGTGGATACAGGATTGAGTTTGTGTGTGTGTGAGTGAAATGTGATAAGGGAGGTAGTAAGCATCTACCACAAGGTATGATTTCAATGGTGGCCAAAAAAAAAAAAAAAAAAAAAAACAGCTACCATATTTTATCAAATCTACAACGTCACTGATTTTAAGACATATGATTATTTTATGCATCACTAAGAATGAAATAAAGAATGCCTCCAATCTATGATGCAGTGTTTTTCAATCACACCAATTTTAAGAATGCATTATTGTTCTCAGAGATGTTAAAATGTGAAAAAAATAAAATCTAACATGGTATTTCTCCCAAATGATTTATCCACAGGTTTTGGATACTCACAGAGTCATGTCTTTAAATAAGGTTATGATTCTAAAAAGCCCTTTTAAAATGCAAACATTTTACCCAGGAGGTGCAGCAGATTAAGCCATTAACAGTCATTAAGATGCATTAATCTATTAGCAGTCATTAAAACTGTAAAGAATATTAATTTATCAGATTATCACAGCAAAGATGAAAGGGAAAAAAGGATGCAGAAAAAAATACCAAGAAAGGGTAGATGCTCAACTTGTACACTTTATTAGGGTGCAACACAAAAGAGGCCTCGGGTATACTACAGCATGGAGGGGGGAAAACAGGGGAATCGCAGGCAGCAAAGTGACAGTTTATGGATACAAAGCACAGAGGAAGAGAGGAGCAAAAAACAAACAAAAAAAAATAGAAAAGGAAAACGGCAAACTTTACAGTTTTACCTATATTCTAACTGAAAGACAAATTAGAGATTCATAGGCTAAAGGAGGTATCTGTTAAGAAACCACATTTCTATTAAGGCCTGAAGGAATATTTAAAATGGGGATTTCCTAATGACAGTTGTAAGTATACATTTCATTATACAATATCATTATATTGGTAAATGATAAGTATTTTGTTCTCTGTACTAAGAAGCAGTTTACTCATTCATGGTTTCTAATTCATATTTTATGATTGCTGACACCTTTTCTCTCTTTAAAGCTTCAGACAGACACTGATTTAGACGAAAATGAATCACAGTATTTGCTTTTGATACTAAGAGCAGGGTTCAAAAAGTCATCCAGGGCCAAGCATCTTAGGTTTTATAAACAGCTGTGCCAGTGATTTCCTGCAAGACCTATTGAAATGATTTAACCTTATCCCACAGGAGTATAAGAACCTGACATATATCCCCTGAGGGTGGCAGTAAGCACTTTTAGTTTATGAGAGAAGGGACACGTAAAAATATGTAATGTGCCTGGGACCTAGAGCAAGTCCCTTAACCTTTCAGCTGCCTCATATCTAAAGTAGAACCACCCAAAGATAGCATCCTACCAGATTATTTCTTGGTGATCAAGATCCAAGATTTATTGTTCTGTTCCACTCCTAGATGATGCAAGATAGTTGAGAGCTATTGAATACATTATTCCCTGAAAGTAGGCAATTTTGTAACTCAACATGAAAATGCTTAATTGTGAGGAACCTAATGTGGCACAATATGAACTGCAATTCAGTTCAGTGAATGCATTGAACACCTGCCATCAAAAAAGTACCATGTTATCTGTGTTAGATTGGTCTCTAATGAGGGATGTAGTAATCCTTTGTGAAAACAAAATATCTTCCATCGATAATAACACCTCACTTCCTTGAAACTGCTGTAGAAAGCACAGATAAATATTTTAAATTTAATTACATATTCAATTGTCAAAAATAATTTCATTGTAGACATTTTCAGTAGAGAGATTTGTATACTATATTCAGGTATAATCCATTAAACAAGACTAATATTTTGCTTGAGGACTGGGGACATTATTCAACACCATCCCTCTTGTCTCTCAGAATGGAAGGGCATACAGACAACAGTGGCATATGTTTTATGTCAGCACTTCCTCCTTATTACTTTATTATCGGCACTGGCACTTTCTTTAGGTCTCAAAAGAGATGCTTTCCCTAATCACAAGGCAGACTTACTCCTCTGTGCATCACGTACCCATATTGTACATTTGACTTCTTTTTCAAAGATCAATATTGAAAATCAACACTTAAAAATTATGTGTGTAATCATGTTTCTCATGTCTGCCTTTGAAGTACTCAATTAGGGAGGAGGCCATGTTCATTCTTTTGCCTCTCACGAGCAACGACAAATTTTATCTCTATGATAGTAGGCTGCCAGAGAAACAAATCAGTCAATAATATGTAGGAGGTCCTCAGAAGGCATCTGGTGAATGAATGCAGGTTGAAATCAAGGTCCAGGGAAATAAAAAGCAGTTTCTCCTCACCAAAGATTATAGATCCCTAATCTGCACATATTGTGAAGGTGTGAATGTACCTTCTCACGCTCCTTTCCGGTCGGTCCTTCACTCAATACTGCTGACTCCCAGATACAACAGCCAATGACACTGATGGGAGTACTGTCTTCACATGAGCTAGAAACGGATGGTGATTATCCTCACTCCTACTGCCTAGGTCAAGGTAATCTAAATTCTTGTCAAAACCCTAAGGAATATGGAAGTTTTGGCACAGAGGCAAGAATTGTTGCTTTCTTTTGTATCCAACTATGTGGAAAATCCAGAACTGCACCAGTCACTGTCATTTCAGGCTGTCAGGTAAAGCACACTATTCATTTAGGTATGGAAAGTTGCATTTCCTGTTTTCCCCTCTCTGCCCTCACATTACCCCCACTAAATCCACTAAGAAGATCATCACCATATTGTCATTACTTGTTTCAGAGTTCACACTTCTCACTCCAGGAGTCCAGAAACTATACCAAGTGTGTCACACCATCTGCAGGCTGAGCAAACACTTTACCTGGTTAAATTCAGAACAACTGCACCAAGTTTTGACTTTTCTAGCAGTTAATTTGAGTTGTATGTTTAAAATAGAGCATGCTCTCATTTTTATTTGATTAATAAAAACTTTCAATAAGATACTGCTACATATTCAGTCTGTGCACTGTCTCTTCAAAATATCATTTGTCAGAGGTTCTACTGTCAGCTTCTCTACCCTCCATGCTCCAATAATATTTTTTAATGGACACCTAGGTACAACTCTCTAAAGAAAAATTTTAAGAAGTCAGTCAGATCTTGAGCCATCCCCACAGATCATTTTGGTATCACTTAGAAACTTACTCTTTGGTACAAATCTTTCTGCCAACTCCCAACAGGGGCTGCTGGCAGATCAAGATGCTATGGGATTGGCCAGTACTGTGTTTTGCTTCAAATGAAAGTCTTCTTGTCCCATTTCTTTTAACCTCAGTAGTGTGTTGTCTACTCTGTAACATGACAATCAACTAACATAATAATAAACTAGGCACATACTTGTCACTTTCTAGCCATGGCTAAATGTCTTACAGGTTTCAAGAAACATATTCACAATTTAACAGAATCTCCTCTTCTAGGTGCTATTTCTAGAAAAGTGCTGGATACTTCAAGTACACAGCAGTCACTGGGGAGACATTTCCATTTTGATGTGCTTTATGATACTTCTCATAATGCTGTTTCTCTTTGTAGAGGGGGGCACAAGCAACATATATCTAAAATTTTATAGTATTATTTATTTGTCCACCTTTATCTGCCAACTTACTGTATAGATAAAATCTGAATGAAACTTCTCATATTAACAAATAATTACTCTAAAAAGGAAGTTCATTCAAATATTTGCGAAAATATCCTTCAAATATATTTTCTGCAGTGAAATGAAATTGTCCTTAACACTGCCAGATTGTGACAATAGAATAGAATTTAATTTACAATGATTACTAGTGTTGTCTGTACCACTGCCTTTGAGGGTAAAAAATCTAAACAGGAATATGCTCAAGTTAGACTATAGTTGGGCAAGTACCTTTTCAGAGTTATTATAACATAGTTTATTGCTCATTATTTGTTCCACTATCACATGCATTCTTGCACAAGTGTGTGTGCATGCATGTGTGTGTACGCTGTGGGAGAGCAGCACTGATAGCCCTTGGTAGGCAAAGTAAATAATATCAAAAGGACTCCACCCAGAGGTAACTTCACTAAGTGTTACCTTAGTGAAGGTTAAGGTTTATGATTCCAATCTCATCTGCCAACCTCCCCACCCTTCTCCTTTTACAAAATGCAAATAAACCATTATGGACTTTGTACCTAAACCTTTATCAGGTTTCACTGGTAGTAAGAGATTAGTTATTACCCCTGCAAGATGGTTAAAACAGGATACAGGGTTGTGTGTATGTGGGTGTGTGTAATGTGTGTGTGTGTGTGTGTGTGTGTGTGTGTGTGTTTGGAGGTCATAGGGTGATAGGAATTATATGAATGGGAGGAAAGCTAACAAGGGAATTAAGACAAATTTCATCTACTCTGTAATTTTGCTTATAAAGAATAATGAATATTTTACTCAGCATCATCTTTGGATGGCATCATTTAAATATTTCCTCAAGGTCTACCAATTTTTCAGAAATTTTCTATTTCAGAATGATAATCAGAGAAAAATCATAATTTGTGTTTCTACTTATACCATAATACCAATTGAGAAAATTGAGGAGATAAAACTGAGATAAAAGAGAAAATAAAAATTATTTTTGTGTGTAATTACAAATGGATGTCCTTCATTTCAAAAACAATTTAAAATCTAATATAATTTAATTAAATATAATTTTTATTAAAGCAAACATCAGTAAAAAAATAAAGATAATACCCTTTATTAAACCATTTTTTAAACTGTTTTTCCATTCAAGTGTCAGAGATGAAAGCAATTTTCCTTCTGGATAAAGGTATTAGTTAGGTATACATTTCATCAAAGTGTTAGGTGTATGTATATTTACTTTTTCAAAAGTCAATCTTTCCTCTGAGCTTCTATTGTTTCCTTAAATTTTCCCTTCCAAATTAGATGTGAACAACTTTTACTAAAAATTATTCAATGATACACAACTATCTGAAATTGCCTAAATAAGAAAAGCTTTAATAATTAGTCAATTCTTTTCCTGAAAAATTAGCCTCAGACACTGTGGCTGTTATCATTACCCACATGTAACTCTCTGATAATAAAACAACATATCCTGTAATGCCTCCTTCATCTCTGAATAAAGCAAATTGACTATAATATCCAGAAAGACATCAGTAAAGAATAGCACAAAGACTGGTCCTACTGCTTCTGGGCTAACAACAATGAAAAACAATAATTGCTCTGATTGAACCAATTTTGCTTCCTAGAAAATTCCATTCATCATAATCATACATAAGCTAATTTCTATTTTTTAGGTCAAATAAAGTGAGTCAAATCAAAGACAACTGTATTCATGTTTCAAAACCATAACTCTTATTTTCCAAAGTACAAGAAGTCATATTTCTTAATAATTAGACAAAAGCAATTCAGTTTCAGTTGAAAATAATTTATTTGTAGTACATA
The DNA here is from genome assembly GCF_008728515.1 of Papio anubis. NCBI lineage: Eukaryota > Metazoa > Chordata > Mammalia > Primates > Cercopithecidae > Papio > Papio anubis. The sequence goes on along the minus strand of NC_044978.1, from coordinate 134,175,691 downwards.
ATTAAAGTTATATTTAGGGTTTTTTCCAACATTAGTATAAAAACTTTTTTCTCAAAAACATCTGAGCATCAAATCATCATTCTTCTTTTCCTCTGCACAAATTAACTGTGCCCACAGCCTCTACATACAACTAACCAGTTATTGCCATATGACCTCTGACTATATCCCAAATCCTATGACCCAAACCACCCTCCATTTTTTCTAAATCCAACTCTTAGGTGTTTACCAAATGACTTCTTTTATGGGCTGTGGTTGTCTCTCACTCTCAGAGGACTGGGCAAAGCAGAGAAAGACAGATAAAGGAAGCTCAGTAGCTGACTCACCAGCTGAGTGTCTGCTCTACCAGCCCAGAATATTTCTTTTGTCAGTAAATCTAGAAGCTACCACTGGGTCTGCCAATTCATATCTTGATCAGGCTGGCAATTACTGGGAAATTTAATTTTTTAATCAAAAAGTTGTTATTTGAAGTTTCAATCAGGGAAAATAAAATTGAGTTTTTTGGAACCATGGAAAACGTATTAACGACCCTTGCAACTCTTCTTCTGTCTCACTATTTTGCTTTTTCTTTTTCTTCTTTCTCCTGTTTCTTTCTTAAATATTATTTTTACCCCTTTACTTCTATTGTTCTCTCTTGAGATGGTTTGCAAATGGGAAGTAAAAGCAAAAAGGGAGTTGAGAAATACTGATGCATTTTTGTCTGGCTTACTTCCATTCGCATGTCTTCAAGTCCTTCCATGTTGCAGCATGTACCAAAAGTTCATTACTTTTGCATTAACTTTTGCATATCATAGGTGAAAATTTTTCCCTTGACAAAAAAACTGACATTTTGTATGAATTACAATTACTATGACCACTAGCTAATTATTATCAAATGCTTACTTTGTACCAGGAAATTCTTTTTTTTTTTTCTTCCAATTTCTATTTTAGTTGCAGGGGGTACATGTGCAGGTTTGCTCCATGGGTAAATTGTGTGTGCCACAGGTTTGGTATACAGCTCATTTTGTAACCCAAGTAATGGGCACAGTACCCAAACATGTAGCTTTTCTATTGCACCAGGAGGTTTTCTAAATGTTTTGAATGTATCAACTCATTTGACCTTCACAACAACACATGAAGTAAAGATTACTGTTAAGCTCATTATATATATAAAGAGATTGAGGCAGAAAGAGGCTAAATAACTTGCACAAGCATATCTATCTAGTACAGTAGAGCAACTATTCAAACTCATATAGTCTAGTATTCAACCTACAGTCTTAGCAACAACATGCTTTTCACATAATGATGTTCATTTTTAAGTGTTATTTGTTGACGAAGTCATGAAATATTTACTGAATATCTACATACAGGTATTCCCTGTCTCAGTTTCTCAAACCTTAACAGTAGTGATGCTTGTTCATAAGGATGGTGAGAGGGTAGATGACTAAGAGAATATGCTAACTCTTTTATTCAAAATAGGATTTTAAAGAAGGTGGCTCACCCACAATAATGAAGTCACAGAGATAAGAGTCTTAGACAGGAGATAAAGAATTTTTTTTTTTTTTTTGAGACAGAGTCTTGCTCTGTCACCTAGGCCGGAGTGCAGCGGTGCAATCTCAGCTCACTGCAAACTCTGCTTCCCAGGTTCAAGCAATTCTCTTGCCTCAGCCTCCTGTGTAGCTGGGACTATGGGCGCCCGCCACCACACCTGGCTAATTTTTGTATTTTTAGTAGAGAAGAGGTTTCACAATGTTGGTCAATCTGGTCTCAAACTCCTGACCTCAAGCACTCCATGTGCCCTGGCATTCCAAAGTGTTGGGATTATGGGTATGAGCCACCGCACCTGGCCATCAATTTTCTCTTTACTCTTAATTTCAAGAGTTGCTTTATGATACTTCCAAAAGTGTGTTCCAACTCTAAAAAGCTGTGTGCAGTTAGAAGTCTTAAAAACACCTAAAAATTATCTTTAGTTATCTTTTCTCCACTAAACATAACAAATGCAAAATATAATTTTACATATATATATAAAACTATATAAGCAATACTTATATCAAACTCCAACAACTTCCCTGTTTTACAAAATCAAATATTTTTATAGGAAAAAGAAACATATAGGAAACATATAGGAAAAGAAACATATAGGAAAAAGAAACATATAAGAAAATTTAGTCTTTCTTTAATCTTTGTCTTTTCTTTCCAATCATACATTAGGAGTGCTTCGACTTTCCTAACTTATTGCTTATTCATTTTAGATATGTCCTATATTTTTTAAAAAGGCCATAGGCACAAAACAGTGAAAGTTTCAAATCTGCATAGAAACAAAACCATGAAAGGTTCTTAAGTACGTTTGTAATTACACCAGCTAGAAATGGCAGAGTTTAATTGAGTAAAGGGAAATTATGTTAAGCATCAGGAAATACTTTCTAATAAAAACATCAGATTGTGTAACAACAAGTTAAAGTAAGTTACTGGACATCCACAACTAGAGCCACTCGAGGAAATTGTTAAAAAAAAAATGTGTGTATATATATATATGTGTGTGTGTGTTGTGTGTGTGTGTGTGTGTGTGTATATATATATATATATTTTTTTTTTTTTTTTGAGACAGAAGTCTTGCTCTTTTGCCCAGGCTGGACGGTAGTGGCGCTATCTTGGCTCACTGCTAGCTCCGCCTCCCAGGTTCACACCATTCTCCTGCCTCAGCCTCCCAAGTAGCTAGGATCACAGGCACCCGCCACAGTGCCTGGCTAATTTTTTATATTTTCAGTACAGACGGGGTTTCACCGTGTTAGCCAGGATGGTCTCGATCTCCTGACCTCGTGATCTGCCTGCCTCAGCCTCCCAAAGTGCTGGGATTACAGGCGTGAGCCACTGTGTTAAAATATTTTTAGTGGTGGCTCAAGCCTGTAATCCCAAGGCTTTGAGAGGACAAATTGAGAGGATCTCTTGAGGCCAGAAATTTGAGACCAGCCTGGGCAAAATAGCAAGACCCTCTCTGTACAAAATTTACTTTCAAATTAGTTGGGCATGGTGGTGCACACCTGTAATCCTAGCTACTCTAGAGACTGAGTCAGGAGGATCCCAGGAGTTTGAGGTAAGCTATGATTATACCACTGCACTCCAGCCTAGGCTACAGAGAGTGAGACCCTGTCTCTAAAAAATAATTTTAAAAACAATTATACTTCAGAAAATATCTTGCACATGTTGGAGACATGAGGACATGCAGTTAGATAACTCTCCATTCCTGTCATATTACCTATTTACTCCATATCCTTTCCTTAGGTTATCTCTGGGCTATCTCCATTTTCTTCTACTTTTACATTTTCCTTCTTAAACACACAATGTCAAGAGCTTTCACTCAATTATTTTCGACCAAAGAAAACTGATTTTACTTGATCTAATTGTTCTTCCAGTGTCCCAGAGTACTATCTTATTTACAATATAAAGCAACAGCTATATAAAACTAACTAGAATCACTTCTTACACCAGCATCACCAGAAGTTTGATGACCTCCAGAAACCAAGAAACAATCTCCCTAAGGATGTATGGTGTGTGTTTTTGTGCATTAGTTTCTCCTTTAGGATAAATGGTGAAAAAAATCACCTTGGACATTCAATGTTTATTTAGCCACTTCCAAAGATTAATATTTATCCATCTACCAAAACAATTTCACATTTGGGGATCATATCATATAGAATTTTATTGAAAAATACGAACATGCTTTATATGTCCATAATTTAATCACCACAAACTTCTCTCCTTAGGAGCAAAATGATCAGTTCATGAGCCTTGAAATAATTACAATTATCTTTCAAGAATGTACTATTGTTCCCTTACTATTGTTGTCATTTCAAAAGTCCAGCATATTCATGTGGTATGGTTTATCATCTCCCCACCTGCTTTTCTCATTTATCGAATTGTAATGAATTATTCCTTATAGGACAACCAGCACACTCATTAACATTTATTTATATTCAATTTTCCCTAGTAAGGGCACATAATAATATAATAAATGTCACATTTGGAACTTCGAGTTTTCCAGCAAAGCCTTCACAACTTCAAACAAAAATTAACATCAAATATTTGATCTTCCAAAAAAAAGGCCAATATAAAAGTACCTGGTTAAAATACTGTCCTAAAAATGGGAGAGAGTAACAGAAATAGAAAAAAAAAAAATTATATCAGAGACAAATTGTTTCCATTTACTAAAACTATTTAATTTTTCCCTGTTACTGTATTTTTACTATAATTTCAAAAAGCTTCATTTTAAAGCCAAAATCAACCATGAAATTCCAACTCTGAAAAATCCTAGGAATACTTGTTTATGCTCTAAATTCATTTGATTATATTAATTTGCTGGAGTTTAGGCTTGATCACACTATAACAATTCTTACTTTCAAAGTAAACTAATGCATTCCAAAAATTTTAATAGCTCCAGATTTCCATTTAGGCAATCAATGCAATGCCTCGGCTGTGTATCCCTATCAAAAATGCTTGAGACCAGAAATGTTTTGGATTTCCGATTTTTGAATATTTCCATTATACTTCCTGGTTGAGCATCTGAAAATTCAAAATCTGAAATACTCCTCTGAGTATCATGTGGGCACTCAAAATTTTGGATTTTGGAGCACTTTGGATTTCAGATTAAGGATATTCAACCTGTATTTGCCAGGCTTACTCTGAACATGCAAATAAAGCAGGCCCAGAACAACCAGAGCTGTGCATCATGCTTCAAACAGAACATATTTTGTCACCTGCTATGAGATAATGCTTAAACGGTTTAGGCATTTTGTATATACAGAAAATATATATGAAAGAGCTAGTCTTATGAAGAAAAGCAGTAATAACTCCCTTGATTCTAAGCTTACAAATATATTGATGAATTTAGCCTCCAACACCAGCGTGATTTTTTCTGGGGCAGTGGGTGATGACTTGAGGAGGTTCATGCAAAGAGAAACAGAAGAAAAATTTTTAAAGGGATGAATTTCAGTGATTATTCTGATAAAACCTACAAGGTATTCAGAAGGTCAGTCTCTACGTGTACACCATCAACAGTATTCCCCACATACTGACTCCTGAAACAGGGGCAACCCATCCCTAATTAGAGATCCGAAGATGAAGCAGAATGCACAGTCCATTTATCCTATGGTAAAACCACTTTAAGTGTCTAAGGAATCTTTCAAATAAAAAGGGAAATCAGTAGTTTTTGTTGCCGTTGCTGCTACAACTGGTATTTTCACATAGATTGAAAATACTGGCTGTCAGAGATCCACATCTTCATTGTCTTTATAAACTATTTTTTCCTGTCTTGCCCTGCAACTACATGAAAATACCACTTACTCTAAAATGAACTGCTCTTTGATAGTTGCGCATATCATGCCTTTCATATTCAGAGATAGATAATGTTCATGATCTTGTCATCATCCATGTGTCCTGGATGCACAGCTTTTCTGAAAATATCATGGTAAATTTTAAAGAGGGCATTTTTAAATATGCTGCCGGTAAAGTCTGTCACTTTAGCTCTGATTCATTGCTTCAAGGACCAATACAACTTTGCAACTCCTCTGCTCATGTTTTGCTTATAGTATAATGCTAACTCATGTATCAATAGCAGGTTGTTCTAATGTGAAATAGGGGAATGTGACTTACAACAGCCTAACTAATCTGTACCCAGAGAATAACACAGATGTCTACACTACATTTGATGTATTATACTCTTCAGAATTGCCTGGTTTCCTCTAAAACACAAAAGGAAAAATACTGGCCTCCTAGAAGGTCCCTCGTGAATTTAAGGTCTCCAAAATGCTCCTTGTTCTGAAGTTTAAAAATGTCAAAATTTTGGACCTATAATACTGTCAATAATACTTGGAATGGTTCTGGGAATCTTCAGAGTTTCTGGATATCGACAGGTGGTCCAAAAGTAAGACAACTCTTTTATGTGAAAAAAAGTATCAGTATGAGGCCAAATTTGCTCTCCAGAACTATCCCTCATAGGAAATCGGCACCCTCAACAGGGGACTCTTTTCTCTGTGGACTTTGTTAGAAGGCCTCTTAATAAGTGGGTATGTTCAATACTGTTTCCAGTAGAGACCTAGTCACTAGGTTTATTTCAGAAACCAATATCTCATTGACAAGCCGTGGTCTGTCCTTTCATTCCTCTTCTTCTCCAGGCCTTCTCCGCGGAAGTTGCAAAAACTGTATCCTGTGTCTAAAGCCCTTCTACCAATTGGTCTGTATGATACTATGATGACTAATTGTTTTCAATGTTTATGATCCTTTTCCTGAATTCACTTGACCCGAGTGCTTCTGAAGACTCAGTTTGGTGCTCTCTGCTATTCTGGCATCAAGCTCCTTCACACAGAGCTTGCCACTCATCTATTCTGACTATTAAGCATCCTAACTCCACAGACACCACCAAGACTTCTTAACCTGTCATTTAAAAGTTCCCAACTATCATGCCCTCTTGTCCACCCCTTTCCAAACCTTGTTGAGATCACTCTATCTGAAATCACAGCTTTTTCATTTCATGAAAATCCTACAATTTTTCCCCTTGATGACTCTATTGATACCATACCCATCTCCATTCATCTTACATCAACCTATCTAAATGTTTACTGTTAAGCTCTAATATCTTTCCCATTTTGTTTATATACATTTTCTTAACTGAACGTGATTCCTAATTCTCTATTTCTCTCTCACACTCTTTCAAGTAGCTGCTGCACTTACTATGTCTATCCTTCACTTCGCAAGTATCATTCGCTCATATTCATTTTTTAAATTCTTGAGAGATAACTGACCTACAATAAGCCGTACTTTTTAAAATTGAAAATGGTAATTTATAAGATTTTACATATACAGGTTGAGGATCCATTATCCAAAATACTTGGGATAAAAGGTGTTTTGGATTTTGGAATAGTTCAGATTTTTTAAATATTTGCCTTATACTTCCTGGTATAATCCCCAAATCCAAAATTCAAAATGTGCCAATGACCATTTTTTGTGTGTCAGGTCGGCGCTCAAAAAGTTTTGGATTTTGGAGTATTTCTGATTCTGGATTATTGGATTAGGGATACTCAACCTGTATACGCATCTGTGAAACCAAGAAAGTGAACATACCTATCAACTCTAAAGATTTCTTAATAATTTATTTAATTTCTCCTTCCAACTTTTTTCTGGCCAGCATACATCTCACCCCTTCTTCATGGAACCACTGATTTGCTTTCTATCATCACAAATTAGTTTTATTTTCTGGAATTGTATACAAATTGAATACATTATGAAATAATTTCATCTAGCCCCTTTCACTCAACATAACTATTTTGACATTCACCCATGTTGTAGCATGTATCAGTGGCTCATTTCCTTCTATCGTTTAGTAATATTCCATTGTGGACATACCACAGTTTATTTACCCATCCACCTGTTGATGGACACTCAGTTTGTTCCCAGTTTCTGGCTCTTACAAATAAAACTGCTATGAATATGAATGTCTCAGTCTTTGGATAAATGCATGCTTTCATTTATCTTGGGAAAATACCTATGTTTGGAATAGCCAGGTCATAGATAGAAGGGACATGTCTAGCTTTTTAAGAACCAGAAAAGTTGCATTCCAAAGTGCTTGCACCATTTTACATTCCCACCAGCAGTGTATGAGGGTTCCAGTTGCTCCACATTCTCGACACTTGATACAATCAATCATTTTAATTGTAAGTTCTCTAATAGGTTTGCTACTTGTGGAAACAGGTACTATTTCTAGCCCTGTGTGAGTCACTTGTCACCTCTACTCATTTTAGATATTTCTTTTTCAGGCCTCAGGTAGTTTCCTCACATACATGTGCCACTTAGTATTCAGCAGAATACCTACAGGGGATCCTCTGCACATCTCAGCATTCTTTGAGTGCAACTCTTTCCTCTTTGGTATTCTGTATTGCAATTTCTTGCTGCTATAGTCTTCCCAAACTCTCAGCTCTGTCTCCTCATTACAGAGAATTCACCAGGGTCCACCTGAGTTTCCCTCTGTGCATTGAGACATAGAAACTCTCAAGGCACTAACCTGAGAAAATCATAAGGCTTACTTCATTTATTCTCCAATTTTTATGATCTATTGTTCTTTGTTGGTTGATTCCAGTGTTCCAGTGCCTTAAAAATTAGAGCTTTATATATTTTGTTCATTTTTTGCTGTTTACAGTGGAAAGTCAAATCTGATCCCCATTACTCCATCAAATAAATGGCATTTGCTTATATTTTTAATTATAAACTTTTTGTATGCTTTACACTTTAAACTAGTTGTAAACTCCTGGTACATACAGATTTTTCTTGTTTTCTTTATATTCCTTGTACTTTAGAGTTTCTGACTTTTTAGGCATGTCAGATCATAATCCTTCTAATAATAATTCCTTATTAGAAGGCATTCTCTGTACCCACCTCTTCTTGCCTTCTTACTCAAGATTAACTTGATTTTACATATTTAACAAACCTATCAGTTTCTCTGACCAAGGGACATAGTTTAATCATGTAGGTAGATTGTTTCTGACTTGGATAAGAAGAAAATAAATCCTACAAAATAGCCTGAGAATTCTCAGGAAGTACTGAAATGGTACAGGTAGAATTTAAAAAATATAAACTAACTCATCTCCATGGTAAAGTTGAGCTAATCAGATGTGATGTCTGCCAGGCTATAATTATACAAGTCCAATCAATGCTCCTAAAGAATCCATAACTGACCACAGCCAGCCACTCTTAAGTGACCTATGAAGATGACCTGAACTGCTTTCTCAAGCCAGGAGAAAATGACTGTTTTCTTTCTTATGCTCCACTTTTAACTCTTACACTTGTGCCTAGCATTTCTGGATTAATGACAGTGAGATGGTTGGTCTGGACTGACTTTGATTTCATTACAGGATTCTGCCTCTTGGATTGCTCACCTTAATCACACATTACAGAAAAGTAATGCTCTGTCCTAGTACTTGTCTGAGACTCTAGGACAAGATCACTGACCCAGGCTCCTACTTATCTGGGAGGGGGTGCTGAAGGAGACAAAAGTGAATAAAGTCAATTCAATTAAGCTTAATCCTGAAATGCTGGAAAATGTCTCAGTTTGTTTGGGTGACCTTGATACTGTCTGGTCATTACAGCAAAGGAATGTAACCATTTAGAACAATGATTCTTGAAATATTTATCCTGAAGGACCAAGTGACTTAAAAAAAAAAAATTTCAGGTCAATATTTTCATAAAACAAACATGAATTACTCTTAATTCTGACCAGAAACAATTCGTGGACCATAATGGCCCATGAAACTCACTTTTGGTAGCACTTCTTCAGCAATATTTTACACTCAAATAATTATTAAATTTACTATACTGTATTACTTTTAAATTAATATCTTAATTTCTGTGATCCTCAGCAGATTGTCTGCCCTGTATTCTGAAATACGTCTTCTGGGTATCAAAATCTTCATGTATCAAAGTTGGCTCAAGTTCAGCATGAAAAAACTGAAATCGCCACTTTCCCTGCCAAATAGGGTCTTATCTATCTGTAATTGATACTAGCATTATCCCAATCACCAGAATCTAAAACTCCATACAATTTTTAACATTTACCTCATCTTAATATTTATAATCAATCACAAATTATTGCAAGTTTTACAATCCTACTCTCCAGTCCTATTGCACACCACTCACTACCTAACTCCAGCACTACCACCAGGCACACATATTGTTTCAATCCTAGGTTACTATTTCATTTTACTATTTCAAATGTAGCTAGTATGAATGACCTTCAAGGTTGCATGCAATATTATCTCATTTTCCCAGAGGAATGGATAGTATAGTAGTTAAGAGTACAGGATCTAGAGCTAGAACACCTGAATTTGAATTCAGTTCTCCACTTACTAGTTGTAAAATCTTGGGAAAAGCTGTTTACTCTCTCTGCACAATCCATTTCTGCATTAATAAAATGAAGTTAATTATACTATACTTCTGATATGGTTGTTCTTCAGATTAAATGAATTAGTATATTTAAAGTACTTACTAATACCAATAACTAGTACATGATCAATAATGTAGCTTATACAATTATGCCTTATCTAATCTTATTTCCAGGCTATTACTAAAAGAATCTTCCTACTGTAAGCTGACAAAATTTATTTATCTTCTTCCACATTTGAACTATACATATAGACTATTTCTATTTGCATGCCTTTGCACTAACTCCTGCTCTTTTATTTCAACTTTCTCTGGGTATATCTTTATCCTATTCTGATTCAAAACACAACTCAATTCTTATCTCCTCCATGAAGCATTTATAGGTTACTTTAACCATCTCTGAGTTTTTCTAGTGTAACTATAGACAATACTCACAATGGAAGTCATCATCACGTAAGTGTTCAGTGTTACTGCATGTGTGATGATCTTTTCCATCCAGTGAATTTGACATGAGCAAAGAGCATGGCCTTTTCACCCAGACAGAAAAATTCGAATTCCAACTCTTTCACTTCCCACCTGCAGAACCTGGGCAATTATCTGACTTCTCTGATTCTCAATTTCTCTCCCTGTGTTATAAAAATAGTGTTATGAATAAGATGATTGTATGAAATGCTTACCACAGGAACACAGCCCTTCCTCGTAAACAACTGCAGAATTAATAAGCCTGGAAATCATGTCTTATAGTTCTTTACTTTCTAGCCCTTATAGCAAATAATATATACAGACTAGTACTCAACAGAAATTTATTGGTTTGAGGCTGATTTCTTTTTAAGCAGGCGCTGGAATATAACATGTTTATGCAGAACTCTTTTAATTGTACGACTCCAATATTCACTGCTCTGTGTGCTCAGGGTGCACCCTTGCTCATTGTGCTGCTAAGTAAAGAAGTCCAGTAATCTCCTTACAATATACTAATCCCCACAGACTGTAATAATTATAACTGACTTCAAGGGACTTACACAGTGGAATTTGTTTCTAAGTGAAGAAAAACTTCTAACGTGTTTTAACTTAAAACATCTTTATTATTTGGAAGTTACACTGTCAGATTACAAAAACCAATCCAAATTAATAAGGGTGTGATTAAAAGGCTTTAAGTAAATGATATATAATAGGCAAAAACAAAGCTGAGAGAGTATTTAATAGTAGTAAATGATTACATCACAAACATTTATTCCGTTTTCATGTGGGCAGTTTGGCACAATAAATATTTAGGTTAGATTTAAGTAGGAATATCTTAATAACATTTTTGCATTTTTGAGATTTTAGTTTGATAAACCCTCAAAGGAAACTGAAAATTTTCTTAATATAAATTTTTTACACTTGTATTCTTTAAAATTATGCAAATGAGAAAATTTTTAAAATAAATTCCTGTACTTTTTTTTTTTACATTTTTGCCCACAATATTCTGTCTAATTTTTAATTTTGGGGGATACATATTAAGTGTATATATTTATGGGGTACATGAAATCATTTGAAACAGGCATAAATGCATAAAAATCACAATAGAGTCAGTTAGGTATCCATCACCTCAAACATTTATCCTTTCTTTGAGTTACAATCTAATTATATTCTTTTAGTTATTTTTAAATGTATAATAAATTATTATTGACTATAATCACACTCTTGTGCTATCAAACACTAGAAATTGAGCTACCATATGATCTAGCAATCCCACTGCTAGCTATATACTCAGAAGAAAGGAAATCAGTATGTCCAAGAGGTATCTGAACTCCCATGTTTACTGCAGTACTATTCACAAGACAAGATTTGTAAGCAAACCAAATGTCCATCAAAAGACGAATAAAGAAAATGTAGTACATATATACAATGGAATACTATTCAGCCATAAAAAAGCATGAGATCCTGTCATTTGCAACAACATGGATGGAACTAAAGGTCATTACATTAAATGAAATAAGCCAGGCACAGAAAGACAAATTTCATTATGTTCTCATCTATTTGTGGGTGCTTAAAAAAAAAAATGAACTCATGAAGATAGAGAGTAGCAGAAGGTTTCCAGAGACTGGGAAGGGTAGTGGAGGGTGGCTAGGGGGCGATGGTTTACTGGTGCAAAAATATAATTAGAATAAGTCAGAAATACTTTTAAATTGTTGAGTTTATTGCCAGGCAAAGAGTAAAAGACAATAAAAAAAAGTTAGCTGTTAGGTCGGTTAGGTAAAGGGTTCGAGAATTAAAAGATATTTCAAGGTTCTTTTCACAAAAACAGTAAAAACAATATAAATATTATCTGTGATATAACAGAAGGTGTTGAATCTATTTGGATGTCCAAGAACCATTTCTATAGAAATCTAATTTCTAAGATAGAAACAATAGCAGGAGGCAAATTCTGGCCACCTTTGACTGGAAATAGATACATTTCAGTTTTGCGTATATAATGGGTAGATGATTACATAGGAGTCAAGATGCTGGGACTTTAAGAACATTTGGAAACTTTTAGAGAAACCAGTAAATGAATATGGAAATCAGAAGATCTGAACTAGAGTGAAGTCCAGAGAAATTATCTATCTAGGGGACATAAGAACATTCTAAGGACAGATAGAAAAGGGAGGATGGGGAAAAGAAGAAAGGGAAGGAGGTCCAGGGTAAGTGTATTATCAAAGAATCCTAAGCCTGGAAAATGACATGAAAAGGTTTATGCCTAGAACTAAGAATAAAACATGAAAGGAACACTAGATAAGTACATGTAGTAACCCAGTGATTCATACCCATAGAAATCCACAATGAAAGAATGTAGACAAAGGTTAACTAATAAGGAAGAAGAAATGTTAAGCATGTACTGAGAATGGAAGAAGCTGTTCACATGCTCCACATTAAAACAGTTTTTGTGGTACAGAGAGACCTTTAAAATTAATGCATTTGAGTAACATGATGGTTTATAGCAGCTCCACACATTTTCAAATATTCTATTTCTTTCTGAGAGTAAATTGGTTTTCTCATATCTCATTTAAAACGGTCCCAAACCATCTTTCCTATCTGTTGTGTTAATGACTACGTATTATTGTGTGGATAATCTTTCTTTAGCCATGGATAGAATGAAAATGTACAACTTTATTGACAATATTCTTAAAAATTTCTTAAATTCAATCTGTATTTTTACCCTGGTAGTAGTATCCTTAAAATTAACTCATTTCTAACAGTTGTAAATGAAAAATACATTTAGGATGTAACTATGTGCTTAAAATGAGACATAGATATTTTTAAATTGTTAATTTCTCGATACTTTAATATTTAACACCTTTGTAACCTCTTGAGTTTGAGTTTTTATGTACTTTAACATAGAAATGTGGAAATCCAAAATTACATTGCTGAATTTTATCTGGCTAATGCAAGGTGAAGTCACTTATGTGACAATGAATTATAATAAACAATACACATAAGAAGATGATATAACATAAACTTATCCTTGATTAAAGTTAAAGAATTTCACTAAATTGATACTTCCAACAAGCAATTATCTCAAGAATTTAAAATACGGTATTTAAAAAAAACTAAAAAAAGACACAGCCTCAGTTCAAGAATATCATCATCCTAAATTGTTTAAACACTGGCAAATTAATTACACAACTTATGTAGGTTACTTATACATTATTTAAATCACATTAGCATACAATGAGCTTTTACAAAACTTTTAAAAGCTGATATTTGGAATTCTTTTAACATTTGCAATAAAAATATCTGCAATTTGACTATACTAACACAATTAGGTATTTTTGCCTTAGATCTGTTTTTGCTGCAGCTGATTATCATTGTAAAAATTATTTTCAAAACCACGGAAAGAAGGCTTAATTGAATTATACTCCTTAAACTTATATAGGCATTTTACTTATACAAATGACATTAGCTAAAGAGTAAAAATCTGATAATTATTATCCCCTTAATTAATTTTTAAATGCTATAAGCTTGTAATAATATAATACCTCCTTGAGGGTGCCATTTCCAAAAAAATACTGTAAGTATATGGTATACCGTCTTATCTAGGACCATGTACTTACTTTTTTATTCTATGTCACTATTTCAGTGTTGCTATTACAGATGCTCCTTCTGATGAGGTTGTTTCCTGATAAACTCACCATTAAGTGGAAAATATCTAAGTTGAAAATGCATTTGATATACACAACCTACCTAACATCCATAGAGCTTAGCCTAGCACACCTAAACATGCTCATTAGCCTACAGTTAGGCAAAATCACCTAACACAAAGCCTCTTTTATAGTAATGTTTGAATAGCTCATGTAATTTATTAAATACTGCACTGAAAGTGGAAAACAGAATGGTTGTGTGGGTGTTCAAAGTATGGTTTCTACTCAGTTTGTATCACTTTCACGCCATCATAAAGTCGAAATATTGTTAAGTGAAACCATGTTAAGTTAGGGATCTATAGTTGGAATATGAGCTATACATGTGAACTCATACACAAACTTCTATTCTTAAATTCCAGAAGTCAATATCCCCAGTTTTAACCTAGTTTTCCCTAGAGATTTTATTACTGAAGTAATGATCCTCTGGTTTCACTCAGTCCTAGTTTATTATCTCACCTTTCATATTACATTTCTGCTTTTTAAACACAGCTTGCCTCATACTTCACTGCAAAATTTTCAACCCAATCAACTCTGACCATGCAGATTTCCTCTCTGTGGCAATTAGTCTTTTAGGTTAAAACAACTCTCAGATTATTGTCTTATGATTCCTTCTTAGTATGTATGACATGTGTATACCATTATCATAGAAACATGTAAATATAATCTATTTACACATCTGTCTTTTTCAATAGATAATATGATCCATGAAGTCAAAGAGAATTCTTATTTATTGTTGTATCTCTGAAAACTAACACATTGCTCAATAACAGTAACAATTTAATGTTTGTTGAACAAATAAATGAAAGAGGATATAATATCTTCTCCTTTCCAAGATGGTTTAATTCTAAGCCACCCTCAAAAGAATGACTCCGTAATAGGATAATACTAATGTAGTTTCAAGAATTCCAATTGACACCACATTCCCCAAACTAAACATTTTGTGTACGCTCATCACCCAACCAGCAGTTAAATTAAAATCCTTTTAAGAACATGAATCAATTTTTTTCTCTTCTTTAGAGGATTTAGAACAGTTTTAGTAATATTTAAAGCATACAGTCCTTCATTTACTTCCAAGGACAGGCATAACACCAGCTAGTGTGTGTAGTGAAACTTAATATTTGACACAGCTGGTATTAGAGAAGCTTCTATCAACTACAAAGCATAAGCATTACACTAAGGTTAAAATTCTAGATATTCAAAAACAATGCCAAGGAGATCATAGTTCAGCCTTAAGAGTTTAGGATTAGAATCCAGAAAAAGAAATGCCATCAGTGATTTTCAACAAGTTCAAGTCATAAAATATCTATGTCTTTTTGGTTTGGTAAAAACCACCATCAATACTCCTTTGTCCCTCATTATCCTACCTCTGGCCCATTTCTGTATGCTATCATATTCACAGAACACCAATGCAAGTCTAAAAGATTAAAAAACAAATTCAAAAACATTCAAGTTCTGTCAAAAGGTAGCAAACTGTATTTGGGGAGAGTAGTCTATGGGTATGGGTGGGTGCTCACTATATTTGGATTTCTATATAACAATGACCAAAATATTCAAAACACACTCTTTAGACAAAGTCTCATTCAACAACAGCTGCTTCACAATTTATCTTTTCTCTCCCTTTCTGTAGGAAGTCTAGACAACTCTAATTTTCCTCTTCTCTTTATTTCTGGATCTGCTACTTTAGTTTCTGTTTATGGATCTATTCTTTTAAATCCACCTTTAAAAATATCCAGTTAGCTGTGTGTCCTTTCTTAGGTAACTCAATCTACTATTCTATGCTACTTCAGCATACCTATATATTATCCTGACTATCAAAAAATATCTCAAAAGCCCAGCAACACAAGTAAAGATTCTTTTTTGGCCAACAGCCGTTAAAGAAAAAATTACTATTCCTTAAACTTTAAAATGTCTGTGATTATTCTCATATCTTAAACAACTAAAAATAAATTTTGTTCTAAAATAGAAATGTAACCTCTAAAATCGATTCTGCGATAGACAAGTAACAATAGAAGCCAAAATCTGAAGGAAAACAAAAATGAAAACCTTAAGAATGTAGGAAATTGTAGCTATTATTTTCCTTAATGATTTGAAAAATAACTTATTAAATGTGTGACATGGAATGCTTTTATATAGGTTCTGAAACGCAACAAAGCCACGGAATTTTGAGAACTATGAGGTTACAAGAAGCAGTCATGAGTTCCAGGGAGCCTGCTGTTGCCTGAAGCTGCACAACATCCTGAAGTGCTTGTCAACCCCTGACAAACATGACCCACGACAGTAGCAAACACCCAGCTATAAAAACTGAGACAGAGTGCATCTGAATTCAACACTTGCCAAAGGAGATATCTAGCAGAAATGGCTAGAAAATTTTTCTCAAAAGAAATGTTTCCCTTTTCAGTATGCCAAAGCCAACAAAGAAAGCATATTTTGTAAATATACTCCTCCCAACCGCACTTTCATTCCCACTTTATTACTGACAAATCTAGAAAGACAGCTGGTACAATGTCATTAATGTAGTACTTCCAACCTTCTTTGAGGAGCAAATCTGGAAAAAGTTAGAGCATTGATAATAATCTACACCTCATTTCCTTGATATCTTAGTGACCTCTGTAAAGTTAATCTCCTATCTCAGATCTCTTATTTTTAAATGAGAATAATAATAGAAAATACCTCTTGTCATTGTTGTGAATTAAATTAGATAGTACATGTAAAAAATCTAAAAATGTTTTAAGCACAAAGCAAATAGTGAATCAGTGTGAATTAATAGGTAAAAATGTGGGTTTATAACTCAAAGTAAAGTCTTCTTTCTCTCTACACTAACAGAATAAACTAACAAATTTCTTAATCAAAGTAAAAATATAAAAATTCCCATACTTTCTTCAGTTTGTAAAGTGCCTTTATAGCAGACAGATGCACAAAGTAAACCAAATTCAAGGCCTAAAGAGCTATTTAAGAATGGTATTCTATTCCTGCCTAAGCTATCTGCTCCACTGCCAATATAAGTATTATGAAACATTTATTATCCCCATTTATTGCATTAAAAGTACTTTGTCATATTTACCTGCCTTTAACAATGCAATGCTTAAATTTTGCATCATAAACTAACAATGTCAGAAAAATATAAACATATATGTATAAGAAAGTATAAATTTAAAGATTTTATTTGAATGTAAAGTAATACTAAGTGACAAAAAAGTTGAAAAGTAATAATCATATGCATCTCTTCTTTCAAAATATATAAAAACATGATAAACTAAAACAAACGAATAAAAATAATCTTGGAGTTGTGACATATTTGAATAATTTCTATGGTTTCTTACTTCCTGGACAAAAACACAAATTGTTTTATACTATTCAATTAAGCGGTTCTCTAGTGACCTAAATATTAACACACTTATCTAAGCCACTGTTTCTAACAGACTCTAATCCACCATTTTTATATTCAAGCACTGAATATTGTAACTTCAATTGATAAGAATCCCACAAGGCTATCTCCACATATCATGGAAGAAAAAAAGGAATTCTTTTTTTGGTCACAGATCAAAAGGTACCAAACACATCTCTGCAGCACCCTGCAGCTTCTGAATTAATTTAGCTTATTTATGACTCACTGGACTCTTCTTGTCACTGCTCAAGTCATTTTCCACAACTGTTAGGGTTTTGATGTCTTAACTTTTTTTTAAGACTTTCAGAATACGTTTAGGATACTGGCACCCTCATTTAAATAAAGGATAAGTTTTAAAAATTATTTTCTAATTGAAAAACACTTAATCCATTATGTTACACTAACTTTTACATAGAGTGGGATAAATACAAGCGTTAAGACTAATTCTTTATATACTTATTGGCTGAAAATGTCATTACGTCATTATCAGATACAGAAATGATACAGGACGAGTGCATGGGTGTACATTATATGAGTTCTGCTATTATAATTATTAAATATTAATAAAACATTAACATTTATTGTGACGAGAGCATGTAAAACACACAAATGTCAATATTTCAGTTAGGAACAGCCTACAGGGAAGCAAGTTAATAAAGGGAAGGCTTTCTGCTTCACACTCAAAAGGAAATGGGTAAGGTACTTTGTGAGAGGATATGTCAAAATGAGCTTCCTGAGGCAAAAAGAACATAAGCCTGAGAGAAGCTGGTTCATACTTTGTACACCTAAACCTTTCACCAACTTATCCCTTTGCCACCTTACCACACTCCACCTCCCAAAATACCATAGCTTTTTGGTTGTTTTTACTTTCTGAGCCAGGAGAATAGACTTGATGTAGACACAGATAGAGCCTTACTTTCCAATGCAACATTTGTCTACTTGCTTGAAAAACTGTGTTTTACAAAAAGGTAGCCCTTTATTTTCACAGTGAAGCAGATAGCTTATGGAGAAAAGGAACACCTTTTAGCTCTCTAGGTCTTGAATTTGGTTTACTTTGTGCATCTATCTACTATAATTGCACTTTCTAAACTGAAAAAACTATGGGAATTTTTATATTTTTACTTTTGATCAAGGAATTTGTTAGTTCATTCTTTCAGTGCACAGAGAAATAAAAATACTTCACTTTGAGTTTTAAACCCACATTCTTTTACCTATTATTATTAATTCACACTGATTCAATATTTGTGCTTAAAACATTTTTAGATTTTTTATATGTACTATCTAATTTAATTCACAATGACAAGAGGTATTTTCTATAATTATTCTCATTTAAAAATTCTCATAAAAAAAGAGATCTGAAATAGGAGATTAACTTTACAAAGGTCAAGTTAATGGTTAATAGTTTTAAAGTGATTATCATAATTTTGTTTAAATTAATTATAACAAAATGCCAACAGCTAATACATCAACAATATGTAAATTCTATATTTCAGTTTCCTCATCTGCAACATGTGCATAAAAATAATATCCAAATCATATGGCAGGTGAGATGAATAAGTGATTATGTGTAAGACATTAGAACAGTACCTGAAACAGAATTAGTGCTAAATAAGTGTTAACTATTTTGTTAAACTGACTGCATAATCTGTTATCTGTTCTTATTTTGCATGAAGGATAAAAATAGAAGGTGAATACTGTATACTTGGAAAAATCCAACCAAAGATCATGAAGAAAAATAAGCACATAGGATGAGCAAACATATAAGAGAAAATTTAGATTTCACAGGTTTACATACAGTAAGTCCACCTCTCCTTACACTCACTTAGGATACATTACAAGTTACATTTCTATCAAGCATCTATATGGGTGGGTAGTTTTATTTTGCCTTGTTTCTCTTTTAGGTAGCTTATCTTTTTGGCAGCTGGATTTAAATTTTAATAATCTTATTTCCTAGGAAATTGATTCTTAGGATATGTGTGGTATTTGGCAAAAATATCACACGAAAGCATGCTGATGACTTAGATATACACTTGACTGAGAGTACTGAGAGTATCCATGAGATTTCCCAATTTCACTTTACTCCTGTTTTTTTGCTAATCTTCATTAATTTCACTTTTCTCTTTAGTCTTCCTATGTACAGTTAACTTTTCCTCTAGAGTTTTACATTCTATTGTTTCCCATAGCTTCCAGTATGAGGCTTCATTACATATTTTATCTACCTCATGATTCTTCAAGATTTCCCTCTCCAGTGGAATCTCTCTCCAAATATAAATAGCATCTATTCATGAACCCGATTTCCTAAGACTTCTGCAACTGCCATTTGATTAAAAATTAGTCTCCTAAGAGGCCTCCAATGACCTGCTAGTTACCAAGCCTAATGGGCTTTTCTTGTAACACTGGAGAATTTAGCCATCTTCTTTGTTTTGAAAACTCTCATCTCTACTGCATTCTTTGTCACTGAACTCTCTTGATAGCCCTCCTACTTTCATGGTCGCTCAATCTTATTTGGCACCCAGATTCTGACTGTAGTCCTCTTCTCTTCTTCTCTAATCTCTCTCATAAACAGAACCCAAACGTGTGATTTCAATTACCAACTTAATGTACATAAGTGTGACATTTATGTCATCATCCAGTTTAGTCCTGACCTCCAGGTAGACTGTCAGTGTCACATTTCTAATTTCCAAGCACAACTGTCTCCAGTCTACTCCCTCTCCTACACCAACCTAACACACCCTTTTAAGGACTGTTTTGAAGACAGCAGTATGCACTGGTTGAGTGCAACAACTATTATGGAGTCAAATCCTGCTCTGCCCCATCAAACTGTGTAATCTCTGCAAGTTACATAACCTCTTCAAGTGTAAATTTTCCAATCTGTAAAATGAGAATAACACCACTACCTAATAGGATGATTATTAAAAGCACAGTATATAATATATGCAAATTGCTTGACACAGTGAAAAGTCATGTTGTAAGTATTTGGTAACATTAGGTACTATGATTTTAATTATATTTACCAACCAAATATTATTAATAAGAGTAAAAATGGCTTGGCACAATGCCTGAAATAAAACAATCCTCAATAAATGTTGGGCATTATTTACTATTATGGCAAAATATGTCAATCTGTATGTCAAGTAGGGAGGTAACTATATTAAAATGGACAGAATACTGACCACCTGAGTCAAAAAAACTAGATAAGAAAACTAGCTCTGAAATGTAAAATAATGTAAATTGAGTAGGTCACTACATTCTGTGACTATTAAATCATTTACCTGCAAGATAAAAGGCTTTGAAAAATCGAATTCCAAAGGACTTATCATTCAATAGATTCATGAGGAACTAATTTGGTATATCCAAATATTGACTCCTCATCTCTCTTTACCCCTAATTTTTCCCTATTGTGTTCTCTCTCTAGTAAGGAAACAGCTGTCTTCCTAGATACCAAAGTTAGACATTCACAGACTGCCTTCTACCTCTTCCCCATGTCAGAATATGACCTCACCATTCATCTAGGTACTGAAGCCAAAAATCATTATTCACTTGCAATATCTTTTTTTTTTTTTTAAATAAAACCTGGCACTAGGCCAGGCATGGTGGTTCATGCCTTTAATCCCAGTGCTTTAGGAGGCTGAGGAGGGAAGATTGCTTGAGGCTGGGAGTTTAAGAGCAGCCTGGGTAACACAGTGAGGCTCCATTTATCAAGTAATAATAATAATAATAAACTTAGCCAGTCATGGTGGCACAGGCCTACAGTCCTAGCTACTAAGGAGGCTGAGGTAGGAGGATCACTGGAGCTCAGGAATTTGAGGCTACAGTGAGCTATGATTGTACCACTACACTCCAACCTCAGTGACACAGCAAGACTACATCTCTTAAAACCTAGCACTGACAAATACAAATCTTAAAAGCAACTCTTAACATGCTGGTCTATTGCTTAAAAGCTTAAGCACCTCCCATCATCTACAGAATATCCCAAATTTCACTGCCTAGCTTTCAAAGTATTCTACCATCTGATCCCAATTTACTCTTTTGATGTTATTTCCAATAACCTCCCTTTGGGCACTCTCTATCTCAGCCAAACTGCAATAATCAGTGTTCTCTAAACACACGTTATATTTTCCTTCCTTCACATGTTCACACAATCCACTATGCTTGAATAACCTTCCTCAAATGTGAATGTCTAAATCACACTCCACTGGACACTGTAGGCTGCCTACTCAGGATCCATTCTCCCTTTCCCATTCCTAACAGTACACATAAGCTCACTGTAATATCCCAAAATTCTCCATCATGCAGCTGAATACTCAGGAAAATCAAGCCCCATTTTCAGCTCCAGGGATGAACCTTGGTTCACTTAGGCCAGTATGCCCATTCCTTCATCCTGGCCTCAGGTTAAGGGCAAACTTGCAACCTACGTCCACCAATCAAGGTAGCTCTCAGAACACTTTCTTGCAACGTTGGGGCAGTGTCTCTTCTGGAGATTGTGGTGCCCAGTTGTGAGTTTCAGAATTCACTCCTGCCACCTTCCTACTAGTCAAGGAAAAGAGTTGAGATGATACAGCAGAGAGAGAGAAAGCAGAGGCTCTAATGAACTGTGTCTGTGCTCTCCATGTGAACCCTTTTAGTGACACAAGCTAAGAAATCCAGTGTTGTTTAAGATACTTTGATTTGGGTTATTTGCAGTCAAAAACATTTTAAAATGATATGTATACACAGACTTAAGGACCAAATTCTAATATAACTTAATCAGTGGTGATTGCTTTACTTAATATAGCTGGAGATAACCTCTTCTTTTTTTTTATTCACTTTATAGTGTTTATATTCTACCTATTTAACGCATTAGGATCTATAGAATATTTATCATAGCTACTTCCTCAGACTGCAAGCCCTTTAATGCCAGATCCATGTCTAATTCATCTTGTTATCTTTCACAGTGTAAATGTAAATACAAATTTACATTGTAAAGTTTGAAAAAATAATTGTTTAATACTGAGTGATTAAATAACTGAACAAATGGAAAAGAATCTATTGATGTAATGATCTCCTAGACTGAATTTTGTTTTAATAAAAGTATAAAATAATTTTGAGTTTGCTCTCCAGGTGTACTCTTTGTACCATTAGTTTTCTTAATCACACAAAGTATTCTAACAGTCTATCAATTTATTCTAGAACTTTAAGATTTAAAATCATTAAGAGAATGGGTATATATTAAAAATTAAATGCCTGTTAATCTCTTTTGTGGCTTGAATATCCATATTCTATTTTAAATGATTGATCTGAAAGTTAAATTACAAAGAAAGACTCCCAAATGGTAGATTTTATAGAAATCATCTTAAAGCTAACCATCTTTAAACAATTGAATATTAAACCTAATAATCTAAATAAATAATACCTAAATTAAAATTGATACATATATCTTTATGAAGAAACCATATATCATTATGTTCGTTAATAAATCTAAAATGTAGTAGCAAGAATATATTAAAATGCTACCTGTACAATTTTACCTCTGGAGGCTTTTATTATTCCATTTCTTTTATTCACTATCATTTCATTTTGCATAAGTACGATTTTCTTAGGTACATTTGAAAGTGTTCCAGGCATGGATTTTCATTATTCAGTGATAGGAGGACTTTAGTTCTAATTGCTTTGACAGCTTTTCTTTAAATCTTTCATATTCTCATTCATGCTAATCAACCAAGCAAGTCTTTGTCAAGCCAGAGCAGGGTTGTGGAACCTTTTATTAAATCAAATGCTTCGCTTTTGTGAGGAGGAAAAAAAATAACAATCTATTCAAAAAGATTTTAATAATATTTTAAATAAACTCCAACTGCAAAACAATAAAATAATTCAGAATGATTAGATACATTGGATACATTTATTCACTGACCTAATAATAACTACTTGAATCCTTAAATAGACAAACTGATTATTAAAGACATCTATATATAAATTTAAACCCAGTGCACAGCTTCAAATGTGTTTTCTCTATAGATATTTAGATAGAATAGAGCTGGCTTGCTTAGTAAAGCACTGGTCTTTCTTCTTAATAATTACATTGTCCCATACATAAAAAGATCACTGTGGTTAATACTGGTTTTAACAACCTACTGCTTATTACATTTAGGACATTGAAAAGAGTGATGAAGATGAATGAGGTACAATTACAAGTAAATGTTTATATGTTCAAAATGCTTCATGAGCTGGTAATAATCTTTTTAAAAAAACAAAAGGTGAGTTTTCTACACATACACAGTGGTCACAAGTCATGCATCTCTTATGCTTAAAGCAGCAAGGTGCAGTATTATTGACATCCTTTCCCCACTAATAACTACGTAAGAATTCACCAAATGTGTGAAACCCCATGTTTTTTGCCCACATTTGCAACAGTGACTGATGTTACTATGGGAGTCACTATTCAAAAAGAACAGAAAAGTAAATATGAAACTCAGACTAACTAATAATGATATTTTACTCATTTGGAAAACTGAATACACTCATCCCTCAGTACCCACAGGGTTTGGTTCCAGGACCCTGCGGAGATACCAGAATCTGTACATATTCAGGTTCCCTCAGTTGGTCCTGTAGAATTAGCAGAGAGGAAAAATCAGCCCTTGGTATTATGTGGGTTTTTCATCGCACGAATATATACAATGCACGTTTGGTTGAGGATGTGGTTATCCCCTATATGGAGGGCCAATCCTATTTATTGCAAAAATCCACATTTAAATGGAC
The DNA here is from genome assembly GCF_008728515.1 of Papio anubis. Lineage (NCBI taxonomy): Eukaryota > Metazoa > Chordata > Mammalia > Primates > Cercopithecidae > Papio > Papio anubis. The sequence continues at coordinate 134,151,511 of NC_044978.1, read as the reverse complement.
CCATGCAGTTTTAGCCCATTTTATTCAAGGGTCAACTTTATAGCTCGTGAAGTCAGCATAAACACTGGTGATTTATAACTTCCTTATGACGTTGACCTGTCTATAAAAATTTCCTATTATTTTACTCTGAAAAACATTAAATGATTGCTTTTACATATAATGCAGACTTAACTTGAATATGAAAAATATGTTGGTATTTTTTTCTTTATTGGATGTTTCTGTTTTTCCTGCATCACTAAATATCTTAAGTGAAGTTCAAGAGCACTAAGTTTATAATAATAAAATTTTCAGCTTAGAACAAGTCTGTTTCTGATTTTCAAACACTGCCTAAAGAAGTATCATGGTTTAGATTATTATAAACAGTTTTTCCAAAATTGTCATATAGAGGCCAAAGATATTCATAAGTTTATTTTTAATTTTAATTACTTGTTTTCCTTTTCTCAAAGATTAACACATTTTTAAAGTATAACTGAATGCTGAGATTGTCTGAGAAAAATCTCAGACTAGTCCACCTGATTGGAATAATTTCCCAGTTGATGCTCAGTTAATGGCACTACCTCCAATATAAAAATCAAGCATAGAAATGCACAATTTCATTAATATTAGACTCCCATTGTTCTTGAGTCTAATGGGACTCAAGAACATTAGTCCCATTATGTAATGTCTTTGCCCGAAAACAGCAACAATAAAATAGTAAATGTTCATGAACAGAACTTTGGTTAGGTTCCGTGTCTATAGGGTGAAGTGGTTGAGAGCCCTACTGCATGGATTGGCCCCTTCTGCTCTACTACTTTCTAAATCTTTAAACTCGGGCTACTTACTTTACATATCTATCCTTCTATATCCTCATCTTCAAAATAAGAAAAGCATCACCTACTTCATGAGGTTATTGTGATGATTAAATGCATTACTATGGATAAAAATCTTAGAACAGTAGCTGGTAAATACTAACAGCTGTATCAGTATTGGGTGTTGCCTGCAATTACAAATGTCATGGGATTTCAGAATTAGATGCCATAAGAAACATTGATAAAATTCTAACAAAGCCAAAGTACCTTTCATATTCTAAAATAGATGTCATTACTCATGTCTTTCAGTTAGGGTGTGATCTACTTGTAAAAATAAGTGTAAAATTGACTCAAGAGGTTAAAAGACAGTATTCCTATGCCTATGCCTTCTAGGAGGAAAGTACATGTATGCTTGTGTTACAGGTTCAGCTTGATAGCTCCACAGAATGAGATAGAGAAAAAAAAATAAGTTAGCTAAAGCCAGAAGTACTAATTACACAGTGACATCATAGGTAAAACATGTGATTTCCAATCCTCAGGTTTATCCATTACAAAACTGAAATCAAAGTAATTGTCCAGTGAGGTTTAAATGAGACAGAGTTTGGGAAAAAAGATGACAGACTCTAAAACTTCTGAGGAATGCTTTGTTCCTGGTTGTTATGGCAGGTACGTAAATTCCTATCTCTCTGATCCTTCTCTCTAACCAAGAAGCCCTTTACTCTACAACCAGGATCACATCTGTATCAACCCTGTACTACCATATCCTGCACAATATGCATTTCTTTGTGCATTTTTTGTTTGTTTGTTTTATAATATGTCAATCCAAGTATACTAACAATGCAAAAAAACTGTACAATTTTTTTCCTGATTGAGTATTTTCAAGAGACTAATACTGGATTTTTCTAAATAAATTCATGGATACTCTAGTGGATCCACAAACTATCAGAACTTACAAGCACTATTATTTTTCTTATGCACATGTGTTTATTTGGGTGAAAAAATATAAACCATTAATTTCTTTAACTCCTAAAAGTTGCCTATAACTATAAAAATTAAACAATAATTATATACAATTATTATTATTATTATTATTATTATTATTATTATTATTTTGAGACATAGTATTGCCATGTAGCCCCGGCTGGAGTGCAATGGCTCAATCTTGGCTCACTGCAACCTCCGCCTCCCAGAATCAAGCAATTCTTACGCCTCAACATCCCAAGTAGCTGGGATTACAGGCATACATTACCATGCCCAGCTAATGTTTGTATTTTAGTAGAGACAGGGTTTTGCCATGTTGGCCAGGCTGGTCTCAAACTCCTGACCTCAAGTGATCTATCCATCTCGGCCTCCCAAAGTGCTAGGATTACAGGAGTCAGCCACCATACCCAGCCTTTTATAAAATTATTAAGTTATAATTATAATCTTCAAATGAATTATCTTGCTCACAATCACATTCTAACCAACATAGTATATGTTCACAATCTCACTTTTTAAAAAAAATGAGGGCACATTAGTATAGCCAACATAATGGCATTTCTGTTTTAGAATAAAAATGTGAAAATGTTTTCAGATCTTTGTATTTACAGATGTATTCATATCATTTTCAAACCTGAAATAATTTTGTCATGAAGATTATCAGGATTACAAGCCTCTTGCTTTTAGTACACCTGAATTGTTCAAATGCTACTCACTTTGATGCATACTTAGCATTTGTGCATTTCTTAAAATTATCTTTTCAGATTAATCTAGAGTAGCCTGTAAGGTACTTGAACATTGCCAATACTACTTTTATATCTATAATTACTAGATGCATATTTTAATAAACCAGAAATAATTCATGGTTTGTAAAGTCTCATTGATAATGGAATACTTTTGACCTAATAAGCAGTTACATAAATCAAATCCAAATAACAACTAATTCACCACATACAAACTGTAATTATTGACAAGTTAATGAGTTTTCTGTGTCTTTATTTTCACAAACAATAATGGGGATTAAAAACCTGTATCATAGGGTTGTTGTGAGAATAAAATTAGATAATTAAATTTGAGAAATTTAAAGTGTCTTACACATAGAAAAATACAGAGTGTCTTACACATGGAAAGCATTATATGACCATTAAATTATTAAACAAAGTGTTAAAAATAAATAAATAAATACAGTAACAAAGAAATAAATCACTGAATAAATGAATTAAACAACTAAGGAAATAAATAAATAAAATAATCAAAATATAAGTCATAGCCTGAAGACAATAAGAAGAAACATTGTGGTCTGACTTTATAAATTCTTGAGATCATAAAAATGAATATTTAATCTTATGTGTTAATTACTTTTAAAAGAATATCATAGTGTCTTAAAAGGAAAATAATTTATGTGTTTACAGAAACTTTTAGCAGCATTGATGCTGATTTGACAAAATTCAAACACATAACAGCCTGGTCAAAGCAATGCCACATCTTCAAGTTAAGGAAAATTGATCATCTTCTAGTGGAAAATTTTCAAAAGTCCTGTTCTAAGAGACATATAATCCTCTGTATAAATAATGATCAACTATTAAGGCATTTCATGAACATAATCCAATTGTATCAAAATTAGCTAATATAAAATTACACTAAGCCAATTTCGATAACAGTTAAGAGTTAATAAAATTATTAATACTAAACTAAATTTTCCAAGTTCACAGCCCTATTTTATTATTTGATGTGTATCTTTAGTGTGATCTCCTCTTTGAACCAAGTACACGCTGCTGGACCAAACCTGCCAGTAATTAGAATGATGGTAGCTGTTTTTCTAGGCTAATTCAGACATTAATATGCACCATAGAACAGATGATTTTAAGAGGAAGAAGATGATCTAAAGATCATGCCCTTTACGTTTGTTAAATTTAAACATGAGAACAAGCATAATATGGGTAAAGTATTATTTTATACTCCATAAAAATTTAAAGAGACTTTACATATTAAAATATTCCTCTGATCTCCTATTCTTGCACAGTAGATGTACATTAAAATTCTATATCTCTGCTATATAAATTGGGGCTCACTTCTCAAAAGACTAGAAATACAAGAATGTTAAAAATGAGAAGGTTACAGAATCATACATCAAAAGAACAGTACTTATCTCACTTGTTCTTTTTCACTACTTGAGCTGAATATTTTACTTTGAAACATTTTTCCCATTTAAAGTTTATTTTCTTTTTAAGTCTTAGGAAGGTAAGAGTGTTAATTCATAGATAATAACAGTCAGTTTCCTGAAAATGCCAATTATTAAGCCATATAATAGTGGTTCAGAGATTATGTCAAGAAATCTATCAGCTGTTTAGTTGTCAATGTCACAGGGAATAAAGGTATCCTAAGATAATGCCTATGAGTGCACAGATCAGCATTATATGAAAATTTTGGCCTTTAAAAATTTTTTTATTATCTGTAGAATTGTTTTGTTTTTATTGCACATATTAGGCAAGGATGCTTAATTTTAGCTCCAGATTTTAAAAACTCCAAAGAATGAAGACATGATAAAAGAAAAAGTAGAGTTTTGATTACAAAACACTTCACAGATAGAAAACGTTAATACAGTCAAAACAACAATGAAAACTCCATAACCTATCTTAAGACGACTGCATAAAGATCATATTCCCTCACAGTTTAGACATCTATAGCCAGTTCCTATAAACACAGATGTGAATTAAAAAACAAAATCACAATTGACACAATAGATATTGAAATGTGAAATACAGAGAGTCAGCCCAAGCCTACGGACAGTGTAAATCCAACTATGGATGCAGAACATGAAACTGAAAAGCACACTGATACAGCAATGAAATTTTATTTTAAAGGCAGTAACATGAGACACAAAAAGCAGGCAGGAGGACAGTTATTGTTTCTTTTACACTTCCTAATTTTATAATGTGACTCTTTAATTATGTATGTGTTATTTTGATTATGTGGCATTCCACAATCACTTACATGGAGTTACCTGATGCATAAAAAATGATGTATTTTGTTTGTTAAATTGAAAGGGTACCCTATTTCTCTGAGATTTTTATTTAAAATCTAATTGGGGCCTATGAGATTAGAATATTTTAAAGGTAGAAAGTGACATAAGAATAGAATTAGCATTTCAAATGTCATCTATAAAGCAAAGAGAAATAAATTCTTTGACTTTTTATCATAATATTTGATACCTGGAAGTTTACGGGCCATCATGCTTTTATAATCAAAATTAAACTATAGATGGCCAGAAAATAGATTGCTTATAATGACAATAATAATGGTGGTAAAAATTTTGTAGAAATAATACTCAGCAGTAATTAATTTAGATGAGCTCATCTCTTTGGTTGGTTTTTAGAATATTACATAATAACAGTTTAAATACTGGATAATACAAAAAGTAAATGAATAAATGGGGCATTTGAACGCACAAAGGGGAACCTAAGCATTAGAATAAAATAATTTAAATAAAATTGTTCCCATAATGCAATAAAACTACTACAGTCTGAATATCTGAAATTGGCTGCATGTAATTGTGATGTATAGAAAGCAAAAAGTCCTATTTGATTATTATACTGTATTATTGAAACACTTTAAATTGTCCAGGTAATCTAGAATCCAGTTGGTATTTATGCCTGAAATGATGACTAGATATGTTCTAACTATATTCCACTACTTTATCACGTTTTTCCCTCACTGCTTAAACGACAGTTTACTCAGCTTTTCACTGTGTGCACTGAGTAAATTTGAGTCCACATTCATAAACACCTCAAGTAATTTATATCCAAGGCAGTGGCAGTGAAGCAATTATTCATAATGCATAGTGGGATGAATGTTACAAGAGGTATATGATGATCATCCACAGGTATTTGACTTAATGATATTTTACTTTAAATAATCTAGACGCCTATATGTCATATATAATAGGAAACAGCAAAGATGTCATCCACAATTAATCCAATGAATAGTAAACTTTTCCTTCCACAATAAAGTTTCCCTAGCAAGAATATAAACATTACCTACTTATAATTTGAAAAGGCAAGGTATGGGAGCACGTTCAGGAAAGCTGTAACTTATAATAAAATGAAATTTCAAGAAACAAATCCAAGTTTTGAGAGAAAAATGCAGTAGATGGAACAACCTGAAAAGTAATAAGTGATTTATATTTTTCTCTTTTAAAAAGATATCTTACAGTTTGGACACTGAAGTGGTCTTACAAGTAATGGGAATACAGACCAGGAAACGTAATGATAACAAAGGAGATGTGGATGAAGATTGGTGGCTCGTGCCTGTAATCCCAACACTTTGGGAGGCTGAGGTGGGAGGACTGTTTGAGCCCAGGAGTTCAAGACAAACCTAAGTAACATAAGGAGACCCCGTCTCTACGAGTAACCACAACAAAACATGACTTGGGTGTGGTGGCACATGCCTGTGGTCCCAGTTACTTGGGAGGTTAAGGTAGGAGGATTGCTTGAGCCAGGGAGTTTGAGGCTACAGTGAGCTATGATCACACCACTGCACTCCAGTTTGGGTGACAGAGAAAGACTCGATCTCAGGAAAAAAAAAAAAAGTGGGAATGGAGAAGTAAAATAATTGATTCTAGGAAGCATATTCAAGATTTAGTTGTTAAAAAATAAAGAAAAAAGAAAACTTATTCAATAATCCATTCATTCAACAAAAATTTACTGAATACTTGATATATTCTATAATGAATGGTATATTAACACCTGGTGTGTGTGTGTGTGTGTGTGTGCGCGCACTTGCTAGGAAATAGAAATACAATGGTGGGAAAAACCAGACACGAATTGTGTTCTCATGAAGTTTACAGTCTAAGAAAACAGATATTATTCAAATAATCTCACAAACGATTATAAAATTGCAGCTACCTTAAAGACTATGAAAGAAAGGTATATAGTACATGCTGGTGAGAGTTTAAAATAGCATGAAGACATGATGCTTGACTTGGGAGATGAAGCTTGAGAAGAAATTGGCTTAATAAGGCAGGAATGGGAGACCATCCCAGGCAGACGGAAGAACATTCAGTTGAAGGCATCAAGAACAAAAACATGTTTGCTGGAACTGATGTTTGCAGTAGCAGAATTACTTCTTATTGTCTGTCTTCCTCCCCTTCAAATGAGCCAAGTATTATAACCACCATCATATCAGATATTTGCTTAGAAAGCCCAGTGTACAAAAAAGTAAGCCTTCCTCACTTTTCATACATCCAACATTAACACTAGGAAGTGACACATAGTGTATATTAAATAAAAATTAAGTGATTTCATGTAAATTTGCTGAATTCCTGCTATTGCAATATATGTGTTATTTTATTCTGAAAAACTAGACAATAAATATAACAGGGATAATCAAAAATACAGCTGTAGCAGAAACATTTAAAATCTATGCAATTTATAACACAAAGTTCTAACCAAAACCATAACAATTTTTATAAAAATCCTATATACCTAAAAGGACATGTAAAATTCTTAATAAAGAAAAGAAATAATAAAGAGAATACATAAATTTTCTCTTTAAAAAAAAAGTGAAGGTAGCCAGAGGCTGTAAGGATCAGGAAAAACAGCATAAGCAGCAGTTTCAAAGCTAAAATTGTGGCTTACTCATACCAAAAAAAAAAAAAAATGTAGTAAATAAATAAAACGATATCCCTCTGTTGTATTGTGCATTTGCCTGTATTAGTATACTTTGCTTTCAGCTGTAGTTATTTGGCAAAGCTAAATATGATTATGCTGGGGGAAAAACACACATGAAAGAACTTCCACATTTTACTAACACAATTCCCCTATTTACCCATCATGTTGGAGCTAATTCCCACTACAGAAAAATGCATTGTAGCAGAACAGACTGTACTTAATTGTCTGGTGCCAACTAGGTATTGCTCACAACTCAGAGTGCTGCAAAAGAAACTCCCCAGGAGGGTTAAAGTCGTCATGGAAGGTGTTTCATGGACTTAGGCCTGTAATGACAGCTGAGATTTGCATAAACAGAAAGGATTAAATGCATATGCTTTGTGTGTGAGGGTGCTCTAAGTTACATGACCTTAACAAAGTAGAAGATCTGTGTTTGGATTAACAAAGTGTGGTGAGCTCACAAAGGGCCTCCAAAGCCAGGCAGTAAAATCCATATTCATTGAACAAAAACATAGAAACACAATGTAGTTTTGGGATAGGAAAGCATTAAAAATACCTATTTAGAGCCAGTAAAGCAAATGTTTATTACTCTATGCTATATGAAGAGCAAGACTACCAATAAAACATGACAGTCCACTTGTCACACCTCTCTGAACATATACTGAATCACCTTTGCACCGGCTGAATACAGGTACAAACCCATTAATGTGCTAAAATAAATGTATGCATAGTCAACATTGTCCAAATTAAGTTGACCTGCAGTAGGCAAGCATACCTTTCAGGATCCTATTTTACATACAACGTATCCTTAAACTAACAAGTGTAATAACTTGGCATATTAACCTTGACATAAGGGTTTTATCTGGGGGGGGGGGGGGGGATTGCTCATGGGTAAAATGACATTTCATTGGCAAAGTTGAAAATGTGCATTTCCATTCTACAAATTTATTTATCAGTCATCTAATACTTCTGTGGCTCTTCAACTAGAGTTGTTAACACACTTAAAAGATACAGTCTCCTCATTCATTTTAAAAAAATTATTCAATTGCATAGCATTGTCTTTTGCACATATTGCAGTTAAATAAATGATAAAGAACACATGATGACCTGTATCTTTATATACCAACAACTAACCAATGCCAAAATATCTCTGACCAAAGGAAAAGTATGTATACACTAACATATTATGTAAAACAGAAAGAGCTTAACATATTATCTTTCATCCCTTGTTTTGGTTAATTTTATGTATCAACTTGGCTGGGTTATAATGCCCAGTTGTTTGATAAAACACTGCTCCAGATGTTAATATAAAGGTTTCTTGTAGATGTGATTAACATGGCCAATCATTTGACTTTAAGTAAAGCAGATTACCCTTGATAATGTGGGGTGGGCCTCATCTAATGAGTTGAAGGCATCAAGAACAAAAACTAATGTTAGCTGGAAAAGAAAGAATTCTATCTCAAAACTGTAATATAAAAATCCTGCCTGAGTTTCCAATCTTCCAGTCAGTTTTACAGATTTCAGTCATGTAAGCCATTTACTTAAAATAAGTCGATCGATCGATAGATAGATAGACAGATAGATAGATACTCTTGTTGGTTCTGTTTCTCTGGAGAACACTAAACCCTTCATTCTAAAAAAGTAGACTAAAAATCTGATTAGAAGTAAGTTATAAAAGACAGTTTTCATAAGAAATTAATTACTACATACCTGTGTACATGTGTTCATACACACATATAACAAAGATTGATACAAGTTTGTCTTAATGTCAAAAAGTACTCCAGTCAAAAATTTTTAATTCAATAAAATTTGTTTTTGATGTGAGTGTGAACTGCACTACTTTCCTTTGTCAAAAAAGAATGTAATCTCAGCAGGACCCAATTTTTCTATAACCACACTCTAAAATCAAAGGCAATCATCACTTTTGGTCCCTAAGGAGTCCTAAACTTGACTGAGTACTGAGGATTCCTAGGGCTATATTTACACAACACAAATGATTCATATGATTGCTAAAATTCATTCCTTTCTCTTAAGTTCCACTACAAAACGCCTAAATTTTGCGCACACATACTAATTCTTGAAAGGGTTTTAAGGCAACTTTTCTTTAGATAGATTAAACATAGCTTTTATTATACATATTTCAGCTCTAGTAATAATTAGAAAATAGCACTAGTGGCCTTTAATCGATACAATTAATGATGACCATATTATTTGACATAATTGCAAATATTTAGCAAAGAAATTTTAGGTTTTTAAATAATCAATTTATTCAGGATGATTACTGAGAACTTTTGCTTTATTTGGTTTTCATTTTCATACTTTTATTTACTTATTTACTTTTGAGATGGAGTCTCACTCTATCACCCAGGTTGGAGTGCAAGTGGCATGATCTCGGCTCACTGTAACCTCCTCCTCCGGGTTCAAGCAATTCTCCTGCCTCAGCCTCCCAAGTAGCTGAGATTACAGGTACCCACCACCACACCTGCCTAATTTTCATTTGTTTGTTTGTTTAGTAGAGACAGGGTTCATCATGTTGTCCAGGCTGGTCTCGAACTCCTGACCTCAGGTGATTGGCCCACATCAGCCTCCCAAAGTGTTGGGATTACAGGCATGAGCCACTGCACCCAGTCTCATTTTCATACTTTTACACCCGTTATTCTGAATCTACATTATTTCTCAGAGTTACACAACTGTGTTCTCAAGGAAAAGAACTACCAAGAAATACAGCTTTTCTTTTTCTACTTCATAATTGGAACATTGTTGTTGGCAATATGTGGAAAAAAAAAAAAAAAAGGAAAGAGGAACATATGACCTGAAGGACAGATAGCATATATACTTCAAAAACATGAAAGTTAGAACTATAAAGTGAAAATACACTCCATCTAAAGGTCACACAGCTATTTTCTATGGCTTATGCACTTGGAATACAGGGAATTTCTGACCAAAATAGAAACCATGGAACCTAAACTGTCCGGAAAATATCCCTATAAGGGAAAATATATATGTGTGTGTGTATGTGTGTGTGTGTGTGTGTGTGTGTGTGTGTGTGTAGAGAGAGAGAGAGAGAGAGAGAAAGAGAGAGACATAGTTTACCAACATCATGCAAAACTGACCAGCAGATCAATACCACACTAGTGACAGGATATCTTTCATGTAAATAAGAGTTTTTCTGTGACGACTTAGTCCCTTTTTGCCACATTGGAAACTTAGGGCAATGATGTGAGAAGGCAGGGTGGAGATCTGGAAACAAGCACACTCACTCTGTGGAGCAAGCTGGGATGTCACTAATGTGGCTACTAGAAGAAACAGACAAACAAAACAAAAAGTCTCCCAACTTCTGTTCTCAACAAGGACCATCGATTATATGGGCACAGGAAACATACTGGGTTTCATTAACTGATACATGCATAGGGCCTAGTAACATTTGTTTACTGAATGAAAGAATTCTGGCAGCCTCACATGATCTCAGATTTGTCAACATTTCAAAATGTGAATCTGGGCTGTATAAAGTGGAAGAAAATACCATATTCCAAAGGCCTTAGAAAATGAACATGGAGTAGGTGTTCAGGATTTTGATTTGAGGAAGTGACAAAACCGACTCTCCTTTGACCTCCATTCTCCAAATTAGTCTGTGCCACTGCTTCTTGCTTCCCCAGACCTCACTAACCCCTAATGCATGTAGTTTAGGTGCCACTGTTCCTCCAGTCCTTTCATTTACTTTAAGACTTTTAGCCAGTGTCAGCTATTCAGCTCCAAATTTTCAGTCTATGAAACAGCCAGGGAGCGCAGTGTTCAAAGTGAGCCTAGGGTAGGATTCAGAACAGTGGTTAGCGCTGGAGGTAATTCACATAATGCAGACAAAATTCATGTCACTCTCAACTGGGCATAGTGGGGCGCACCTGTAGTCCCAGCTACTCATGAGGTATAAGTGAGAGGATCACTTGAGCCCAGGAGTTTGAGGCTGTATTGAGATATGACTGTGCCACTGTACTCTGGCCTACGTGACAGAGCAAGACTTTGTCTCCAAAAAAAAATTTAAAAAAGAAATCCACATCACTCTTAAGCAGTAGTGCATTTATTCATCCATTTCTCACTTGCATATTGAGTATCTTCACATCTCTAGTTTAGATCAGCTGGTGGGGAAAGAGAAAAAAATTTTTTAAAAAACACCCTGCCCTCATAGAGCTCACCATCTACTGAGCATGAAGCACAAACAAGCAGTGAATTATGATACTTTAAATGGAGATTTGATACTAATATACACAGGATATTACTGGAAACCAGAATATGCTTCTTATGTGGAATTGAGATGGGCTTCCATGAATTTACTTTTGAAAGGAACTTTGAAGGGCCCACTAGAATAAGCCAAATGATGGAAAGTTAGTAATTGCAGTTAAATAATGTAGCATCTGCAACAGCAGACTCTACGATTAACATAAACAAAAACAGCATATTTTGCATTTTTGCAAGAGAAGTCAGCAAGATCTAGTACCCTGGATAGCTCCTCTGCGTCAAAGGTGACTGCAGATTGATGTCTAGCAGATTGGAATTGAGATTAGACAATCTCCAGAACTTCAAATTTACTAATCTGTTTTATATTCAAATTATAATTCCTTAGCTTTTAAAACATCTCATCCATTTATTTCCTGAATCAGGCCTCTGAGGCTGGGTGCTTTCTATATCACCATCCAATGAACCTGACTCTCCTCAGAAATATCCTGAGAGGCAATACCTTCCTTCTCCTCACTGGATAGTTAGCACTCTGGGGTCTCTATCCCCTTTGTGTTTCAAGCCAGGCTAGAATTCATAATATATTGTCCCTCAAATCAATGTAAAACTTCCCATTTCAGTACCCTTCCTCCTATCAGAAACTGAATTATTGTTGATAATGAAGCTATCTCCCCAATTCCCCTATATTTACACTTTGAAGTACCCTGTAAAGGAATACCCCTCAAAGCCAATTTTAGTCATAATGTTTCTAAAAGTTTATATACCTGTGTACAAATTTGTAATGCTTCATTTAAGGGCCCAGTTTAGTAATCTGTACTTTAATTTTTAAGATTTACATTATGGGCATCACATTCTGACTTTTATGGAGCTCATTTATGAATGAATACTTTTAATATTCCTTGGTCGATTATACATGAATAAAATATTAATAGCTGAAAAAGCCAATAATTATTCTTGAGCTATCTGTGCACTAGGTAACATTCCTTTGAAAATCTAAGAATCTTATTGTACAAAATCAGTGGGGTTTTGTTATCTCTAAAATATATTGAAATTTTGTCTGAAATAAGTTATTCTTAATTTATATTTATAACAATGAATTTGGGTCTTGTTTAGAGCTAGTATTTTCCTCCTTTTCCTAACTTCCCATCTGATGTTTCTGGGATATATGCATGGTTTTCTCGCCTCAAGCTTTTCCTAAATGTCTTGAAGAATACTGCCTATTATAAAGAAGCACTCACAACATATTTTATATATTCAGACTTAATGTTTTGGTCCTTTCTATATCTATAAAATAAACGGAACTAAACAAGCATAAAAACAGTTCTCTAAAGGGATACTTGCCTAGAAAGTTAACCATTTATTTTTGCCATGCCTCTAATTCATGTTTGGTTTGCTTTTATTTGTAAACATGATGTAGGTTTGTGATACATTATTTGCTGCTATTGCAAAACACACACACACAATAAACATTCATTAACAGATTTATAAGATTTAACAATTTCCAAGAAAAGCTAATTTCAGTGAATAGGTACATAAATACAACTTAGTCTGAATTTGTTTAATAAGAATGGTATATCACTGATACCCCCATGAAGGCTGAATTAGAGTAGTACACTTAGCTGAGCAAATACTTCTTTTTTTACCTTTTTCTTTTTTAGAGACAGGGTCTTGCTGTTGCCCAAGATGAAATGCATGGTGTGATCATAGCTCACTGCAGCCTCGAACTCCTAGGCTCAAGCAATCCTCCCACCTCAGTCTCCCAAGTAGCTAGGACCTACAAAGAGTGCTCCACCACACCCAGCTAACAAACACTCCTTGAATACAGTAACAGTACTAAATTTCACTAATGAACTGGAGAAATTAAAGAAGAAACCTTATTGTGTGGAATAAATTTCATCAATTGTTCTACATTCTAAATACATAAGATACAAACAAGGTTATGAAGGAGAATGCAGAAGAGTCATATCATCATGAACTTAAGTGACTAGAAAAAGAGAAACAGGCAAACTCTAAAGAATTCATATGTACACTGTGCATATATTTGTACACATATATCATATTTGGACACCAAATAAGATATGGAATTACAAGTACTTCATTTATTATGGATTAAGCTGTACAGTAAACACCATAAGTTATTGGTAATTTACACTTTAAGATTATACCAATAAGAGGTGCATGATTTTTGAAACTGATGGACTTCAACTATGTAATAAACATTTATAAAATATTTGTTGTCAATGATGATACATGACTGTCTTTCTAGTGGGGCACAGCCAGGTAACCAAAGGTTACATTCCGCAAAATAAGGCAGTCTGGTGATGGTCCCAACCTGGTACTACACCTGCACTGTAGTTTAGAAAGCACTCCAGAGGCGCAGCTAGGCCAGGCGCGGTGGCTCATGCCTGCAATCCCACCACTTTGGGAGGCCGAAGCGGGCGGATCATGAGGTCAGGAGATTGAGACCATCCTGGCTAACACAGTGAAACCCCGTCTCTAATAAAAATACAAAAAAAAAAAAAATTAGCCGGGAGTGGTGGCAGGTGCCTGTAGTCCCAGCTACTCGGGAGGCTGAGGCAGGAGAACGGCTTGAACCTGGGAGGCGGAGCTTGCAGTGAGCCGAGATCACGCCACTGCACTCCAGCCTGGGCGACAGAGCGAGACTCCGTCTCAAAAAAAAAAAAAAAGCACTCCAGAGGCACAGCTGTAAATACTTATAAAAAGTCTAACCAGTCTAAGTATGCAGGAGCAAGGCAATATGCCATAAGTAGATGGCATCACGGAAATCTAAGAGTGAGTACTGAAATGAAGCATACTTCTAAGAACTAGCAATGTTTGGAGATCCAGGAATGTATTGTGTTTTCTGGTGTCTGCTGGCAGATAAAATGGCTCAGGAAATGAGGTTGTTTCAGAGGCAGGATCCCAGTCTTTTTTTAAAAAAAAAGGTGGGGGGCCTTGCTCAAATGCTAGGAGGAACAGTGAGAGATTGGGTAATTTATTAAGATACAGAGGAAAATATTAAGCAAGAAATCAGTTTCAGTTATATAAGTAAGCCTAATTACTAGAAATAGGCTGTAATGTTAGAGTTGAATATCAAAGGCTGCTTAATGTTAAGTCACAAAATGTTAGGCTAGAAATCAGTTAATTTTGTCATTATATAGAACGAATGCTTCTGAATCACGAGCATGGCTAAGGCTCAAGTTAGAGTTAATTCTTCCAGTAACAGAAATAGATTTTGACAAAAGCCACAAAATAAGCCATAAGTGAAAAATTAGTTTAAAAAACATTTTTTTACTCCTTGATATTATTCATCTAGTTTTAGTCATGGTTTTGACTGATTTAAACACATTATAAAATATATATAACTTTGTATAGTCTTGAAGAGAGCTTCAAAATAACCAAATTTAACTTTCTGTCCATTTAATTCTATGAAATCAGCCGAAATATATCCTTTGCTATGAACATGTGAACACTGATTAAATCCACAGTTAACTAGATGAACTGAAGAATAAAAGTTAAAAGAAACTAAATTAAATCTGATAGTAGCAGTGAACGTATTTCCTTTTCATGGGAGGAAAGCTAGATTCATAACTTGCGCATAAGCTCAACTTTTCTTAAGCAACATGCTCAAAGCTCTGCATGAATCTTTCCAGAAGATAAGCTGCATAACTTCAAATATGAAGTGGAGTATCTACTGTCTGAACTTTCTCTGCATGAAGGCACACATTCACAAAATTATACTTGGTTACATTTTAAATTTTCATTAAAGAGTTGAGTGATTCTGACTAAATAGAGTAAGAGAATTGTGGTTGAATGGCACTGAGAGTGCACAATATCCCTATTGAAAATAGCAATAAGAGGCCGGGCGCGGTGGCTCAAGCCTGTAATCCCAGCACTTTGGGAGGCCGAGACGGGCGGATCACAAGGTCAGGAGATCGAGACCATCCTGGCTAACCCGGTGAAACCCCGTCTCTACTAAAACATACAAAAAACTAGCCGGGCGAGGGTGGTGGCGGGCGCCTGTAGTCCCAGCTACTGGGAGGCTGAGGCAGGAATGGAACCCGGGAGGGCGGGAGGCTTGCAGTGAGCTGGAGATCCGCCGCCCGCACTCCAGCCTGCTTACAAGAGCTGACCCGCCTCCAAAAAAAAAAAAAAAAAAAAAAAAAAAGAAAAATAGCACAAGAATATGGGACTACCAGCCTTGCAGGTCCTCCATCTCCAAGTCCTCCTTCGGTCACTGTTCCAGTGACCCAAGAAGCAATGGCAGAATCATTCAGCATAAAAGCAAAACATAGGTAATAATACTGTATATTGCTGCTGGGCCCTTGGTTAAATTAGGAATAAAGAAGAGATATACTCCTTCAGACTTTCTCCGTTGTTTATGAGTTTCATATTTTTTGCATCATTATAATTTTCAAAATCAAAGTTTACTCTATACAGTTTAGCAGATCATAGAACAGAGACTCAGTTTCCCTCATCTCTAATATATGCATCAAACTAACTTTACAACGTTAAAATGACATGACATAACATTATAGTAAAATATCATGTAAGAAGGCGTCCAGCACACAATACAGTCATCATTGCTATTGTTGTTAATAATATTTCATAATTTGCAAAATAGGAAATACCTATGTTTGCAAAAATTCTAAGATTCCCCTTATTTTTAGTATTTCTTAAGGTTTATTTCTTTGGAAAAAATAAAACATTCTTAGAATTAGGGCACAGAAGCTTAGTTATTTATTCATATATTCTTTTAACCACTATTTATTGGGCATCTACTATGTGCTAGACATTGCTAACACTGATGAAGCAATACTAAACCAATCACACAAAACAAGTAAAATTTAAACTGCCAAAAGTACCACAAGGAAGAGGAACATAATGCAAAACTATATATAACAGGGCAACCGATGTAGAAAACAAGGCCAAGAAAGGTATCCTTAGGGAGGTGATGATTGAAATAGAGAGGCAAGGGTTCGGTGGAAAGGGAGAGAAATAGTGGTATAAAGGAGATACAGGATGTGAACACATTATCCTTAACCTTGAAAGATGTAGAGCTATGGTCTAAAATTTATTTCAGCAGTGAGAATTAGAATATTTCACATTTGTGACATTATTATTGTACAGCTAAAATAGCTGTAATCTTATCCAGAGAAAGATGCTTACTATATGCCAAAACCAAAAATATCACGAGAGTCAACAAAACTAAACAGAAATTGGTCAATTTCTGTTGTGCATACCATTTGCGTTATAGCTAACTACCAGTAAGGTCCAGCCTAGGGTCATTACTATCCAGTTAAATTTTCATGTATTCCCTCCCCCATCAACAGCAAATTCTTGCACAAGCAATGGGAACTCATTAAAAATTTGGTCAGAAAACATAGTTAAGGTGCAAATCTTTTGATGGACAATGTAATATTTTTCAAAACTGAATATCTGAACCTTAGTTTACTACCAGCTGACGGAAGTACTTATTTATAAAACAGAAGAAAGACACAGCCTTCAGTTTTTACTCTAAAATATTGTAGGTGAGTGGCTTTCAAATTCTAGAGTGTATAAGAATCACATAGAGAACCCCACCCTAGAACTTCTGAATCAATCAGTCTGTGGTGGGGCTACAGATATGGCATTTTAACAAATTTATAGTTGCTGCTATTGCTGCTTAGGGGATCACATTTTGAAAACCACTACTCTAGGTTAAGAATTGTCACTAGATAATAAAGTGTTTCTTTATAAAAGTCCTTTGGACTGTATTTAATATCAAAGCACATTTAAAAATTCAAAAATTTTAATCAAGTTTAAGTTTAATTAATATTTTAGAAGAGTTAATGCAGTGTAAATGATGCAAAACCAAAAGCTGTGCTTTAAGTTATTCTAGGTATAGGGCCAGGAATTTGGCAAATAACTTCATTAGTTAATGATCTAAGCAGAAATCTTTTAAAAATTTGTAGTATCAAACACCTCAGTAAACATTTCCAAGAAACATCTTTTTAAAAAATGTAGCCTGCATGGAAACAACTTAAAATACAATATGGTTGTTTAAAGTAGACTGATAACAATATCTTGATAATGTATTGCAGTTTAGAATAGCCAGCTTCACATTTTAATATTCAGTTTAAGCTTCATAGTAAAACATGTTTCTTTTGTTGTAGTGTTTTCTTCTCAATCTCCCCATCTTTTTTCACTGCTTCTCCCACCCCAGACTTCATGTTTTATTGTTAACTGACACTCCTGCACAGAGAAGATAATATTGCTGATAGAAGCGTATGTACTCACTATAAAGCAAACAGATTTTGTCGCTGTCCAA
Organism: Papio anubis; assembly: GCF_008728515.1. Lineage (NCBI taxonomy): Eukaryota > Metazoa > Chordata > Mammalia > Primates > Cercopithecidae > Papio > Papio anubis. The sequence goes on along the minus strand of NC_044978.1, from coordinate 134,133,539 downwards.
TAGGGAAATCATGCAGAAGCTGTCAGTCATACAGTGGATGAAATTACATTATTGAAATGATACACCTGTGACATATAGTCCAAAACCAAACTCAAAAGGTACCAATTAACAGATAGGCTAGTCTGTACCCTAACTACATGGGGAATCATTTCATTCTTGCATGAATATAAAATTGGTGATTAAACAGGCTTTCAGTTTTGTAATAACTCTTTATCTATTCACTGTCAACAAAATACATATATGAAAATATATTATTTCAACTAATCTGAAAGTAATTCCATTTGGTTGTTTATTGAAAGTCATGTCTAATATTTGCGCAGTTTCCTTACTGTCACCACAACATACTTCTGGGGTGTCATACTGAATAGACAGACTCAAAGTCAATTCAGATGTTTCCCTTTTATTCGTGAAATGAACAAATGCATTTTAAACAGTTTGTCTAAAATCAACCTATATACACAAAGAAAAAAACAACTATGTTTAGAATAGAGAAAGGTCATAGTGTTATTGTTAATGCAATTTATTTATCAGAAGATAATTAAATTAGCCATAAAATTGTTGCTAAAATTCCAAAACGTTCACCACAAGCTCTGTATCATAGCTATATATTTATGGCAAATAATATAGGGATAGATTAACTATTATGTGGCTGCATACAATAATGTTAAATAAAATCTAATCTAATAGATTAGATAAATCTAAGAAGTTTAAAATAAAATATTATATAAAATATATTATTTAATAGACTACACATTTTATATGAAGAATAAAATGTTAACTATTCAAAAGATGCTATTGTTATTCTTTTACACATCATCACACTTCTTTACAACAAACCTAAAAAGATTTGCTTAAGGAAATACTGAAAACACCTCACCATAAAGAGGTTACACATATGCCACTTTTACTCAACACATTAGTGAGGTGGATATATTTAAATATTTAAAGTACATATTCTCTACAAGAATTCTATTGTACTATTGTAGTAATACAAGTACATATTTTCTATTAAAAGACAATATAAGCCAGGCACGGTAGCTCATGCCTGTTATCCCAGCACTTTGGGAGGCCGAGGAGGGTGGATCACCTGAGGTCAGGAGTTCGAGACCTGCCTGGCCAACATGGTGAAACCCCATCTCTACTAAAGTAAATACAAAAATTATCTGGGTGTGGTGGCACGCACCTGTAATCCCAGCTACTCAGGGAGCTGAGGGAGGAGAATCTCTTGAACCCGGGAGGCGGAGGTTGCAGTGAGCCGAGATTGCACCATTGCACTCCAGCCTGGGCGACAAGAGCGAAACTCCATCTCAAAAAACAAACAAAATATAAAGTTAAACATTTGTCTTCTTAAATGTGCAAATATTAACAATGAATTTCAAGAATAGAATGTGGGCAGGGCGCAGTGGCTCACAACTGTAATCCCAGCACTTTGGGAGGCCGAGGCAGGTGGATCACAAGGTCAGGAGTTCGAGACCAGCCTAGCCAACATGGCGAAACCCCATCTCTACTGAAAATTCAAAATTTAGCTGATCTGGGTGGCATGCGCCTGTAGTCCCAACTACTTGGGAGGCTGAAGCAGGAGAATCGCTTGAACCCAAGAGGCTGAGGTTGCAGTGAGCCGAGATAGCGCCACTGAACTCCAGCCTAGGTGACAGAGCGAAAATCTATCTCAGAAAAAAAAAAAAAAAAAAAAAAAAGGATAGAATGTGTAGAAGGATGTACATCCAAAACAGACTCAACCTGCACTCTGCAAAATATCCAGCAATATCTTAATTTATGTCAAAACAAACTTATCTTCCCTTATGTGTTCTTTTCTATTATTCCAGGAGACTTGCATCTTGTACCTTATATTTTTCTTATCCACAATGTACTAATCCTACTTATCCTTTAAGATCAAGACCAAGCAAGTCTTACCTACCCCCAAAGCATTCTCAAACAAAATCCAGTATGAAATGTTATTGCCATGCTCTGAACTCCTGTGATACTCATTAGACATGTAATCTCTTATTGTTATGGGTTGTTAACTCTACACTCAAGCATGAGCATCAGATTCCTCCCACATGGCAAGTAAGTTCCTGAAGGACAGGGAACAAGGAATCTCTCATTCCTTCCCAGTGCCTAGACACTAGTGCCTTGCACACGTTAGGCCCTTTATTACGAGCATTATGATGAGTAATAAAACGCAATAAAGGTTTGAATAACTATTATTGTAAAAATATAACAAATTTTTCATTTTCTACTTTGTTTTATCTAAATTAACATTCTGTGGTATAAATAACGCATCTTTAAAATCATAAGCAGTTGTTGATTCTCTTGACTGTCAAAAACAAAATACTCATAAATCGGACTTTTAATGATTGCAGTAATACAGTTCATCAATTACATTTTTAAATTTCCTATTATATCTATGTTCCCATAGTTTGGGATAGTTGAGATAATAACCCTCAGAGTGGGGTTCTCCATCTGAGTTCTAACCTAATATTTAAAGTTGCACATGCTTCTGTGTTGAAAATGTATTTCAAAGTAATATAAATCTAACAAAATCAAAATATCAAATCCTTAACTCTACTTTTTTTTTTCAAAGAACAGGAGTGTTAAGGAAATCAATAAAACAATACAAACAACGGTTGGTTTGTTTTAATCAAAATAATGAATTAATTTAAATGAAGACAAATCACTCTGACAATAGGTTGACCAACTTCTCTTTTTTCTCTGTGAAACTATTGAAAGGGTGGTTACAACATGGAACTTCAATATTTGGAAAACATTGTGTTGACAGGCTTTTAGAGACATCTCAGTTTGCAATATTAAGGACACTGTCCTATTACTAAACCCACTCACAGTTCTATGAAAGTACAGGTGGCTACTTTTAAGAGAAAACATTCATTTTATAAGCATCATGACAGGCACTGTCCCAAGTCATCTCTAAGTTTCAAGTTACCTATCTGGAACATGAACCTGTTATAATGTTATAAAGCAAACAGAAAGAGAAACCAAAACAAATTATGCTATAGCCTAGCTTAACAGTATTTTAGGTCTTCCCTTAATAACCAGTTTTGAAGGAACCAGTGATAACTGACCCCCACCTAGGTGTCCTCTTCTCCGTTCTCCCTAAGGCTTTTAATAAAACCAGCTTTACGTTAAACGTGTACACATTATTTTTAATAGTCCTTGAGGGGCAGAGAAGGGAGGATGTGTGTTACATTTCAATAGGAAGGTATTCAACTGTAAAGATTTCAGAAATGAAAACTGTTGAAACCAAGTAGGTATTTTCTGACTTGTAAGTCCGACTGACTGCCTGAAAAGGTAAGAGGGGTGGAGAAGAGGACATAAAAACATTAAAGGGCAAATAATCTGTAACTTCTAAGAAGTATTTTTTTTCTACCTGTAAAAATATGAGTGATTTTTTTTTTTTTTACTTCATTTCATATTCCAGGTCCCACGAGAGGAAGGGAAGGCATAATTGCTTCTAATTCTGAGGCAGAGAAAGGAGAGAGCGAGAAAGAAAGCAGTTCAGGATATACTAAAGGAAACCCCAAGAAATTTCACAACTCTTTGCCATAAATAGCCTTTCTTCTCACCCTGGATACCTCCTCCTTTACATCAGCAAGGCTCAGCCTCCACGCACGCAGAAGCACCATTCACAAATCCCTCCGTCACCCTTACCCCTTGCTGGCACCGTGTGTACGAGTCCCTGGGACACAAGCCAAAAGTCGAAGGGGCAGGGGGCCACATGCGGTTTCAGCTTACGGCTTTCTGCTCAGGTGAACCAACCCATTGGTTAGTCCGGAGCGCGAACACACACACACACATACACACACACGCACGCACACACACAACCTGGGGCCCTTGACACGCCACCACAAAGCAGTTGGTTCAATCTAAGTCGCTGCTGTTACTGCTGCCTCTGGGCAGGGTCTTGCTTCCAATCCAGGAAACCGGCGCCAGAGGACAAGCAGGCGGAGGCAAGAGGCCGTCCCGGCCCGGCACTGCGGTTCCTCTGGGAGCCCCGGGCTCCCCGCCCCCTCCTCCCCTTCCCCCTCTTCGCCGCCGTCCCCACCTCAGCACCCGCAGCCCAGGGCGCCAGCGCTGACCGGTCGCCTCTACCTGCCGGACGCGAGTGGCGAGGGAGGGGAGCGACCCGAAGCCTGCGCCAACTCTTGCCTCCTTGGCCAGCGCTCCGCATCGTCCTGGAGCGGCCGCCCGGCCGCAGGCAGCAAACCACGCAGGAGCGCGGAGGAAATGGCCACGCAGTGCACCGGGAGCCGCCGGCCGGTGGGGAGCGAGCCCGCCCGCCTCCTTCCCACCCCGCCCGCAAGGCCAGGTCTCTGCGCCGAGCAGGCCGGCCCGCGGCCGGCGCTCTGGGCCTGGGCGCGCGCTGCTCCCAGACGGCCCCTACACGGCGCGGTCACCTGCCGAGCGGTCATCCCCGCGTCCGCCTGCGGCCGGCCCCACACAGCGGCTACGCGACGCGCGACCCGCTGAGCGCTGAGGCACCAGGGGCGTTACTACCTTGAGGGCTCCGTGCGCTTGTTAAGGCTCCTCCCGGGCACTCAGGGATTTATGTCTTCGGGGCACGGGGGTGTCCTTCCTGGTCCCCCTCCTCTGTCCTCCCTCCCCTTCTCGGCTGTTGGGCTCCTTCTCTCCACTCCCAGTTGCACAGAGTCGAGCTGCGTTATTTAATAATCCTCCTGCTCCTCCAGCCTGCGCCAGCAGAGCTGCTCTGCCCGAGCCACCGCTTCCCAGTCAGTCATGTTGAGAGAGAGAGAGAGAGAGAGCGAGAGAGAGAGAGAGAGAGAGAGAGAGAGAGAGAGGCGGATTGGCAGTAGGTCGGCGACTATTTGTGGTGAGGGAGAGAAGAGCAGAGCAAGAGGAGGGCAGGGGAGGGACGTGGGGAGGCGCTTCCAAGTGTGTGAGTGCGCGGAGTGTGACTGTGTGGGGTGCGAGAGAGCCACCTCCCCGGCAGGCCGCGCTCCCGGGCTGTGAGGAGGGCGGGCCCCAGCGCGGCCTTTATACAAGGGGGAGTGGGGTGGGCTGGGCGGGGCGGCTTGGAGGGCGGCGCCCGGCCCATTGCGTCCGCCGGCTTCCACGCACGCATCCTCTGGCATAGACGCGCGCACACCCACTGCTGGCCCGCTGCTGAGTTTTCATTTTAGGGGCAGCAATATCCCACCGCGCTGACCTGGCCTTTTCCCCCAGCCCATCCTCGTGCTTACGTGGAGTTCAAGTGCATGGGCAGGTCAAGACTAGAGAATAGGGAGAGTCTGAAGAGATGTGAAGTGACTGCGGGGATGCTGGAAATAAATGCACTGTATTTCTCCTCTCCAAGGTTCCGATATTATCTTCTTTCTCTTCCTACTCTAAGGGAAGGAATTACCAGATTCTTTCTCTGCTTTTCCTTCTCACCCACACAATTCACATCCTGACAAGTGTCTTCCTTCCTCAGTAACAAGAAAAGAAACCTGGCTTCTTTCCTTTAAGCAGGTCACACCTCCCAGAAACCATTTGCAGCAATCAGTTCTGTAAGATAATGGAAGCACTGCGACTGTGTCCGAGTGGAACTTGTGTTCCTACAAGGAAGGTCCTACACAATACAGGCATTACAAGAGAACCAGCTACCAATTTGACATCATTTGACTGATGGTCCCCTGGAGAACATTTGCCAGTTTAGAGATCGAAAAGACTTTTGATGCATGGTTCTGTTGCCTACATAATTTATTTTCCCTTGATCCTCTCTCCCCTTGCACTGCCTCATTTCCTTTCAGGTTTACACTGAGTCCTGAACTCTTTCCCATCCATCCCCTTCTTTATCTCCACTCCAGTATATTTATGCCTTTAGCAGGCAATACAGCAAATGTAGTGCATTTAATTCCGTGTGTGTGTGTGTGTGTATGTGTGTTTGCGCGCGCTCGCACTATTTTTTTTAACCCATTCTGGTAGAATGTAGGACCATTTCTAGGTAGAAAATACATCCCCTATATGAAGTTTGTACACCGACATCACCTCCCTTACCTCCTTCCCAGATTACAAGATGTTGTGGTCAGGTGCACTGAGGTATTGAGAAACAACTTCCAGAAATCAAGTGATCTACACTTTTTTCAAGGGGGGGTGTGTGTGTGTGCGCGCGCACACACACACACACTGTGTAATCTAACTGGCTATGATCTAACTTCTGAAATGTGGTTATATTGGGGATAAAAGCAAGATGTACTTTTTAAATGAATCTGAGTGGTCAATGTATATTATCGCATGGGGACAACTCTGCTTTTGGGAGACAACTGTAGGAAACATTTTTCATAAATTAGACAAAAGGAAGATAAGATTTAGGAGACTACGGAGGAGGCGGCAAGGTTGACAATTCAGTTGTCGTATCTTCTTCCATGGCTTGTGACCATTGTACATCTTCAGGGTTTTGTCTTATGCTGGCACCTTATATATTCTCTATATATTTTACCCTTTCACATTGATGTTCCTCTCTCCTAATTCTTCAATCTCTCATACAGAGTTTAGCAAACATTAAAAATGATTTAAGCATGTGATCAAGACCTAACGAAGAAGAGATATTAAGGAGTGTGATAAAAACAAAGTGATATTGGAAAGAACAGCAAAGTTGGGACAAGTGCGTGAATATATCAATAATATAAATATATAGGCATTAAAGCTTCTTTGATTAAGTACTGGAAAAATGAATGGACTAACAAAGCATATTGGGATTGATAGTGTGCCATATGGGACAGCTATTGTTATTTCCCCAATTTTACAGACCAGGAAAGTTAAATTTTGAAAGTGTGTGTGGATAACCTAAGATGATACAAAGAGTAAGTAATACCACTGGAACTCAACCTGTCTTATTCTACTGTCCATATCACCTCCCATTCAGAAGGCCTGGCTTAGTTAAAAATCTCAGGAGTTTCCTTAGAAATTTCGTTTGTGAAATAAGCTGACCTACAATCCGTTGGCATTTTTCTTCTACCTCCCTCCTTCTTATTACAATGCAAGAGCAATTTATGAAATGTTAGTATTGTTTAGGGCTGGTCAATGATTTAAACAGTCTTAACATACTTGAACTCATAAATGGAAAAAGAAAACTTTCCTATGCAGTCTTTTCTGAAAGAAACCTGGTGTCATTGTAAAAGGTAATTTTGTAGAGGAGGTATTACTGAACGTTTGCATCTAGTGAATAAATACGTGGTTTGAGACCTGTAAACAGACATTTTAAAAGGTTATATCCTCCTAAAAGGATGATATTCAATCATATTCAGCAAGTTTGTGGTGTGTTCAGTGTCCTGGTTCTCTATTTAATTGTCATTAGTAACAATAGTTTGATTATGACTCTATATTGAATACTTCAAGATTATATATCAGACCAGATATTTCAAGGGCATTTTTGGTAACCACAACAGATTGTAATTTTTACACTCTCAGTTCCATTCATAATTACTGAGAACCATGAAAATCTGTCAATTGCCTTTATTCATTAAGGCATTACATGAAGCCGACATTTCTTGCTTAATTTTCTGACAATTTTTCTTTTCAAATAAAGGCTAGAATTTATATGCACTAGACCAGAAAGACATGTGAAACATATAACTTAAAACATACTCCTGAAAAGTTTATTCATTTTAATGATTTTGTATTTTTGTTGAAAAAAATCTGCACTAGAAACCCCATTTATAAATTATAATGAACCACATTTTAGAAGTTAAGTAAATGAATTATTCTCTTTTAAGATTGTTTAATGTTTCAAGTAGAATTCCCCACTTTGCAACACTTTCAATGATACAATTTTTGTTGTGATAGGAAAACAGAAAGTTAATGACTCTTTCCAATTTGTTCATTTTCATCTCATGTATGCTTGCTGCTGTTTGGTTCCCAAGTGCATTTAACTGGCAAGTTCAATGAAGATTTGGCATTGCACCATTTGATGAAAGCAGAAAAATTAGGTTGCCAATTACATATGTGCCCCTTATGTGCACTGAATTCCCACTGAAGTGATGAGCCAAATTAGAAATTCCTCAGTAGTAGTACCTAAAAAGTAAAATTAGAGCCCAGGGAAGGAAAGGGAGATTTTTTTTCCCCAACCCTATTACTAGTCTAAGACATTTTAGAAAGAGAATTAACTTTAATACATTTGTAAAGCAATGTTTGTAAATGGAGTGTCATTAAACATTTTTAAATTGCATCTCTTTTGTTCTTTCTGAGCTATGTTATGTTTCTTTGATTTACTTTACACTCTATCTTGATTAGCCAATCATTATGAAAAAATATATGAAGACCATTTCCCCCAGTTGTTTTAGCCTAATGGAATAAAAAAATTCCAGAAAATATTACGCATATTGTATTAGCGTTCTGGATTTCTTTCATATTACTAAGAGGTAAATTATCCTTCTGTGATGACTTTTGTAACATGAAAGTGGCATTATTAGTATCTTAGAGCAACAGGACTAGTTAATTGACATCAAGGCTAAAACTGGCAAGACAAGGACTGATGAGAAAATGTGAGATAGGAGATGTGCAGATTGACTCAGCTGCAGTTCTAGGTCCAGAGAGCACAGAAAAACTCAATCTTAATGTAGAAAACTCTTAACTGGGCAACTTTCCAGGTAGACAAGGCAGAGTAAACAAGACTTTAAATAGAATTATTCTTCAGATATCTGATAGTGGTGACTATACTTGGTAAATTGTCTTTTTGCTGTGAAAATTCTGCCCAGTGGCAGGACAGCAAGATCTATTCATGTGGAAATCAAGGCAGAAGCTAAACTCAGGTGACTGGGTCAAAACAGTGACTGCATGAACTTTGATCAGGAAACTCCACAAGACACCTCGGATTCATGCTGTAGGACAAACTTGGGAGCAAGACTATAAAGGTGAATGTAAGCCACTGTCCTTGTATCTTGGCTACCATGTCCCACATTTACCAAATGATGTAATTCTAAGCCCATTTTGTGGGCTAAGAGGATGGATAATAGAGGACATGGAGAGGCATCTCTTACCCAGCAACTGAACTAATCCTGAATTTCCAGGAAGACTACACAGTTTAGGGAGCTGAACAAATTTCGAATAGTGTATAGATTTGTCAAAATAAAAATGATTTCCATTTAACATAACGTCATTAGCCCAGAATTTCACAATATAAGAGAGGCTTTATATAAATGACAAAAACTAGGAAATACATTTTTCACATTTAAGTAGTGAAATGTGGTGAAAGGAGGCAAGAGCTAACAACATTAATGTTCTCTGAATTTAAGCCTGTCTGTTTATTAAGGGAGGAAAACTGTGTTAAAATAATATTTATTGACATAAAACAGAAAATTTTATAAACAGATTCACCATTAGAAACTTTTATATAATTTTCACATCTTTGTTTCTCTTTTTTTTTTTAATTAATCAATTAGTTTTTTTGAAACAGAGTCCCACCATGTTGCCCAGGCTGGTCTTGAACTCCTGGGCTCAAGGGATCCTCCACCCTCAGCCTCCCAAAGTGCTGAGATTACAGGCATGAGCCACTTTTCTATTTCCAAATGTGACTAATGACATCTTTGGGAATATAACATCAGGATTTCATACTTTCACATGGAATACTTTTTTTAGGTTTAAATACAGTAGTTCTCTCTTATCCTTGGGGGATATATTCAAAGACCCTCAGTGAATGCCTGAAACCATAGACAATATCACGCACACACACACACACGCACACATATAAGGAATAAAAACATTTATATATACACATACATACACACACACATATATATATTTCTGTGTGTGTGTGTGTGTGTGTGTGTGTTTCTGCTCTGATAACCAAGAGGGCTACTAAATGACTAACAAGCAGGTAGTATGTACAGCTGGATATGCTGGACAAAGGGATGACTCACGTCCCAGCATATGGAGTGGGAAGGAGTGAGATTTTATCGCATTACTCAAAATGGCACACAATTTAAAACTTATGAATTGTTTATTTTTGGAATTTTCCATTCAGTATTTTTGGACTGCAACATTCCTCAGGTAGCTGAAACAGCAGAAAGTAAAACCGTGGATAAGTGGGGACTGTTGTACTATTTTTTCTGATTGTAATATTTTAAAAAGTTAACCCAATTAATTGATTAATTTCTTGATGGCTATGGGTTATATAATCAAAGTGAATTTTTTTAATTGGGCTTTTGAGTTTTTCTATTATGATAGTCCCTAGGCATCTATGTGGTTGTAGGCATTTCATTAAAACGAATAGGACTAGACACATTTTAAAATAAAACATCATTTAAATCATACCTAAAAATCGCATATTGATAAAATCTGAAACTAAAACTAAATCTGGATATACAAATGTAAATAGATATAACCATAGAAGACATGAAACAAACTGTAATAGTATTTTGGTACTACTTATATATATAATAAAAGTAAACAATGCTAATAAAATAATCTAAACCATATTAAACCAGTACTACAGCAGGTTGGAAACTGGTCTTACCATCTGTCACTTTCTATACTGGCAGTTTCACAAATGAGATCTCTCTTTAACAAAACATCACAGCAGGAGATACAGACATGTGAATTGTAATTAAAATGTGAAAAATGCATTTCCTAGTTTTTGTCATTTATATAAAGCTTCTCTTATAATTGTGAAATTCTGGGCTTATGACATTATATAAAATGGAAGTCATTTTTATTTTGACAAATCTATACACTATTCTACCAAAATTTTAACTTTAGAAATGAATGCATATGCTTTCATGAATTGAAGTGTGGTTTCCTTATGTCTGGTTCACTTAGTAGTGAGATTCAATTATTTTTTAATCATCCAAGTATAGAAGATGAAGAGGAATAATTTGTATATATTTATGCAGTCTAGATCATCTAAGAACTAATGTTATTGCTTTTTATATTTATTTATCATGATATTCTGTAAATAAAAACAATATTGAATTTTATTCAATTTCTGGAAAAAAAAAAGCCAAAATCATACACTTAATTCTGTGATAGAAAAACTGCCTACATTTTATATCTGAGTGAATAATAGTTTTATAGTTTCTTAGCATTTACATATCAAGCAAACCAAAATACACAGTGTATGAAATGTGACTACTATTAATGTTATAAACATTTAAGTGTTCAAGAAAACAATAGTGGTGCATTTCAATTTTTTCACATTAACTAAGGTTAAAAATAGCACATTTATATTCAAATAGCTCCCAATTTTTATTCTCACTGCCTATTTTTAACATCTTGGGTGTTTTCTCAAAATTTAAGTTAATATTAAAGTTAGCAGGTGTTCTTAACATTTGTTATTCGGGGATTTAGTATTCAAACACATTCATATCCCTAACCTACACTGGGATGTAACAATGCTTTTTTTTTTTTTTTTTTTTTTTTTTTTCACTTTCAACTTTCCCTCAAATGTTAACACTTTAAAAACAATGACTATTGAGATAGGAGTGAGTCATTACATCACTATGTAATCTTATGTTTCAAATATGGCTATCACAAGTATTGCATCTCATACACTTCTTACAATGTAATGTTGAAGATGCTCTGAGTGGTCAGTTATGCTTCTCCCTCTTAAGCCTTAACAGACCTTTGTGATGGCCTTAACCAACAGAATATGATGAAAATTATGTTATGTAATTTCCTAGGCTAGGTCATAAAGCTGCCATTTATTTTCTCGTTGTTCTCTTGAGACTCTTCCTCTTGGAACTTAGCCACCTGCTGTAGGGAAGCCAAGCAGCCTGTGTAAAGGCCCATATGAAGAGAAAGTAAAGCCTCCAGCCATTATCATCCCACATACAATGAGCACCAATTTGCCAAACATGTAGGTGAGCCATCTTGGAAATAGATCCTTCAGCTCTCAATTCATGTACTCCAGGCAACCATGTGGAACAGAGGCAGGCTGCATTAGCTTTCTACTGCTGCATAACAAATTACCACAAACAAAGTGGCTGAAAATAAATGCCAGCTTGTTAGATCACAGTTCTGTAGTTGAAGTCTGGCAAGGTGCAGCTAGTTCTTTGCTCAGTATCACAGGCCTGAAATCAAGGTGTTATTTAGGCTGAGTTCTCATCTGGAGGCTCTGGGGCATAGATCTACTTCCAGGCTCATTCTTCAAAATTTAGTTCCTTTCAGTTGTAGGATTAGGTCTCTGTTTCTTGACACACGGCTCCCACTATTGTCAGCCAACAACAGCAGCTTCAAATCTTCATGTTCTAAATCTGTTAGTTCTTCTTCCACCAACCAGATTAAAACTCTCTGCCTGTAAAAGAGTCATATGATTAATTAATAGGCCCACCCTGATAATCTCCCTATCTTGAGGTCAACTGTGCCATATAACAGAACTATTCACTTAAGTAAAATGTATTATGCATTATGGTAACAGGTTCTAACTACATTGAAAAGGAGGGGATTATACAAGGGTGAGGGTTATTTGAATTCTGCCTATTACACAAGCTTTTCCCTAAGTCTTTAAATCCCACTAGGCTATAAGCCAGTGGTAGGCCCATGACTTATTTGCTTGTTATTATATACCCAGTGACTTGTAGAAGCAAAATAATGGGTGCTCAGGTGAAACAAGGAGTGGAGTATGTGACTGCGGATTTATTCTTTATATGATTTCCTGCAAATCAAATGCAATAGAGACACATTATTGCCATTCCTTTGAGAGCCTTCATTTTCCTTCAGACTACTGACAATCTTTTGTCTCTGATTATCTTTCATAAGTTATCTTTTTTCTGAACTAACTTTAAATATGAATGTTGCAGCCTAAGCATAATGGAGGAGCATATTTGCTAACCTGATACATGAGAATTATTTCAAGATCTATTTTAATTGTTAATTTCTCACCAATATTGTATTGTTTAGTAGTAGAAAACATCTTTATTTGGAATCATAGAAAAGTAAAATTTGAAGGAACCTTGGTTATTCAACAAATTTGCACTGAAGATGCTAAACCACACAAATATTAGGGATACCAAAATGGGAGAAATCTTTTCCTATTGAGATGGTCATTGCAGAATACAATATGAAGTACAATACAAAAGGTACACTAGCAGTTACTCCTTGGTTTCAGGGAACTCACAACCTGATCATAGACATACTGCAACAAACAATCACAGTAGCTGACTCTCAGTCTATTTTACTTTGGTGGATTCTGGATTGGAGTTGTTTTATACTGTGTCATCTTGTGAAACTTGTGTTTCCTAGAAATCTCTTCTTAGTATGGTTCTGAATTAGGATTGGCCAGAAGAGAAGTCTTCATGAGATTTGAAAGAAAAAAAAAAATAAAAGGACAGCTTTATTACACATTGAAGATCGTGTATGGAACCAGGTTCTGTTTTTGCTCCTGCTCCTTGCTGATCTGCTAGCTCACCTCACTGATTTGTGGCAGCAGCTGCATCTGAAGTTCCCTCCACTCCTGAGAGATCTTAATCCTCTTAAAATGTGCATGTACAAATGTGAAGAGTGCCAGGAACTACTGCATTATCACTTGTGTTGTTGATATTGGAGGTGGTTAGAGACAGATGTAGAGAGAGATTGTCTTTTGGGGTCCAAAATATCCAGTTTGTCCCAGCCAATCCCAAGTCCACAGATAGATTTTCTTCACAACTTTCCATTCTGCTGATACTAGTGGCTTTAAGCTAGCCTTAGTTGCGTGGCAACAAATTTGCATAGACATCTTTTAAGCTCCCACAGTTGCATATGGTCCAATCCCTGTAATAAACATCTTATTCAATATCATTTATATTAGCTCTGCTTCTCTGATGGAACATTCACTTACATGGATATATTTTGCAGAAAGAACCAAAACAGCTCTGATGATTGGAGGCAGATGATGGGGAAAGACAAGAGACAAAGGTGAATATTTCATAAATCAACCTCATAATTTTGATCATCTATTTAAAATATGTATTCAATTTTAAGCTTCTAGGATACCAAAGTTCCTTGGTTTTACTCCTAACTTTCTCTCTCTGTACTTTCTACTCTTCTTTTCTATATTCTACTCACATCCATGACCTCTATATTTGGAGTGTTCCAAGACTCAGGATTTCAATTTCTGTTTTCTATCCATTACTCATTTCTTTGGTGAGCCCATTTAAGCTCTGAGTTTTGATGTTATCTGAATGCTGATGACATCCAAATTTGTATCTCCAGTCCTGAACTCCTAACTCATGTCTAATTGCCCACTTGACATCTCTGCATGTAGGAGCATCTCAAACTTAACATATTCAAAGCCTCCTGGAATTCCTTTCAAAAACCTGTTCTGTATGTAGTCTTCATTATCTCAGCCAATGGAAGCTCTATTCTTCCAGTCACTTGTGTTGAAGACCTTTAGATTATTTTTAGCTTTTCTTTTTCTCTTATAATGTACATCTAATGTGTTCCCGAATCCTGTTAGCTTTATCTTCACATGACAGGCAGTATCCAACCACTTCTCAAAACTTCCACTGCTGTGAACTGGTCTAAGCCACCATCATCGTTTATCTAGGTATTTCAAAGGCCTTATAACTGATTTCTGCATCTACCTTTGCCCTTCGCAGTATATTCTCAACTCTGCAGACAGGGTTATCATCTTAAAATCTGTCAGATCATGCCACTGTCTGGCTTCACATCCTCCAATGACATCCCATCTCACTGAGAGTAAACATCATTACATGACCCATCCCTCACCACTATATATTGTTGCAGTTCTCTCTGTGGAATCTCCTGCTGGGTCATGCAGGGACCTTCCTTCCTTCCTTTCTGACTTTGCTCAGATGTCACTTCATTGATGCCTTCCCTGGCCATTACATGTAAAATAGTAACTTCACCCCATGCTTACATTCACATCCCCTTCCAAGCCCCCTCACCTGCTTTGTTTTTCGTTAACATTTATCACTATCTAAAACACTGCTTATTCTACGTATTTATTATTGTTTAATGTATTTATCCTCCACTAATATAAAAGATACTGAAGACAGAGATATTTCCAATTTCCTCTGTGCCTAGTGCAGTGACTTACACACAGGACCCTCAATAAATATTTGTTCAATAGGAGAATAAATCACTGATAAAACCACAAAACCATATATTAAATGCAAGAAGCACATACAAGAAGTACAACAGGGGGCAGAGAAGGTTTCAAATGCTCTTCGTTGACTTTTCTGAAAAGCAAGAACAAATTCTTACCATTTTGAACACATTTTGAAGAGACTTTTGTATGGGATTTTTTTTTTTTTTCTGCTAAATCTTGGTGTTTATGAGTCATGTGGTAACTGAGAAATTTATCTTCACAGTGATTCTAAAAGCAGATGGCATTCATTCATTTATTCATTCAGTCCATGTATTCAGAGAAACAGAACCAATAGGGTATAAAAATATATACACACATATAAACCTGAGAAGATTTATTATGGTAATTGGCTCACAGAAGTATGAAGGCCAAGAAGTCCCATCATCTGCCATCTGCAAACTTGAAGAACCAGGAAAGCTGATGGTTTAATTCTGCCCAAATATGAAGGCCTGAAAACCAGAAGCATCTGAGCGCAGAAAAGATGATGTTCCAGCTCAAAGAGAGCAGTTTTACCCTTCCCCCCACCTTGTGCTTGTATTCTATTTGGGCCCCAAACGGATTGGATGATGTCTGCCCACATTGTTGAGGCTGATCTTCTTTATTCAGTATACTGATTTAAATGCTAATCTCTTCCAGAAACTCCCTCACAGACAAAAAGTAATAATGTTTTGAGGCATGAGTAGTCCTGCCTAGTTGGGTTGTTGTAATTTTCACTCACTTTAATAACAGGGCATGATAATATTAAGAGACACCTTAAGGGATCTCCTGTGTTTCACGCATGCTCCTACTTACTACCATTGTGGAGTGGTAGTCCATTTCCCTTGACAGTCTGTATCAATAACCTCAGTCAACACCACAACTCTCTTCTAGGCCTGTTGACTCAGAAGCATTAGAAGTTGAAAGTGGTCTAGTGTTGGTCTTAATTTCCAGTTGAATGAAATTATTGTTGTATCCCCTGGTGGAAGCATTCTTCCCTCTGGAACTAAGACCTCTAGACCAGCAGAGCATAAATTCTTGAGAACAGGAAACAAAACTTTTTTTGGTGAGCCTCTAGAGGTGATGGTGAATGATGCCACTCCCATTTCCCCACTGATTCTGGACCTAGCTGTTGGAGAAACAGCACTTTATATTGAATGATGATTCAGAGCATATACAGCCTCCTGAAGAATCTTGCTCCAGCTCTGCAATATATTGCACCTAGCTGGCACTGTAATTGAGTCTTCAATAGGCCATTTCACTGTTCTATCAAGCCACCTGCTTCAGGATGATGGGGAACATGGTAAGACCAATGAATTTTATGAGCATGGGCTCACTATCATACTTCTTTTGCTGTAGTGTGTTCATTGATCAGAAATGATGCTGTGTGAAGAACCGTGATAATAGATAAGGCATTTTGCAATAAATAGATGGTAGTTTTGTCAGAAACATTGCAAAGAAAGCAAACCTGTAAACCCATATCCAGAGTGTCTAGTCAGTAAGGCTGCCCCTTCCATGATGGAAGTGATCCCATATAACCAATCTGCCACCTGGTAGCTGGCTGATCTCCCCAAGAAACTGTGACATTACCAGGGGTTCTGTGTTGATCTCTGCTGCTGGTAGATTGGTCACTTGGCAGTGGCCATATTCAGGTCAGCTTTGGTGGGCAGAAGTCTATGTTGCTGAGTCCATGCATAACCTATATCTCTCCCACCACAGCCATGTTTTTCATGAGTCCATTGGGCGGTGACAGGGCTGACCAGGGAAAATCTCACTGATATTCTTAGAAAGGGTCATCCTACCCACTTGATTATTAAAATCTTCATCTGCTGAGTCTACCTATTGTTGAGCATTTATATAGGACACACGTATCTTCATGGGTTTTGGGGGGGTTTGGGTCTGTTGAGAGGTCTCTCCACATACTTCTTCCCCAGATTTCTTTACCACTTATTTTTCAATCATATTCCTTCCCTAGGCCCTGACCATCCAACCAAACCATTGGCTATATCCCATTAATTGGAATTTAATCTCACATCTGACTGTTTCTCTTTCCAAGCAACATGCACAACTAGGTGCATAACAAGATGTTTTGCCAGCTGGGAAAATTTTGGTCCAACAGTGTCCTTCAGGGATGACCTGGAGAAGAGACGCAGTGCTAGAGCTGTCCACTTTCAGGTGGTCCTTGCATATCATATAGAACCATCTGTAAACCAGGCTCGAGTCTTGTAAACTACATACTGAAAGGAGTAATGCACTTTTTTGCTATGTTGTGGTCAACAATGAACTGCATTTACAATGGTGGTCCCATAAGATTATAATAGGACTGAAAAATTCCTATCACCTAATGACTTTGTATCTGTTGTAATGTGGTAGCACATTATTCAAATTTGTGATGTTAGTGTAAACAAATGTACTGTGCTGCCAGTCATAGTCATATAAAAGTGTAACACATACAATTACGCAACATAAACAATTATGTAACATATATAATACTTGATAATAGTAATGAACAACTATGTTACTGGTTTACGTATTTATTTTTAATCATACTTTAGAGTGTACACCTTCTACTTATAAAATAGAGGTTAACTGTAAAACAGCCTCAGGCAGGTCCTTCAAAAGATATCCAGAAGAAGGCATCGTTATCATAGGAGATGACAGCTCCTTGCATGTTATTGTCCCTGAAGACCTTCCAGTGGGAGAAGATGTCAAGGTGGGACACAGGGGTATTGATGATCCTGAGTCTGTGTAGGCCTAGGCTAAAGTGTGTGTTTGTGCTTTAGTTTTTCACAAAAAAATGTTTAAAAAGTAAAAAAAAAAAAAAAAGTTTAAAATAGAAAAAAGTTTATAGAATAAGAATACAAAGAAAGAAAATGTTTTTGTACAGCTGTATTTGTTTGTGTTTTAAGCTGTGTTATTACAGATGAGTCAACAAGTTAAAAACATTTAAAAGTTTATAAAATAAAAACATACAGTGAGCTAAGGTTAATATATTATTGAAGAAAAAAATTCCTAAAATAAATGTAGTGTAGTCTAGCTATATAGTGTTTACAATGTCTACAGTAGTAGATAGCAATGTACTAGGCCTTCATACTCAGTCGCCACTTACTCACTGACTCACCCAGAGAACTTCCAGTCCTGTGAGCTCCATTCATGGTAAGTGCCTTACATGGGTGTACTACTATTTTTTATCTTGTATAACATATTTTTATTGTACCTTTTCTAGGTTTAGATGCATAAGCACTTACCATTGTGTTACAATTGCCTACAGTATTCAGTACAGTAACATGCTGTATAGGTTTGTAGCCTTATATATAGCCCAGGTGTATAGTAAGCTGTACCATCTAGGTTTGGGTAAATATACTTTATGATGTTTACACAATGATGAAATCTCCTCATGATGCATTTTTCAGAACATATCCCCATTGTTAAGTGGCACATGACTATATATATATATACACACACACACATATACACACACGTATATTTACAGGAGATATGTATACACACATACACGCATGAATATACATAATATTTATTAATGTATAGAATTTATATGAACAGGATGTATATGAATATATACATATATGACATATGTGCACATTATATATATGGACACACACTCACACACACATACAGAGAGAGAGAGAGAGAGAGATTATTGAAATTGACTCAGCTATTATGGAAGCCAAGAAATTCTGTGATCTGCCATCTGCCAGCTGATATCCAAGAGGTGGGGAAGATGTATGTCCCAGCTAAAACTGAGAGGAATTTTACCCTTTCTCAGCCTTTTTATTCTCTTCGGGTCCTGATTTAATTGGATGATGCCTGCCCATATTGTTGAGGGTGATTTTTATTTAGTGTACTAATTTAAATGCTAACCTCTTTCAGAGACACCCTCGCTGACATATCCAGGGTAATGTTTTACCAACTATCTATGTATCCCTTAGCCCAGTTAAGTTGAGGCATAAAATTAACTATCATAGTCCACAAATTGAGTGGCTACTATGTACCAGGAGCTAGATACAATGGTGAATATTGCTATATTCAAAAAATTTTAATATATTATTGTTATTATTAGTTTGTTATTTTAGAAAGTTTCTTGCTCTATCATCTAGTCTGGAGTGAGTGGTGCTATCATAGTTCACTGTAACCTGAAACTCCTGAGCACATGTGATCCCTCATGCCTCAGCCTCCTAAGTAGCTAGGATTAAGGTATATACCACTATCCTGTCTTATTTTTAATATTGGTGTAGAGACAGGGTCACACTATGTTGCCAAGACTGGTCTGAAACTCCTGACCTCAAGCAGTTCTCCTGTCTTTGCCTCCCAATGCTCTGTGATTTACGCCACACAGCCACAAACTTTAATTAAACATTGGCAATACAGTAGGCAGAATGCTAAGCTATGGAGATTTTAAAAAATTAAAATACAGTCAAGAGGGGAAATTCTAATAGGAAAGTTGAATAAATAGGCAATTCCTAAACTGTATTAATACTACGATAAATGCAAAATTGAATATTTTGTATTATATAACAGGTATAAATAATGCAGACTTAAGGGGTAGATTGTCAGGGAAAGATTCCTAAAAGTTATTTTATCTGGCCTAAAGTTGAAAAAGTATGTCTTGCTTGGTTATATAAACTTTATTAGACAAGTGGCAGCATAATATTTATTCCATTTCTTGAGTTAGTAAGCATTCATTAATGTTTTAATATTCCAATAACTTAAAAATATCTGCATTTGGCACTGTTATTTTAATAAACATTAAATTTATGAAGCCATCTTTAATCTATGAATTTTATTTTTTATTTTAATTACTAACCTAAAATAAGACGAGACTGATCATTTAGACATATTGAATGTTTTCCAGATTAATGTCTACATAATGAAAAATACTTATGCACCTATATATATGAGAATCTCTGCTCATGAAAAATAACACAGCAGATACATATTCCTAAGAACATAAAGATGAAAAGGAATGACAGTTCTGCAATTTCTCTTTTTTTCTTGAGATTCAATATATGGGAAAAAGTCACATCATTTTTAGTCGTCTTCTGATTTATTTAATTGTATATGTAGTTGTTGACATCAAAAGCATTAATTTTTTAGTTTTTAAATCCTCTGTTCAAGTAAAATGTCTAAGCAAAGAAGATGATGTGCTGCTTTGCAGAAACATTGTATATTGGAAAAGTTGTTTAAGTGATACGTTTAGTGCAAATCCTAAGGCTACTACTCAGGAAAAACACCAATTAGAAATAGACTTGAAGAACAACCAGGAGGCTTAAATATAATTTCTTCCTGAATATTCTCCCTGAATTCAAATTGTTACGCTAACAGGCATAGTTCACTCAATATTTTCATATGTCATAAATTTTTTGAAGCAGTACTATTTTTGTCCATATCCTGCATAAAACACAACCTCAAAATATAGGTCAGGGTGTTACTAACTGCTTAGAGCAAGTACACACTTGGGAAATTTATTTTCCTAAAGACATATCTAAAGACCTATAGGTGTTCGGACTTTCTGTTATTGAGATGTTGTTACAAAATCTCTAAAGGTCTCTATCTTTTATATGTAAACATAAATGAACATTTAATATAAACAGTAAGGATCTTTTTAAAAGAGATTCATATCTAAAATTTTAAGGCTTATGCATTAACTTGAATCTTTTAGAAATGCCATATTTTGATAAAATCAGATTATACAGTTGAAGCATTATCTAGGAAAAGAAACTTCTTTCCTTGTAATTTTAATGTCCAGATTAATGCTGTGTTTATAATAACATGATTCGGCTGCTCTTCCTACTCAGGGCATGAGACTGTGCTTCTTATGTCATCCATTCAATTTGGTATTTTTCTTCTAACGAAGGCACATCTGCGTTCTTTGCGTTAATTTTCAATGTTCTCCTAGGAAAAGTATGCCTGGAGTCTGGATGATTAACTACTTATTGGGAAGCATTTTCTTTTGAAAGGGTGACATAAGTGCTAAAGCATGTAGAATGTGCTACCATATTACATACGTGTTCATTAACAAAAATAAATTTAAAATGAAGGTGGTTTTATGTCTCTAGGGCAATAGCAATTTATGCCTCACCAATTTGCATGAACTTGCATCCCTAAATTTTCTATTCTTCCACTTGGACTCTATAAAATGTATAGACTCACACACGTTTTGGGCGACACTTCTAAGAGGTTCTTTTCCCCTTAACTGTTAAAATGTTTAAGGTGTTTGTAGGCATTTAATCCCAGTAACTGCTGTTATTTAAATTTTTTGCAGAATATGTAGCAGTATACAAATACCTCCATATAATACTTTGTCAAGAAAAAGATCCTTTGATTAGAAAAAAAATCTAGCCCGTGTTTTTTAAGGAAACGATTTCTTCTTTGTTTTCTGTATCTTCAATAGCTTCCACTCTCTCTTCTTCTCTTCCTCCTGCTATTCCTCTTTCTTTTCTTCCCCTGTCATCATCCCTCCCACTCCTATTTCTTTCTCATAATCATAATGACTGCCTTCAATTGGGGCCTTATTCACATGATAGATACTGTACCATTTCTTCAAATGTCTTAATTAAAATGAATACATTTTTTAATAAAACCAAACATAGGATGGACTTTACTCTTGTATCTCCTTGATTAAGTTAAACACGTAACTCCATTTGTGTGGGTTAAGCTGCCAGCTGATGAATAGATTATTTCCAGTGTTTGTGAGCTTCCCTCCAAATTCTTAGAGTAGATTTGTATAGCGTAGTATAATTGACTTGAGAGTCTTTCAGATAATGTATGATGGTTACATATGTGCCACTGTCATCATAAAGGCAGGGTCGTCATTTGAATTATTGCCCTTCACAGTCATCTGTATTCACAAACTTCCTAGCTTCACCGTAATCAACTTGCAAAGAAAGCCGTGCCGTTGGTTAAAAAAGAAAAAGTGTGATTAACAGTACACGTCTCTACTTCAATAAAATAAAATAACAACAAAATAAAAACTGGAGTAGGGGAGAAGGCATACACCTGACTGTTGCTTAAACAGAAGGCATATTTTTTGAAAAATATAACTCAACTGCATAAATTAGGAAAAGGTATATAAACCTAATAGCTGCCACAATAAAAGGTCATAAAATGAAGTGATGAAGAGTGCCGGCTTTGCAGGTCCCACAGAGCTGGCATCAAATATTTGCACCAGATTAATTAGCAGACCAACTTTGGGTAAGTCACTTAACCTCTATAATCCTCAGTTTCTGTATATGCAAAATGACAATAATAATAGTATTTGCCATCATTAGGTATTTGAGAGAATTAAATGAGAGAGTATGGGAATATTTAATATAGTACCTGAACAAGTATTTAGTAGATGGTTATTTATTCTTATTAATATGCACCAAAGTCAACTTGGTAACTCAGTGAAAATATGAATTTCTCCAAACTACTGGGCAACTAAGTATATGTAAAAAGAACTCCAAATTACTCTCTGTAATAGAAATAAGTGGTAAAAAACATGAATTCGATTTTTTATGTAATTTGCCATTACATAGCTAGATTTATTTTCTAGTCATAATAACATTCTTAAGAAGTAATGTTTTTTCTAGTATTTAAAAAATTTTTCTTGAACCCCTAGAATTTGTCAGCTATTCTAAGGCCTGAGTGAAGATAAAGCAGTGGACAAGGCAGGTAGAGTTCTTGCTTTCCTGAAGTTTACATTCTTGTCAGTAGAAGAATGAGGTGAAGACAGACAGAAAACAAATGTATTAATAATACATAAATAAGGTAATTTCATTAAATGATACATGCGATGAGAATAAGAAATCAACATGCTACTCAGTGCATGACTGGGTGACTTCTTTGATTTGCATGTTGTGTTAGGCCATTCTTGCATTGCTGTAAATACCTGAGACTGAGTAATTTATAAGCAAAGAGGTTTAATTGGCTCACAGTTCTGCAGGCTGGACAGATATGGTGCTGGCATCCGCTCAGCTTGCGAGAAGGTCTCAGGGAGTTTTTACTCAGGGCAGGAGATGAAGAAAGAGCTGGCAAGTCACATGATGAAAACAGGAGCAAGAGAGAGAAAATTGGAGGTAAGGCACCACACACTTAAATAACCATATCTCTCAGGAGAACTCCCTCACTATGGCAAGGACAGCACCAAACCATGAGGGATCTGCCCCCATGACCCAAACACCTCCCACTAGGCCCCACCTCCAACATTGAGGATTACATTTCAACATGACATTTGGTTGGGAACAAGTATGCAAACTATATCAGGAGTGTCAGGAGTGGACTTTCTTTGAAATTATATTTAAACTGATTTCCAAATAATAAGAAGGCCAGCTACAGCCAGGACAAGACCCTAAACTGGGAACAAGTCTACTGTATTTCTGTGTAGGATGAACAGAAACCAGGACAGCGTGTCTGGAGCTCATTGGTCTAGGGGAAGAAAAATGCTCAAATAATTTATTTAGTTCTTTAACTTATTTTCCCTTTTATGGCTCACTGACTACTTTCTATTTAATTAACATGTTTATTCTTCATGTTAGAACAAAACCTTTCTTTTATTTATTTACTTACTTTTATTTTGTTTTGTTTTTTTGAGATAGAGTCTTGCTCTGTCACCCAGGGCAGAATGCAGTGGCACAATCTTGGCTCACTGCAACCTCTGCCTCCTGAGTTCAAACAATTCTCCTGCCTCAGTCTTCCAAGTAGCTGGGATTACAGGTGCTTGCCACCATTCCTGGCTAATTCTTTTATTTTTAGTAGACACAGAGTTACACCATGTTGGCCAGGCTGGTCTTGAACTCCTGACCTCAGGCAATCTTCCTGCCTCAGACTCCCAAAGAGCCGAGATTATAGGCATGAGCCACCACACCCAGCCAAAAACATCTTTTAAATCTAGGATAGCTACAATATCATGGAACAAGCTCACTGCACCATTCTGATATCACTGACAATATTAAAAATTATACAAAATTTCTGTCACTAGTAAGTTTCAGTGAGTCTATTTCCATCTGCAGGAATGGAAGTAGGAGGTGGGGGAAAATAGAGAACGCAGAATTGTGATATCCTTGTCCCACCAGCATGCAAATCATTTATCAGTGCACCACTATACAGAAGCTTTCACTGCCAGGGGTCTCTGAGCAAATCATTTCCATTACTAGTGTGTTCTAATAATCCCTTTGCTGACTCAGCTACCTGAATATAAATATCATAGAAATGACTAGGAAATAAAAGCCACTTTGAAACGGCAAAAAGGGATCTAAAAGAAAATGTTCCCTACATATGCCTTCATATTCGTAACTCTTTGTTTAAAAATATGCTTATCATAAAGTCTTTTGACTCTGTTTGAAGCCAATAAAAGAAAAATAATTCCTTTCCACATATCACTATATGCTGTTAAAGCTTCCTATCTTGAATGGCAGCTGTTTTACCCCATACTAACACCATGGATATAGAAAATCTCCTAATATTACACACACACACACACACACACACACACAAACACACACACACCCCAACTGAAATTGCCATAAATATCAAAATAGCCACAATGAATTCCTTAGTATTAAAGTCTTCATTGTTTATTCAATATCGGTCTTAGTGGGTTGTCTTGAGGTACAAATGGGATCATGCGCTATTTATTTGTGATACACCAGAGGCATTTTTTAGTCTCTGCTGGAGTTTCTGTTTCCTCCTGTATTTGCTTTACATATTCAGCCTTCCCCTCAACCCCCAACAGCCTTTAAATACTACTAGCTGTTGAATTTAAAGGCTGGCGTCTGGGGGGAAAAATCCTTTGTGAAATCTATATGGTGACAATATTAAAGTAAAAAAGTAGACTAGTAATACAATAAATGAGGAGCACTGAATCATGCCAGAATACATTGTATCCCTGACAGTTCAAGTGAGATTTGTAAATGGTTCTACTATTCTTTTTTGGAATACATATATGATGTCAATTCATTCTTTTCCAGTCTGGTATAAATATGTGCACATTTTTAAAAAGCATGAAGTTTCCTTGTATGTAGATTCCAACGCTCTTTTTGCATTAATGCTGGTAGGTCAGGTTGAACCTAAATAAGACCTGTTTAACAATCAGCAATGTCTTGCTTGGTTCCTAAAAGGCATGTGTATTGACCTCCTTGCCTTGGAGGTCACCCTATGGAGACAGTTCAGTATGTGTGTGTATGTATATGCAGTGGTGTGGGGAAAGAATTGATTATTTGCATTTGACTCCATTTTTGCCCTCAACAGAACATAATTACAGCCATTTATAATAATAATATTATTAATATTGTTTCCATATGTATCTATTTCTGCATTTATTCGTTTCTAAATGGTGTCAGTGCTTTTCTCTTTTTTATGTCCCTGAGAGTTTGCTTTACAAAATTTATTATCTAGCATAAAGAAGATTCATCATTTCTTCTAGATTTTTTTTTTTTTTGCCATTTCTTCCGAGATAGAAGCTTCCTGAAAATTACACAGCAAAAATTTGAGAAACAATAGTTGGAATATATGTCTTAGTTTTAAAACAGTGTGCTTGATTCTGAAAAGGAGCTAGCATATGTTATTGCATTAATCTTCTCAGCAGCCAAATGTGAGAGATACCTCTATTTGATAGATGAAAAACTGAGGTTTAAAGAGTAAGAAATCCATAGAAACAAGATTCAAGTTCAGAAGATGCAGCCTCCTGCCAAACTTGGGTGGGGCGCAGGTAAAATTAAGATTAAGTTATTGTAGGAGGAGTGAAAAGTGAAACAACTGGGATGAAACTGCAGTTGGTTCTTAGAGCTGTTGATTGATATTTATTTCTTAAATAATGCTGTAGTAAAGTTTTAAAAAATGCAGAACCCACAAATTTCACTAGGCTAACTATGTAATTAACAACCAAATATTCATTATGAAGAATTTACTAACCCTAGATCCCAAATACTGTGTTTCTGTATTTTTTCTAGTTTAATGAGTGTTAATGGCAAACAAATAATGAAGCTCTTTTGATTGTTTAGTGATTTAATTTCTGAATGGTGTATGCATAGCATAAAGATTAAGTAGGGAATTAACCTAAATATACATTTTTTAAGATGTAAAAGACAAAGAAAATCTACTTTTCCATTCAATGATATAGTCTTCCTTTAAATTAGAAAATGATAAATTTAAAGATAGCCCCTTTTTTTCACTGGTTTGAACATCAGCAAACTAGGGCTTTGTTAGGAAAAAATGGTAATTGTAGCGGCTCCGTCAATCCTGGAAACTGCTATTCTATTATCAGCATTCCAGCTAATTTCAGCAGTCAGCATAGAGTATGGGAAAGGTGACCTTGAATACTGTATCTGACAATCCTTGTTTGGAATATTTGCCAAACTCAACAAATTTTGCAAAACTGAAAGCCAGTGCACATTGAATGGAAAAATTAGAGAATTCAAAGCAGATGAAAGTGCTTTTCAAATCACAATCAGTTCCCTTATCTCTCTTCTAGTTCCATCTCTAACTGCCAGGCTGATTCACTATCATATCATCATTCTTTGTTTTCAGAGTCTCCTTTGCTCTCTCTTGTTCTCTTTTTTAATCACTTTTTATCATGACATCTAGTTTTATATGTTTATATAATGTATCACAGTTTCTACTATTTTGCTACTTTTAACTTCCTTTTTATTTCCCTTTGCTTTTTCCTAAATGGTTTATAAATATCAACCCTAAAAACGAGCCACATTTTAAGGAAATAGGAGCTGACAGCAAAAACAAAAACAAAACCCACCAACAACCTTGACTACTGATTTATGATCATTTATCTAACCTAAGCACTTCACAAATTAGGCATATTGGTCAAAGGAGCAGAGAATTCAGGGCTAGTGATTTTGCAGAGGTCTTATAACCTAATAGCACCTGTAAGGTATAATACTTCTTCCACGATTGTGCACTGATGTGTTTCATGGTTTGAAAGTCATAGAGTGACCTTACTGCTAATCCCATGCTTTCTGATACTCTGTTGGTCTCGTACTATGTCCTATCGTGAAAATCCAGAAATCACCTCTGGATAAAAATGAGACCTAGATTTGTACAGAATCATATTTACTCTCTAAAGCTACTCTTGGGTTCCCTGTTTTAATGAATATCAGAGATCAGACAATCTGCAGCGATGCCCTCCTTAAATTCTACTAAGAAGTCAGTCTCTTAGGAAAACTCTGGGAGTTTTGTGAAATTATAATTCCCTTACTGACACTACAAGAACTGTAACATCCTGGAAAAATCTTTTAAAAAATCTGCTTTTCTAGACATCAGATAGACTTGTGCTTCAAGGCATTCGAGGTGGTCAGAAAGATCTGTTACATGAACCTAGTGGGAGCTTGATATATTCGGTGAGTGAATAAATAAAAGCGAAGAAATGAGTGAAATAAATGCATAACTTGAGAAGTTGAGTAAGTAACAGTTCATAAGGTGTTTGGGTTTTTCCTTCAGTAAGAAATGATTTCATAACTCTTCCAGTCTGGCTCCTATATGATCTGACATGCTTATGTCCTTTGCAGTGAATGGATAGAAAGCCACCTTGGCATCTATACTCCGTATCTAAATGAAAGCCATACCACTCTACTCTGCTTGCTCTGAACTTTTTAATTCCCATGTTCCTTCTTTTTTTTTCGTCATTTTTTAAAATTTATTTTTATTATACTTTAAGTTCTAGGGTACCTGTGCACAACATGCAGGTTTGTTACATATGTATACATTTGCCATGTTGGTGTGCTGCACCCATCAACTCGTCAGCACCATAAGAACTCAAACAAATTTACAAGAAAAAAATAAACAACCCCATCAAAAAGTGGGCAAAGGATATGAACAGACATTTCTCAAAAGAAGACATTCTTACACCTGTGTTCCTTCTTATTGCACTGCTGTTCTCTGTTAACTTCAGTACTTAAGTCCCTTCCTCCATCCTAGGCACCGCTGTGTAGATTCAAGGTATATTTCTCAATATTTGCCCTCCAGTCACCAGAATTACATCACCAGAGAGGAATGGCACCTTCCCCGCGTCAGGTTCCATGATGAAATGAAACAACTGGGCCTGCTCACCTCCTATGAATTCCATTCTGAGGAGGGTCCAGGCCCTTACTCCTAAACCAAAAGTCTCCCAGGTCTCTCCCTTTGTGAAAATTTTGAGACATGTTATACCAAGCAAGATTAGCCATCAATATTGGGGATTTCCATGCATAATATTCATGACCAAACTTGAAAGTAAAATTTATTTCTATGTTTTTATTATTTTTGTCAACAACTATTACAAACGTATTTATTATTTTCCTCCTTTAAATTTCAGCCCATGAATATAGCTTTCTGAACTACTCAACAGGCATAATTATATGAATTAAGGTACTTAGCAAACAGATATGGATTCATATTTGTGAAAACCTCAATTTGGAGATGTCAAAATATAGAATATGGCATATTAAATCATATAAATTATATATCATGCTTTTTTTCCCTTCAGTTTAATTGGCTAGTATTTGGAAAGAAAATAACATTGTTAGTACTAGATCTTTCCATTTTTCTACACAAAATATAATATTGATTTATAGTTCATTGACGTTCATAAAGAGAAGTCCATTTCATCAATTGTATGTTCCTCACATCTCTCCCAGGTAAAACTAATTTTACTTCTACTATAGATTGTATTAAATCAATATGACCATTGTTTCATACGTGTATTAAATTTCTGAACTTAGCATAAATTATCTAAATAGTACATATAACTATGAAGCACTGCCTTTACATAATATAATTTTGTTATCTTGTTTTTCATTTATTTAATAGGTTAGTCAAATATTACATTTAGAAAAACTAAGGAAAATGTATCTTATTTTAATAGGGAAAGATCTAACGAAAGACAGAGGCCCTTCCACAACCAAGAGTATGAATAACCCTTGAGAGTTCAATCTGTGGCTAACCCACTTTCTTGTGTCCAAATCCATAGCCTATGTTTCACTGTCAAAATTTCCCCAACTTAGAAAATGAGGTCAATAAAAACAGCAAAGTGTATACATTCATCACACATAGTTTCAGGTATCCACTGCACAGTTTTTATTCCTGCTCCATCTATAGACTCCTGTAACCAATTCTTAACATAATACTAAAAATAGAAAATACTTACTGAGTGCTTTCTATTTGACAAGCACTATGGCGAGCAATTTACATGCATTGTTTCCTTTACTCAGAACATAAATCTATGAAGTACCTTTGATATTTTCCTTTTATAGATGAGGAAACAGTTGAAATAATTTGCTGAAGGCCCACACCTAGTAAATGGAACTGAATACAAGTCTGTATGATTCTTAAGTTTATTCTCTTAATCACTGCACTATATTTCCTATTTGTGAACATCATTACATTTCATAGTTTTTTAAATTCATGGATTTAAATTTTAGAATCAACTTGATTCTAAAATCAAGTGAGTCTCTGTGACTTAGAGAGCCTTCCTTTCTCTGCCATTATTCCAGGAATGGTTGTCATTGAGTCAGAAGCAGAGGACAAGGGAGCATGTTTTATAATCTTCTGTGCTCACATTTTCTTCCCAAGTCCTCTATCACTGCCATAATTTTGAAGCACCAGTGTTTTTCAAATAATTTACTCAATTTCTAGAGTTTTTTAAATTAATTTTCATCACTTCTAATAGGAGTATTGTTATCAAGTTATAAGAAAAATCTAAATTGAAGCAGAATCTAGTAGTAATTATAAGTAATGTAAAAAGGAATAATTTTCTATAAAATTCAC
This sequence comes from Papio anubis, assembly GCF_008728515.1. NCBI lineage: Eukaryota > Metazoa > Chordata > Mammalia > Primates > Cercopithecidae > Papio > Papio anubis. The sequence continues at coordinate 134,103,772 of NC_044978.1, read as the reverse complement.
TTAAAATAATAAATGAAGTTTGAAGCTAAAATGCAAGAGAAAAAATCAGTTTTTGTGTGGTATGTGTCTGTGTTGACTTTGTAATTTTTCCAGATATGGTTTCCATAATTTTTGGTACCCATAAGTATCTTCCTTATATTAAAATAATATGGATGCACTGAGAAAAATGCATTAGCCCTTAATATATCATATATAACATCCCTTTAATGTATCATATACAATATCCAAGTTTGCATTTCCATCCTCAATTTTTTAAATAAAAAAATTAATTGTTCTGTGGGTGTCAAATTTTAAGTGCCAGCTAAAAATAATTTTATCATTATATATTTCATGTATAAAGAAGCAATTTAATGGTGGACATGGTGGTTCATGCCTGTAATCCAGGCACTTTGAGAGGCTGAAATGGGTTGATACCTTGTGTCCAGGAGTTCGAGATCAGCCTGGGCAACATGGCGAAACCCTGTCTGCACAAAAAATACAAAATCTTTTGGGAACTGATTAATTCATAAAGGCTTCACCCTTATAAATGAATTAATGCCTTATAAAAGGGCTGTAGAGAACTAGCTTAGCTCTTTCCTTGACCTTCTGCCATCCCATGTGAGGACATAGAAGAAGGCCCTCACCAGACACTAAATGCTGGCACCTGAATCTTGGACTTTTCAACCTCCATAACTTTAAGACATAAATTTCTATTGCTTATAAATTACCTATTCTCAGGAATTTCATTATATCAGCAGAAACAGACTAAGACAGTTTACATTTGCATTGACAGTTTGGTGATGCTAAAAGGAACATTTTAGTTACATTTACTTAATTTCTCAGCAGTATTTGATGCCATTTATAGAGAACCTACTATGCGCCAGGCATTATTCTATGTGCTTTACAAGTATTGACTCATTGACTCATTCATAGTAAATCATTATTTGATTGTAGTATATATTCTCTAAAATCCTGGGTTTCTATGTCATTATCTGTTTTATGTCTACCTTTCTGCCTACTCTGACACAATCTCAAAATAGGTGCCTATTCTGCTACATTCCTCAATGTTTTTCAAGGTGTTACCAGCTTTTTCTCGTATCACATTTCCTGCGCATCCTGAATGAGTTCATCTGTTCCCATAATTTTAATTTTTGCTCCACACCATTTCTTCACCCAAGACACATATACATAATTTACCAGAGAAGGTCTTTCCTTGAACGTCCTTCGGGCATTTCATCCTGAATATATTGGAAATGTAGATTTGCCATTCCTTGCACTCAGTCTCCAGATATACTCCTGATTTGAAAAGTTGATGTAATCTACTCCTTTACCCAAGTCAAAAGCCCTGATAATTTTCAACGAGTCTTTCTTCCTGATATCCTACGTTTAATTGATTACCAAGTGCCAATCATTATTTTTAGATGTATTTTCCCTGAATATTATAATTTCTATTTAAAATCTCTTTAATATATTTGTTTCCTTGAGCTCCTATAGCAATTACCTTAGTTCAGGCCACAATCACTGCTGGCATAAATTTCTGCCACAACTTCCTAACTAGTCTCTCTCATACTAATCTAATTTACTTTTCTAAAATGTAAGTCTAATAGTTATAATTCCCTGATTAAAACCTTTTAAAATGCTTCCCATTAAAATAAAGTCTAAAGCACAAACTTCTTAGGATTTCATAGAATGCCTTTATACATGGCCTCTGATTATAACTGTAGCTTCATTATTCACTACTCTTGAAACCACCTTTGCAAAAATTGTAGCAGTGAGAGAAATCTAACCTAACTGACTCCATCTTGCTTCTAATCTCACAGGTTAACTGTCCTTGCTCATTCCTGGGCATAGGCCAAACTAACTATGGCAGGAATTTAGTTTAGAGCTTAACTGAAGTGAGGATAATAGTCTTTCCCAAGACTGACTCCCTCTGGGGACTGAAACCACCTCTGTAAGACTAATGAAAGGCCACAAGTTTAGGATTATGGGAAGGGCCTGAATTCTGCTGAGATGTGAACATAGGTAAATGATAACCAGCCATTTTTCCCTAGCTTGCTTACTGCTCAGGAGTCATGTGGCTGGAGGTCACAAGATTTTTGTAACTTCTACAATTGCTCTTGTAGATATCATCACTATTGTAAAACCTAAGACTGGTGTTTGAGATATTTTTCACACTTTTGCATTTGGGTAGACAAATGGATGCCACCCGGACCTGTGACTCATACCAAGGAGCTGACTTAATCTGTCTCTGAGACTGACTGGGTGGGGATCACAGCACATGGAGACAGTTTGGACACTCCTATGATTTCATCCTCAACTTATTAGCAGCACCCATTCCCTAGCCCTCTGCCTGCTAAATTATACTTAAAAAGCCTAGCCCCCATGCTTTAGGGAAGGCAAATTTGAGAAAAATCTCCCATCCTTCTGTTCAACTGCCTTATGATAATTAAACTCTTTGTGTTACAATCCTGCCATCTCAGTGAATTGGGGCTTTATCTGTGTGGCAGGAAGAATAACCCATTGGGCTGTAACACTCTCCCAGTGGACTCTACTCTCAATCCACACGAACCTACTGACAATCCCACAAACTACTTATAGTCCTTTCCTTATTTGCAAACTTTTGCACATGCCGTTCACTCAGGCTTAAAACCTCTTCATCTTTCCCCATTCCCTTGTCTGACTATACTACACTATATTACAAACACCACTAAACACAAACACATGCAGCATGACCACAGCATTCTGGCTAGCTCCTAATGTTATTTCAAATCATCACATATCATATCTAAAAGCATCTCTCTAATTCTTCTAAGTTTGGTTAGATGTCCCCTCTAAATACTAAGTAGGAACTATGCTTTCTCTCCTTTACCATATAGTTTGACTTGTTCTTATAACACAGTTAATGTTCAATGAATATGTGTGAAATGAATATCTGATGCTGATGCCTGAATGTTCCTGACATAGAGGCTTGTCATACAGTGTTTGGTACTCTCTTCTAGCTGCTTGTTTATTCCTTCTATTGAGTTTCAGGATTCTCGTACAATTTGAATAGAATACCAAGTTCCCAATGATTTTAAACTTTCTTCTGGTGTTCTTCTTGAAGAGTTTCTATGAGAAATTTGGAAGGGAAAATGATCAATTGTTAGCTATTTGTACCATCCATAATGTGATAATATTTTTTATATCCTTGTGCATTACTGAGTGATTGCTATGTGTGGCAGGTACTTTGAAAAGGTCATTTAAAATGTATTGATATAAGAATGAAAAAGTCAAATAAAGTCATGTTCAGAATTGTGTGGCTTGGAATTAAGACTACTGTTTTCCCAGTTGACGTTAGCCAACTAACACAATTGGTTAGAATTACCAAAACGGATTCAGGTGAGGTATCTGTCAAAGACCATGCTAAAATAAAAACTCATTATGCCTATGGTATTTATTATGTCTAACCCTGAAAAAACTATGTTACTACTGTTACTTCTTTTAGGTGAGCCCTTTACACTTTCTACTTGCGATTGCTGTTGCAAATGTTATTCCTTTGCTCCAAATACACTGCTTCATTTTCCAGTCTTAGATTTTCATGAGTAGTATTGAAAATAAGCTGTGACTATCATATCATTAGGAAGAAAAATGTCAATCCCCTCTGGAAACATCCTCTCACATACACACTCAGAAGTAACATTCTATCCGTTCTGTAAGTATTCCTTAATCCAGTCAAGTTGACACCTAAAATTAACCATCACACTGGATATATAGCTTTTCTATGTTTTAAGGGTGTGGGGACAAGTGTTTGAGGAGAATTAAGTTTACTAGAAACAATACCCAGAAATTTTTCCTAATTTTCTAGAATAACGTATAACTCCATACTTTGTGTATAGTTTGTGCTTCCAATGTACCCTGGGCACATCTCTGGCATTGTGTTTCTAAATTGTACTACGTATATCTTTTTATGTTTCTGTTTTGCTCATGGAACTTTGAGAATTTTGAAGAGAAAGCTGTTTGTTATTCATCTTTATATCTCTAGTGACCATCTTATGCCTGGAACATATTTGATGCTCAACAAATTTTTATTGGAAAAAGTGGAGGAATATTTTTTACGAAGTTGGAATCAATTTTTTTCCAGTTCACTATACAGTACAGTATGATACACATGTCAGGCTTAGGCAATGAGGGAAACGTATGAAACAACTTTGGTAGTGTTGAGCCATCCTTTAAGAGGATTAAAAGGAGAATCATGTTGCAGCATAATTACATTTTTCTTTGAATTATTTTCTAGTAATTTTATGTGTGTAAATCTTATCTTCCAAAAATATTATTAATTATTGCAATAATCTCCTAACTAGTTTCTTTGCTCTGCCTTTGGCAGTTTATTCACAACCAAGCATGCAGAGAATCCTGTTAAAAATAGGTCAAAGAATATCACTCCTCTGCTCCAAACCCTCCAATTACTCTCTAATGTTGCACAAGTCTGACATATGTGACCCCTCTTACTTCTATAACCTCTTCTACCTTGACTTTCCTCCTCTTCTCCTAGCTCACTCTGCTCTGAAACTCTGATGTCAGGTGTGGTCCTGCATCAGGGCATTTGTCCCTGGAGTGTCCCTCTTTCTGGAAGAGTCCTCCTCTAGAAATCCCGTGCCTTTCTCCTTCACCTCTTTCAGGTGCTGTTATAATTTGAATGTGTCCCCTCCAAAATTCTGATGTTGCCAAGGTGATGATGTTGAAAGGTGTGGCCTTTGAGGTGTGTAGGCCATAAGGAATTCTCCCTTGGAAAACGATTAAGGCCCTTATAAGCTGCTTTATTCAGCATTTGACTCACTCGGCCTTCTACCTTCTGCCATATGAAGGCACATTGTTCCTCCTCTCTGGATGAGGCAGAGTCAAGGAGCCATCTTGGAAGGAGAGAGCAGCCTTCACCCAACAATGGTACCTGCTGGTGCCTTGATCTTGGACTTCCCAGCCTCCAGAACCTTGAGAAATACATTTCTTTTGTTTATAAATTACCCAATCTCAGATATTCTGTTATAGCAGCCCAAACAGAGTATGATAGGTGCTTACTCAGACATGACCGTTTCGGTGAGGACTCCCTTTACACCTTGTCTGAATCATCACAAACTCTAGGAGAGCCTCTCCCATACACATGTGTTTTCCTTACCATGTGCCTCTTTACTTTTTCTGGGTATTACCACTACCTAACAGATTCTGTATTGTACCTATCTTTCTTTTTGTTGTGTCTTCATAAGGGAAAGGATCTCAGGATTTTGTTTGTTTTTTCTTTTGTTTTTCACTACTATAAATTCCAAACCTATAACAGTGTCTGGAACTTGGTAAATGTGTTGGTTATTGTCATGTGTTGACTTAACTGGGCCATTGGAGGCCCAGATTGCTGGTTAAACATCGTTTCTGAGTGTGTCTGGGAGGGTGTTTCCAAACTAGATTAGCATTTGAATTGGTGGACTGAGTAAAGCAGATGGCCCTCCTCCATGTGGATGGGCATCATCCAAACCCCTGAGGGCTGGAATAGGACAAGACGTTGGAGGAAGGCTGAATTTGCTCTCTGCCTGACTGCTGACCTAGGGCATCACTCTTCCCCTGCCCTTGGTGCTCTTGGTTCTCAGGCTTTCAGACTCAGACTGAAATCTAAACATTTAGCTCTCTGACTCTCAGGACTTTGAAGTACACCACTGTATTTCCTGAGTCTCCAGCTTATAGAGGACAGGTAGATTATGGGGCTTCTCAGCTTCCATAATCATGTGTGCAAATACTTTATAATAAATATGTGTATGTATGATCTATATATACAACTAACTATATGTGTGTATATGCATATGTATGTGTGTATATATATACATGCACACATACACATACAGTTAGTTCTAATATGTAGACATTTAAATATTGTTGAATTAATGAAAAATAAATAAATACTTGAGAGTAGATACATTTTATTTTGACCTTCTGTGTTTTCCAATATCATTGTCATTTCTGTATTAAAACGTATCTTCAAAAAAGAAAAGAGGTTCCTACACTGACATATGGAGGAAATGTCTTATGAGCATGAATCTTAAATACCAAAACTAAAATTTCTCAAAGGATTTATTTTTTGCAAAGCCAATATGAATAAAATATTCAATATTGAGTAAGTAATGTAACATTTTCTATACCCCAGACTACTGACTGGCCTTTTGAAGGAAATACTTTTCCTTTTAGTAGATTAATCCTAAAGAGTGTTTCTGTCTAATATGTATGAACATTTCCTTTATAAAGAAAATTTCAAGTGTAGAACACCAGAGGAGTAAAACCGTTAACAGTGAAACATCTATCTTTAAAACTGCCATAGAGTATAATATACCCCCAAAAAACTTCACAAAAAGAGCGCAAGCATTGTTAAATATTCTTTTTTTAGCCAACAGTGTACCATGCTAAACACTAAAATGTAAGGCAATGTCAAGACAATGACAAACGCCTTTGAAAATTTCATCTGTTTCCCAAGACACTACATGATTTTCCGGTTTATCATAGATTTCACGTGTGCCATGAGAATCAGCTGTGACCACTCCATCGTTAGATAAAGGGCTGCAAACTGGCAGCTGACAAACACATTTGGATGACTTCCAAAGATTCCAGAAAGAAAGACTTAACTCACACTCTGGCCCAACCACCACTCTGGCTAGCATGCGCAAAGAGGAAAAGACTGTAATTGAGTACAGCTTGATTCGACTTCCTGAAGTAGTCCAAAGAGTTTTAAAATGAGCAAATAAGGGAAAACACATAAATAATAAGGGCTAGCTGTCTCTGTTTGCAGGTCTTTATGCCTTTTCAACACTTGTTTGTTATACCTTCTGGATAATGAAATCAAGATGTGCATTCCTTCCAAATACCTAATTGCACTCTGTGACCTCAACCTGGTCAACAATCAAACCCTCTACCCTCAACCAAACAAATGTAAAGCCTTTCAGAACAAACATGCCTTTGAGCCAGGAAGACCTTTAACAATACTGTGCAGAGTTATTTGATGCCTGCACAGCTGAATGTTAGTCATCAGTGCAAGAGATTAACCCCTGTCCTGCTTCCTCAGATAATGGCAATGTTGAAGTAATTTGTTCCACCATTTTGATAAACCCCTTGGTTCAGTTCAGTCCCCCTACATAATCAGCACAGTGCTTGAAGCACATGTACAGTTAATATTGGTGCTATTTTCCAGGCCCAGAGATGACACAGATCAGGAAAATGGAACAATATGTGTGTCGGTGTACTTAACTGCACTGAACTCTTTTTAACGTGTATATGAGACTGATTTTTTATATTTTTGCATCAAATATAAAGACATCTCATGGGAAATTTTCATTGTTTTCCTTAAATATTACTGGTTTTTATTTAAGCTATCATTTTCTCCTTTTATATTTATTTGGTTTCTGTCATTTTTGTTTATGTGTGTGGGGAGCAGAGGGTGGGAATCAAGTTAATATTCTGGAGTCTACCTGAATTTCAGAAGTACTATAGAAACTAAAATTTCTTGAGCCAACAGAAAATCATATTTATGTAGAGGAAACAACTTCAAAATACAAAATCACTTTTATTTAGAAAAGTGTCTTTTTTTAGTACTAAAAAAGTCATTTCTTTATTCTATTCTGCAAACATAGCAGTTATGAATAATCACCCTCCCCATATATATCATTCATCTCCTACTCTGCCTAGCCACAATTCAGATTATGACAGGGACTAGATGTCATTTTGAATAAAATAAAACCCACAACCATGCGAAGGTGCCTGGAAAAAAATAGTCTCTCAATTAAAAACCTTGTAGGAGAAATATGTCTGGTAGTTGGTTCTTTCAGGAAAAACCTACTTGTTACTATAGTGAATTCCCAGATGTGTCTGAAGAAAGCAGCATTAAGCTGACATAGATTGACATCTAGGGTTCTATTAATTGATGGAAGATAAGGAACATATTTTTAAAGAAACAATGTGTTAAACGAAGTAGTTTGCTATTTATCTAAGTGGCATCCCTCAGTAAGGTGGCAGAAATAATAAAGGAGATATCCCTATATCTGGTGTTAATCTAATTTTCTTTACTAAATCATATACATTCAAGGATCCAAAGAGGGAACAACATAAAACATTTTCCTTCGTGCTGTCAAGTTATGCATGTAGACTGAATTGATGCTTCATAAATATATATATACATATATATGTGTGTATATATATAGTGCATCAGCTTCCCCTGCCATCAAAATCCCATCCTTTCTATATCACTGCCTGTGTCTATTGTTTGTTCAGATATTTACCTTTGTTATGGTGACTAACAACAGCCACATTTTTCTCTTATTGAAGCATTAATCTTTGTTATGTGCTCTAATTTTTTGCTAAGAATGTGTGAGTCTACCTTCCTTCCTGCTGTCTCCCATTTGAACTGATTTGCTTTGTTCATTGGTGGCTTCTAGCCCTCTTAATACAAATTCTGGCAAACAAGGACATTGTAACACTATCCAGATGGCTTTAGAAGCAGGTAATTTTGGGTATGTAAATACAGAGGTCATTCATCTATAACAGATGGGTGACTTCTGCATTCTGTTTAGGAGGGTGAGTCCAGCTTATTTCAGGTTCTTGCTTCAAGAATTTAAAGTACTTTTGTAGCACGAAAGGAGGCTTTAATACTCTTAGAAGACAGATTTGGTTAGATCATCTTGCTTATAGCAATGATATTGGATAATCTTAGTGATTCATCTCTACTATTCACTTAAGAGCAAGATATATTGGTTTTATGTCAATATTTTGCTTCTGCGAAATAATTATATTGTAGCCCAGTTCCTTCAGAATTTCATCCTTAGTATTCATAAAGGCTACCAGATAGTGATGTCCACTTCCTGACACTCCATGAAATCTGTAAATCATTTCTGACACTTCTTTGCCCTCAAATTAATGCCTTTTTTCTTCATGTGAATTTAGATCAATAGCAATATAGAGAAAGCAACTCTCCACTCTAAATACTTTGTGTTTGTGATGCACAATTAACCTGTAAATTACATTGAGCTATGAGAAGAAAGACAAGATATTTGCCAATTTTCCCCATCAACAATAAAATAAAATCAGTCTTTTTCATGTACCACTACAAAAAAGCCAGGCATTACAGCATTTTATGAATGTTATAAAAAATTTATTTCAAGTTCGCAGTGGAGAGAGACAGTTTATCTTTTTAATTTGGAATAGCACAGTGACAATATTAGGGATATTTAAGTAGCACTTTAAGTATTACAATAACAATTCTGTATGCAGTAAGAAAAACAAACATAGCTAAATCTCAGTAAGTTTTTGTCATTCAATTTTCTCTTATTTTACTTAGTAAAGTGAAAAAAAAAATAATGTTGTAAAACCTAATTGGACATTGTTCCAGCTTTTATTTTTAAAATTCTTGCTTTAAAAAAAAGGCCTTTCTGGCAATGATTTCTTGAATATAACACCAGGCACATGGGTAACAAAAGAAAATATAGATAAATTACACTTCATTAAAATTAAAACATTATTAAAGGAAAACATCAAGAGGTAAAAAGACAACCTTAGAATGAGAGAAAATATTTGCAAATAATGTATCTGATAAGGGATTATTATCCAGAATCTATAAAAATCTCCTACAACTCAACAACTATCCACTTTTTTCAAAGAGATATACAATAGCCAATAAGCACATGAAAACACGCTCAACATCATTAGGGGAATACAAATCAAAACCACATACTATTTCACACCTATTAGGATGACTATAATTAAAAACAAAACTAAACTAAAACCAGAAAGTAACAAGTTTTATGAATATGTGGAAAACTGAAACCCTAATGCATTCCTGGTGGGAATGTAGAATGGTGTAGCTGCTTTAGGAAACAGCATGAGAGTTTCTCAGAAAATAAAGCATAGAGTTGCCATGAAACCCAGCAATCACACTTCTGGGAGTATACCCAAAAAATTGAAAGCAGGAGCTCAATAGATATTTATACATGAATGTTCATAGCAGCATTGTTCACAATCGTCAAAAGGGGGAAACAACACAAATGTCAATCAATAGATGAATGTGGTAAAAAAAAAATGTGGAACATACAATGAAATATTATTCTACCTTAAAAAGAAATGAAATTCTGATACAAAATTTGCTACACTATGGATATACTTCAATATGGATAAACCTTGAAAACATTAAGTGAAATAAAACAGACGCAACAGAACAAACATTGTATGATTCCACTTATATTAGGTACCAAGATGACATAGTTTGGATCTGTGTCCCCACCCAACTCTCACGTTGAATTGTAATCCCCATTATTAGAGGTGGGGCCTGGTGAGAGGTAATTGAATTATGGGAGTGGATTTCTCATGAAGGTTTAGCCCCATCCCCTTGGTGCTGTCTTCATAATAGTGAGTGACTACTCACAAGATCTGGCTGTTTAAAAGTGTATAGCCCCTTTCTCTCTCTCTCTCTCTCTCCCTCCTGCTTTTGCCATGTGATGTGCCTACTTTCCCTTCACCTTCTACAATGATCATAAGCTTCTGAGGCCTCCCCAGAAGCCCAGCAGATGTCAGCGCCATGCTTCCTGTAAAGCCTGCAGAACCCTGAGCCAATTAAAACTCTTTTCTTTATAAATTACCCAATCTCAGGTATTTCTTTATAGCAGTGCAAGAACTACCTAATATACTAGCATAGGCATATTCAAAGACAGAAAGTAAAACAGAGGTAATTAAGGGATGGGAATAGGGAGGAGTGGAAGTAATTGTTTAGTTGGTGTAAAGTTTCCATTTGGGATGATGAAAAAGTTTTTGAAATACAGGTGATGATTATATAACATTGGGAAAGTACTTAATGTCAATGTGATTTGTACCCTTGAATAGTTAAAAGGTACATTTTATGTATATTTTGTTACAATTTAAATAAACAGAATTTTGAAAAAAATTGAGAAAAAAAGACGGTTCAACAGTATTTTCAGCTGCCTGCATAAGACAGATCTCCTTTTAGGAAGTGGGATGGATTGGATTATCACAGTTCAAGGAATTAACTCTCATCTGTGAAAGTCTATATTCCTATTTGTTTTTCTCATTTTTAGACTGTATTTGATTTTGACCCTGGACTACTGTGCTTTTGCATTTTTGCAGCTCCTATTATACTAGGAACAATCTCTTGGCTTTGGCTTTCATCCTAGCTGTCAATCCTATTCTATAAGCTTGCTGATCCCATGACGGGCTCCCTAGTTTTTCACAATATACAGCCTGATGTTGATAAATCCAATGTTACCATCACATGACATGACCTAGATAGCACATTGTTTGGTTTTACGGAATTTATATTCATATAAATGTAGGTTACACAGGGAAAGTAAGTATAGGAAGAGAGCCATGGACAAAAAACTGAGTGCTATTTATTCCATGCATTCATGTGATCTATGTTAAAATTAGAAGTAACTTAACAATTCCTTTAAACTTTCAATGAATGAGATTTCAGTGCACTCATAAGCACTCAGGCTATTTCTCATTATTCTCTTTCCCTGAAACGATCTGTTTGTATTTTTATTTCTTACATGAGACTGAAGGTCAGAGACTTTGTCTTACTCATCTTCATATCTCCAGTGCTTAGTACAGTGCTCGATAACCCTTGGTTGACCTATACCATTTAATAACATAATATTAATATTTAACACAGCTTTGTTCATGTTCTCATATATTATTTAATTTAATCCTAAAACAACTCTCAAAGCTGGGTACTTTTATTATTATTATTAATTTACAAACGGGAAAACTGGAACTTGGATAGTTTTGACACCTTGAAGGTAAAACATCTGAATGGTAGAACCAAACTTTATGAGGTTTCTTGATTCAAGAATCCAATATATGTTCAATGACTTCACAGCTGCTTCTCTGAATATCATCCAAATAACATTGTTAGGGGAGAACACTTTATCCATATCTTTCACTTGTATTTCCACATTAAGGAAATGGAATTCATTCTGCCTCAAGGGCAAAGGTGTGATTCAAGTGATTGGTTAAACTGAGAAAAACATACTGAACATTGATCATGCTCTGCTCAAATCAGCTCATCCCTCTTTTCCTCTGGGATCCAGATGCCCACAGATGGCACAAATTCTCCTTGGTAAGTAAGGAGTAATTCTAGTTAAATTTGGGGTTCAATTAGGTGCTCACTTAGCTTTTGTGTTAGATACATTTTCCGATTGTAAAGCAGTAAATATAGTAATTAAGTGGACACCTTTTTCTCCATCTTACTTCCAATTTCTTACTAATTTTTCAGATTCCATGCAAGATGTTATTTATTAGACCCTCACAAAGGTCCCAACGACCTTGAATAACTCAGGTTATTTTAAGAGTGATGTGGAGAGAGGATAAGTTGTGTAAAGATATTGGTCAGAAGAATCTTTAACTCTGAACTTCAGTGATAGCATCTGGAAGTTGTGACTGTCTAAAAGGCATCTAATAGCCACACAGAAATAATTCTGATTTTCATCTTATTATTAATTACCCAAGAGAAGTCAAGCATGTGTAGGGCTCCATCACTGGCATAGACATTAAAAGGATTCTCAAGGTACTGTTAGGTAACTAGGTGATCTTTATTTGTCCTAAAAGTAACAAGAGGTACAAGGCACCTTCCTAGTGAAGTTTAGTACTCAGCCAATAAGGTAAAGAAGGTATTGTACTTTCTTGCCATTCAATCAGTGGATTCCAGGTACCTAAAAAATTATATCTGATGTTACATGCTCATTATATTTAATGAAATCATGCCTTATTTTTTAAATTTTAAAAAGCTTTATTTTAAAAATGCAACTATGTCTTACTTCTTCTGACATACATATTTATTATGTAAAAATCACATAGAAAAAAATCTATATGATGTTTGGTGCACTTTCTCTTTTTTGTAGAAAGTTATACTGTTGGTGGGAATGTAAATTCGTTCAACCATTGTGGAAGATGATATGCCAATTCCTCAAAGATCTAGAACCAGAAATACCATTTGACTCAGCAACCCCATTATTGGGTATATACCCAAAGGAATGTAAATCATTCTATTACAAAGATTCATGTACGCATGTGTTCATTGCAGCACTATTCACAATAGTAAACACATGGAATCAACCCAAATGCCTATCAGTGGTAGACTGGATAAAGAAAATGTGGTACATATACACCATGAAATACTATGCAGCCATAAAAAAAAAGAATGAGATCATGTGCTTTTCAGGGACATGAATGGAGCTTGAAGCCATTGTCCTTAGCAAACTAACACAGGGATGGAAAACCAACACCACATGTTCTTACTTATAAATGGGAGCTGAACAATGAAAACGCATGGACACAGGGAGGAGCAAAACACACATTGCGGCCTGTCAGGGAATGGGGTTGAGGAGGGAGAGCATTAGGAAAAATAGTTAATCCATGGTGGCTTAATACCTAGGTGATGGATTGATAGGTACAGCAAACCACCGTGGCACACATTTACCTGTGTAACAAACCTGCACAACCTGCTCATGTACCCCACAACTTAAAATAAAAATAAATTTTTTAAAAAAAAGAAAGTTTTAACACATTGCTTGAACAACTTTATGATCAAATTTTTCCTTCATGTAACTATGATATTATTTCATATAATCTCTTCTTTTCTGTAAAGCTTCTTCCATTATATTAGGCAATGTAGGAATAAACCAAGTTCACTTTAAAAATAAGCATTAGACTAAATCAGTTATCTAAGTTCATAAAATATTCCTGATTTGAATTTTATTTTCTGCTAAGATTATATATTGAAGTTGATACTTCAATTTATATAATGTAGAAAATTTCTTAAACTCCCTTCCTAGTACAAATATTCCATTGTTTTCTGAATTGTACAGTGTATTTAATCCTGAACTCAATAACTTGCAACAAATTTTTCCACACCAGGTCCTTTGTTTGTTTAATATACTTGACATATAAGAATAACTCAAAGGAGTTAATTGGGAAACACTAGCAACTAAAAAAAAAATCTTGCCAGGAACTTTATTTCCCTCAAACTAAAATCTATTTCTGATGACAATATATACAGGCAAAAAAATTTCTATATATTGTTATGAAATCCAAAGACATTTTCTACTTTCTGTTTTACTGTCAACAGCTAGATTGGATTTTGCAGAGGTTAAAAACTTACAACATATATGATTTCTAAATCAGGGTTTCAAAAATTTTGAATAAATACATTAATCAAATTTAGTTACTACAGGACTGATCAGAGTGATCTATAGACTGATATGTGTTGCCATTCCTAGATGGAGATAATTGTGTGGGATTCCCCAAACTTTTTTGACCAAACATCTTGGGAGATAAGTTTGAAAAAACTCAGTTTAAAAAATACTGTTTTAAATAATCAACCTTGAGTGAGAAGTATTGACATGTATGTAAACCAAGTTTACTTTTCAATTTCATGTAAAGGTATGATTAGAAGCTAAGTGTATCAGTTTGGATTGTATATACTTAACGATGCCATTAAATTATTATGATGTATATAACTTATAGCTTAAAGACTCTGATAAATTTTTAGAGCATCTCAATGATATCGTAACTATTGGTATCCCAGTTTTCATACAGCCAAACCATAGCCAGATAGAAATATGATGGCTTTTAAAAAAAGAATAAATAATGTAACAAGAAAATTTTGCAAGGAACTAACTAGTAGCAAAAAGTAGTATCCTGACCAAAGGTTACACACCAAATTTAATATAGTATGCAAGCAATTTGACCTAGAAACTTTTCCCCTTGATTTAACTTGATTTATTCAGACAGATGTCTACGCCACTTGAGAGAACATCTCTTATAAAAATCTAAAAACTACTAATGAAAGGTAACTATGATTTGAATATTTTGTACATTTTTCTCAATGTAGTTTTTAGCTATTGTGGTATAGAGAATTATTTTTTTAAAAGATTGTCTTGTTAAGTTGACTTTTTGTGTATGGTAATTTGTCTATAAATTGTCATCAAATTACAAAACAACAACAAACCAAACATGTATTTTATTAATTATGTGATATATTTTTTACCCTAAAATAATTACGGACAAATGCCTTAAATAAATAATTGTGCTAAAGCAAAGCTAAGATTTTTTTATATTTATTTTAATTTAAAATAAAATTTCCAATGTATAAACAGAATTGGTTACCTGACAAATATGCTTTCTGTTTCTGAAAAAAAAAAAAAAAAAGCATTTTCAAATAACTTTCTACTTGTTCTAAAGAAAATAATATTTTACGTAAATGGCCTAAAAACTCTAAAACATTATATTGTCTACTGAGAAAATAAAGTCTGGAGTAGAAGATCAATTTGCTTCCAGTTCACATACATGTAAAAATGAAAAATTATATGTATACTAGGCCAACCCAGTATTTCATGTTTCCTCATGGAATTAGAGGACAAATAGGAAAAAAAAAAGCCACTATTGTGAGTTTCAAATGCTTATACTAAATTTATTTATTTGATATTTTTATTAGACATATGAATATGCTGCAAAAACAAACAAACAAGCAAACAAATAAAAAAACCATAATACCCCCCAAAACCTCCCCTCCACACATACACACAAAATCCTTGGGAATTATACACTTTAAAGCAATTTACATTTTAAAAGGTATCTACAGGTCTCTAAACATATGGCCAAATATCTAATAGTTCTCTAAGTATAAGACAGAGTAATTTTTCAGAGCACAGTCTTTGAGGCAAACAGTTCTGGTTGCTAAGCCTGACTCTGCAATTGATCTATGTGACCTTAGGCAAATTACAACTTCTGTAAGCCTCAGTTTTTCCATTTAATATACTTAGTATAAAAATATTTGTCTTTTCTTCAGGGATTACTATAGGTATTCGATGAGGCAATCATAGTAAATATCAATTACTACCATTTAATTTGTACTTAGTGTCTCTCAGTAATTATCTAAGACATATTGAATATAAAGTGCTTAGCAGGATGACACATATTCATAAATACAAGCAAATTTATTAAATGAATATAATTTTGTATACAATAAAAATTATACTCCCAATAGTGAACATTGGAATAAAATATTATGTATTGCTATAATTTAAAATATAGTTATTATTCCAGCAATTTTACTTCTCACTCTATGCCCCAAAGAATTGAAAACAGTGACCCAAACATATATTGTACACCAATGTTTATAGAAGCATTATTTATAATATCCAAAGGATAGAAATAACTCAAATGTCAATCAACAGATGAATGTGGTAACAATTGGAAAGTGGTATAGAGAAACAATGGAATATTATTCAGCCTCAATTCCGATACATGCTGCAACCTTGAAAACCTTACCCTATGTGAAATAATCGAGATACAAAAGAACAAATACTGTACAATTCCACTTATATGAGATGCCTAGAATAGGCAAACTCACAGAGACAGAAAGTAAAATGATAGTTTCTAGGGACTGAGAGAGAAGAGGGAATAGGGAGTTATTGTTTATTGGATACAAAGATTCTATTTGGGATGATGCAAAAGTTCTGGAAATGGAGAGTGGTGATGGTTACACAACATTGTGAATGTACTTAATGCCATTGAATTATACACTTAAAAATAGTTAAAAGAGTAAGCTTTGTGTTATGTATATTTTAACCACAATTTCAAATGTAAAAGATTATTAAAACAGTCAAAGATAGCAATCTGTTTAAAGACTGTTTGAAGGCAGTTTTATATTTATTCCTGTTTTGTGTTTTTGAGAGCCTGGTGTATTTCTAGCACCAACATTTCCCCACATTGGATATTGATGATTCAAGGGTATGGGGCTGTGCCACACAGATTCATCTTTAGAACAGAAACTCTTCAGCAGCTGCTGAAATGTTAGGGTCTGACAACCCTCAGTTCTCAGCCCTGTCAGAAAATTGCCTTCAGGTGGAGAGCTATCTTGCTTGTGGTCAGACTCCCTTTCCAAGGAGAATTTCCATCCAATAAGCAGTGAAAGAGGGAATAGAAAAACCTGTCTCCTAGCCATGACATGGGACAACTTGAGAGAGTGACATTTGGAGCTCCACATAGGATCCCCTGAGGTGTTCGTTGAAACCACACTGTAGTCTAGCTTCTCCCTCTGTTCAATCTTGTTTCATTATCTGCCTTTCAACAGATATTGAGTCTAGCACTCCCTACTAAACTTCTTTAATGCTCACTTCCCTCTCAGAGTAACTATTCATTGAAGAAAAGAGAATACTTAAACATTTTTAGGTCACTGGACACAAGGTCCTTGTTGACATTGAACTCTAGGGAGTTAAAGTGCCATCAAGAGCCCTCTGTTGCAGGAAGGCAAATATAGGGTTAGTATCAAATGAAGTCTTGGCCAAAGTCTGGCTTACAATGGTCCACTCTGTTCATGAATCCTGTTCAGTGCTAATGGTCCCACTTGGCCAATGCCTGGCTTACAATGGTCCACTCTGTTCATGTACCCTGTTCAGTGCTAATGGTCCCATTTCAAGTATATTCTTAAGGAAGGGGCACATTAGCACTGAACTCTGTTTAAGTTAAGCAGAACCTCTAAACTGTTCTCCCCGTCAAGACTGCACATCACAAACAACTTTGTATTGCTTAAGGAATGGCAGAAATTATTATCCTAAAGGAGACAGGGCTGGTAGTCTCTGCCCTATCCAGGAACCCCTACAAAAGCAGGTGGCTCCTGGATGACAACAGTCAGCTACTGACTCAGTTAAAATTATAGCCCCATTGCCTACTTGCCTTTGCTGTTCTAGATGGGCTATTTTTGTGAGCACAGATAAACACATCCTCGGGTTCATGGTATGAGGCCTTTGATCTGAAAAATGTGTGTGTGCTTTTAACTCTTCAGAAAAGCAGAAAAGAAACAATTAACATTTCCTTGGAAGTGATGATAGCATACATTTGCAGTCTTGGCCAGCACAATGTTAACACTTTCTCTATCAAAGAAATCTGGACTGGCCGCACATCCTGAAGAACATCCTGCTGGCACGTTGTACTGCTGACATCATGCTAATCGAACCGAATAAATAAGAAATGACAAGTATATTGGAGGCTCTAGTAAGACAGATGTGCTCCAAAGAGTAGGGAATAAACAAAAAAATTTTCAGGGGCCTGCCACATCCCTAACATTTTTAAAGGTCATGTGGTTTAAGGAATGTTGGGCCAACGCCAAAGAAAAAGAAAAATTATTGTACCTCACGTATCCCACTACAAAGAAGAAAGCATGTCACCTGATAAGATCTCTTAGGTTTTACAGGCAGCATACGCCAAAACCCAGGAATATTACTCTGGCCTCTGTACTGGGTGGCATGAAAAGTTGTGAACTATGATTAGAGCATGGAGCATGAGAAGAATCCAGCAGCAGATCCAGGCTAGAAAGGGCAAGGACCTTGGCCACTTAGGACACGTGACCCAGTAGACCCTGTGATATTAGAGGTATCTTCAGAGAGAAAAGATGATGTGTAAGGTTCATGACAAGCCCAATAAGGTCATCAACATAGTCCTCTATGATTCTGAAGTCATCTGCAGAGAAGAATGCTTCACCTTTTGAAAAACAACTCTGGGTGTGTTTTAGGGTTCTGGTAAAGATGAGGTGCCTGACCATGGGTCTTTAAGTGAACATGTGGCCAGAACTGTCCAACATAAGCCAGTTCTCTGTCAGGCTCACCAGTTCAGCAAAGGGGGACTGCCCTTAATCATGAAAAGACTTTAGAGCTGTGTTTAGCAAGGGATTATAGGGAGAAATATGTTTAGCCCCAGGGTATCCCTTTAAGCAAGTCTTGGTTAATAAGATAGTTCTACATATCTAGCCTTTTTTTTTCTTTTTTTTTTCTTTTTTGAGATGAGGTTTCACTCTTGTTGCCTAGGCTGGCTCGCAGTGATGTGATCTCAGCTCACTGCAATCTCTACCTCCTAGGTTCAAGTGATTCTCCAGCCTCAGCCTCCCAAGTAGCTGGGAGTACAGGCACCACTACGCCCAACTAATTTTTGTATTTTTAGTAGAGATGGAGTTTTGCCATGTTGGTCAGGCTGGTCTCAAACTCCTGACATCAGGTGATCCACCTGCCTCTGCCTCCCAAAGTGCTGGGATTACAGGCATGAGCCACGGCACTTGGCCCATATCTAGCCTTTCAAGAGCCAGCAAAGCCTGTCTGTAAGATACTGGATGATAAGGTACCTTTTCAACAAATCATCCATTTAATTCATGGAGAGCATTCTTTTGGTGTATTAGAATTTATGTATAATTGAAGCACTCCACTTAGAAAATTGATACTAGCACCCACTTGTATTCTGATAGTCGGTGACAAAACACAGATCAAAATAATCTCATTTTTCTGTGTTTTAAATTTCAAAATTACATTATTTCTGCTATTATTATCTACTGTTTACATTGCAAACACTATTCTATGCCTTATATGCAAAATAGCCTAGAACTAATCTTGCAAGATATACATCAGCCTATCCTCAAAATAACCTTACAAGATAGATACCATTAACTCTCATTAACATTTGCAAATACTGAGCCTCAGAGGGATTCAAACTTTGCCTGTAATTACCCAACTTACAAGTGGCAGAACTACTATGAACGTGAATCCACACGTTACTAAAATTCCCTGAAATTTTCATTTTCTCAGAAGTTGTAATTTAGTCCTAACTAAGAAAAACTAAAATAATGCCCTAAAAGCATAAAGTTTTTTTACATTAACCAGACCAGGAATTACGATGTAGTGGTAGAAGTAGTAAAAGCAAAACCTGAATTGCAAAAAACGAGAACAAAGAATAGGTAGGAAATAGCTACAGCATGGATAAAAATCTCCTTCAAGAAGCATGGGCTTGTAGAGATTATATGGTAGCTGGAGATGCAGCTTGGATCCAAGAAAGTTATTTGCAGTAGTGTATGAATTTTATTTTGTTTTGTTTTTGTAAAAGTAGAGTAGGCCATGCCTGTATCCTGATTCAAAGGATTCCCTAGAGAGAAAGAGACTGAAGAATAGAGAAACAGAAGGAAAAGTTAATGAAGCAAGTTCTCTAAGAAGACAGAAAAGAGTGAAATGTGGCAAATCTCTGATACAAAGTTATACTTCTTCACTGCAGTGCTTCTCAATGCCAGGTTACCACACCAGGTTCAGCCTCACTTGAGAATTACTAGCTTTAGCAAATTATCAAGCTCCATTCAAGACCTGCTGAACTGGAAATTCTCTGGTAAAGCCCAGCAATCTAAGGTTTAACAAGCCTTCCAGGTGATTCTCACCTATACTAAAGTTAGCAGACCACTGCTGCATTGTGTTAACAGGCAAGAAAAAAAGCCAGGTGCAAATGGACGTGGGCTTACAGGGATTCAGCAGAGAAAGTTTTGGTGGAGTTTCCCATCTATTGTATCTCTCAGTCATTAGGCATTTTCTACCTTCAGGACCTACTTTTTCCACACTCCCTCTCCCCATCCAGCAAAAAGGCAAGAATTTTAGCTGACTTCTCTTTGAAAATTAAGACTCAAAAGAGGATGGGAAGCTATCGCGATCAAAGCCCAAGGAGTTCAAGGCTGGGTTACACAACCATCAGGTCAGCAAGGGCAGAGCAGAGTAGGTCCCAAAACCCATGGCAGATCCTAGGGTGACTTTTCTTTTTAAGCTAAGTGCTATCTTAGAAAGGAGAGAAGGTTAGTTTAGTCTGAAAGTCTGAGAATTTTTATCTAAAGAGATTAAACCTTACATTAAAACACTATTACGCTTTTGCTCAAACTATGTTTAAAATGAATTTGGGCAATCCCCCGCCCCCAACCCAGCCCACCCCTGCTGCAACACACAGAAAGTCCAGGTTTCTAAGTTCAGACTGGTAGTAGACAAAAATAAGTGGACTATATTTTTGCTTTAGATTTAAATTGTAGTGTGAGTAAATCTGTGACACCATTTTCTATATTTAAGAAAGTAACTTACATAAATTAGAGGGAAAAAAAGAGATGCAATGTTCAAGTTAATGCATATTTCACCATGATATTCTTGGCAAAATTATTAATATAAATTTATATAAGTTTATTATGTATTATATAATGAACATGAAAATCCTTTAGAGGGTAAAAATGTATTTTTTTTCTGTGACAGAAGAATATGCATTAAAATGCAGAAGAGAATAGAAACTACCTGAATCAATTAAACTTAAAAATTAGTCAAATACATTTTAAGGAACATAAATAGCGTAAATGTAACAAATTTGTTAATTAAAAAGCCTTTTTTGTGTACTGTGATATGATGTATATGTTAATACTCAACATAGAGGACAATCTGTTTTTTTAGACTTGTGTTGTATACACGTATGATATCCATACCAATTAAATGGTTACACAAGTTTGAATGTGTCTAATGGATGTTAACTTACATGCAAGTTCTATACAGAATGAAACAAAACCAAGAGTGTTCAAAGCAGGATATTTCTAGAAAAATGCTGCAAAAATTATTATAGGAAGAAGAGGATGCCAGATTGCAAAATTTAAGGGATTGTCTGTTGCCCAAGAAAAATCAGCATTTTAAAACAAAAACCCAATTTAAAAAAAGATGTTTTTGTATCAGAACAGAGTATTTAAGTGTAAGCATATCTTCTTTGCAACCACAAAGATAAATTTCATATACAACTTGACCACCATTTACTTTCTCTCTCCTAGACTTCAAATTAATTTGCTACATTTGATTTTTTATCAGCTTGGGTGAATTTATAATGAATTTATAATTGCATTTGTGATGTAATGGGTTGGACAATTCTGATAACGGAAAAATTATGTTATCTAAAGGAGACAATAAAATTATATGTTGGTAATGAGAATGGGATTTTGCTTGTACCATTCTGTACCCTGCTGCAATCTTGCATCAAGCCCCTTTGAGTTACACATGCAACTCCTATTACCACTAATTGCAGTTTCACTACACAGACACATCAAAAGAAAAGAAACAGACCTCCTTTGTGCTGTAGGTTTTGTAATCCTTTTTATATTGTATAATGAGATCCCATTCTTCCTTCACATTTTAGGTATCGGATGTTCTTATTCCAATATTTACCTATTTCCAGTTTTCCTTTATTCTTTGAAACTCCCGGAAAATGTTCAGATAGATGTATTAAAATGAAAATAGTTAATTATACTTTTCAGAATATTATTCTTGATTCTAAAATGAAAAGAAAACCTTGTGAAGGCATATGTCTTTTTATCTTTAGTATTAATATAGTTATAAACACAATCTAGAAATTGAGATCGATATAGGAATTTAATAATGTAAAAATGCTCAAAAATTACTTCAATATTTGTGGTCATATGGATGTAACATTTTTCTAGTTTGAAATATAATAATTATTAAACAATATTACGGCTCCCGTGCAGAGTATTGAAATGAGGGTACTTCGGTTCTGCTGTTACGCTATGCCCTTATCCTTTCTGAAAATTCTCAGGCTTTGGTACACAAAAATAAAATCTGTACTCTACGGAACCTTTCAGTATCAATGAGAGACCACATACACAGGAAAGGCAAGCATTCATGTCCCTCCATACCTGCTCTGCCATGTTCCCCATCGGAGATGGTACCACCGCCCATTCTATTGCATAGGCCAGAAACCTAATAGTCACCCCTTCCACCCCCATTTCCTCTGCTCTTTGTTCCATCTCTATCATGGACTCTGAGTAGTTTTATCTTCTAAAGAGCTCATGATTTCAACAACTTTTCTTATCACCATAATCAAAGGTTAGCAAAGCTCCTTTGGCTTCATTTCTGGACTATTGCAGAGACTCCAAAGTGGGATGTCTCTATCCAGTCTACCCATTTCTCTCTTCTCTTCACATTGAAAATGTATCTTGCTGAAAACTCAAACATCAAAATTCAAACCTCCTTCCTGATTAAAATATTTCAATGGTTCCTCATTACTTTTCAGATAAAGTCAAACATCCTACAAGCCTCTAGCATGGCCTGCTTCTCCACCAAGTGTTGCATTGAACTGCGCTGGCTCTTTGGGCTGGTCCTTTCTCCTTTTTTCCTATTTGGCATGTTCTCTCCGACCACAGGCCTTGGCACACACTTCCCCTTCTACCTGAAGCTTGTTGCTGACCCTTTCCCAACATATAGGTGCACACATGCCCACACACATACTCCTTTAGAACCTCATTCGTTCTTCAGATTTGCAGTACAAATCTTACTTCCTCAAATATCTGTGATTTCTCATATCAGGTAAAATACATTCTCCTAGTGCTCTGTACTTCTCAGGAGTCCTTCTTCTTTCACTTCTTTTAACAAACATTTAATGAATAATTAAATGATGGGATAAGTAGGCATGATTCCAGGCACTGGGTAGCAATAGTCAATTAGATAAGATCCTTGCTCTCTGGGGCTTCTATTCTAGTGGAATGCATGCAAAAAATAAACCAAAAAGCAACTCAACAAACAAATACATGCTATGATGAAATTATAATAGGATAATGTGGTAACAACTGTTGAGGAGAAGGAGCTTCTCTAGGGAGAGATTTTGCTGAGACTTCAATGATGAGTCAGTTCCATTTCCTTATTTGGTAGGTAGATTAACTTTTATTTCTCTGTCAACTGTAAAGTCCATGAGAGAAGTAGCTATGGCAATTTGCCCAGTAATTCTATATCTTAGAAGGTACTCTGGAAATATTTCTGAATAAATAAATGAAGGAAAAATCACAAGTTTTAGCTCAAGCCTATCTGAATTCAAGTCTTGGTTCTCATCTTCAATTTGGTCAAATTACTAAAATCCCCCATCTTCAATTTCCTCATTCTACTGATGAAAATAATAATGCCTACCTATCCATTAAATTATTATATATATCTCAGCCATCAGCTTTTGATTTTAACTATTATAAATCCAAAGGTGATAGGATTAACTATCGTAATTCCTAATTCGGTGTTTCTCCCGAATCAAGATGATTTTTAAAAATTTAGTGAAAGCCTCTAGCATTTAGTTTTCTCATTTGTTAATTAAAATAACAACACCTATGTCTCATGATTATTTTGAGAAATGAATGATGCATTAACCTATTAAAAATCTTAGTTCAGTTTCTGGAGTGTTAGAGACAAATTTTTATGTTATTTTATTATAAAAAGTACATCGGAGTACACAAGAGGAAAAGCAGTACACAAGTTCACAGAATTATTACTAGACAACAGTTTTTAAAATGATTTTTCTGTGAAAAGAAATAACTAATTTAGATTCTTATAGTGTGTGTATATGTGTGTGTGTGTGTGTGTGTGTGTGTGTATGTATATATGTACTTCCTGAGGGAACATCATACATACTAATATTTACGTGGTGTTTACAAAACTCCTCTGTAAATATTCTTTCATTAGACCCTCAATAAGAAACTTGGAAGGCAAGTATTGCAAGTTATAAGGAACGTCGTGTGTGAAAGAGCTAAAAGGCAGTGGCCAGACTCTTAGGTTACATACCTTATCCTGTTACTAATAGTAAGCAGTGCCCTGATTTGTCAGCAGGTGTTGGTACTGAGGATTTAACTCTCAGCTCCTGGAGAGGCAGAGAAAAGGAAAGGAAAGGTAACCTCATTGCTACTTCCAGAGTGTGGCACTGGCAACATGATCAGTTGGTGATAGAAGACAGATTTGTACCTTCACATTCCCGTAGTCTTTTACGGTTCACTGCCTAAGCCTGCTTTAAACTCTACATTTACTTAATCCTTCCAGCAGAGAACAATCACTGTGAGTTTTCCCACTGACATACTTTTATTTGCTGAAAGTTCATTCTTTGCAGGTTGAAAATATAAAAATTTAAAGGGACAGTTTTATAACTACTATAAATCACCTCCCTTATCCCATAGGAAAAAAATAAAAGTACCCTACCTCAAGAATTGTTTAAAAGTAT
Organism: Papio anubis; assembly: GCF_008728515.1. Lineage (NCBI taxonomy): Eukaryota > Metazoa > Chordata > Mammalia > Primates > Cercopithecidae > Papio > Papio anubis. Next base: position 134,078,920 of record NC_044978.1, on the reverse strand, counting down.
TTCCAGAAAATGTATTCTACATAATATATAAATACTTTGAAAAAATGAAAATAAAACCAAGGAAAGAGCTAACCTTGCATTTTCACAGATCAAAATGTTCATTCAAGTAGTATTTGTTGAAAAATGGCAGTGTATATGGTGTGAATGATGCTATATTCACCATACTCTGTGAAAATCTGATAAAACGGCTTGGAATATGACTAAAATTTTTTGTTTGATCGAATTTTGAGTTTCTATGATAATGTCAGTAAATCCCAATTAATCTCTAGTCCAACATTTTGTAAATATTTCCATTTAATACTGAATGCTTACATTTCTGAAAATGAACTATTTGTACATTCTCTTACAGAGAACAAATTGTAGGTGAAGGAAATATGACTAAAGTTTTTCTATTGATTCTCTAATGTTCTATGAATTAATGATTCTATGATACCTTATCACGTGGTTAAAATCCACAAATGTTTTATGTCTGTGATATTTCAATTTAGAACAAAGAAGTTTAGGAATTATAATAATATTGCAATGTTCTCCACAAGCTGACACTAGAGAACTTTGGATAATTGGGTTTTCCTTGGTCCAGGCTGGATTTTGAAATGTCACGATGAGAATACGGCAAAGGTGAAAGATCCTTTCGGATGTAAGTAAACTCCTAAATCAGTTGATTTTGAGTTCATCAAAAGGGAGGGAGATTATCCTGGGTAGGTTTGACTTAATCAGATGAGAGCCTTCAAAGAGACTCTCCTAAAGATCTCCAGAAAATAAACTGCCCTATTGTGAGAGGGCCTTCAGGGAGCCTCTGGGAGGCAATTGGGGTCCCTTACAGATGACAGCATGGAAATGGGGACCTCAGCCCTACAACTGCAAGGAGCTGAATTCTGCCAACAACCGTGTGAGCCTGAAAGAGAACCCTGAACCTAGGAAAGGAACGCAGCCTGATGACACCTCGTTGATCATCGAATGAGTCCAGGCTAAGCCATGCCTGGAATCCTGACACTCAGAAACTGTAAAATAGTAAACGTATGCTGTTTAGTCCGTTTGAAAAAAGAGCTATTAATGAGTTGTGACTCCTACTTTAGCTATACCCACATAATTTCTTGGGTTTAATTACCACTTACTACACAGCCACTGTTTCAGGCAATGTGCTAGATACTGAAGACTACGTGTTTTAGTGTAAGGGAAACCATTAAATAATCAGAGTGTTTCCTCTCTGATTCAGACAAACATAGTGCAAGTGTAGTAGTCTCTCCCTAATCTCTGCTACTTCACCCCAGCTTCACCCCAACACGTCCAAGCTTGATGAGTGCCAGGCTGCAGGGCAGTCCTTTCCTCACTCAGTTACATAGAGTATATTTTTATAAAGAGGCAGGGCATAAGTAGCTTGTGTCCTGGGAATCACAACACAGACTTTTTACTGTCTCCTTATGTTGTTATTATTATTTTTGAGACTGAGTCTCGCTCTATCGCCCAAGCCAGAGTTCAGTGGCGCAATCTTGGCTCACTGCAACCTCTGCCTCCCAGGTTCAAGCAATTCTCATGTCTTAGCCTCCCAAGTAGCTGGGATTATAGATGCCTGCCACCACACCTGGCTAATTTTTGTATTTTTAGTAGAGACAGGGTTTCACCATGTTGGCCAGGCTGGTCTCGAACTCCTGACCTCTAGTGATCCACCTGCCTCGGCCTTCCAAAGTGCTGGGATTACAGGCGTGAGCCACCACACCTGGCCTTTTTGTTATTTTTCCAACTTCTTAAAGTTCTACATGTTACAGATTGCCTACTGGACTTAGAATACTTACTTTTATTCTGATGTAATTTCCTTCCATGACTTAAAAAACTTACTTTCTTGTTCTAATTGCCCCAGACTTCCCTCTGAAGTCCAATTTGTCTCCTTAGCAAGTCTTACTGGGTGAATTACACTAAAGCCACCTTGCCAGTGCTGGGACCTCTTTATTAAACCTGTCCCTATTGCCTCTTATGCTACCTCATAGTTGAAGGCTATTAATAAAGGCAAATCATTAGTAACAGCAAATATAATTCATTCATTCTTCAGTCTTTTTCATCCCTTGTTATTAGAAATTGCTCTTTACTTCCCTAAAAGACTGGGACTAGATGTTATCTTGGTAACATTAGACATTTTTGTTCCAAAATTAATTTTGAGACAAGCTTGGGATATGTTAGTCCAGTCATTTCTGTGATAAAATGAGATTTTTGAGATTTTAACCTAAGTTGTTTTTATTTTCTTCCCTCAGCTCTCACCCACACCAAACATGGAGACCCCTGCATTTCTTTGCCTTAAAAGGCATTTGAAGCAGGCTAGAAAACACAACCAAAAAAATGATATTTACTTACCTTTTTAGCAATTTTGCCCCCGAAAACATAAGTCTGTATTGGAATCCGTAAGAAGAGAACTATGAAGTGAAAAGATTGTGTCTAAACTGGGAAGACATTTTCCAGGGCTGAGTTAAGGAGAGCTGAGAAGGCAAAGACTGTGAATCTTGGGAACAGAGGGCATGTATCTTGCTCACCTGCAGTGCCACCAGGAAATTAGCAAGTTCCCAGTGAGGAATGTGGGCAAAGGCTTTTAGCAAATGGGACCAAACATAGCCTCACAAACGGCCTGTGCTCCAAGAGCATCACAGAGACACAGCATACACATTCCTCTTTCTAGAGCTTTTGGCCAGCCCTTTTACCTGCCCGAATGCCCTCCCTTCTCTCAGCCTATCCATATCACACTCCTCCCAAACCCCTCTTAATCCACTTAGCCTCTCTCTTAACCTCTGCCCTTGTGTATGATCACTCCATTGAACACCTCCCCAATTTTATTGGTGTCACTCATTCAGCACTTAATCCTACTGCCTGCTAGTCTGTCATCTAATGCTGTGTATTATTTAACTTTTCACTCATTTATCAATTTAAATTAAAATGCAAATTTTTGAGTTAAGAACAAGGTTTTAAATTCTTACTTTATTACAGTGGTACCCACAAAAATTAATAGAAATGATGTACAATGAAAGAATACTAAAGGTGTTCTAAGAAGAATCATGCTATTCTAGTTCCTAAATCAATCTTGAAACACCTATAAAATAGAATTTTATGCTCAAACTACAATCACATTAGAGTTTTACACATAAAAATGCAATATTACAGAATCACTCTTATCTAGAGGTACAAGGTGAAGCACAAGGGATTTTTAGGGTAGTGAACGTATTCTGTATGATAGTGTAATGGCAGATTCATGGCATTATGTATTTGTCAGAACCCATAGAACTATACAACACAGAGTGAACCTTAATGTAAACTATGGACTTTAGTTAATAATAATGTATCAGTAGTAATTCATCAAATGTATCAAGTGTACTACACTCTTGCAGGATGTTAATAATAGGGAAACTGTGTATGTGTAGGTAGGGAGGAGGGTATATGGGAACTGTATTTTCTGTAAACGTAAAACTTCTCTTTAAAAAAGGCTGTTATAAAAAACACAACATTATAAAATCACTCCTACCTAGAAGCATGCTGTTCCAAGAATGTATAAAATCTCCCTTAAATAATTTTTTAAAAACAAAAAAATGAATATTTTGTATCCTGATTTCTTTCATTTCTGATGGCCCTTTTGCTCTCTATATTGAAATGGATATTTTATTACAACAGCAAGATAGCAGCAGTTGTTCACTCATGGCTAGCCATATGTGTACTATAGCAAGATCATCATATCTTATTTCTACTTAAAAATCATGCCTATTACCTGCTAATTGCCATGTATTGATTTACTTAAGCATCCATGGCTGCTGTATGAGAAAGATAACACTTGGCTCTAGGGGGTCTGAAAATTCTTTACACTGTCAGTGACCTTGACTGAAAGGGTAATTAATCTGAACCTCCGGATGGCATTAAGAGACTTAGACCTTTCATTCTTTATGAAAAGCCTCATCTTTAGTGATGTGAGCACACAGTTCTATTTACTGAGAAAACATTTTATATTAACTTATCTCCTTCACTTTTATGATCAGCTGCCAGAATTGCACGTTTTCTGTATCCAAGGAAAAGAAAAGGAGACAAAAAGGATTTAGTATATTCCAAGCAATTTGTTTTTTCTTGGGGATGTGTCTGCTCATAAACAGAGTAACCTTGTTGGCAATGGCCAAACCACTCTATTTTCTAGTCTAGTTTTTTCATATGCACAATGAAATAATAAAAACCTGCTAATTTAGGATATTAAAACAATAAAAAAAAATTAAAACTGTTTTCTTTCTTTTTTTTTTTTTTTTTTTTTTGAGATGGAGTCTCACTCTGTCACCCAGGCTGGAATGCAGTGGCGTGATCTCAGCTCACTGCAACCTCCGCCTGCTGGGTTCAAGCAGTTCTCCTCCCTCGGTCTCCTGAGTAGCTGGGACTACAGGCATGCGCCACCATACCCTACTAATTTTTTTTGTATTTTTAGTAGAGATGGGATTTCACCATGCTGGACAGACTGGTCTCGAACTCTTGACCACGTGATCTGCCCACCTCATCCTCCCAAAGTGCTGGGATTGCAGGCGTGACCCATTGCGTCCGGCCGATATTTAAAACTTTTATAAGCCTAGCATTTCTGTTTTGTTTGTCTTTGTTTTTGCTTTTGAACAATCACTCGAGAGTTAAAATATGTCTAGATTATCTTTCAAACTTTTTCACTTCTTTATTCTTCGATTGTCACCTGGTTTCTCAAAACATGCAAGAGAAGTAGGCATAGTGACAGAAACATGAAAAAAAAGCCAATGCAATGAAACATCAAATAACATACCTAAATTTTTTAAAAGGTGGACATTTTTCCTGATACAAGTGTTCTTCAATGTGTTCTAGTAATTGTATTTTGATGTCCAATAGGAAAATGCAAAAATAATTTTTCTTTTAATAAACATTGTTCTATGTGCCTTTGGTTTGACTGATACTTGTAACTTGCCAAATGACGTCTTAAGAAAAAAAAAAAAAAAAAAAAAAAAAAAAACAGAACTACTGATTACAAATGATTCTAACAAACCAGGCAAAGAAAGTATAGGGGACATCTCAATGTGTTACCTAGCAGGAAAATTCTTGACTTCCAGATTGTCTCAGACAATCTATTTTAGTCAAACTCAAGTGCATTTCTAGTCATTTTCTTTACTGATCAGCACGTTGCCAAACTAATCGAGGATTCCGTGGCTTTAAGAATCCTGAAATAAGCCATCTTCTTCCCTCCCATGTATTTTTTTTTTTTTTTTTTTTTGCAGAGCTGACACTTCTGCTTCTTTATCAAGTGCCACTTCTGGAACTACTCTCGTGTCTCTTCCTCTTTTTATTTGCCTCAGAGGTTTCACGAGGTTACATTTTTGCATGTTTATATGCATGCATTATTTTTCACTTCAGTGAAAGTCAATAGCTACCAATGGATAGTTGGGGCTAATTTGCTGTGGAATAGCATAACATATTCGCACCTGTAGGAACACACATTTATGTTGAATTGCCTGACTTAACAGTGAGCAATAAATACAGAATAGGGTTACGGGGAATGGAATATGAAGCAGTAGGCTACAACCAGTTACAATAGTGTTTAAGCACATTAGCAGGGTAGAACTAAGGGTCCTTTTGAATCTGGCATACATGAACTAATGACAGCAGAGCATCAGTGAGCCATGTCTTCTCCATCTGTGGTTCATACGGGAAAGGAGAGTGGATGGAGAAAGGGAGGATGGCAGAGGCCAGCAGGAGACAACCACATACCGGGAAAGTAAAGTTACAATACATGGAGCAGTGCTCAAAGAAGATCTCTGCTCCCAGTCTCCATCTTTTTGCTTTCAATATGCATAGCCTTGGCTTAGCGTCCTCTACAGAGATTGCTAGTGTTTACAAGAAGGGTAAATGCCAATATGGAGAAGCACAAGTAGTATAAGCTGAGTCCTGCTTCTCCCAATACCTAGAGTTTCTATATCACCCAAAGATAGTGGTTACCAAACTTATTCTCCCCATGCTATATTAAAGAGTTATAATAATTAATACTAATAGGATTATAAAATGAGTTTGAAAAACGACAAATTCACTGAATTCAGTTCTGTATTGCCCTGTACAGGCATCCTAGTTACAGATGTATATGAATCAAAATTGTACATAATTTTTTTTCCTAATTACTATTACCTCAGGTAGGTAAGATTAGAAGATGTTAAAGAAAAAGTCTTAGAACAAGTGAATAGGTGACGTAGGTCGGGGTTAAGTGACCAAAATATGTTAGCAAGCAACTTCTACCAAATAGTTGCTTTGTACCATAGCATAGCTATCAAGACGCTTACAAATTGTAGAAGTCTTTAAAAACTGTGAAAAATAAGATGAAAGAGGTGTAATGTGACCTTTGCCCCAGTGGATTTACCATACGCAGGGTTTGATCGGCAGAATAAGAGAGAACATCTAATTTGTAGAACTAGACCCACATGAACTAGCACATAGTGTATGGTATGTGAAACAGAATATCAGTTCATTAATTTGCTGGCATCAAGCTGACCAGAATACTTAAATTGGCCAACCACAACAGTGAACTTGGCATCATAACAAGTTTGTTTATCCTCAGCGACTTTTAGCTAAGGTAGCTTGAGGTGTTTTCACATACGAGACAGATACAATAGCCAAAGAAACCTTCCCACTCGAGGCAGCTTATCAAAGATTCATTCCACCAAGAGTAGTGAGCAGATGCTCTGTCAATGTGTGTTTCTGAGTCTTTCCTTTCCATACCCTTCCATGGCTCAGCACCCTTACTCTCTTCCCATAGCCTTTCTCCAAATAGGATAAACCAATTACTTCTCTATGTAGCAGATTAGACACACAAACAGTATTGTCTCTGAAATGATTCTCAGATCTCTTGTGTCCTAAACATTAACTTATACTTTTATGAACAATATCTTGATTTTTGAATGCAGATGGCTGATGTAGCTGTTTAATTTGGATTTGATAAATTGAACTCCCTTAGGGCAATCTTATTTATAATTATGTTGTGAGTATGTCACCATAATTATCCTAACAGTAATACTAGTTAGCAGAAAATTTTCTTATTTGCAAATGCCAACATAAATGCAGAATAAATAAACATGTAATATCATGTTAAAAATTGTGTATCAACCCCTGGAAGGCAGATTGTTAGGAGGCAGGTTGGTAGAAGGTTGTGGGAGGTGTAGGTATCTGATAGAGATTTTTATCCTACCTTCAGCATGTTTTAACTCTATGAACTTTGACAGGTTATTTAAACTCTCTCTGTTTCTTCATTTCAAAAATTAGAGGTAGTGAAAATAATAATTGCTTCATAGAGGTGTTATGAGGATTAAATGAAGCTAATGTTTCTTGACACAAAGTAAATACTGAATCGATGTTACTCCTTACTAATTATAAACAAAATGGTTATAACTCAAGCTGATCAATGTCTCTAAGCATTAAAAAAAGTTTTCCTTTTCAAAAACCTAAAAAAGATCCTTACAGGTCTGAGTACCAATTCTGGTGCCTTATTTCTATTCCTTGTTCTTGACAAAGTTGTCTTAGTCTCAAGATCTTTTTCAAATAAGTTATAATCATTATAATAAAGACACAGGATCCCAAATTATTTCATTCCTTTCTCAAAAGAAAAAAGGCTTTTATCTGGAAGTAACAGATATTTTGGTAGATTACAATTGTCTGACATTCTCTAAACTTTTAGATCTAAATTACAGCTTCTCATTTTCCTATTTGAACAAATTAGGATTATTGCGAGGGGAGGAGGGCAGAGAAGGTGCACACTACCAACATCACTCCCAATACTTTGCACAGAAAAATCAATTCTTATCTTCCTAACAATAAACAAGAAGGCTATCTACTTAGTACTTCTTTCTCTGGCAATGTGCCTGCTGAGCTCATATCTGCTAGATTACAAGAATCTTATGAGTCAACCCTAAGATGGAATGAATTGGTAAAAGGTGGACAAAGAGAACTTTGTGTTCCTTGTCTCCCAGTTCTAGATTCTAAATTACTTCCCAGGAGGAAGAGTTATACCTATAATTGGGAGAAGGTCGTATTACGTATTATCTAATATGATTCACTTCCCTCATCCTAAAACTCTAAAAGATGCTAAGTTTCTGGCAACTTGGGTCTCAGAGATCTACAGTTTCTGTGATTTATTTCAAGAAGATTGCATTGAAACCACCCTATCACGGTGAGGTTTAGATTCTAAATTAATAAAGAAATGACAGGTGGACGCTTTTTAGACCCATACCGTATTAGTTCATTTTCATGCTGCTGATAAAGACGCATCCAAGACCGGGCAATTTACAAAAGAAAAAGGTTTAATGGACTTACAGTTCCACATGGCTGGGGAGGCTTCACAATCATGGCAGAAGGGAAGGAGGAGAAAGTTACATCTTAGGTGGATGGCAGCAGGCTAACAGAGAGAGTTTGTGTAGGGAAACTCCTCTTTATAAAACAATCAGGTCTCCAGGCATGGTGGCTCACACCTGTAATCCTAGCATTTTGGGAGGCCGAGGCAGGTGGATCACCTGAGGTCAGGAGTTCGAGACCAGCCTGACCAACATGGAGAAACCCCGTCTCTACTAAAAATACAAAATTAGTCAGGCATGGTGCCGCGTGCCTGTAATCCCCGCTACTCAGGAGGCTGAGGCAGGAGAATCGCTTGAATCCAGAAGGCAGAGGTTGTGGTGAGCCAAGGTCATGCCATTGCACTCTAGCTTGGTCAACAAGAGCAAAACTCTGTCTCAAAACAAAAAGCAATCAGGTCAATCAGGTCTTGTGAGACTTATGAGAACAGCATGGAAAAGACTTGCCCCCATGATTCAATTACCTCCCACCGGGTCCCTCCCACAACACATGGAAATTCAAGATGAGATTTGGGTGAGGACATAGTCAAACCATATCACATGCCTTCCTCTATCAGTTTTTTAGACCCATGCCTTCTTCTACCAAGCAATGGAGAGAGTTTAAATGTAACACACACCACATATTGTTCTCTCTTTTTTTTTTTTCTTTTTGAGATGGAGTCTCACTCTGTCGCCCAGGCTGGAATGCAGTGGTGCAATCTCAGCTCACTGCAACCTCTGCCTCCCAGGTTCAAGCAATTCTCCTACCTCAGCCTCTCGAGTAGTAGTTGGGATTACAGGCACCCACCACCACTCCCGGCTAATTTTTCTATCTTCAGTAGAGATGGGATTTCACCATGTTGGCCAGGCTGGTCTCCAACTCCTGACCTCAGGTGATCCACCCACCTTGGCCTCCCAAAGTGCTGGGATTACAGGCATGAGCCACCATGCCGGGCACCAATATCATTTTCTTAAGGATGCCTCTTGATTATCATCCTGCCGTTTACATCTTCCTTTATAAGGACCTATTAGCTTCCTTTCATTTATCTTCCATGGTATACATTATACTACTCATAATCCTTTGACTAGTGTCTTAGTTCTATGTACTCTGTTAAAATTCAAGTGTTTTTGTTGAAATTAGGAAGGAAATTATTGAAAAGATTCTAGTATTTGTCCAAGAATGAAGAGCTGATCAACTAGGCCTCAGTGCAGACTAGATCCAGGACAGTTATAGAGATCACAGCAGCCAGAGCTTGCCTGTCTTCCAGTAAGCACTAGTGTAAAAATATTTAGCTCCACATAATTTCTAAAAATCCTCAGAAAGGGAATCACTGCCCCACTGTCTCTGCTACCCCTCATCAGACCAATAATAATGGCTGACCAGAACATGAACAATCGTATTTAGCTTATCCTAGGGTACATTCATTTACCTAAATGATGATGAAGAGAGGTACTGGCAGACAAAAGCAATTCCTACTCTCACTATGAGTTCCATAAGAACAAGAATTGTGTATATGTGTGTATTGCATGGACATCTTCATCAGTAGAGATATCTGTTGTATAAAGTGTGTTCAATAAAAGTTTGTGGAATGCCATATGCAAAAATCAACTCCAGATGGATTAAAAACTTAAATGTAAAACCCCAAACTATAAAACCTTTGGAAGACACTTTAGGCAATACCATTCAGGACATAGGCATGGGCAAATATTTCATGATGAATATGCCAAAGTAATTGCAATAAAAGCAAAAATTGACAAATGGAATCTAGTTAAACTAAAGAGCTTCTCCATAGCTCTTTTAATTGAGTGAATAGACAATCTACAGAATGGGAGAAAATTTTTGCAAACTATACATCTGACAAAGGTCTAATATCCAGCATCTATACAGAACTTAAACAAATTTACAAGAAAAAAACAACTCCCTTAAAAAGTGGGCAAAGGACATGAACCGACACTTTTCAAAAGAAGATATACATGCAGCCAACAATCATATGAAAAAAAGCTCAATATCACTGATAAGTAGAGAAATGCAAATCAAGTGAATGCTTAGAAAAAATGTCTGGAGAAAGAAAAAACAAAGGGACCAAACAAAAGGAATAGGATTCTTGCAAAGAATCAGCTAATATAATACTGTACATTTATGGGTTTCTACTCTCAAAATCAAAGCAGAAATTCTTAAACAATCAATTATTTTCTTTTGACTCAACATAATCATTCCAGACTTAATGATATTCCAATTACTTTTCCAGGGTATAATTATTCCTAATAAACATAACACTGACATGTCAGAAAACATATATTTTCAGAAATATTGTTCAATTTTGATTGTTGGTGAATTTCAGCAGTTATACCTTCCACCAAGTTTGTCAAGCCCACAGTTCTCTTCTCTTTGGCAGTAACGTTTAGAATGGAGTCCCTGCCCTCATGATTCCAAGACTTCTAATATCTGGCCCTAAAAATCCTTACTATGAAGTACACTAGCATTTAATATAACATGAGCTCTGTGAGACTAGAGCATTTCTTTTGAATACAGTCTATATAAAATAGTGCTATATAAATAATCGTTAATAAATACACGTTGAATAATTGGTTAAATCAATAAATGAATAGATTTACTCTGAGAGCATTTCTTAGAACCAGCTCCCACAGATTTGGATATTGATCTAAGATTACCATACACAGTGAATGAGTGATGGGAACACTAATGGTGAGAGTCTAGAAGCTTCCAATTGATGCAGTGATTTCCCCTTCAGTGCAATTGATATTCTGCCAAATGAATCAAAAGGCTTTAGAACATAAGCTTGACTTAGCTGAGTAAGGTTACATTTGGTAGCTCTAGAATGCCTTCATAGCATTCATAGTTCAAAGAACTTTGTAGTTCATAAACCAGGAATGATCTTAGCTCTAACTTTATGGACAAGGATCCTTGGTCCTTGCTTTCTCCAGGGTTCCAATTATAGTAAAAGTAGCAAAGTAGCACAGAATAATTAAAGCCCAGAGCTCCTTATTCCTTATCCAGAGCTCTTTGCTTCCCTTATGACTAAGATACCATCTGATCTAAATGGATAGATTAAACATAAATTTTATTTTCTCGGTTAGTGTTTTTGTTCACTGATACAGAAAATTCAGCAATCGATTTTTATTAAGGTAAAGTTTATGATAGCTTTCCCAATGATGACCACAGCTGAAGTTGTGGACACTGATAATATTTTACTGCTTTTTTTTTTTTTTTTTTTTTTTTTTACGGAGTCTCACTCTGTCTCTCAGGCTGGAGTACAGTGGCACGATCGCAGCTCACTGCAGCCTCCACCTCCCAGGTTCATGCCATTCTCCTGCCTCAGCCTTCCAAGTAGCTGGGACTATAGGCGCCCGTTACCACGCCTGGCTAATTTTTTTGTATTTTTAGTAGAGACGGGGTTTCACCGTGTTAGCCAGGGTAGTCTTGATCTCCCGATCTCCTGACCTCATGATCTGCCCACCTCGGCCTCCCAAAGTGCTGGGATTACAGGCGTGAGCCACCGTGCCCAGCCAATTTTATTGCTTGTAATAACTCTATAAAGAAGGAAAAACAAAACTCACATTTACCGTGAGAAGAAGAAGAAAAGATAAATTAGAAATTGAAGAAACTGGTGGTTACTTCAAATGCCTTCTCTTGTATCTTTGAAACCTAAGAAAAAGTTCTAAAACATTTGTTCAGGTTTTTAAGTTATCTTCAAAATTCCCCAATCCATTTGGTAAACAGTGAAAATAACTGTCTTAGAGCTATAAAATCAGGTAATTGCATTACTTGAATCAACTAGCTTTAAAAAACAACAACAACAACAACAACCAAAAAAAAAAAAAAAAAAAAACCTTGTAAGGAAACTTTCTCTTTACTCAATATTTTTACTGGCACTCCCTATTGGTCCCATGACACAGCCTCTTTTCCAATTTCTTCCTTAACTGTTGAACCTACATGAAATAAACTGGACTTCCTATTGAACATTATGTACATAAGCTCAATTCTTTAAACACCTCTGTGGCCTGTGGGCTAATACACTCTTTTTTCACTAGTGTTTACCAATTGTTTTCACAGGATAGAATAAGCACTCTGCTTAGGCTAGCTGAAGATTTATCCAAAGCTAAGCTTTCAGAAATGTCTTTTGCAATCATACCCTATGAGCCTGCAGCCCTTGCTGACAAATGCATTTCCTCTGAATGAGACATTTACCTAAACCCTAATAACCTAATAACCCTAATAACTTTAAGGAGACATTTACCTCTTAATGAGACGTTTATCTAAACCCTAAGCATTACTGAAGAGTGCAACTGTACTAGATTATGGGGCACAGATTATGTTCCCTCCCCATCCTACCCATACCCTGAAGGATCCCCAATATCCCAAGGACTTCCAGCCCATTAGCCTTAAGTGATCTCTGGTATCACAGGTGTAAATTGCCTGACTTTTAAAAAATATAATTAATCAGCTGTACTGAAGGAGATCTTACCAGCTGGGACACAGAACATAAGGCTAATACAAAAGCTACATATTCTTAGAGCTTATTTGCACCAATGTAGGAAAAATCCTATTCTGTACCCCCTGGAACTTGACAGTATTAGTTATTTATATTCTGTCCCATAAAGAAACAGGTACAGACACAGGGCTAGAACTTCCCTTCAATTCCAAGGGTATAGATTTATAGTGTTGGGTGTTTCTAAATCCCTTTGTATGGAAAACTTCTTACCCTGTGTACATGCATACCTCAGTAATTGATGGTGTGAACAGTTATATCAAAAATACTTTTAAGTTACTTTTTTATGTACGACCATACTCTAAATTCTATGAAGAAGCAAAAATATTTCAGTGCTCCATATGCATTATTCATATTTACTGTGAAAATGTGGTGAAGGGAGATACTAGATTACGTTGAATCTTATATTGATATTCAAACTGAGATATTCTAAAGAAGTGCGAGTTATAAAAATAAGCTTGGATGTGACAAAAACTAAGATTGTCTTTGAAGAGGAGAATGTTAACGTGGCTCATTTAAGAGACTTTACATTTAATAGCCTGATTTATTCCTTATTCCTTATTCCCATTGTGATGGGAGTCACACATGCTGGCTTTGTGATTCACACCTGGCTAGATGTGACGATGGGGGAGGTTTGCTTGCAGAAGTGCCACTGTATTTCTACAAACATGTGACAGATCCCCTCAAGACAAAAGGTAGAAATTTTAGTTTTTTTCAAATCTGGAAAGCATCTCCTATGAACACCACGTCTTAGGCATTTATTTAAGCAAAATTTACACACTATTGATAGAGCCTTCATTATGTTTGTGCTGTTACCTCTTTTTAATAATAAATATTCATATTGTGCTTTTGTTATTCATCCTGTTGCTCCCTCCCTCCCACCTTCATCATTTTTTTTTTCTTTGAGACAAGGTCTTGCTCTGTAGCCCAGGCTGGAGTGCAGTGGCATGATCTCAGCTCACTGCAACCTCCACCTCCCAGGCTCAAACAATCCTCCCACCTCAGCTACCTGAGTAGCTGGGACGACAGGTGCCCGTCACCACACCTGGATAATGTTTTTGTATTTTTGGTAGAGATGGCATTTCATCTTGTTTCCCAGGCTGGGCCTGAGTTCAAGCGATCTGCCAGCCTAAGCCTCCCAGAGTTCTGGGATTACAGGCATGATCCACTGCACCTGGCCCCCACTTACATTCTAATCAGCAAATATGTTCTAGCTTTCAGAAGTTAGTTACTATTTCTTAAGGATTCTTTTTAAGGTTCACAGAAATATGGAGAATGTGTAAATATTAGTTGTTCCAATCAATCCTAATAAAAGTTATAAAACTAGCTACTTCAATTTCACTGCAATAGACTGATTTCCACACTTCTAATTTCAAGAAAATGCATAGGTCTATTATTTTGTTAATATATAACCAACATTATTGATGATTTTTCCATAATTCTTTAATAAAAATGTTATTCATTATATGCATAACTTGTTACTAGTTTCCTCTTGCACAAAATCAATGCCTAGGTGTCTTTAACACATGTAGGGATCTTGGCTCCCTCAGAAGAGCTCTGTAATTAAGGTCCTCAGTGGTCGTGGATATCATTCTAATGGAGGACACTTCTCTTTTAGTTAATATTATTTCCTGTTACAGAATCTGTCCCATTAACTTTCTTACTGCACATGGCTTAGACCTTTTGGATGTTCAGAACATTTAAAATGATTTGGGAAAAAGACAGGGGTACAGGGAGAGAAATAGCAAATTATAATATATCAAAGTATTTAAGTCTTGGCTTCACTACTGAATAGCAAACTGCTTGACCATTCTTAACCTTGATTACTTCATTCAAAAACAGTGGTAATAATAATAATTCTTATATTTTCTAGGAAAATTATCATATAAAATAAGTGAGGTAATATATGTAAAAATATTTTGAAAATTGTTAAAGGATGTACAAATATAAAGTGGTCTCATCATTATATACAGATTTCCAAATAAAATAAAGTGTATGCAGTTTGACCAAATACTCATGTCTTACAGAAAAGTCAGGGCCTAAGCAAAGTTATGAAATTATTGAAGTGTGATTAGATATATTAATCAAGCTGTACTAGGTTATACTGCATAATAAACTCAAAAACACAGTGGTGGCTTGGAACAAAAGGATTTATTTTTTCTTTCAAGGTTCATGTCCTTTGAGAATTTTCTGGGAGACCCAAAGCAGAGGCTGAATGACCACCTTCTGGAACATTATATTACCACATCAGAGGGAAAATGGAAAACAGAGGGCCTTTATGCTTTGGTACAAAAGTGGCACACACACACTGTTTCCATTCACGTTCCTTGGCCAGAACTATTCATACCGTTCACCAACAATTAGGGCCATAGGAAGTGCAATCCTGCAAGATGTGCAGAAGGTGGAGAGCAGGAGCGCACCTCTAACGACTACCCCATTAAGATTTGAGAAGATTCCTAACTTACAAAAACTATATTCCATATCCTCCTTTTAGGAACTCTCCCCTTTAGATTTAACTTGCATATCATTTTTGTAGAAATTTAAAGATTTGTTGATAGAATGCAGAATTGTAATAATAAACACACACCCACAAATGCACATGCATGCACAACAATAGAAGATTAAGATATTTATTTCCCTAAAAGATATCTCTGTTTTAACAATTGACTCTTAACAAAAATCTTCAGAAATCCAATGACGACTTTTCGGCATTTGGGGATTAGTTTGCCTATTCCTGAGTTATTTTTAAGCAAATGAGACTACCTTTCCAGTTCAGATCACGGCAGAGAGAGGGCTTGTCCTCTTTTATGAAGCAGAAAGCTGGAATAGATGTGCTTCATTTTTATCACTGAACTAGCACCACACCATGGATATGTAAAGTGTTCTGAGGGTTCCTTCTCTCAAAGTGGAAGCTCAGAGATCTGTATCTCAGGGAGTCAATGCAAATACTGACTTAGAATAATAAAATGAGAAGGTAAAAAGAAACAAATGTATTACTGTCATTTCCCTGACATTGTTTCAGCCATTGTTTAACCAGATGGTTCATTTAAAGTGTTGTTTATGTTTTTCTGGTTTAAAATAAACTCTCTTTTTTCCTTTGTTGTTTTCTTTAAAAATATTATTGTTCATGGCCGGGCGCGGTGGCTCAAGCCTGTAATCCCAGCACTTTGGGAGGCCGAGACGGGCGGATCACGAGGTCAGGAGATCGAGACCATCCTGGCGAACACCGTGAAACCCCGTCTCTACTAAAAAATACAAAAAACTAGCCGGGCGAGGTGGCGGGTGCCTGTAGTCCCAGCTACTCGGGAGGCTGAGGCAGGAGAATGGCGTAAACCTGGGAGGCGGAGCTTGCAGTGAGCTGAGATCCGGCCACTGCACTCCAGCCCGGGCTACAGAGCAAGACTCCGTCTCAAAAAAAAAAAAAAAATATATATATATATATATATATATATATATATAATTGTTCATTTGTTAGTCTTTTTTTCAGAAAGGCAAGCATAAAATAATAATGTGCTCTATACTAATAACCTTCTTTCATAAGTTTTTAAAATATTGTGAATTTTCAAAGGCCAACATAAAGCAAACCAAACCAAAGATAATATTTGCTGAAAATTGTTTGAGAAAAAGATTGACTATTTTTTTCTCCCAGGAAAAGCATACAATATGGCAAGCGACTCCTTACTTCCTTGAAAGCAGTGGTGGTTGATTGGAACTCTGAAGGACAGTGACCTCACAGTCCTCTAATGGCCTAATATATAGTAATTTAAGAGTCCCACAGAATTTTTCAAGCCCTTAATCCAAGTGAAGGCAAAAGTTCACAAAAAATTAAACAACAGTATGTGATATGTAAAAATTAAATTTTGTGTGTGCATGTGTGTGACAAATATCATGGCTGAATGAACATATATGAGACACAGAAAATTTTAACAAGGTCTCTCTGCTCCTAAACAGCAAAATTAACAAGTATCCACTTCTAAATTACTTTTCAAGTTCCATCTTCACTGATGATTGCTAGGTTGGTTAGTTATATTTAACAAAACATATGTAAAAATACTAAGTATTTAAAAATTAGTAAAATTGCCTTTCTAATCAAAATACATCTAATTTTGATTATATCCAACTTTCAAACCTCTTAAACACTCTCTTAAATTTAATAGTAAATTACTTAAAATTTAATTTTATAAACGCAGGTTTATAGATCCCTAGCATACACAAACTTTAAGAGTTTTTAATGCTTTCGTTTGATTTTTTCATAGACAATCTAAAACTTTAATCTGTGATCAAGTTGAATTATTTACTGTTTGTAAACAGAAAACCTCTCATTTCAGTGTGATTTGCAATTGAAAGACATTTTAATTGAATATGGTTTTAGTGTCTTAGATTATTCAATAAATTGAGAACTAATATCAATAAAATGAAATAATGTAGATGGGTAGAAATGAACAGTGGAGGATTTATGTAAATAATTCATATGTGCTAAAAGAAGTCATATGTCATAAGGATGAGCTATAAGGAGGAAGGTTTTTCAAGTTTTAAGAGAACAAAGTAAAAGAGAAGGGATTCAGCATAGGGAACAAAATTTTTTGTTCATGTTCAATTTAGAAGAAATGCATTATAGCACACAGTATTGGGTTCAGGTTGAGATCAGATGTATTATATTACATACGTACAATACTGTGCTTATCCATTGTAGTAAATACAAATGCAAGATTTTTGTTGTTGTTAGTGTTATTTTTTTTGTTAGCATTTGAAGGTTACTGTAATTCTCTTGAACAATTAAGAATTAGACAGAGAAAAGTTTAGAAGCTAGAAATTTTAAAAATCACTTTTACTGCTATTAAAGACAGTACTATGCAATGTGGTTTCTGTCTATGGACAAGGGGCTCTCTGATACCTCATGTCAGAAACGGACAAGCTACCCTTCAGTCACTGACCCTCTGGTTTAGCATAGACCTCCTGTTACCCCAGCAGCCATCTCCCCTGTGGCAGGCAGGGGTGAAGCCTGAGGGATGTTTCCTTGGGAGTGTAAAAGGGTAATGGAAGTGGGTGGACAAAAGACCCAGTTCCTCATTCCACACTCCTGTCAAATTAAATCATTCTTTCTCTCAGGAGGAAGAGTGAATGTATGTAGAAAGGCTAGGAGGGCTACTCAGTGTAACTTCCCTCTTATGAAAAAAGAAAAAGATTTTTAAAAAGAGAGATGTTGGAAAGAGACATAAACTGCTATCACTCCCAGCCTTAACTTTAAAAATTAGTATCTATTTTGCAGATGTTTCATTACATTATATTGGTTAGACCATCAAAATAATGATTTGTAGTTAAAAGGTGTTAATTAACTATAAAATAAAAAAACCATCATCAATAATGATCAAAATTACAAAAATCAAAATAATAAAAAGTGGGACATAGTTTAAGCAAATATGTCTTTTCATTATTAAACTCAACAGTAGAAATACTATGTAACAAAATAATGTCACTTAGCATATTAAATTTATGTTATTATATTTAACTTTATAGGAGGTGTAGTTTTATCTATATTTAATTTGTTAATCATTTTCACTTTTAAAATATATGAGATCTACATGCAAAAGGAATTTTAATTAGTGTTTTTGTTTACACATAATTAACATGAAATTAAAAGCAACTTGAATAAAACTGGAATTTATAAAAATGCTGTTTCCTTAAAAGAAAATTTGAAAAATTATTTTAAAAACATTAGAAAGTTCAAATTAAGCACCACACTATTTATTTAATTAGAGACATTATCCATATGGATAGATGCCTATTAGAGTTTCAGCCATAATTTTGAAAGACAGGATCCTGAATGTTTAAATCCTAAAAGATCAAAATCCCTAAAGTCTAAAATCTTGAAAATTTTAATTCTAAAAGATCAAAACCACAAAAGGATAATTCTGCAAAAAAAAAAAATTATTTAAAAGACGTTTATTCACATTTTTTAAGGATTTATTTGAGAAACACACAAAAATACCACAGAACACTTCATAGACCACTTTACACAATAAAATGGGCAATAATAGCATACATATTTTTGCAAGCATAACCACCCAGGTATCTAATGACAGTCTCATGAGTATAACATTTATGAACAGATGAACTGTTTTCATAAAGAAATAGGTCAAAAAGTGAAATGCATCAGCACATATCACTATGGTTGGTAATTGTGTACACCAAGCTTTATAACCACAGTCATCTAAAACACCATCATGGACAACTTAAGCCCTTGTTTTGTTTTATTTGAGACAAAGTCTCACTCAGGCTAGAGTGTGGCAGTACAGTCAGATCAGGGTTCACTGCAGCCTCTACCTCCTGAGCTCAGACAATCCTTCTGCCTCAGCCTCCAGAGTAGCTGGGAACACAGACATGTGCCACTACACCCAGCTATATTTTTAATTATTTGTAGAGATAGGGGTCTCACTTTGTTGGCCAGGCTGGTCTCCTGGGCCTAAGTGATCCTCCTATTTTGGCCTCCCAGAGTGTTGGGCTTACAAGCATGAGCTACTATGCCCAGCCCAACTTAAATCTTTTGACCAGAGGGACCAAAACCCACAATGGCTCAGCACCAACATGTGCAGTCTCCCAAAGAGCTGAGATCCTGAGAAGTTTTATATTTCACAAATGCAAATGTACAAAAAGACATCTTTTCCTGTATTGAGGAAGTTTCAACGTTTTTATGTACACATACAATGCTCTTGCGCAAGGTCAATGTTGTGATAAAGCACTTTTGTGGCATGAAACTTGCAAAAAAAAAAAAATGCAAATGACTTCTGGCAAATGCAGCACTATTTCGCTAAAAGTTCCTGGGATTTCATTAGCTGGAAGGAATGCCAATTCAGACAAATGGTACATTTTTAAACTAGTGTTCGTTCTTGCCCTATAACATAGCCAATCCACTCATCTGAGTTTGCCACCAAATGCTAATAAAGACAATAACAAGGTATTAGTTCCACCTAATACGATGCAACTTTAGTTGATGAGACTCCTGCTAAAACCCAAAATGCACTAATCCCTTTTCCAGAATTCAGCTTTCAGGATTTCAACTTCCAGAATTTTAATCTTTTGGAATTGTGAGTTATGGAATTTTAGACTTTAAGGATTTTGATCTTTAGGGATTTCAACATTCAGGATTATGACATTCGGGATTGTGTCTTTCAGGATTATGACCAGCACCAATCTATTCACATCTGGATGTATTGACTTGAGAGACAGCCAGAAAGAGAGAAATGTAGATAGATAAAGTGAATTAAAATTTGCACTACAGCAATAAATATTTGCTGACATGATCAGGGATTATAATTAATAAAATCAAGGCACAGTGGTTATTTATTTGGAAAATGAAATAAATTCTATCATTGACCTATAAATTGTCTTCCACCTTTTGCTAAATTTCCCCCAAGGAAAACCTGGAGGGTGAACAAGACAAGGTGCAGATCATCATAAGGAACTTAAGGAACTTAATGTTTTCACCACAGCCTTCAGATGAAGACAGGTGATTCAATGACCTCATTGTGGCTGCTTTCATTTTATAGTGTGAAAGCTCACCTTCAGGTTGAAAAACAACAACAAAAAAT
Source organism: Papio anubis (assembly GCF_008728515.1). Taxonomy (NCBI): domain Eukaryota; kingdom Metazoa; phylum Chordata; class Mammalia; order Primates; family Cercopithecidae; genus Papio; species Papio anubis. The sequence continues at coordinate 134,058,487 of NC_044978.1, read as the reverse complement.
ACAACACTAAAAAGTGCATGCAAGGCAGTCATGTGGCCAGCACTGGAATTTTATTATAAATTTAACGGAAAATCCTGAAATATTTTAATCAAGAACGTAAGATGAACTGGTTGTTGCATGAAGAACAGATGGTACAAGATAAGAAGTGGAAAAGGAAAGGCCAGTTAGGAGGCCATGGCAGCCGTCCAGGTAGAAGAGAGGTTCAGGGTTAGAATCAGAACTAGGGTGAAGTTCAGGAAGGATCTAGACAGAGAGGAGAGAGGTATAGTTAATGGTGGTATGAAGTATGGCCATAAGGTTGGGTGAAGTGGCAAGATTGTGACAAAGTATTCCAGGAATTGGTCTTATCCACTCCACCAATCATTTCCCTGACATTTTTCTCACTTTTACCTTTTTCCTTCATTGCATTGCAACAATTCTAATGATTTATTTGCACTGTAAATTGTTTAGTGTCCAGCTATCCTGTTTAACCCTACAGACCGTAAGGGTGAGTACTGTGTCTGTTTTGAATTGTATCCTCAGCTTGTAGTTCGGTGCCTACTACAAAGTCGGCTGTCATTAGATCTTTATTAAAATAATAAAAAAATGAATGCACCTTTCGCCCAAGCTGTATGGAGAAAATATGTAGTAGGTAGTGTTAAGCCTTATATAGGCTGCTTTCTGTCAATCTCAAAATTTTAAGAAATGATAACAGAACATGGTGTTAAGTTAGATGTTATTTATATATTCCGGGCAATATTTAGTTGAGCCACAATAAGTTTCTTGCCTCTTTACCAGAAATTGTACATGTTACCTAAGCTATAGCTTTTACCTGTATAAAGTCTATGTGTGCCTCATAAGCCCCTGATATCAGTTATCAGAAAATTTATTTTATTCCTCGGAAAGTAGGAATAATTTGTTCTCATTTACGCTGTCAGGAGGAGCTAGTTTTGAGGGCAGAATTTAAAGAGTCTATGTTTTCCCCTTAGAACTTATTTCTAACCCCTGGCAGTGCAGCTAGCTTTAAAAAAAATTAGGCCTTGATAATAGTGTTTGCAAGGAGCATGTCAAAACTATTTAGGAGAATAAAATATAAAGATAGCATTAATAATTAATAAGCAATGATATGTTGGAAACTGTATAACTCATTCTCTTTTATCTATTAAGTCAGTTCTCAGGTCATTTATTTGATATCACTTTGTTAACCTACTTTTGTTATCTATGTGAACATAGTAAAACTATAATTCTTTAAAATATTTCTCATGATTCAGAATTCCATAAATTTATTTCTCTTCCTCTTTCACAAGTCTAAATTAGTGAGATTTTACTGTAATTTTACTATTAATTAAGGCCCAAACAATAATGATTATTTGATCTCTGTATTTATTAGATCATGTTATTATTAAAGACAATCATACTAACAAAATAATTCTTTTTCTTTGTTTTACTTTCCATAATTAAATTATCAAGAAATTGCATGTCAATTGCATAATCAAATTTCCAGAAATTTATTGGGACACAGGCTTGATAGGTTTTCTATGAAAATACTTTGATTAAAAACATAAAGTTCAATAAACTAAATATATTTAGCTTTTAGAATGCAATTATTTATACTGAATTATAATGAATAAACTGTTATTTATTTTTCATAACATTTGTCATTAGCCAACATTCTATTTTAACATATGCTTATATATAATGCGCATATATATGACATACAGGCTTAATACTAATGAAAATATGAATGGATTATATAGCATGTTAAAAAATTCGCTAGTAATATGTTCTCCCCTTCCTATACTAAATAATTAAAAGGGACATTTTCAATTTTTCATTCCTTTATGAAATAAATAAAGTTCACTCTAATCTGTCCCATGTAGTCAATTATTCTAGTTAAATTTCTTATAGATATCATGAGATTAATAGCAATGTTCTAAAAATACAGAGTTGCAAATATAAGAACATGTTTACTTTTTGGCCATTACATGATCATTCCAGTGATAGGTATCACAGATTAGGAGTTAGACTTTGTGACAAAAAAAAAAAAAAAAGATTAAATATTATAATCTAGTTGGAATAGTGAAATTGCTAGTTTCCTCTGATTAAAAAATTGTAAGCTTGTCTCAGCTATAAGGAGGTAAATGCTGCTCAACAAGAACAGCAATGCTTGGAAACATAATGAGTTCTCTAGATGCAAATAAATTATCCTTATTAGGCAACTTGTTCTTTTCATTGTTTCTGTTTATTATTTCACTTAGTAATGAATACTATAGCCAATTTGCAAAGTAATGAACAGTTTTATAACACTAATAAAAAGAAAACAGGCACAGTTAAAAAAAGAAAAAAATGGAATTTTACTTGGTCTAGAAATAAGCAAATTTCTAGTTCTAGAATTTATCACCAATTTCTTTAGACAGTTTGCCCTTTTTTACCTTTTAGAATACATTTTCCAGAGTCTGCATCTACTTGAGTATTATTTTATTAAAACATTTGCAGTATTTGCAAGGCACCATTTCTCATGATACAACATTAAAGCTAAGTAAATACACAGAAAAATGAAAGCACCAAGTTATTAAATTATGATTTCAGACATGCCCTTAGCAGGGGAGGTTTGATCAAGAAAGCTACTTGGATTTCATATGCTCTTGTCACATATATTTAGAATTGATATATACCACAGAAAATGGATATTATTATTTTCATCAGTTCAGCATGCCATAACAAAATACTATAGGCTATGTGGCTTAAACAAAAGAAATTTATTTTCTCAGTTTTGGAGGCTGGGAAATCTAAGATCAGGGTGCCAGCATGGTCAAGTCTGGTGAGGGGGCTTTTTCTGGCTTGCAGAGTGCTGCCTTCTCCCTATGTTCTCACACGGTGGAAAGAGAGTCCAACGTGTCTAGTGTCTCTTCTTATAAGTGCACTAATCCCATCGTAAGGGCTTCATCCTCATGACTTTATCTAACCCTAATTGCCTCTCAAAGATGCCATCTCCAAATAACAGAACATTTGCAGTTAGGGCATCAACATTCAAATTTTGGGGGAACACAAACATTCACCCACAATAGTGATATAGTCCAAGAAAAGTCACTAAGCAAAAGGCAAGTGTCACTTAAGAGGGAGAGAAAGAGGAAGAGTAAAGGAGAGATTAGGAGAGGCATTGGGAAATGGACCTTTCTCTTCTATAATGAAGAAAGATTCAATTTGCAAAAGACTGACACCTCTTATCAGTATGAGTGCAATAGCAGGTAATTCTAGACATGTATATCATATAAGATAGAAAAGGTAGTGAGAAGATTGAGTAAATAGCAGATTCACAAGCTTGCATTGGCCATACCATGTAAAAGACAATTATTAATATTTGGAAATATCTAAACTTGCTTAAAAATCTTTTTAAACAGTACCTCTATCTACTCCATAGACTATTGGCAAAAACAGTCTTTAATAAGATGCTAAGGTCCTTTTCTATTCCTGCCTTCGAATTTACTGGAAATAAACATAACAGCATTTACTTATAGAATTTTGGAACTACAGTGCCTTTATTCATATAATAGGAAACTAATGCTTTGTATCCACTTGAAGGGGTTAATTGTGCTTTCTATGAGGCATTTCTTGTAGAAAAATATGACAGTAAAAGAAGAGCTCCAGGAGGAAAAGAGAAAACATGGGAATATACGAAGAAACAGACAAATGCCAAGAGAAAGAACTTTTCCATAAATTCCTTTTCATAAATACCTTCCTTTGTCTGAAAGCTGAATAAAATCAAGTTGTCTGTCTGGATCCTTTGCTTTAATTTCTCAGAAAATGGAACCCTGAATAGGTCTCTAGTCCAGTGTTTTTGGCAAAAATCATTGTAAATCAAGTTATTATTTCAAGAAATATCTTAATTAATTTAGTGTTTCTATGTATACTTTTCTTACAGAACAAAAATAAGTAAAGTTATATGCTATTTTATTAAATGTGCTTTTGTTATAATTTCCACTCACTTCCCAGACTAAATTTTACTCAGACATGACTTTGCTGTGTTGGACAATCTGTAGAAACATGTAGTCTTTCTTTGTCAGCATTATGGTATTCTGGTTTATAAAACGGTGAACTCTATGTGACTGGAGATCAACTAAATTAATTAAAAATAAATTTTGAACAAAGCTAAAATCCCTGTAATTAGTATGTTGCAGAAGGAATAATAACCCTTGGTAATAGCAAGACTGTAATGTAACTTTCCAGATTTTCCTGTAAAAATGTAGAAAGAGTTGGAAATGTTAGACAATTATCCTAAAGAATCAGTACAGTCATCTTCTCAGGTTTAAGAATTATATTTTAAGCTAAAATATATAGAAAAAGACAAAGAAGAGCAGCATTCCAGCTGTGAAGCTGTGATTTTATGTCTCTTGCAGCTGTGTCCCACCTGCCCCAAGCATAGTAATTTGGATGCTGGGCATTCTTGGCTCAGTAATGCACTTGTTGGAAAATATTAAAGCAATTAGCAAAGACAATCTCAAATGAGAAGACACAGAAGAATAATGTCAGTAAGGCTGAATAGAACATTATCATCTTAAAACTTTTGCTTATTCCTTCTGTATAATATTAGCACAACTAAAAGGACATGCTTGATTTTGCCTGCAGTGAGCTATTTTTAGTCCCTCAATTAAGCTCCATTCCAATAGTTATTATCATTAGTTAGCATTTGCATAGCAATATACACGTGTTAACACAAGCACTTTGCAATGATTTTTAGAGATTTCTCTTCTCTGTGGTCTTATGAGGTAAAAGTTAATCTACATAAGATTTACAGGAAAATATAATTAATTATATAAATCCTACATTTTATGTTGAAACCACCTGCAGTTAGCTTTGCCACAAGCCAACATAAATTGCAGTTCTAGCTAAATCAAAAGAAAGGTGACTAATTTATGCAAGGTTACATCTGGAGTGAGCCAAAGACCTGGGCATAAAATTCTGTCCACTTTATCCACGATCTTGTACACTCCCCCAATAATATTATAAAGGTTCTGAATCCAACTGGCAATAAAACCATAATGTGAACATATACAATTAAATATAGCATCAGAACAGTCACATATTACTGACCTTGCATAATACATGGCAACCGTGAATACCATTAGAAGTGAGATCCAATCCCCAAAGGCCAAGGAAATTGGAGCCTCAGCTCCAGGGTTGGAAAATGCCCTATTGAGGGCTGACTTTCGTTACCTGGGTCAGGTTAGATTGTTAAAAGCTCCACACTGCTTGTCTGGTGATCCTCTTAATATAAAATTAAAATAGAAGCTATAGTCAACATATGTATATGCCAGTGGCTCTTTAAACGTTAAGCTCCTTTGTTAAGGGGAAAAAGCCTCAAAACTAATAAGTGTGACTGTTAAAATTCTTGAAGGCGATTCTTTGAACACTCAGAACCTTACAGTTTCTCTTCTTTTGTGTTTACTTCTCAGAAGCTTCCAGTTGCTGTTCCTGAATCAGAGAACTTCCAAAAGGTCTGCTTTGGCTCCCTCCTTCCTCTTATTTTATATCAATAGTAAAGATTTGCCTATATAAATATGATAAATCCTTCATTTCTTTCCTCTGTGTTTTTACTTTAATGAGAAAGGAAAATTGGAGACTAGGAATTATACAGTAGTTTCTGTTATTTTCTCACTGAAAGAAAATCTTCAGAAAAATCACAAAATTTCTATATGTTTTCACATATAATTCCTCATTTCGGGGGGTAGGGAAGTTTGGCATATACTGCTATCATCCTTTGTTCTATTTACTAAAAAGGAAAAACATTTAAAGATCCTTATTCTCATAATTTTCTCTCTAATGTTTCATTGTAGAAAGTCTTAATGCAATCCATATTAAAATGCTTATAGACCAGTCACGGTGACTCACATATATAAGGCCAACACTTTGGAGGCTGAGGTGGTGGGATCGCTTGAGCAAAGGAGTTTGAAGTTGCAATAAGCTGCGATTGCACCACTAGACTCCAGCCTGGGCAACAGTGTGAGATCCTGTCTTAGAAAGATAAATAAAATGAAATAAAAATGCTTTAGGAGGAAAGTAAGAAAAATAAGTTAATATAGTATATGTAGGACCACATACATCTTAAAAAATCTGAATTCACCAAATTGATATTGACCCAGGTGACAGGAATCTCAGTTACCAAAAATATCTTCTATATCCCAAACCTTAAATTCTTAGTCTCCATTGTCACCTGTCACAGTGTTTTACAAATCTTTACACCTTTTATCTAAAATATGAAGCAAAACTTCCAGTTTGAGAGAGACTCTCCAAACCCACAGACAGTAATCAAGGACTCTCTGGTTCAGAGAGTTCATGGCCTCCTGACACAGTCCCCAGGATCAGTCCTCTCCTGCTCTAGAGCCACTGTTGGCATTCACACTTATGTTACTACTAAACACACAGGGTTTTCTGTGGCCCAGTGATGACCACTGTACTCCTGAGTTGTTTCTCCAAGTCTCCTTGCTACCAGTCAAATCCAGCACAAGAACCATGAAAGGGAAATCCCTGTGCATGTGTATGGCTGCCCCAAGTCCCAGGGTACTCATCCTTTTTTCTGCTATAATTGGTTGAGCTCTCACACTATATTCCTACATTAGGCTCTATTTCTAGGTTCTCACTAGTTTCGCTCATGAAACCTCAGTCCCTGTTGAGGGACTGGATCCCTATTTTGGGTTGATGACTGGGAATCCCTGTCCCCTGCTCCTACAGGGCCTGGAGACTAAATTGCTACCAAGTGACCTCCCTGGAACCCTAAGGAGTGAATAAATTTTCTAAATGCTGAATACCTCTCCTTGAAGTTCTGCTACCTGAGACTCTTGTTATTACTTAATATCACTATTAACAAAAATATTATAGACTATCTAGGAATTACTATAATGAGTGAATTCATATGTAAGATATAGTACCCTTCTCTGACTCCTTCATCTGCTTCTGCATAGTCTAGACTATACAATCCTTGAAATAAGAAACTATGACCTTCATTGTTTCACACTTCAAAGCCTAGCACTATTAGTGCTCTGGTTCAAGGCATAAATGAACGAATTCCCCCGTGTGATAGGTTAAATCACGGCTCTCCAAAGATGTCCATAACTTAATCCCATGACCCTGTGAATATATTACATTGTATGGTAAAGGGACTTTGCAGACATAATGAAGTTTATGAACTTTAGGAAGAGGAACCTGAATTATCCAGGTTGGCCCAATCTAATCACATGAAAAAGCAGAAAACTTCCTTTGACTGGAGCCACATAGATACAGTAGAAGGTGGAAGAGGAGCAACAGGAATGACGACAGAAGTTAGATTTCAAATGTGAGAAGGCTGTGCTGTAAGAGGTCATATACATGAACTAAGGAGAGGCCTCTAAGGGTAAAGGGTGCCCTGCTACTGACAGCAAGGAAAGGGAGATTTCAATCCTACATCCTCAAGTAACCAAATTTGGCCAAAAATACAAATGAGTGTGAAAGCCGATTCCTCTCCAGAGCCTGCCATAAGGAATGCAGCCTTGCTGACACCTTGATTTTAGCCTGGCGAGACCTATGTTAGACTTCTGGTCTATAGGGACTGTGCGCTTAAGCTTGTGGAGTTTTTTTTACAGCAGCCATAGAAAACTAATACACCCAATTTCTGGTTATCTCTGTTGCAGTCTCCTAGTTTGGGTTATGTCTTAAATCTGTTTTCTTTCGTGTCTTCTTAGACAGCATGCCTAGGAGGAATAATTGTTAGAGGGACCAAAGAATTTCCCATTGTAGGCTAATTTCATACAAAATGATTCTTTCCTTTGAATACCTTCCTCACAAATTAAAACTTGAATTTTCTAATTACAACAAACTAACACAACATTTCAGTCCTTGATGCTTTTATTCCAGAAGCTGTCAAAACTTAAAAGTACATTATATCTGCCTGGAGGGCTTGTGAATACACACATTCCTGGGCCCTAGCTCCAGAGTTTCTGATTCTATGAGACTGATATAGATCCAGAGAATACACACATTCCTGGGCCCTAGCTCTAGAGTGTCTGATTCTGATATAGATCCAGAGAGTTTGCATTTCTAACAAGTTCCCACGTGGTGCCAATGCCTCTGGTTAGCTGAACATCCTTTGAAAACTATTATTTAGTAAAGTCAAATAATTATTTTGTTCATAAAATATTAATATCTTTTATTCCTGCTCATTTTTTACCTATTTCCATATTAACATTTATCTGGATATGTGCCCTTACATTAAGAGAGTAGGGAAAAAGCAAAATAGATGATCAATTTCAGTAAATTTTTCTGATGGTAATGTAAGTTATTGAAATTGAAATTATTTGGAGATTACCTATGTCAACATTTCTCAATAGAAGTACTCTTGGTATTTGCAGTGAGACAATTCTTCATTGTGTCAAATTCTATTCTATATTCCTTGTACTGAGGAACCTACTACCTCTGACCCTTTTCCAGTAAATGCTCATAGAATTTCCCCCTCATAGTGGTAACCAACAATCTGGCACACATTCCCAGATGTCCCTGTAGAGGGTGTGCAACACTAATTGAAAACTATAAATCTATTTTATTCAAGTTTCCATGCAATTCTTCCCTATATTAGTAAGGATTTTCAAATTTTACTCTCATGTTTTATTCATAAATACTGGTTATTCTAAATATTTTAATTAATAGAATATATTACTGAATGAAGTCCCTGAGGCCACAGTCAAGAAGAATATGTAGCTGATACCATGAATTGGCTCACTCAGAAATGCATTCCATCCTCTTTCAAGTGCGCAGAGGCTGCGAAGTAAAGGCCACATTTACCAGACTCCCTGAGGTATCCCTATATGGTTTAATGTCCACCAGTGAGATGTGCCATCATGACCTGGAATTGAGGGAGAGACATACAGGAAGAGGAACCGAGCAGAAAGCATCTATTTTATTTGTGCATATTAAAGTAATATTGATATGTTTTGGAGCCAGAAATTGTAGCAATAGTTTCCTAATTTACTAGCCAACTTTCTGATTCCACCAGTTACCATCATTTCTGGGTTAGTGGACTCCTGAGTGGTCCAGTTCTACTCTATGTCTTTTGGATCCTTTCCGGGAAGCTGTATGACTTTAGGACTTACTGCTCAAGTTCAGCCTAGAGTCAACTTAATTTGCACTTCCCCAAATTCTATGAGCCATTTAATAGCCAAGAGTAAACCTTCTTATGTTCCAGCTAGCTGGAGTAGAGTCTGCCCTCTGCAACTGAACGCATGGGTGTCTTTTCCCATAGAGGGCCAGCACCAGAAAAGCATTACATTATATATATAATGTTTACCTTTGTTACTTTTACACTTTTTTTGATGTTCTTATTTTACTAGTGTTCTAAATTATTCATTTAAAATACATATATCTATTGGTTTCTAATTGTCCCTTTTCTTATTTTTATACATACTGTGCACACAGCATACACACACAGATGTGCACGTGGGAAACTTGTGTGTAGCTGATGACTAAAGGTTTGGGGCTTAGGAAGTAGTACATTGCTGCAACACAACTCGATTGAATATAAAATATTTCTTTAGTTCCAAATAATTAGATATTTACTTAAAATATCTAATCTCTTTAGTTATTTATTTAAAATATCTAATCTCTTTAGTTATTTCCAAACTCACGCTTTTGTCCAGCATTCTATTCAGCTTCCCTGTTGACTCTTCTCGTTGCTTTTTTTTTTTTTCCCTTCCTCTTTTCTTCGGTATTCCTTCCCTGTCTTCTCTGCCTCACTCAGGGGCAAAACAAGCAAACAAACAATCAAATCAAAACAATCTTCCATTTTCAGATATACTCAGTTCTCTTTGGCCCCTACCTCCAAATTCCACAGACTTTTTGCATATTCTGAGAATTTATCTCAGAATTCCAAGATCTCCATCTTATATTCTTTGATAATCTGAGTCGGGGGATTAAGGAGGGTCAGGGGAGGAGTGGGAGGATTAGAGGATTAGAGGAGGATTTCATAGTTTCCAGTTACATAAAGCTTTGTCTCTCAGTTATTCATTTTGGAATAATATAAATAAATTTTAATTGTGTGGTGAGAGAGCAGACATTTCAAATTAGAGTGAGAGAAAATATATAGCTATAGGCTTTATAATACAGGAAGCACCACAGTAACTTTAGCTGGTATTGGTAAAGTGATTTCTTCCATCATGTGTCTTCCTACAAGCAGCTCAACTAAATCCTCATCTCTCCCTATGTAAATGCTTTCAAGACATGTTTTTCATACCAAGGAATTTCTAAAGGGGTATTCACTCTTTAATTTTTTATTCTAAGGCTCTAATGCTATTTATTTTCTTTATAAGGTTTGATTTTATTCTACTTTTTTCCTTTGGTTTAATCGATTGCTCTTCTGCAATCTCTCATGATTTACATTATTGCCAAAATACTTTTCTATTTTCTAATCACACAGCTTGCCGGTATGTCATTCTTCCTCACTTCGGTACCCCATTGCGGGAATCCTCACAGATAATGAACATGAACCTAATAGACATGCTCCTCAAGTCTGGTAATGAGAAGGAAAAAAAAATGGAACTATCTCATTCATGAGTAGAAATTAGGAACTGTGAATTTCCTCATTTGTCTCATTTAATAAGGTGATTCACATGCCAGCACTTTTAAAACTGTAAAATGCTATGTAAATGTTGGTTACTATTTACAATAATAATAATAACCATCACCACCACTACCATCATAACACTTTCTCTTCCCATAATTGTACCCTTTGGAAGTTGATTCAGATCATAAATGTCATAACTATGATTTTATCCACTAAAGGCTAGTAGGAAGGGAGCCTAATTAAAACCTAGTTTTGCTGGGAAAACATAGTAGAAAAGTCATCTGTAGATGATAGCGATTTAAAAGGATTTTCCAGATCTAGGATGATACGTCCTGTATGAAGATGTAAATGTAAACAAATCTTAATATAGCTATTCAAACAATGAGAAGACCTACTGCAGACTTATATTAAAAAGCCAGCTGCCATAGTTCATTTTAACCAAGTCATTTCATGGAATTTAAAGTGACAGACACATTTGGCTTTTATTACATTTTCAGGAAAAAAAAAAAAAAAACTGTTATCTGTAAAGAGTAAAGCAGGGGAAAATTAATGAAGGTGGAAAGTTAGTGAGGATTTATCTCAAAAATGTTAATTTTTCCCCAAATCTAAAGATAACTGTCTGATACAGTCATCAGCAGGGCTTGGTAGGAGGGGCAGAAGGTTTGAGAGTGGAAGTTTGCCAAGAAATAGAGTGTCAGGAAGAAGAGGTATCAATGTATGCCACAGTCATCCATGTACTGGAAATACCCATAAGTCAAAGTGTCTGGCTAAGGACAGTGAAACTTTACTAAGGAGTAATCTCAGTCATCTTTTTTTTTTTTTGGTGAGTTTTTCTTTTTTTTTTTTTTTTTGGAGCCAATGTCTTGCTCTGTTGCCTAGGCTGGAGTGCAGTGGCATGATCATAACTCACTGCAGCCTTGAATTCCTGGCCTCAAACGATCCTCCCACCTTGGCCTCCCAAAGTGCTGGGATTACAGGCATGAGCCTGGCCCTCGGTCATCTTTTATTTTCCTAAAACGAATCATCAAAAGTCTTCATAAAACATTTTGGTATTGTTTTGCAAAATAGAGTAGTTAATATTGTCTGTAGGAGAACTCAATATGTTTTCTAGAACCCTTATAAGCTATTTCATCATTCCTTAATTCATTCATTCTCTAGTCAAGACTTTCTCTTATCTAAGGTATATGTATATAAGTAGTGCAAAATACTATAGACAATGCAAAACAAAAACCATAAAAAAACAAAAAACTAGTTGAAAGGAAGTATCTGCTCAATATTTCAGCTGTAATGTCTTCATGTCTCTGGATAGGCAGTTTATTGATTTTTCCTCCTCTTTTTTGATGATTTGACTGCTTGTTTTGTCAACATATAATTTCAGTTTCAGTCTGCATTTTAGGTACATGTGATGTCATGAAATCGTTCTTTTTATTCCCCTCAGTCCTTAAATCCACTTTGGAATATCATGGATGCTGTTTAATATAATTATTCCTGATCTATACACTTATACTATATCAGGTTTTTGTAATCTACTCAAGTACAGATACATCCAGTTCTTTTTTAAATACATTGATTTCAATTGCATAAAAAATTGTAAGATAAAAGATGAAGGCAATAAGAAATAAACATAGATCAAAGGAGAAAATCAAGAAAGGGCAGGTTCATAGATAAATGCACGAAGTAATCAAATTAACAAGGATTTTTATGATGGTGTAATTAATGAACTGCAATTTTACATTAGTCTCCTGCAAAAAGAAATATGGAGAAGGAGAAAAGGCAATTATGCATTAATGAAGACTATGATAATGTGGCAGCAATATTAGATAGCAGTAATGGAATTAAATTTTATAAAGGAAAATTCCAGAAAGATAACAGATGAAACAACATAACAATATGTATGAATTGTTCTAAGAGAATTGTACATGCTAACTAACTACCATTTTGATATTACTTACAAAAAGTGTAAAGATAAAAGGGAACATTATCATGACATAAATAAATTAGCCCTTTATTTGTATAGATGCTAAAATGTTTAGGCTTTTTATTATTGGTTTAGTTTTTCTAATAAATATTTCTTCCAAATTAACTCTGATAGAGATTTACGTATGGCAAAACTAAAGGACCACAGGGATTAAATAAATTTCCAAAAACATACATATCTGTTAAATAGAGCCAGAGCCTTACATCTGCACTCAAGCCCTCCCTTTCCTGATGCTATCTCCCTTTCCTACATGACCACCTGACCTCAACCCTGGTGTGTTAACTTAAAACAATTTCCTTTGATTTACATTTTCTTTTTAATTGTGTTGAAGATGAATTTATTCTAACATTGTCAGATTTTCTGATGTTATACCATGTTGAAAAAAATCACTTTCAAGTTCAATTTATTTGTTATTGGAAATAAAATCAATAGAGATTATTTAGCACTGTCTTTTGGCATTTATTTTTTTCTATTTCTAGAAGAGAGTACGTTATCACTTTTTGAAAGATGAAAATTGTAACTTGGAGGAAGTCAGTGATGTGAAATTGGTTCTTTCAGTAGTATAGTAGTCATTCTTCACAGACAGTCTAACAGTAAAGCTATTCATGCTTTTATAGTTTCTGTCTTTACAGATAAGAATTGTAATACAAAGGTTGGGCGCGGTGGCTCAAGCCTGTAATCCCAGCACTTTGGGAGGCCGAGATGGGCGGATCACGAGGTCAGGAGATCGAGACCATCCTGGCTAATCCAGTGAAACCCCGTCCCTACTAAAAGTACAAAAAATTAGCCGGGCGTGGTGGCGGGCGCCTGTAGTCCCAGCTACTTGGGAGGCTGAGGCAGGAGAATGGCGGGAACCCGGGAGGCGGAGCTTGCAGTGAGCCGAGATCGTGCCACTGCACTCCAGCCTGGGCAACAAAGCGAGACTCCGCCTCAAAAAAAAAAAAATTGTAATACAAAATTTGTTGTCTTTGTAGGGATTTCGAGGAAAAGATACTTACATTTGTAACATAAAAATATAGATGAATAAAGTATAAAAATGAGATATAGGTAACTAAGCAGATGGGGGTCCCTCGCTGTTTTAATTATCAATAGCTTCCAAAATAAAATTGCATTTTCAAATGAGCTAATGATACAACTTCCATGTACAATTGTTTTCTTAAGATTTCATTCTACGTGAAAAATGAGAAGATTCAAGAATGTGATGTATTTTTGTGAAAACATAGAAATTAGAATTGGAAGTGAATCTTTAATAAGTGATTAAGTATCTTTTATCACACAAATACCTTAACCTGAAGAGTTTATATTCTAAACTAGAAAGGTACTGGAAAATAAAAGCCATTATTTTCCTCACATAAAGCATTTTACATCAAGGAGAAAAAAAAAATTAACAATAGAGACCTGACTCTGAGGTGCTTACAATAAAATACCTTGATTGTCCAAAATGTTATTGTTGAAAGGAAGACATAGGTCAAAAGAAAGGATAATATTTGACCAAGTTATCCCTTTGCCTTTGTAACTAACACTATCAGCACTTTATTTTCTTTGTTAGATGTCACATTAGGTTTTCTCCAAAAATGAATGACAATACATATAAGAGTATATAAAGCTTAATTATTTTAAAATTTAAAATATCATACTCTAAAAGGGAAAGAGGGAAGAAGAGAAGCAAAAATATAAATCCAGTATGAAATACAGTATTCAACAATCCTGCAACTTGATAAATATTAATACATAAAGCAACACTGTCTATTCCCTAAGTGAATGTTTTATGTGAATATTGCTTTCAGGTTCTTCTCAGGCAAGAGAGTGAATGAGAGACTCAATTTGGACACTATGTGGGAATTGATTGCTTAATGCCTTTTAAAATCTCTTTGAAAATGAATTGGTCAATAAAATTCCCCTTTGTTTATTAGGGAGTAGGATGGCAGTCAGGCCTTCAGGCAAAAACAATAACAGATGGTAAGAAAGAAACAATTCCTTTTCTCTCCACCTTAAGAAAGACTTACATTTGAAAGGTAAGAAAAAAAATAAGGTCTCTTGATTTTAATAGTTTCCATACCAGGAGAAGCTGGTGTTAAAGACCCTTCCAAATGTTACAGGTGTTTGCATTCAAATGCGATCACACAGCTGCTGGCTGCCACAGAATGGAAGTCATCCTCAGAAGCAACGTGTCGCAGATTTTCCCTAAATCCCCAAGCTGAACATCAGCTGTGGCTAAGCTTTTACATTTTTCTTCCTGGAAAGGAAGATCCCTTGGCTCATGCCCATGATTATCACTTTGTTACTTAAGTCAATTTCAAGTAAAACTGGAAAAAATAAACATCGTCAGAAATTACATTACTGTGAATAAGGCTTGTCCTACTGGATACAAAGAGATAAACAGTGCCAGATCAGGCCTATTTCCACTGGCTTAATCTCCAGAGAATTTGGGGCCTCCAAGTCCACTCGAATAGTTCTGCCCAAGAGCAACCTAAGGGAAACCCAATATCTGCCTTAATCCAGACAATTTTTATGCTAAGTACTTCTTCAGCAAAAACACAATGCAGAAGAGACTATTAATTCCCATCTCTTGCTGATTCCAGAATAGAAAGCTGACTGCCTTCTCACTGCACTGATTCTTCCTCTGTATTTTTGCACATCTTCTATTTCTTGGACTGCTACTAGAAGAAAATATTTATTTCAAATTATATAAAATCTCCACCAATACATCTTGCAATCTATGTTGAAAATATTTAAGTAGGGGAGAGACTGATATTTTATTGGGTACGTTGCATGTACTTTTTGATTAATTCTAATAACAACCAGGTGGAGTATCTATTATTAGCTATATTTTTGAGAGGAGGATTATTTTTGTACTCAAGGTCACAGAATGGAAAATAGGGAAAGCCAAATTTGAGATCACTTTGTCTGACTACAAGGCCATGCTGTTTCCTGCAATTCGGCTGCCGAAAAGTAATTCAGGGTAACGTTTCCCATAAGCACGGGTTTATAAAAAACTTAATAACTGGAGAGAGATCGGGAAAGTGAATTTGTTGTGGAAATATGCTAAGATTGTGTTGATGAATTTAAATTCATACCAGTTGTCAGGATTGTATGTACCAAAGAAAGTCATATCGCAAACAAAATTGTGTGTACTTGATAATCTCATAGCATTTACTGGAATAAAAGGCACTTAGTAGCTACTTAATGTACTATAAAAGGCACGACTTTGATGTTTTTAGTTGTATAATTAACATGCAAAGTGCCATTATTTTTTCTTTCATTTTACCCATTTATACATATTATCTGCTCAGGCTCACCACTTGCGTCCAATTCAGAAGTTCCTCTGTGTTCCTTCATATCTTCATTGCATGTACATCCACATGTTGGCAACTGATCTTCATTAAGAATTCTGAAGTAACTGCAAAACCTAGACTTTTGATGTCAATCCCATACCTGCTAGTTTTAGAAGAAGACTGTAGGTATTGGCTTGACTTCTCTAGTTCCCGGTTCAGAATAGATAGTTACTACATATTTGTGGAACAGTTTATGAGTTAGAGGTGCCTAACCTCTATCAGATTGCAAGGCAAGGGGAGATTAGTTCATTCAAAACTTAAAAGATTGTTTTTTCTCCCATCCAGTCAGATAATTGTGTTAGAGAAAATTATTTGTGTGCATTACTCTTATTTCACCACTGTCGAAACAGAAAGGGAAAAAATCAGGGGAAAGAGGAGAAGATATAATTAAACCACCATCTAAAAATGGAGAGGCAGTATTTTGTGGAAACCCACCAAATGATGAACAGTGGTCAGTAGAACAAAGTAATATTTGGAATTTTGAAGGCAAATAACTTCTGTGTACTTTTATAATGGCTATATAATTGTTTTATGCTTTTTCTATAATGTAAATTTAAAATTTGTAATGTTCAAAGTAATATTTGTGTATTATAAAACGATTAGTTTACCATTCAAGGAGTTCCTCAGAGTTCTGGCAACCAAAAGACAGAAGCACCTGTAAGATAGGCATTTTGGAGGAGGGACGTCAAACTGCACAGTAACATTTTTCAAATGTTTCCCATATAGAAGTATATCCAAAAAAAGATTTATAGAATTCTTTTGTTGCTAGTGATACAGACCGGAGATCGGTGAATACTGGGTAGAAGAGGACGGTTCCCTGGCAAAGGTCCTATCATCAAGCCTGAAGACCTGCGACCCTAAATGAGAACAGGCATTTCTGTTTTCACACCTAAAAAACTCCCTTTTGGTCTGCCATGCCCCCTATCCTGCCCTCATATAAATCTCGAATCCCAAGCTCCAAATGCGACCTGCAAGCAAGGAGACGAGGAGAAAAGCAGACCAGCAAATCAGCAATGGCAGAATGACGTGGCAGAGAAAGAGAGAAGAAGAAGGATGTCTGTACTCTGAGGGGAGTTTGGCCAGGGACAGTCAGAGAAGAGTCCAGCCACTGGGTGGCCTGATTCCAGGGGAAGACCACCTTCCCACTCCATTCCCTCTTCTGGCTCCTCATCCATCTCAC
This sequence comes from Papio anubis, assembly GCF_008728515.1. Taxonomy (NCBI): domain Eukaryota; kingdom Metazoa; phylum Chordata; class Mammalia; order Primates; family Cercopithecidae; genus Papio; species Papio anubis. The sequence continues at coordinate 134,041,430 of NC_044978.1, read as the reverse complement.
TGAAAGCCATCTCCATCACTCAATAAAACATTGCGCTCATCCTTCAAGCCCGCATGTGATCTGATTCTTTTGGGACCCTGGGCAAGAGCTTGGGATACAGAAGGCTGTCACACTGGGGCCCTGCCCTTGTGAAAAGGCAGAGGGTCCATTGAGCTGACTAATACACAAGCCGTCTGCAGATGGCAAAGCTAAAGGAGCACACTGTAACATATGCCCACTTGGGCTTCAGAAGTCGCAGACACACATCCTTAGATGATTCTGTGGGGCTGAAGCCCAAAAGCACTCCTCCCGGTTTCCTGCACCTGCCTGTCTGTGTGCTCACCCTCCTTTAAGGGGTTTGAGCTGTCGGGTGACCAAACAGCTGAGCCACACCCCTGTTATATGTCCTGCAAGGGAAATCAGGGAAGCCTTCTGTCTCACTACTATTTTAAACCGGTTATGGAGGTAATTTTTCAAAAATGTTATTCATGCCTTTTTAAATATTTAATAAATTCTAATTCTCTTGCAGATATAAAGATCATCTGGATTATCCAGTTTGTGAATATTTAATAAAATAATAACATTTAAATAATATATAATAAATATAAAAACTGAGTATGATATTTCTTTTTTCTTTTTCTTTTTTTTGGGGGCGGGTGGTGGGGAGATGGAGCCCTGCTCTGTTACCCAGATTGGAGTGTAGTGGCACAATCTTGGCTCACTGCAGCCTCCACCTCCCAGGTTCCAGTGATTCTCCTGCATCAGCCTCCCAGGTAGCTGGGTTTACAGGCACAAGCTACCACGCCCAGCTAATTTTTGTATTTTTAGTAGAGATGGGGTTTCACCATGTTGGCCAGGCTGATCATGAACTCCTGACCTCAGGTGATCTGCCCTCCTTGGCTTTCCAAAATGCTAAGATTACAGGCATGAGCCACCACACCCGGCCTGAGTGTGATATTTCTAAAAACATTTTGTACTTCATAAATTACAATTATTTCTAAATTTTCCTGTTCAACATTTGATAAATATTTCTTAGAAATTAACAGATTGTCTTAAGATGCTGTGTCAAATTATTTGTTATATAATTATGGCAAAGGCAGTAGATAGTGATGGTCAAGAGCCCAGATTCTGTAGCAAATAACCAGGGTTCAAATCTTGGTTCTGACAGTTATTCGGGTGACCTTGGTCAAGTTACTTGGCATCTCTGTCTTGGTTTACTCATCTGTAAATGATAATAATAAAGCACTTCTGATATAGAGTTACTGGAATATTCAATAAAAGAATATATGTAAAGCATTTGGAACAATGCCCAGCAAGTATAACAGCCAACACTTTGGGAGTGATTGCTATGTGCCTGGCACTTCAGTGTTAGCTATTATTACCATTATTTATTTATTCAAAAGAAAATGATGACACTGTGATCATTTACTTGTCAATAACCACTGGCAGTAGTGTATTAAATGGTGGTAGAGCAATCAGGCACCCGTGAGATTACAAGTAATAACGTAATAATGTCTTTTTCTGATAAGAAATGCTTAGTTGAAGGTATGTGATTATTAGTCATTAAATCGCTTTGCAGGTGCTTTGGTTCTAATTTACCTTATCTCATAAGAACATGTAATGAATCATACAAGGAATTTCTGTTAAAAAATAATCCCACAGAGTTGTATAAGATTGGAGGAGACTTTTAGATGGTAGGTCAGTGGTCTTGCATTTAGTTGAGCAAAAGCAATTTTGCTTCCATTTCAGGACCAGCATTTTGCTCCTCATTATAGTAAGTAATGTAGCACTTTTCTGAATTCTATTTTAACATTAGGATTGGGATTACAATCTCATAAATTTTCACAGTCTCTGCAAGAAAGTCAGTATAATCATCTTTAGTAATGAGGCACCTGTATGGTAAAAAGTCTTAGTAATTTGTCCATTGTTTCAAATCAAAGAGAGAAGTGGAGACTTTTAAATTCTAGCGAGGTGTTTATGTTGTTAATATTTTCACTTTACAACTATTACAAATTAATAATATTTTTCTTCTTGGAAACCTAGTGTAAATATATTTGTAGGTCATCAATAAAAAATGAGAAATCAATTAAAAATGTTACCTTGTTCAGACTCTGTTCACTAAATTTTTCTCTCATTTTCATTGCAGGACGTTTGATTGTGACTGATCTTGAATTTAAAATTACATGTTTTTACAAAACTTTTTATTTCTTTTTACCTTTTCCAAAAGCAAACACTGTTTTTGGCTTCTCTCTCTTTGCTTACTTCCATATTTCAAGTCATCCTGAAACTATTCCGTGCTGGAATTTTCAAAATAATTTCATGTTGAAATTTCTGCCTTAATATCTCTTGTATAAAACTACCTTTAATACCTACCTCTTGTCAAAAACAATAAGGATTTTTCAGCTTTTCCCTTCACAAACTGTATTTTCCTTTCATATGCAGAAATATATTACTAGGTAATTATTTTGTCTGCATGTTCATCATCAGCAAAGGCTTCAGGTGGATGGATTATAAAATAGGGAATATTTTTGAAGGGTCCTTGATTAAGATTACCAGCAAGGCTTAGAGGTTCTGTAGCTGCATGTGAAGCCAAGGACAAGGATATAAATGCATTATCATAAGCATCCTGATGGATCAATGAGGTGTGGATAAGTAGAACAACACATTTTTACCTTTCTTTTGCCATTCTACCCTTCCCCCAGCCATTCAGAAGCTGAATATGATTGAGTAAAGGAAGAACACAAAGCACAATGTTCTACTTAATTTAGAGAGGATTTCCCAAGGTCATGGAATTATAGCTTTCTTGTTTTTTCACATGAACCTTTAAGAGCTATCTGACATACTTGGATTTGTATTAAGACTTCCAGATCACCCATCAAGGATTTTTCTTAAGTACAGCTTCTGTTATTTACTGCTACGCTAATGAGAGAATAAGGACTCTGCTTTGCTCATGTTTTATAGGCCCATCCCTGCCATTCAAAGAGGTTTTTCGTGATGGTGATGACACACATTCTCTTGTCTGTGGGTTTCCTGCTTGTACTAACTATCAGCTGTGTGCATTCCTTCCTTTAAAATAACCATGTTATTTTTAAAGGTGCTGAAAACGCATCAACCTACTTGACCCAAACTTATTAACACAAGAGTGCCATTCAATGAAGAACCAAGGATTTAATAATAAAGGAAGATAAAAACCAAAACACTACTACTTTATTGGCCATATGTATTCATGAGTATCACTGTATATGAATGAGAGAAGGAAGTGGTCATGCTTTCCTGTTGATAAAACAAGAGAAAAGGTCCAAAGGTCCTTACCTCCTCCATGTCTTCTGCACATACTTTCCTCCTGTTTCACCAAATGGGGGGTGAGGAAATAGAAATCAGAATAACACACCCTTGCTGTGTGGAACTTACTTTGTTTTTTTAAAGTTTATTTTATGTAAATCATAAAGTTCTACTTTTTAAAGTTAAATGTAAATTCTAACATATAAATTGTTGTTTATTGTGGTATGTAACTCAGAGACATGTTTTGAAACATACTTATTAATTTTGTCCTTCTAGATTTTCTTTTTGTTTTAATAGCCATACAAATTGTTCCTTTTTGTTTAGCCCGGAATCTGAGCATGAAGTATAAATGTTTGTTAAATTCTTTTTTTTATTATTATTATACTTTAAGTTCAGATTACATGTGCAGAACGTGCAGGTTTGTTACACAGGTATACACATGTCATGGTGGCTTGTTGCACCCATCAACCCATCATCTACATTATGTATTTCTCCTAATGCTATCTCTCCCCTAGCCTTCCACCCCCAAAAGGCCCTGCTGTGTGATGTACCCCTCCCTGTGTCCATGTGTTCTCATGGTTCAACTCCCTCTTATGAGTGAGAACATGTGGTGTTTAGTTTTCTGTTCCTATATTAGTGTATTGAGAATGATGGTTTCCACCTTCATCCATGTTCCTGCAAAGGACATGAACTCATCCTTTTTTATGGCTGCATAGTATTCCATGGTGTATATGTGCCACGTTTTCTTTATCCAGTCTATCATTGATGGGCATTTGGGTTGGGTCCAAGTCTTTGCTATTGTGAACAGTGCTGCAATAGACATACATATGCATGTGTCTTTATAATAGAATGATTTATAATTCTTTGGGTATATACCCAGTAATGGGATTGCTGTGTCAAATGGTATTTCTGGTTCCAGATCCTTGAGGAATCACCACACTGTCTTCTACATTGGTTGAACTAATCTACACTCCCACCAACCGTGTAAAAGCATTCCTACTTTTCCACATCCTCTCCAGCATCTGTTGTTTCTTACTTTTTAATGATCACTTTTCCAACTGGCATGAGGTGGTATCTCATTGTGATTTTGATTTGTATTTCTCTAATTACCAGTGATGATGAACTTTTTTTCATATGTTTGTTGGTGCATAAAGGTTTTCTTTTGAGAAGTGTCTGTGCATATACTTTGCCCACTTTTCTTTTTTTTTGTAAATTTGTTTAAGTTCCTTGTAGATTCTGGATATTAGCCTTTTGTCAGATGGATAGATTGCAAAAATTTTCTCCTATTCCATAGGATGCCTGTTCATTCTGATGATAGTTTCTTTTGCTGTGCAAAAGCTCTTTAGTTTAATTAGATCCCATTTGTCAATTTTGGCTTTTGTTGCAATTGCTTTTGGTGTTTTAGTCATGAAGTCTTTGCCCATGCCTATGTCCTGAATGCTATTGCCTAGGTTATCTTCTAGAGTTTTTATGTTTTTAAGTCTTATGTTAAGTCTTTAATCCATATTGAGTTAGTTTTTGTAAAATATGTAAGGAAGGGGTCCAGTTTCAATTTTCAGTTTCAGTTTTTCAGTTTTCTGCATATGGCTAGTCAGTTTCCCTAACACCATTTATTAAATAGGGAATCCTTTTCCCATTACTTGTTTTTGTGAGGGTTGTCAAAGATCAGATAGTTGTAGATGTGTGTCATTACTTCTGAGGCCTCTGTTCTTTTCCATTGGTCTACATATCTGTTTTAGTACTAGTACCATGCTGTTTTAATTACTGTAGTCTTGTAGTATAGTTTGAAGTCAGGTAGCATGATGCCTCCAGCTTTGTTCTTTATGCTTAGGATTGTCTTGGCTATGCGGGGTTTTTTCTTGGTCCAATATGAAATTTAAGGTAGTTTCTTCAACACTCCTTTGGGCTAAAAACTCAATAAACTAGGTATTGATGGAACATATCTCAAAATAATAAGAGCTATTTATGACAAACTCACAGGCAATATCACACTGAATGGGTAAAAAACTGGAAGCATTCCATTTGAAAACCAGTACAAGACAAGGATGTCCTTTCTCACCCCTCCTATTCAATTTCAACATAGCATTGGAAGTTCTGACCAGGGCAATCAGGCAAGAGAAAGAAATAAAGGGTATTCAAATAGGAAAAGAGGAAGTAAAATTGTCTCTGTTTGTAGATTATGTGATTGTATATTTAGAAAACCCTATTGTCTCAGCCCAAAATCTGCTAAGCTGATAAGCAACTTCAGCAAAGTCTCAGGATACAAAATCAATGTGCAAAAGTCACAAGCATTTCTATCCACCAGTAATAGACACAGAGCCAAATCACGAGTGAACTCCCATTCACAACTGCTACAAAGAGAATAAAATACCTAGGAATCCAACTTACAAGGGATATGAAGGACTGCTTCAAGGAGAACTACAAACCACTGCTTAAGGAAATAAGAGAGGACACAAACAAATGGAAAAACATTCCACGCTCATGGATAGGAAGAATCAATATTGTGAAAATGACCATACTGCCATCAAGCTACCATTGACATTCAGAATTAGAAAAAACTATGTTTGTTAAATTCTTAGAAAAGAAAGCTCAGAAATTATAGTCATGAAGACTTTGAATAAAAAGTACAGAAAATTATTTTAACCAACATGCTCTAGAATCAATTAGAATTATATATCTCATTAATTGTTTGGAAAAAGAAATATAACCTAACAGTCACAAAGGAGATAATACTTTAGATTTTCACATTGACATATAATATATTTATTGATTGATGCAATAAACCTGATACAAAGCAAATTAGAAAATATAAATGATGCTGAACTGAAGATAAAATCCCAAGTCTTCAGGATTGAGCCCTTTTTTTGTTTTGTGATACTGTGAGATATATATTTGATCTTCATGCTGTTTTCTGACATCCAGCTCCTAAAACCTTGGACAGTCGGAGTAATGAATGTCTTTTGTATGATAATGAAAAGAGTAGTGGCTGGGGACTCCTAGATAGCTTCAGGATGGGGATTGGTCACCAGAAAGACCAAGGTATGATTAGAGGGCTGAGACTTGCAGCCCTATCTCCCAGTCTCTGGGGAGGAGAGATAGATTGAAGATTAAGTTGATCACCAATGGCCAATGATTTGATTAATCCTGCCTACGTAACAAAGCTTCCATAAAAACTCAAAAAACTGGGTTTCAGGAGCTTCTAGATAGAGTCATGGAGGGTAGTTCCTGGATAGGGCATGGAAGCTCTGTGCTCTTTCCCACATGCCCAGTGCATCTCCCCCTTTGGGGTGTCCATCTATGTCTTTGTAATATCCTTTATAATAAACTGGTAAACGTAAGTAAACTGTTTCCCTGAGTTCTACACTGCTCTAGTAAATTACTCTAACTCAAGGAGGAGAGTGTGGGAGCTCGAGTTTATAGCTGGTTGGTCATGACCAGCTATAGGCCAACACCTGGGGCTTATGATTGGCATCTGAGGTGGGGGATGGTCTTGTGGGACTGAACCTTGGATCTGATGCTATTTCCATGTAGGTGGTGTTAGAATTGAATTGAATTTGAGGACACCCAGCTTGTGTCTGCCAGGGAACTGGATGATGTATGGGAATCCCTCTGCCCCACATCTAGTCACACAGTATTGTGTTGAGTGACTGGGTGAGAGTGGGAACACACATTTTGGTTGGTTATTCCTATATCTCAGAACAACCAACACTATATTTTATTTTCAATACACTTAGTGGAGAGCCCAGGTGCAGACCAACTATGTATTTATAAATAAAGTTCTATTGGAACAGAGCAAAGGCCATTAATTTATGTATTGTAGTTTTTGAACTAAAATAGTAGACGTAAATAGTTGTAGCAGAGATCATATGTCTGGCAAAGCTTTAAATATTTACTATTTGATCTTTTTCAGGAAAAGTTTATAGTCTATTTTTATTTAAAAAATTAGTCTTCCTCACATAAAAAGTGAGCAAGTCATGAATAGCTCAAGTGCTGTAATATTTTTTCTCTTCTTATTTTTTTGGGTAGTTTATAAAATTGGAAAAAAAATGCCATTTATTTTGGAAACATTCATGATACATTTGAAGAGTAATCTCAATAGACAAAATATGAACTAAATTTTACAATCTTAGTAACCCAGATTGAGAGTGAGGAAGAGAAAGCATCTTAGTCCATCCATGCTGCCATAATAAAACACTATAAACTGGGTGGCTTATAAACAGTAAACATTTATTTCCTACAGTTCAAGAGGCTGGGAGGTCCCTGATCCCGGTGCCAGCAGATATGGCATCTGGTGAGGCATCTGGTGAGCCATTCCTCATAGACGGCTCCTTCTAGCTGTGACCTCATAAGGTGAAGAGGAAAGGCAGCTCTCTGGGGCCTCTGTATAAGGACACTAATCCAATTCAGGAAGGCTCTGCCCTCATGACTTAATCACCTCCCAAAGGCCTCAACTCTTAGTACTATCATATTGGGTATTAGCTTTCCACATGTGAATTTTGAGGAGATACAAACCTTCAAACTATAGTAGGGGGGTTACTGAAAATTTATCCTTTTTACAATTAATACACACAACTGAATTGTATTCTATTGCTAAAGATAAAGACATAGAGTCCTAGCAAGGATATGTAACCTAAAATGCTAAATACCACACAACTGATCAATGGCAGAGCCAGGTTTCAGATCCAGGTTTGTTTAATTCCAAAGCTTGGACCCTCACGCCTGCTTCATGAAACCTCTCACATCTAACATATGTATTCAAGGCAGCACAGTGCTTCCTGTTGGTGCCAAGTAGTTACGGGTTTAGGTCCATGAAGTCAATTTATTATTCAAACCTTAAAATAGTAGAGGGTAGAAGACAAAGGGTCCTTCCTGTGGGTTTTTCCAGCATTTCTGTGAACTACCAAGGTAGGGACTTTGCCCTTTTGGAATAATTACAACGTAATTTCTACCCTTCCCAACCCTTCTTCCTTACTTCTCCAGAGACAAGGAGGGCCTGCTCCGCTCTTTCTAATTTTTCTTTTCCATATCAGCTCCTCTGCTGGAAGCTCAGGATCTTTTCCTGCTTCTTTCCTCAAGGGTGCCCTCTTGAGGGAAGCAGCATTTGTTCAACTGCTCAGAGTGTGACTGGAGGTATCAGTTTAACTGAGAAAAGGGAGTCCAAATAGCCATCCAAGGCTCTGTCAGCAATACGTGTGATATTTTTATCTCCATCTACACTTCCTAATTTGGAAGAAATTGGAATATAGTCTATCCACCCACTCAGACTCTAGAATCAAAGACATTACCAGATGATCAACATCTTTTTGTCACAGGAGTGCTATTCTCAGTTCTCATCTAACATTCTACCCTTTTAGAGGCACAGAATCTTGTGACTGCAATGGGAATCTTAGCAGTCCTCTAATTCAGGCTTCCCTGCAATGCATAATTCCATAAATAGCATCTTCTTTGTTTTGATTAGGGGATTTGTGCACATTACCCATGAAACTGCCACATAATAGAAAAGTGGGCACACATTTGCTCTGCTTATAAGGTCACAGTCCTCGAAGCTGTGCAAAAGTCTCACCATCCTAAGTGTGCAGCCTTCCAGCTCTACTATTAGAAATCAGCTGTTAATCCCACTGGGGCAGTGAGAGCACCAGAGACAAGATTTCTTGTCCATAGTAGTCGTACTGTCTTTTAAAATCCCTATTTTTTTCAAGGGATTTTTAAATTTCTGAAGCAAAAAGCTGAAAACAAAACCAGAAAGGAAATGGAGGAGTGGTAAAACCTTAAAAGTCTATTGTGTCCCCTGGGAGTCTTTTTTGGCTCATGTGTCGCTCTGCTATTGGAAGGAGATGGGTAGATAAAGCAAAAGGTCTTCGGTGACCAGTATTGGTTTCTTGCCAGGGTCAGCTTCATGCGACTGTAACCTGTGCAGTGGCATTTGATTTAATACTCAGCTGTCTCCATCTCAGAATTCTTAATCGTTTGTAAACAGGGGACTTCATGTATTCATTTTGTACTAGGCTCACAAATTAATGAAGCTGGTCCCAGTTCTTGTTAATGTGAACTTTTGTTCCATATTACATTTCCCAAATAGCATGGAATATGTGTTTTTTGTTTGCTTTGCTTGTTTGTTTTTAGAACAAGCAAATGACTTTTTAAATCACTTACCAAAGGAAGTAGAGCAAACAATTAAATTACGCCAGCACTGAATATGTTTCAGGTTTTGTGTTTATTTTATTTTATTTGCTTTTGGTTTATTATAATTTTAAATCTTTTAAAAATAAAGCAGTAACAGAAAAAAATAACTTTTCCACTGAATCTGGAGAAATACATCAGTAAGTAGAGAATATTTATTTTCAAACTAAAAAGAGTAAAACCTCTGGAGTTAATGCTACATTTGTCCAAAAGTTGTCCTTAAAGTTAGGTTTCAGGTGGAGGCTGGTAAATTGAGGAGAGATAAGTAACTGCTTTTCTGAGGTTTAAGCACTTACCACATGCAGAGGTGGAGTAAATCATTTTATAAGCTTTGTGACTTTGGGTAAATTAGTTAACCTCTCCGTGTCTCAATTTCCCTCAGTAAAATAGAGATAGCAGCAAAACTTTTCTTGTGGGATTATTTAATAAATAATGAGCTATTATATGTAAAACACTTAACATAACACTTGGCGAAAAGGAAGCACTTGATACTTTGAAATATAATTATTCCCAAATGCACCTAGTACATTCTCTTATATATGTTAGGAGATAAAAGAAATATTAATTGAATTGTTAAATTTTTAAAAACTAAGAATATATCAAAATATATCCAAGAAAAACTTTATACTGACAAACTGTATAAAGCAGGTTCTTCTCTACTTTATTTGTTGTATTAGTCTTTCAATAGTGACTCAGTAAACTGGGACCTTAGATGATTAACATTTTTTCCTTGCCTATAATGCCCTTAGATCTTCTTAAAAGAAAGTATACATAAATTCCTAGATATCAGCCAATAATAGTCTTCCTCTTTTAATAATTTCTATTGGTTGTTAAAATTAAAAAAAATTAGGAACCGATCTTCGACCAAAGTATTATTTTTAGATATCAAATTTATAAAGTTGACTTGTATATAAAATTACCAACTGAAATATGCTTGTGTGTGACCTTCATTACTCTGTGTAGAATAAGAACAACTTAAGACCATACGCTGATAAGAAATATCAAATATCAAGACCCACTTAATAAAGGGTGCTGGATAACTGGTTATCAGTGGACCTTGGTATGTGGGCATGGGATTTGTTGTAAAGGCTTTGAAAGCACGAAGCCTCCAAGGCAAAAGAGCATAATAATCATAATCTGAATCATAAGCCTAATAACACAGGGGTGATTAAATACCACTCTCTGGGGAAGAAATAGATTGATTCTGTCTCATAAAGGGGGTAAGACACATTTCCCACAAATATGGCATAAAATATATGGCTAAAGTTGGGTTTCAAGTGGAGGCTGGTAAATTGAGGAGAGATAATTAACTGTGTCTCTGAGGTTTGAGCACTACCACATGCAGAGGTGGTTATACTGACTAAGCATCTAATTTGGTATTAGCACATTTTAGCTGCTGAATAGATGTGACCTCCCTTTTGTTTCCAACCTGCTAGCAACCACCTAGTTAGATTCTATCATCACACCTTCTGTCACCACTACCAACAATCCCCGTCCATCAACCTTAAGGTACACTCCCATCTTTTAAATAGCAGACATCCATGAACCTGGAGCCTTCTGACTGATGGCTGCGGAAGAGGTCACCTGTACCTGCAGGCCTCCACTGTGTCTTTCTCTGCCCTCAGCCAGCTCCATTTCTTTAATTATAAGCTATTTTAGTTCTTTTGGTTTCTTTCATAAATTATTGCCTAGGAATGCTGCACTTCTTCTTCTGCATGTGTGCAATGAACTCAGAAAATCACTAAAGGCTGAAAATCATATTTATTCACACATTTATTACAAAACCCATTTTTACCCATATTTTTCTCATTTGACCATTGTTTAGGAAGAAACAATGTCATATCATCTCTTGTAAAAAATTTTTTAGCACACTGTAATTGTACTGTTTAATCATTAACACAAAATCATTCACACAGAAGCTAACAAGTAATTATTTCAGTGTAACAGGTTTAGTTTGCACCAAGGCAGATTAGAACAGAAATAATATATTGGTATTATCCACTGTCTTCAAAGATCAAGAAACTGGATAAACATGAATACCTCAAAATAATAAAAATAATATAAAAGCTACCCAGGTAAATAAAGTATTATATTTTTCAGTTCTTTCAGGTGACTGTATTAATTGACTTGGTTTATCCACTTGGTCCACACATCCTGAATGATCAAAAAGAAAACAAGTACAATAATAATTTTTAAAAATGCAATGATTAAAATGGTAAATGCATTTAGTTAATTGGTGCAGTCATCAATGTTTATGTTCTAGTTCTTCTTTATTTCAAGATGAATCATTTAGTGGAAACCCCCAGCAAATTCATACCTTAAGGAACCACAAGTTTATCTTCACTTCCTTATTACTAAAGGAGAAGTCAATTGCTGCACATTTGAAAATGTCTCTATAAGTCAGACTAGTATAAATTAAAATGCATGTATCACATTATATAACCAATTTAAAGTAGGGCATAGAAATATAAACCACGCTTTTTTGTTGTTGTTTTCTTTTGGTTTTGGTTTGTCTTGGGAAAGGAAGTAAACTAAGACTTAATGATGAGTGATTGGTTAGGATAGCTCCAACATATATATTTTTTAAAATTAGAAGCACTGAGTCCTTATCTTATATCTCCTCCTTTAGGCCTTGTTGCTCAATGTATATCCTGTAATTTTATGTTAATTTTCACTGATACTGGTGAGGTTTTCAAGTAAAATGAAATATACCTAAGATTTTCAGATATGCATTCAGTAAACTGTGATACTATAACCCGGTTGAGTAAGTGGAGAAAGAAGAAATAAAAAGGAAGAAAAGGAGAGGAGGACAAGGAAAAGGAAAACAAGTCATGACTCTAGAGAAGCATTGTTCTGAGACTGGTGCGGGTCAGCTAAGAAGGAAACAACGCAAGACAGATGTACTCAAGTGTGCACAGTCTGTTTCTTTGTAAGGTACTCAACATTCCTGATGATTCCATGTGAGCATAATCTCCCTCTCTCTGTTTCCTTTTTCTGCTTAACATTCCAGCTCCTAGATGTTAAACAGAGTCAATGTTTTAAGACTGTGCGTAGTTTCCATTTTATTTAGAAAAGAAAGAGACGCAAGAGCATTAAAATACTATGGGCTGCAGGGCACTAGTTCTTTTTAAAAATTAATACTTATTAGTTATACTTAGAGGTTAACTAAAGCTATATATAAACATGTAAGTTTCAAGGCTATCAACAATTTTAATTACTTAAGATGTTTAGAGTTGATAAAATGTTTGGTGTCATTAATAGTAACCCCAGTGGTCTTGCATTCACTAACGTTGGAGGGAATCAAATTGGGGTTACCCTAGGAAAAGACTTTTCTTCGGGAAAAAATAACTCCTTATGAACAGAAATAGCTTTTGCTTCTTTTGTCTAGAGCCTTGTCTCTCCTCATACTATAATCACATTTAATTATCTTTGCTTGAGTATTTAAAAAATAGCAGAACCTAAGCCTTGAATGAACTCTTTACTTACATTCTTATTACGATTTTTCTGTATTTGAAGTTAAAATAACTTATTTTTAAAAAGTAAGTCCAAAATGTCTTGATTTAAACAATTCAGTAATAAAATATTACTTGTGGCTCTTATTCCATATATGCCAATTTGGAAAAACCATTATAAATTATCAATCATCTTGACCTACCCCACTATAATTTTTTAAAAGCTGATATAGCATGTAAACTTACATTTCTGAATTTTTGTTTGGTTTTGGTGCATATCAGGTGTACAGTGGCTTGTACAAAATTTTTTAAATTTATGCTGCTGGAGACAGATATTAGCATATGAGCCTATGACTTCTGCTTTTTAACAGTACTTTTCCATTTTAAAAGCATAACCTTTAGATGTGTGCAGACACCACATATCTGCAATTATATAATTACCTGATGCATATGCATAATGTTGAAATTACAGATGCTCCTCTATGCTCATTTAGCTGAGAGTGTGGAAAACACCATGGTTCCATCAGTTCATTGAAAGTAGCCAGAAGATTAAAATGTTCACAAGTGTTCTTAAGTCATTAGCCAAAATGGTCAATAAACTAATTTTTATTGCCTCAGTCCAACTCACTTTATTTAAAAATGTTCTCTCAGAAACATTTTAATTTCTGCCCCAATAAATTAGATATTCAGCATATGTGTTCATATTAACCTTAGACTAAAGCATAGATTAATAGTTAGAATTTTTGTTAAATAAATAAATGTTAGGTGACCATTTTTTGTTTGTTTGTTTGTTTTGTTTTTTTGTGCTAACTCTAGGTCCAGAATTGAATATCAAAAGCAGAAATACCAGACCAAAATATAATCGGAACAAAATAAGGGGTGGAACTTTCAGCCAAATTTTGCAGAGCAAAATAGATACATTAAATTGATGTTGTGGTTCAGTGACAGTAGTATTTGAGTGTCTTTTCATTTTCATTTATACAAGAGATATTTAAGAGAAAATGTTAATATGGGATGTGGTGTTGGTGGTTTTTTAAAATTTTTTCAGTTAGACTCGGTTCAAATAAGGTAAGATCTTACAGAACCAAATATGGCTTTTTTTTTTCCTTTTTCTTTTTAAATTTCCTTTTGGTAGATTAGAAGAAACAAAGGATATGCATATGTGCCCTCTGCTGGCAAAGTGGAAATCATGGCCATTTTCTAGAGACAATAGAAACAAAATCCTGGAAGCAGAACAGCACATTATATTCAAAGATGTTTTACCGAAGAAGCAAAACAGATTTGAATTAAGTAAGTAAATGTCTTAAAAGAACTAAAGACAAGTTTGGTATTGTGGTTTATAGTAATACCAATTAACCTTATATAAGCTAAACGAAGTTATTGAAAAATTTGAACATTGTTTTTTAGTCTTAAAATTGTTATATTAATTTGTTGAAAATAATGAAGCTGTAATATCTAGTTTGGTTAATTCCATTAAGGTTCTCAGAGACAAAACAAAGCTAGATTACTTTGTGAGAGTAATTCAAGCTTTCTAGGCCTCTAACAATAATTATAGTGCATTTGTCTCTCAATCTTGAATACTGGATAATTTTTGTATTCCTAGAATTAATAAAATATTGGTATTTTGAACTAAACTGCACTGCTCTAACATTTCCATCCTTTTAAAATGTTGGACAATAATACTTCAAATGAATTTGTACAACCTCATCAAATTCAAGAAGCACGAAGATTTTTAAAAACAAAGGCTTCATAAAATTAATTTACCCCAGAAATTTTGTAAAAAATCAACAAATGTTTTCCAAACTGAAAACACGTGCAGACAATAAATAAGAAATAAGGATATAGTCAATGCATTAGTGTCAACTCAGGAGAATGTGACAAATGGTGCCCCGAAGAGTTAATTTGGGGACTGGTGTTTGTCTATCTTCTTATCAAGTGTCAGGATGATAAAACATAGAACATACTCTTTAAATCTGAAACTGGCTTTAAGGAGCCAAAGACTAATTCAGTCCCAACATGGAGAATGATGTTTTGGAGGTAAAAAGTACCTCAGGAGTTAATCCACCCAAACTTTCTTATTGTATAAATGAGAAAACTGAGGCCCAAAAAGATTAAATAAGGTCAAAAAGATTAGAGGAAACTACAGTTAAGTAAAAAATAAAATAAAAAAAAACGAGATAGAATAAAGTTCAATTAAGACAAGTATGGTGCTGTATATTAGAGAAGAAAAATAAAAATATCCCATAAGTCCAGCAGAAAAATGGCTTAGGGGCATAGCTCATAACAAGTTGACCATGAATCACTAATATGAGGGGAAAGTATAAATTTTTTATTAAAAATACATTAAAATACTGAAGAGAATTCGAAAAAGGCACTAAAATGTATAGCAAAAAATATAATAGGTGTAAATAAGGGTTAGATAACTTATTCCTTATGCTACTACCAATTAATTATAACTCGATCAGTTACTTAATCAATCTGTCAGTTTCTAAATATGTAAAGTAAATTGATCATTCACATAACTGTCTCCTATTGACTTTTAATGAACTGCACAGTATTGACTGGCACACATACTGAAAGTGGGCTTCTTCTACATATGAGGGGCACACACAATGATACATAGATAATTCTTAAAACTATATACTATAACTTTAGTTATAACTATATGACTTTACAAATTTGACAAATATTCACAAAACTAATTACTGGGCTAGAAAGAAAGCAAGGATGTTGTGACGGTTAAGATTGAATGTCAACTTGATTGGACGGACAGATGCAAAGTGTTGTTCCTAGGTGTGCCTGTTGAGGGTGTTGCTAAAGGAGATTAACATTTGAGTCAGTGGGCTGGGAGAAGCAGACCCGCCCTCAGTCTGGGTGGGCACCATCTAATCAGCTGCCAGCGTGGCTAGAATAAAAGGAGGCAGAAGACTTTGGAAGGACTAGACTTGCTGAGTCTTCCCGACTTTATCTTTCTCCCATGCTGGATGCTTTCTGCCCTAGAACAGTGAATGGAGTGATATACCCTCATGGTACTATACTTTACTTTCAGAAAAAGAAATCAGACAGGTCTTACTGACACTGGAAATTTTGCTAGTGGCCTCCATCATAGGGCTGTTTCTAGTTTGCTGTGTGAAGGCAATGTGACTATACTCTTTAACCTCACTTTAAATATCCAGGAAGTGCTCTGGGGTGAGTGGCAGTCCCATGCCATTATTAAGATTAATAATTCTGGATTTTTTTTCATTTTTTTCCATTTTCTAGGTTATTTTGTTTTCCTATGAAATTCAGTGGTGCAGAGTAGTTAGTTATAATACTCGTTGATGCTTTTCATATTCAAACAAGGTAAGATTCTATAGTCAGAGGTGATTTTGAATTTTTTTAAATTAAATAAGTTTTGTTTATTTTTTGAGACAGAGGCTGGCTCTGTTGCCTAGGCTGGAGTGCAGTGAGTTGCTAACTGCAACCACTGCTTCCCTCGTTCAAGCGGTTCTCCTGCCTCAGCCTCCCCAGTAGCTGAAAGTACAGGCACCTGCCACCATGCCTGTCTAATTTTTGTATTTTAGCAGAGACGGGGTTTCACCATGTTGCCCAGGCTAGTCTCAAACTCCTGAGCTCAGGCAATCTGCCTGCCTAGGGTCTCCCAAAGTGCTAGGATTACAGGCATGTACTACTGTACCGGGCCTATTTTTTTTTCTTTCTTTTTTTTTTTTTTTTTGGTAAAATTAAGTTAATTTTATCAAACAGCCATATGTAAAGAAAACTATCATGGCCATTTGTGTTCACACAGCTCTATGGTTATAATATACATCTTCTTGGTGGATAAATGTCCAAGGTATCAGAAAACTTTAGGACTGAAGTTCTGTAGATTTTGATCGACAGCATCAATTGTTTCTAAAACATCCTATATGTTCCTGCATTGTTCTACCATATTCCAGGTATGGTTTTTCAAACAGACACTTGATCACACTTTCCATCTAGTCTAGCTCTATCTTGGTCCACACATCCACCCTCTGCCCCCCCAGTAGCTGAGCATTTCTCTATTCCACACATTTAGCGTTGTAGGTGAGAGGACATGCTCAAGATGATGTCACTGATTAACCCTGGTGGCACAGTGCCCATGATGCTCCTAAGCTCTCAAACTGTAATTTCAGGGTCTATTTCATGGCAATTCAAGAAAATGTTCCTTCTTTTGAGAAGAAACAACATGGAGTTCATATTGTAGTACACTTTCTTCCATAATACTTTAACCACGTATGTACTAAATTATAAAATTATAATTAACCAGTCCTACAATGTACTTCTGCCACAGCATCTAGATTACCAATGACTTTTTCCTGTACATTCTTGAGGCTTTCCTATCAATATTTACGGGCCGAAGATAAGCACGAAATGGAGAGACAGTCTAATTCACCTGTTTAGGGTAAGTGCCTTACCTTGGCTTGATTTACAGTCTTATCAAGACCACACAAAATAGGGTCGTGACAATTTCCTAAAATGAATTTTGGCTGCCCTTGCCAGAAGAAGAAGGAAAAAATATTAGAAGGTCTACAAAAACCTAAATGTCTCCACCTTCAGCTTCTGGCTACTGAACTTGAATCAATTCATTTTTTTTTCATTTGTCTCTTAGATGGTTTAAAACATCTGCCTTCACAGTACACACACATCATTCTTTTCTAGAATTTTATTATATCCTCTTTGTATCAAAGGGACTTGGGTACAAAGATTTCTCTAAATATCAAAGAATGGATTTATTTCAACGATAAACCAGATAAAGTATTCTTCCCTCAAAATCAACATGCAACCAAGGATCTCTTCATATTTTTGAGTTAAGTGAATATAAACTGTTGCTCCTCAAGAGATATTCATGTGTAACAAGAATAGCAGTAGTGAATTGCTATTGGCTAATAAAAATCTTCCATATAAGTGTGCTTTTTTAATAACATCACCATTAAACATAAAAATGAGACAGGATAGAAATCCTTTCATTGTGATTGATACTCTCAGAAAAAAAGACGAGAATAAAATATATTTTAAGTCTATTTTAAATAAGGGGACCTTCATCTTCAGAAAAAGCTGAGTGACAAAAATTAATATTCATTATAAGTAACTCTGAAGAGTGATCTGGACATCAGTTTACACACATCTGGAAGGAACTAAAGTCTAGTAATGAGAAATAATGCATTTGTGAAGCATGCAATCAGATATAGGTTAATACTATTTTACTGCATTTGTCAGGTCAGCGCAAAGAAATTATGAATCCTCTTAGAGAGCTGAGAAAAAGTGATTTCCTTTAAAATAGAAACTATTATTAATATGCTAATAATGTGTGACTGACGAAATCTATAATTCTAATCATACATGGAGCAGTATAGGCTATATTTAGATGCTTACTTAGTAGTTATATATTAAAATAGAAGGAATTATTTTTAAACGTTTGTTTCCAAAACAAATGATGATTTCCACTCACATTTAATGTCAATGAAATCTTGAGTTTATTCATAATAATCTGTGTATGAAGTATACATAAAAAAACACATTTCATTTCTGAGGTTAAAATAATTTATGTAATCTATTACTTTTAGATCAAAATACACAAGAAAGAATAATCTGCAATTTATCTTGAACAAATTTGAATACTGGTTAAAAATATTTCAAACTTTATTAGAAGTTTAAAATATCAGATTTGAATTATTTCAAACAAAAGATACTGCTACAAAATTCAGTGTGAAAGACTATTGCTGGATTCATAAATGTAATGGAATTGCACTATTGAGTTACCTCATATTGAAAGTATTAAGAATATAAAATCATTACTGGTGTATTTAAACTCATTTTCACTTCTCATAAATTGCTTCTAAAGAAAAGAATGTATTTATAAAGCATTAAGGACCTGTGGACCTGCTTATCCAAAAAATGTCCACTAGGTTTATGAGACAGGGCAGTTCACCAGGCCAATGGTAATGCATACAGAAATCTGACTGGCTGAAAAGTCTTAGGAAAATCACTCAACTTCTCTGGTCTCATATTTCTGATTGGCAGAGCACTAGGATTTCTAAAAGTTCTCTTTTAGCTGATATCTATAAAAGGAAGATGATGGGAGCATTGGTATGGCAAATGAAGATCAGAGATATCTATAAATCATAAGTGGAGGATAAGTAAACTTTGTAATGCTCTTCTTTATCCCTGATAACTCCTCTTGCTTTGAATTCTGCTGTCTAAGTTTAATATGGCTACTACTGCTTTCTTTTGGTTAGTGTTAACATAGTAAATTTTTCTCTGTCCAAAGTGAGTTTCTTGTAGACAACATATAGTTGAGTTTTGTTTTTTGATACCCTCTGACAATCTCTGTCTTTTAATTGGTGTATTTAGGTCACTGATATTTAAAATAAATATCTACCATATATGTCACTGTTTTTAATTTGTTGCCCTTGGTCTTTGTTCCTATTTTTGTCTTCTGCTCCTTTCTGCCTTTTGTGGTTTGGGGTATTTTATATGATTTTATTTTCTTTCCATTCTTAGCATATCAGTTATACTTCTTTTTTTCCCCCATTTCTTCCCTAGAACTTGCAACATACATTTACAACTAATTTAAGCCCACTTTCAAATAACATTTTACCACTTAATGGGCAATGTGAGAATCATACAATAACAAGACAATCCTAATTCTCCCTCTTGTCCCTTGTATCATTACTGGCATTCATTTCACTTACATATAAGATTACATATGCAGATGTACTAAAATACATTGCTGCCATTATTATTTTGAACACACTGTCATCTGTTGCATCAATTAAGAACAAGAAAAATAAATTTTTATTTTACCTTCACTTATTCTATCTTTGGTATTATTCCTTTCTTTATATAGGTCTGAGTTTTTATCTGTATTATGTTTTTTGTCTCTAAGATACATTTCTTTTAACATGTCTTGTAAAGCAGATCTGCTAGAAAGACATTCCCTCAATTTTTATTTGTCTGAGAAACTCTTTCTCCTTCACTTCTAAACGATAATTTTGCAGAGTATGGAATTCTAGGTTGGCTTCTTTTCTCAACACTTTAAATACTTTATTCCTCTTGTTGTTGCTTGCATGGTTTCTGAAGATAAGTTGGATTAATTCTTATCTTTGTTCATCTATAGAGGAGTCTATAGGTAAGATGTTTTATCCCTCTTTCGGGATTTTTTCTTTATTTTTGATTTTATGTAATTTGCAAATGATATGCCTAGGTTTTTGCAAATGACGTGCCTAGATTTTTTGTTTTGTTTTTATTTTTTCTTCTTCTTCATTGTCCCACTTGGTGTCCTTTGAGCTTTCTGGACCTGTGGGTTGGTGTCTGACATTAATTTGAAGGAAATTCTTGGTCATTACTGATTCAAATATTTCTCCTGTTCCTTTTTATTTTTCTTCTTCTTTTTCATCTTTGTTACCTTTGTTGCCTTTCAGCTTTGCAAATTTCTGCTGAGTTATACTTAAGGTCAGAGGTTCTTTTCTGGACTATGTCCATTCTACTGATAAGCTCACCAAAAGCATTTCTGTTACAGCACTTTTAATCTCCAGCATTTCGTTTTTTGGTTATTTCTCAGGATTTATTTATTTTTGCTTACAGTGCTCATCTGTTCTTTAATACTATCTACTTTATTAATTAGAGCTTTTAGCATATTAATCACAGTTATTTTAAATTCCTGGTCTGATCATTTCAACATCCCTGACATGTCTGGTTCTGGTTGGTGCTTGCTCTGTCATGTAAACCTATATTTTTTGTCTTTGGTATCCCTTGTAATTTCCAGACATGATGTACTAGGTAAAAAGAACTGTGCTAAATAGCCTTTAATAATGTGGTAGTGAGGTTTAGCAGGAGGGGAAGCTTTTTATCTGTTGTTAAGGTGGAGTGGTAAGTTCTAAGCCCCTTCCTTACATGCAGAACCAGAAATCAGATGTCTGAAGAATTTTTTTGATTGTCTATTAGTTTGCTAGAGCTGCCATAACATAATACCACAGACTGGGTAGCTTTAACAAAAGACATTTATTTTCTCACAGTTCTGGAGGCTATAAGGCCAAGATCAAAGTGTCAGTAAGTTTGCTTTTTTCTGAAGCCTCTTGTTGACTTGCAGATGATGTCATCTTCTTGTGTCTTCACATAGTTGTCCTCATTCTGTGTGACCTGTGTCCAAATGTCCTTTTCTTATAAGGACACCATTCATATTGGAAAATGGCCCACCCATAAAAAAAAAACCCTCATTTTACCATAATTAGTTCTCTAAGGTCCTATCACCAAACACAGTTACATTCTGAAGTACTAGAGTTGAGGACTTCAGTATATCAATTTTAGGGGGAGGAAGGGACAAAACTCAGCCCATAACAAAGTGTATTTATAAGTAACAGCTCTTTGTAAGTGATCTAGGGCAACAAACAGTTAGAAGGCAATATGTTAGCCAGTTTTCCCACCACCATTTATTAATTAGGGAATCCTTTCCCCATTTCTTGTTTCTGTCAGGTTTGTCAAAAACCAGATGGTTGTAGATGTGTGGTATTATTTCTGAGGGCTCTGATCTGTTTCATTGCTTGGTATCTCTGTTTTGGTACAAGTATCATGCTGTTTCGGTTACTGTAGCCTTTTAGTATACTTTGAAGTCAAGTAGCATGATGCCTCCAGCTTTGTTCTTTTGGCGTAGGATTGTCTTGGCAATGCAACTCTTTTTTAGTTCCATATGAACTTTAAAGCAGCTTTTTCCAATTCTGTGAAGAAAGTCATTGGTAGCTTGATGGGGATGGCATTGAATCTATAAATTACCTTGGGCAGTATGGCCATTTTCACGATATTGATTCTTCCTATCCATGAGCATGAAATGTTCTTCCATTTGTCTGTGTCTTCTTTTACTTTGTTGAGCAGTGGTTTGTAGTTCTCCTTGAAGAGGTCCTTCACATCAATTATAAGTTGGATTCCTAGGTATTTTATCCTCTTTGAAGCAGTTGTGAATGGGAGTTCACTCAGGATTTGGCTCTCTGTTTGTCGGCTATTGTTGTATAAGAATGCTTGTGATTTTTGCACATTGATTTTGTATCCTGAGACTTTGCTGAAGTTGCTTATCAGCTTAAGGAGATTTTGGGCTGAGATGATGGGGTTTTCTAAATATACAATGATGTCATCTGCAAACAGGGACAATTTGACTTCCTCTTTTCCTAATTGAATACCCTTTATTCTTTCTCCTGCCCGATTGCCCTGGCCAGAACTTCCAACACTATGTTGAATAGGAATGGTGAGAGAGGGCATCCCTGTCTTGTGCCAGTTTTCAAAGGGAATGCTTCCAGTTTTTGCCCATTCAGTATGATATTGGCTGTGGGTTTGTCATAAATACCTCTTATTATTTTGAGATACATCCCATCAATACTGAATTTATTGAGAGTTTTTAGCATGAAGGGCTGTTGAATTTTGTCAAAGGCCTTTTCTGCATCTATTGAGATAATCATGTGGTTTTTGCCATTGGTTCTGTTTATATGCTGGATTACGTTTACTGATTTGCATATGTTGAACCAGCCTTGCATCCCAGGGATGAAACTCACTTGATCATGGTGGATAAGCTTTTTGATGTGCTGCTGGATTTGATTTGCCAGTATTTTATTGAGGATTTTTGCATTGATATTCATCAGGGATATTGGTCTAAAATTCTCTTTTTTTGTTGTGTCTCTGCCAGGCTTTGGTATCAGGATGATGTTGGCCTCATAAAATGAGTTAGGGAGGATTCCGTCTTTTTCTATTGATTGGAATAGTTTCAGAAGGAATGGTACCAGGTCCTCCTTGTACCTCTGGTAGATTTCAGCTGTGAATCCGTCTGGTCCTGGACTTTTTTTGGTTGGTAGGCTATTAATTATTGCCTCAATTCCAGAGCCTGTTATTGGTCTATTCAGGGATTCAACCTCTTCCTGGTTTAGTCTTGGGAGGGTGTATTTGTCCAGGCATGTATTCATTTCTTCTAGATTTTCTAGTTTATTTGTGTAGAGGTGTTTATAGTATTCTCTGATGGTAGTTTCTATTTCTGTGGGATCGGTGGTGCTATCCCTTTATCATTTTTATTAGCGTCTGTTGGATTTCTTCTCTCTTTCGCTGCTCTGTGGTCTTGCTTTGGCAGTCTATAGATTTTTGTTGATCTTTTCAAAAACCAGCTCGATTCATTGATTTTTTTTTTTTTTTTTTTTTTTTTGAGGCGGAGTCTCCTCTGTGCCAGGCTGGAGTGCAGTGGCCAGATCTCCAGCTCACTGCAAGCTCGCCTCCCAGGTTCATGCCATTCTCCGGCCTCAGCCTCCCGAGTAGCTGGGACTACAAGCGCCCGCCACCTCGCCTGGCTAGTTTTTTGTATTTCTTAGTAGAGATGGGGGGGTTTCACCGTGTTAGCCAGGATGGTCTCGATCTCCTGACCTCGTGATCCGCCCATCTCGGCCTCCCAAAGTGCTGGGATTACAGGCTTGAGCCACCGCACCCGGCCTCATTGATTTTTTTGAAGGGTTTTTTATGTCTCTATCTCCTTCAGTTCTGCTCTGTTCTTAGTTATTTCTTGCCTTCTGCTAGCTTTTGAATGTGTTTGCTCTTGCTTCTCTAGTTCTTTTAATTGTGATGTTAGGATGTCAATTTTAGATCTTTCCTGCTTTCTCTTATGGGCACTTAGGGCTATAAATTTCTGTCTATACACTGCTTTAAATGTGTCCCAGAGATTCTGGTACGTTGTGTTTGTTCTCATTGGTTTCAAAGAACATCTTTATTTCTGCCTTCATTTCGTTATGTACCCATTAGTCATTCAGGAGCAGGTTGTTCAGTTTCCATGTAGTTGAGTGGTTTTGAGTGACTTTCTTAATCCTGAGTTCTAGTTTGATTGCACTGTGGTCTGAGAGGCAGTTTGTTATAATTTATGTTCTTTTACATTTGCTGAGGATTGCTTTACTTCCAACTATGTGGTCAGTTTTGGGTTAAGTGCGATGTGGTGGTGAGAAGAATGTATATTCTGTTGATTTGGGGTGGAGAGTTCTGTAGATGTCTATTAGGTCCCCTTGGTGCAGAGCTGAGTTCAATTCCTGGATATCCTTTTTAACTTTCTGTCTCATTGATCTGTCTAATGTTGACAGTGGGGTGTCAACCACATGTAGAAAGCTGAAACTGGATCCCTTCCTTACACCTTATATAAAAATTAATTCAAGACAGATTAAAGACTTAAATGTTAGACCTAAAACCATAAAAACGCTAGAAGAAAACCTAGGCAATACCATTCAGGACACAGGCATGGGCAAGGACTTCATGTCTAAAACACCAAAAGCAATGGCAACAAAAGCCAAAATTGACAAATGGCATCTAATTAAACTAAGGTGCTTCTGCACAGCAAAAGAAACTACCATCAGAGTGAACAGGCAACCTACAGAATGGGAGAACATTTTTGCAATCTACCCATTTGATAAAGGGCTAATATCCAGAATCCACAAAGAACTCAAACAAATTTACAAGAAAAAAACAAACAACCCCATCAAAAGGTGAGCAAAGGTTATGAAGAGACACTTCTCAAAAGAAGACATTTATGCAGCCGACAGACACATGAAAAAATGCTCATCATCACTGGCCATCAGAGAAATGCAAATCAAAACCACAATGAGATAGCATCTCACACCACTTAGAATGATGATCATTAAAATGTCAGGAAACAACAGGTGCTGGAGAGGATGTGGAGAAATAGGAACACTTTTACACTGTTGGTGGGACTGTGAACTAGTTCAACCATTGTGGAAGACAGTGTGGCGATTCCTCAAGGATCTAGAACTAGAAATACCATTGACCCAGCCATCCCATTACTGAGTATATATCCAAGGTAGTATAAATCATGCTGCTATAAAGACACATGCACACATATGTTTATTGTGGCACTATTCACAATAGCAAAGACTTGGAACCAACCCAAATGTCCATCAATGATAGACTGGATTAAGAAAATGTGGTACATATACACCATGGAATACTCTGCAGCCATAAAAAAGGATGAGTTCATGTCTTTTGTAGGGACATGGATGAAGTTGGAAACCATCATTCTCAGCAAACTATCGCAAGGACAAAAAACCAAACACCACATGTTCTCACTCATAGGTGGGAATTGAACAATGAGAGCACTTGGACACAGGAAGGAGAACATCACACACTGGGGCCTGTCATGGGGTGGGCGGGGAGGGATAGCACTAGGAGATATACCTAATGTAAATGATGAGTTGATGGGTGCAGCACACCAACATGGAACATGTGTACATATGTAACAAACCTGCATGTTGTGCACATGTACCCTAGAACTTAAAGTATGATAAAAAAAAAAAAAAGAAGGCAATATGTTGAATCTTTTTCACTAAATCATATGTCCTCAATTGATCTTGGAGACAACTCAGTCCAACTGTCCATTGAACATGGAAGGAATACAGTCTTGGCACATAGAAGTGATTTGTTCATATTCACTCTGCTGTGTCACTTCACATAAGTGCTTAATCTGTGTTTCATTTACTGATTGGTTCAACATAATTTATTACACATCTACTAGGTTTTCAACACTGTGAAATGTGCTGTGAAGTCTGTGGCAAGTACAAGCAGAAATGGTCCCAATCTTCATGGAGCCTACAGCCTAGCAGGGAGTGAAAGTATTACAAAATAATCATGCCAAAAATGTAAAACATAACCGTGATAAAGAATACAAGAGAGGCCACACATGGTGGCTCACGCCTGTAATCCCAGCACTTTGGGAGGCCGACGCAGGTGGTCTCAGGCCACCTGCCTCGGCCTCAGGTCTCCTGAAGGTCTCCTGAACCCGAAGTCAGGAGTTGGAGACCAGCCTGGCCACTATAGTGAAATCTAGTCTCTATTAAAAATACAAAACAATTAGCCGAGTGTGGTGGCAGTTGCCTGTAATCCCAGGTACTTGGGAGGCTGAGGCAGGAGAACCACTTGAACCCAGGAGGCAGAGGCTGCAGTGAGCTATGATTGCACCACTGCACTTCAGCCTGGCCAACAGAATGATACCCTGTCTCAAAAAAAAAAAAAGAGAAATTCATAGTTCTATGAGAACCTGCAATAAGATGACTTAGTCGACTTCATCAGAAAGATTTTCCAACAAAAGTAAACTTGAATTGAAATGGGAATGATAAGCAGGAATTTACCAAATGAGGAAAGGTGAGAATGTAAGTACAAAGGCTCCATGGTGGGAGCTGTATGAGGAGCTATCTGATCTGTAACCCAGTTTACCTCTGTTACCTCTCTCTGCTCTCCCCTTCACCCTCTCAGCATCAAATGCACTGCCCTCCCTGACATCCTCAGAGCACACCAGCTTTACTCCCATCTTAATGCTTTAGTACCCTCTACCAGATACCTCCTGAGCCAGCTGCTTCACAAGCATCAGGTCCACATTCGCAATGGAGTCTATCCTGACTGTCCCATTTTCCACAATGCTCCAACCTACCCCACTCCATGCTTATCCTGCCATATTTTTCTATTTGTTTTTCCACAGGGCTTATTACCTTTTCACATAGTTTAGAGTTTATATAGATAGTGTTTCTTGTGTATTCATTGACTGCTTAGCTAGAATGTAAGCTCGGTTGATAGCACTGATCTTTGTTTTGTGTACTTACGTATAGCCAGTACCACAGAAAGGTACATGATAGTCACTCAAAAATATTTATTGATTAAATTGACTGATTTATTAATTGCTGAAAAGAAGTTTGTGTCTGTAGCACAAAGTTTGAAGCAGTAGTTAGGGGCCAGATCTTGCAGAGTCTTGTGAGTTTTGTTATAGAGAGAGACAGAGAGAAAGAGAGTCTGTGCAGCAAATCCGTTAAAGAATTGTAAGAAGGGGAAATAACATGAGCAAATTTAAATTTTGAAAAAGTACTTCTTGTATTAGTCATTGTAATATTCCAGCAAAAGATACCAGCTTGGGTTAGGATACTACTGGGCAAGATGGAAAGTCAAGAAGGAGTACAGAGAAATTTCTGAGTTAAAATGTTGATTACATGAAGAAAGTATGTTATAGCCAGAAGTTTATCCTATTTCTTTTTCTTTTTTTTCTAGGTACTCCTCTATTTATTATTTTTAGTTGGATTTTTAACCATTAGGACTCTTTTTTAAACAATCAAGATAGCCAATTTTATAAAATGTACAGCCTAGACAAAAAATAATTATAACCATTTTCTATAACTATCATTTCAGAAGAATTACAAATAGTGAGAACAAAGAGAAGTTAAACTGAAAAATCTGATCAATGTGATGACCAAAGCTGAGGTCAGAGTGAGGTGGGGACAAGAGCCAAGAAACACGGGCAGCCTCCAGAAGTGGGAAAAGGTAAAGAAATAGATTCTCCTCTAAAGATCTCCAGAAGGAACACATCCCTGCTGACCTATTTTGAACTTCTTGACCTCCAGAACTGCACCATAGTAAACCTGTATTATTTTTAGTCCCCTCCACTGCAAAAAGGTGATCTATTACACTTCAAATTTAACTTGGAAAACAAGTATTACAATAGAAGGTGATGTATCTGCCCTCCCCACCGAATTCACATATCTAAATCCTTTAAGGAGCGTATACACACAGCAAATTATTTTTAGACACAATAGGATACTGAGCACCTTCAAAATACATGAAGCATGATAAAGATACAATACTTTGAGTATCATTTTAGAATTAAATATTTATCATATTACATTTTGATCCTATAAAAACTGATGGTACTATATGATACATCGATCTCTATTATCTAAAATGTAAAATTAACAAGGAACTTGATTTTTTTCACTTATTATTATTATTTAATTTTTTTTAATGAAGAAGTTCTTTAGTGGTGATTTCTGAGATTTTGGTGCACCCGTCATCACCTGAGCAGTGTACAGTGTATCCAGTGTGTAGTCTTTTATCCCTTACCCCACCCACGACCCTTTTCCCCAAGTCTCTAAAGTCCATTGTCTCGTTCTCATGCCTTTACATCTTCTTAGCTTAGCTCCCACTTATGAGTGAGAACATACGATGTTTGGTTTTTCATTCCTGAGTCACTTCTCTTAGAATAATGGTCTCCGATTCCATTCAGGTTGCTGCAAATGCCATTATTTTGTTCCTTTTTATGGCTGAGCAGTATTCTATGATATATATACACCACATTTTTTTTTATTCACTCATTGATTGATGGGCATTTGGGCTGGTTCCATAATTTTGCAATTGCAAATTGTGCTGCTATAAATATGCATGTGCAAGTATCTTTTTCATACAATGACTTATTTTTCTCTGGGTGGACACCCAGTGGTGGGATTGCTGGATGATATGGTAAATCTACTTTTAGCTCTTTTTGTTTGTTTGTTTGTTTTTTGAGATGGAGTCTTGCTCTGTTGCCCAGGCTGGAGTGCAATGGCTTGAACTCGGCTCACTGCAACCTCCACCTCCTGGGTTCAAGCAATTCTCTTCCCTCAGCCTCTTGAGTAGCTGGGCATACAGGCGCACACCACTAAGCCCAGCTAATTTTTTGTATTTTTAGTGGAGACAGGGTTTTGCCATTTTGGCCAGGATGGTCTCAAACTCCTGACCTCAGGTGATCTGCCTGCCTCGGCCTCCCAAAGTGCTGGGATTACAGGCATGAGCCACTGCACCTGGCCCTTTTAGTTTTTAAAAAAATCTCCACACTGCTTTTCATAGTGGTTGTACTAGTTTACATTCCCACCAACTGTGTGAAAGTGTTCCCTTTTCACCACATCCACACCAACATCTATTATTTTTTGATTTTCTGATTATGGCCATTCTTTCAAGAGTAAAGTGGTATCGCATTGTGGTTTTGATTTGAATTTCCCTGATAACTACTGATGTTGAGCATTTTTTCATATGTTTGTTGGCCATTTGTACGTCTTCTTTTGAGAATTGTTTATTCATGTCCTTAGCCCACTCTTTGATGGGATTGTTTGTCTTTTTCTTGCTGATTTGTTTGAGTTCCTTGTAGATTCTTGATATTACTCCTTTGCTGGATTTATCAATTGTGAAGATTTTCTCCCACTCTGTGGGATGTCTGTTTACTCTTCTGATTATTTATTTTGCTGTGCAGAAGTCTTTTAGTTTAATTATAAGTCTCATCTATTTATCTTTGTTTTTGTTGCATTTGCTTTTGGGTTCTTGGTGATGAAGTCTTTGACTAAGCCAGTGTCTGGAAGGGATTTTCCAATGTTATCTTCTAGAAGTTTTATGGTTTCATGTCTTAGATTTAAGTCTTTGATCCACCTTGAGTTGATTTTTGTATAAAGTAAGAGATGAGGATCCAGTTCTATTCTTCTGCATGTGGCTTGCCAACTATCACAGCAGCTTTTGTTGAATAGGGTATCCTTTCCCCACTTTACGTTTTTGTTTGCTTTGTCAAAGATCAGTTGACTATAAGTATTTAGCTTTATTTCTGGATTTTTTTTACTCTGTTCCATTGGTCTATATACCTGTTTTTATACCAGTACCTGTTTTTATACCGGTGACTATGGCCTTATAGTATAGTTTGAAGTTGGGTAATGAAATGCCTATAGATTTGTTCTTTTCACTTAGTCTTGCTTTGACTATATGGGCTCTTTTTTTTTGGTTCCATATGAATTTTAGGATTTTTTTTTAGTTTTATGAGGAATTATGGTGGTATTTTGATGGGAATTGCATTGAACATGTAGATTGTTTTTGGCAGTATGGTCATTTTCACAATAATGATTCCACCCATTCATGAATATGACATGTGTTTCCATTTGTTTGTGTCTTTGATGATTGCTTTCAGCAGTGTTTTGTAGTTTTTCTTGTTGAGGTCCTTCACCACCTTGGTTAAGTATATTCCTAAGTTTTTGTTTGTTTGTTTGTTTTTTTGTTTGTTTGTTTTGCAGCTATTGTAAAGGGGATTGAGTTCTTGATTTGATTCTCAGTTTGGTCATTGTTGGTGTATAGCAGGGCTACTGATTTGTGTACATTAATTTTATATCTTGAAACTTTGCTGAATTCATTTACCAGTTTTAAGAGCTTTTCGGATGAGTCTTCAGGGTTTTCTAAGTATACAATCATGACATCAGCAAACAATGACAGTTTGACTTCCTCTTTACTGATTTGGATGCCCTTTATTTATTTTTCTTGTCTGAGTGCTCTGACTAGGATTCCCAGTACTATGTTGAATAGAAAAGATGAAAGTGGGCATCCTTGTCTTGTTGCAGTTCCCAGTGGTAATGCTTTCAGTTTATCCCTGTTCAGTATAATGTTGGCTGTGGGTTTGTCATAGATGGTTTTTATTACCTTACAGTATGGCACTTCTGTGCTGATATTGCTGAGGTTTCTTTTTATTGTTTCTATTGTTGTTTTTGAGATGGAGTCTCACTCTGTCACCCAGGCTGGAGTGCAGTGGTGTGATTTTGGCTCACCGCAACCTCCACCTCCCAGGTTCAAGCAATTCTCCTGCCTCAGCCTCCCGAATAGCTGGCATTACAGGCATGTGCCACCATGTTTGGCTAATTTTTTGTGTTTTTAGTAAATATGGAGTTTTGCTATGTTGACCAGGCTAGTCTCAAACTCTTTACCTCAAGTGATCCACCTGCCTCAGACTCTCAAAGTGCTGGGATTACAGGTGTGAGCCATCACGCTTGGCCTTGCTGAGGATTTTAATCATAAAGGAATGCTGGATTTTGTCAAATGCTTTTACTGTGTCTATTGAGATAATCATGTGATTTTTGTTTTTAATTTTGTGTTCGTGATGTATCACATTTATTGATGTGTTAAACCATCCCTGCATCCCTGGCATGAAACCCACTAGATCGTGGTGGATTATGTTGTTGACATGCTATTGAATTCAGTTAGCTAGTATTTTGTTGAGGATTTTTGCATCTATGTTAATCAGGAATGTTAGTCTGTAGTTTACTTTTTTATTAGGTCCTTTTTGGGTTTTGTGTTAGGGTGATATTGACTTCACAGAATGATTTAGGGAGAATTCCCTCTTTATCTTTTGGAATAGTGTCAATAGGATTGGTACCAATTCTTCTTTGAATGTCGGATAGAATTCAGCTGTGAATCCATCTGGTCTGAGACTTTTTTTGTTGGTAACTTTTTAATTACCATTTCAATCTTGCTGCTTGTAATTGGTCTGTTCAGAGTTTCTATTTCTTCCTGGTTTAATCTAGGAGGGTTGTCTATTTCCAGGAATTTATCCATCTCCTCTTGGTTTTTTAGTTTATGTGCATAAAGGTGTGCATAATAGCTTTGAATGATCTTTTGTATTTCTGTGTTATCAGTTGTAATATCTTCCATTTCATTTGTAATTGAGCTTCCTTGAATCTTTTCTCCTTTTTTCTTGGTTAATCTCGCTAATGGTCTCTCAATTTTGTTTATCTTTTTAAAGAACCAGTTTTTTGTTTTACTTATCTTTTATATTTTTTGTTTCAATTTCATTTAGTTCTGCTCTGATCTTTGTTATTTCTTTTCTTCTGCTGGTTTTGGATTTCGTTTGTTCTTGTTTCTCCAGTTCCTTGAGGTGTGACCTTAGATTGTCTATATGTATTCTTTCAGACTTTTTGATTTACGCATTTAAGGCTATGAACTTTCCTCTTAGCACTGTATTTGCTGTATCCCAAAGGTTTTGATAGGCTGTATCACTATTATAATTCAGTTTCAAGCATTTTTAATTTTCCATCTTGATTCCATTGTTGACCCAACCATCATTCAGAAGCAGGTTATTTAATTTCCATGTATTTGCATTGTTTTGAGGGTTCATTTTGGAGTTGATTTCCAATTTTATTCCATTGTGGTCTGAGAGAGTACTTGCTATAATTTTGATTTCTTAAATTTTTTGAGACTTGTTTTGTGGCCTATCATATGGTCTGCCTTGGATACTGATTCATGTGCTGATGAATAGAATGTGTATTCTGCAGTTGTTGGGTAGAATGCTCTGTAAATATCTGTTAATAATATCCATTTGTTCTAGGGTATACTTTAAGTCCATTGTTTCTTTGTTGAATTTCTGTCTTGATGACTTGCTAGTGCTGTCAGAGGAGTATTGAAGCCCCCCACTATTACTGTGTTATTGTCTGTCTTATTTCTTAGGCCTAGTAGTAATTGTTTTATACATTTGGGAGCTCCAGTGTTAGGTGCATATATATTTTCCTGTTGGACTAGTCCTTTTATCATTATAGAATGTCCCTCTTTGTCTTTTTTAACTGCTGTTCCTTCAAAGTTTGTTTTGTCTGATATAAGAAGAGCTACTCCTGCTCGCTTTTGGTGTCCATTTGCATGCAATATCTTTTTCCACCCCTTTACCTTAAGTTTATGTGGGTCCTTATGTGTCAGGTGAGTCTCTTGAAGACAGCAGATACTTGGTTGACGAATTCTTATCCACTCTGCAATTCTGTATCTTTTAAGAGGAGCATTTAAGCCATTGACATTCAACGTCAGTATTGAGATGTGAGGTACTATTCTATTCGTTGTGCTGTTGTTGCTTGAATACCCTGGGGATTTTTTTCATTGTGTTATTGTTTTATAGGTCCTGTGAGATGTATGCTTTAAGGAGATTCTATTTTGGTGTATTTTAAGGATTCGTTTCAAGATTTAGAGATCCTTTTAGCAGTTCTTGTAGTGCTGGCTTGGTAGTAGCAAATTCTCTCAGCATTTGTCTGGAAAAGACTGTACCTTTCATTTATTTATGATGCTTAGTTTCACTGGATACAAAATTTTTGGCTGGTAATTGCTTTGTCTAAGGAGGCTAAAGATAGGTTGTAATCCATTCTAGCTTGCAGGGTTTCTGCTGAGAAATCTACTGTTAACCTGATAGGTTTTCCTTTATGGGATACCTGATGCTTTTGCCTCAGTTTTTAAGATTCTTTTCTTCATCTTGACTTTCGATAACATGACTATGTGCCTAGGTGATGATCTTTTTGTGATGATTTTTCCAGATGTTGTTTGAGCTTCTTGTATTTGGATGTCTAGATCTCTAGCAAGGCTGAGGAAATTTTCTTTGATTTTTTCCTCAAATATGTTTTCCAAACTTTTAGATTTCTCTTTTTCCTTGGGAACACCAATTATTCTTAGGTTTGGTTGTTTAACATAATCCCAAACTTATTGAAGTCATTGTTCATCTTTTTAAAATTCTTTTTTCTTTGTCTTTGTCAGATTGGGTTAATTTGAAAGCCTTGTCTTCAAGCTCTGAAGTTCTTTCTTCCACTTGTTCAATTCTATTGCTGAGACTTTCCCATGATTTTTCCATTCTCTAAGTATGTCTCTGATTTCCAGAAGTGACTGTTTATTTTTATGCTATTTCACTATGGTTTTTCCAGTCATACTCTGTATCATTGTTTTTTCTTTCCTTAAGTTGGCCTTCACCTCTCTCTGGTGCCTCCTTGATTGGCTTAATAATCGACCTTCTGAATTATTTTTCTGGCAATTCAGAGATTTTGTCTTGGTTTGGATCCATTGCTGGGGAACTAGTGTGACCTTCTGAGGGTGCTAAAGAACCTTGTTTTTCTGGTTCCTTCTCATTTGGGTAAACTATGTCAGAAGGAAAATCTGGGACTCAAGGGGCTGCTGTTCAGATTCTTTTGTCCCACGGAGTGCTCCCTTGATGTGGTGCTCTCCCTTTTCTCCTAGGGATGGAGCTTACTGATAGTTGAACTGCAGTGATTGTTATTTCTCTTCTGGATCTAGTCACCCAGCAGGGCTACTGGGTTCTGGGCTGGTACTGGGGAATGTCTGCAAAGAGTCCTGTAATGTGATCCATTTTCAGGTCTCAACTGTAGATACCAGCACCTGCTCTGGTGGAGGTAGCAGGGAGGTGAAGTAGGTGAAGTGGACTCTGTGAGGGTCCTTGGTTGTATTTTTGTTAAGTGCGTTGGTTTTGTGTTGGTTGGCCTCCAGCCAGGAGGTGGCACTTTCAAGAATGCATCAGCTGCTATAGTATAGGGAGGATCAGGTGATGGGCAGGGCCATAGAGCTCCCAAGAGATTATGTCCTTTGTCTTTGGCTACCAGGGAAGTTAGAGAAAGACCATCACGTGGGGGCAGGGTTAGGGGTTTCTGAGCTCAGACTCTCCGTGGGTAGGGCTTGCTGTGGCTGCTGTAGGGGATGGGAGTGTGGTTCCCAGGTCAATGGAGTTACGTTCCCAGGGGGATTATGCCTGCCTCTGCTGTGTCACACAGGTTGCCAGAGAAGTGGGGGAAAGCTGGCAGCCATGGCCTCACCCAGCTCCTTTGCAGCCTACAACCTGAAATGCTCTTCTCACTCCCACCACGCAACCCCAATAGCACTTAGTTTATTTCCAGGCAGCCAGTAAGCAGGGCTGAGAATGTGCCCCAGGCTACAAGCCTCCCGGCTAAGAAAGCAAGCAAGAAAGCAAGACTCACAATTCCTAGCTGTCTCACGGAGCCTGCAGCAACAATTCACTTCCTTCAAAGGGGCTGTGGACTCTCTCCACTTCCCTGGTATATTTCTGGGATAGTTCTTGGAGCAAAAGTTCCCAGTGTGGGTCTCCACATGCTTCTCTTCATTGGAGTGGGAGCTAGCTGCGAGTTAGTTCTGCCTCCTATCTGCCATTTTCCCCCGTATCCTATTTCTTGATGTCTAGTCTATTCTCTTTCTATTGCAGAGTGACAGGTAGGGAAAAGAGCATAGACTTAATATTCATTTGGTCCTGACTTTGGACAAGAGACTTAACCCCTGTGACCCTCAGATTGTTTTCTATACAAAGGGAGTAAAAATTGGTGCCTGGCAGATTTTCTGTAAATATTAAATTTAAAAATGTATGCCAAGCACCAAATAGTCAATACATAAGAGTTATTCTTAGTAGCATGCATCTCTGAAGAATAACTTCCTTTAAAAAAAAAAAAAAAAAAAAAAAGCTGTATTATAGGATTTGATTTACACTTTGGTTTTTCTTTTAAAAGTGCCACTTATATATGTTTTGATATTCAATGTCTTGTTACTACTGTAAGCAAGAGAGTCTGTTAAAATTGTCACCTTTAACAACGTACGTAATTTATAGTAGATTTGTAGAGTAATGGCTCTCAATTTGTCCATGCCTTTCTATGCTCTCAAGTCTCCTCCTATACTGACTCTACTCTTGGCCACATGACTTATTTTGGCCAATGATAACAGTAAGTATGACTAAGTAGAAGATTGAAAAACACTTGTAATATGTGATTATTCCTCCTTGCTGCTATTGGGATTTCTGTGACTACCCTTATAAGGAAGTCCAGGCTAGCCTCCTGGAGGATAAGTGACAAATGGAGATGAGTTGAGATATCTCAGGTGCAGTTTCCAAATGTCCCATCCTCAAATACCATCACACTGGAGATTAGGGTTTCAACATATGAATGCAGGGGATGGGACACGCATACATTCAGTTGATAGCATCAGAAAAAAAGATACTTTTAAATTACATATCTACATATTTACTTTAAAAAATATGTGTGTGTATTTTATTTTATGTATCTTTTTAAAATATGTATCAGTCACTTCTTGATACCTAGGATAGAGTAGTAAATTAAACACATAAAAATTCCTACCCTCATTTGACTTATATCCTAATACAAGGAAGTAAACAATAGAGATAAATAAGTAAAATACATAGCATGGGAGACAGCGATGGATGCTAAGGAGGAAACAGAAATCAGAGAAGTAGGATATAAAATGCTGAAGGGCAGTTGAGAAATTAAATATGTCCACCAGGAAAACTCCCATTGAGAAAGTAGTTTTTGAGTAAAAAACCTGAAGGAAGTGAGCTAGCCATATGAACATATGAGATTTGTGTATACTAGTAGTAACATTTTACATTGCTTTGGGGATCAATTAAAATCATGTTACATGGTTTAGAGAGTGGTCATAGTTAAAATGAAAGTTGGTTAAAACCAGACTGAGAAGAAATTTGAGTATGCCTTGATGGCTGACATTTCACTCATAACAAAAAGCAAAGTATTTACTACTACCTATAAGCTATGCTTTTTCTGGTTACATGTAGCTCTCTGACTTCATTTCTTTTCTGTTCACTACAGCTCTAATGGTCTTTTTGTTCTTCAAACTTGCCAAGCATGTTCATCTCAGGCCTTTGAACTTGCTAGTTCTGATATCTGGATACTATTCCCAAATATACATATGGCTAGCTCACTTTCTTCAGGTTTTTACTCAAAAATTACTTTCTCAATGAAAGTTCTCCTGATTTACGCCGGGCGCGGTGGCTCAAGCCTGTAATCCCAGCACTTTGGGAGGCCGAGACGGGCGGATCACGAGGTCAGGAGATGGAGACCATCCTGGCTAACTCGTTGAAACCCCGTCTCCACTAAAAAATACAAAAACACTAGCTGGGCGAGGTGGCGGGCGCCTGTAGTCCCAGCTATTCGGGAGGCTGAGGCAGGAGAATGGCCTAAACCGGGAGGCGGAGCTTGCAATGAGCTGAGATCCGGCCACTGCACTCCAGCCTGGGCGACAGAGCGAGACTCCGTCTTAAAAAAAAAAAAAAAAGAGAAAGTTTTCCTGATTTATATATCTACTTTCTCAACTGCCCTTCAACATTTTATATCCTACTTCTTTGATTTCTGTTTCCTCCTTAGCACCCATCACTGTCTCACATATGGTGTATTTTACTTATTTATCTTTATTGTTTACCTGCTCACTTTAGAATATAAGTCAAATGAGGTAGGAATTTTTACGTGTTTTATTTACTACTTTATCCTAGGCATCAAGAACAGTTACTGATATATAATAAAAGACTACTGATATGTGTTGGATTGCTAAATGAAAGGAAGAAATATGGAGGTGTTTATTCCTATGTATTTCAGAGTGTCTGTGAATTAGCTGGACATTTTATGAAACTTTGATGTAAGTTTTAACATAATATCTATTTACTGGGAGAGTGTCCATAACTGTCATCAGGTTCAATAAGATTTTTTGGTACAGGAACCAAAAATACTATAATAATTGATCTAAAGAATTTAAAATATGTTTTGAAGTGGAGAATTGAGAGTCATTAAAGTTTTTTGAGAAGGGTAGTGGTCAGAGTAGAATGGTACAAAAAGAAAATTAATGAGGAAGAATGATGAATTCAAGTCAGGGAGATTAAAGGCAAAGAGACCAGTCAGAAGGTTATTGTAGTAAGTAAGACAAGCATTAATAAGGTCCCTGAACTGGAAGCATAGCTTTGGAAGTGAAAAGAAGCTTTCTTGCTCATTATGTGCAAATATTGTCAGTTCTGCCACTAGGTTACAATGTGATAGCATTGCTGATATGGAAATCAAGTATCAAATTAAGAAAGCTATCTTCTTATTTTAAACCAAACAAAACCTCAAATGATGGGAGTTTGTGTACAGAGATAAATTCACTGGATAAAGAGAGAAAGCTGTCACCACAATGTCCAACCCATTTTAACCTTAATCCAAAAGCCATCTTTTCTTGCATACCAATGCCACCAAGAATACATTTGGTTATGAGAAAGAAGATGGGGAATTATTGGCTGAGTTCCATTAAGAATACTGGAATAAGAAAAAAATAGCACATTATTTACTCCTTTCACTCTTTTGATCAGCCATGAATATATCCAAATATTTTCATTTGCAGTTAGAAACTAAAGATGATTTATTATTTTAAAAATATCTTAATTCAGTATATTCAAAATACTTCACTGATGTATCTCACATAGCAGAGAGGGATAAACATATGAGAACTGACCTCTCATGTTAAATTAATTCCAAGTCCTATGTTTTATGTGCATTTTGCATTCTCATCAATAATTTATCTGTGTATTTTTATGAAAATTATAATTAAAATTATTCATTGGCTAAATACTCAAGAAAAACAAAATTAAGACTATTGATGCTGTCTTTATAAACCCCCAGAATAATGCTACTCATTCAATTTTAGTAGACAAAAAAAGGCCTTAATAAAACTATTTTCATTTTTTCAATTGTTATAAAAGAGCCACAACAAAGTGAATCAAGGACTATTACAGTTAACATTTAAAACTTAAATAATGGAAATGTAGCTGCTATTATCTGAGAAATTGTTAGTACCACAATGCAACTGAGTAACTGGGAAGTAAATACCCTTCACACTTGAGTTTCTTTGCACACTGCAGTATATTTGATGCCCTCATACTGCTCTGTTTCCACAGGCTTACCTCAAATGTCCCTTCTCTTCCTTGAGCAAGTCCTACATTCCTATTCTGACTCTTGAACTTACTTGTCTGGGGCAATATTTCTTCAATTTCTACAATTTGTTCTGTAACAGATACAATACATACATCTGGTACTATGTTCATGGGTGTTCTTCAAAAGAAAATCTCACCCCTAAACATGTGTATATTCATCCCGAGATGCTTCTCATCTGTGGCCTTTGTATTCCACTCTTACCAGCCTTTCTGTATCTCAACCCGCTCTTTGCATCAATCCTGTTTCTCAGCCCTCAGCATTTAAACTCATCTTCCAAATTACTGAAAATCTGATCATGCTATTTGCTTGCTTACAATCTATCAGCAGTTTCTTAAGGCTCTAGAATATAGCTTCAATTATGTACGCAATCATACCCAGACCCCGGGTTCTGCCTTTGGATTCTTCTCCCACTACTTCCTCAGGTTGTGCTGTTTCACTCACTCTTCAGAAACACTGTGCTGCTTTCTCCACCTGCTACAGACACTCATTCCTCAAATCTCACTTCCATTGGTTCCCTTCTTTTGCCTAGGCAGGTGCATTCCTTTCCATTTTTAGTACTTTGTATACTTCTATTGAAGCATTGTCTCATCAGATAGTATTGGTGGGATAATTTCTTAGTCATCTTTTTATCAGTACCTGGAGATAAGTTCTAGAGATATGAAAATTCCAGGTCACATACATGAGAAAGGAAAGAAAGTAAATCACTTATGTTTTTCAAACTGTGCCACTTACATTTAAGGAAGCTTAATGGCTGCTGTTCAGCTGCTACATTTGGGAAACCTCAATCTGTCTTTGTCTGACTCACTTTCTGAGTTATCGCTCCCGTAATGAGGCCATGTGGACACGTAGGAATGAGAAAGAATAGAAGGAAAAGATACTGAGAAATGAATTGAGGAAACTGCTACTTGGCTTTTGTCACTTCCTGCATAATGGCTTCTAGAGCTACAGACAGCTGGGCAGAAAAAAGCACTGGCTCTCAAAGGAGATAAACAAATGCAAACCATTTTGATCTTGGCTGTGACTATGCAGGTAAAAAAATAAAGCAACAATAACATAAAACCCAGCCTCTCTCAACAAAGGAGAGCAATTGCTCCCTTTCTATGACGGAAATTTCAGCAGCCAGAATATTGGACCATCCCAGGAATTCTTGGCTGTCTGACAGCAGAGGCATCTAATCTCCCCCTTTACTCAAGCTAACCATCTGGAAATGGAACCTGCTTGCTCTGACGAACAACCTTGGGTGCATGACATCCAGACGTAGACTGGCACAGTAGCCCTGGCCCCAAATCAGGATCCCCTTACGATATTTTAAAATTGAAAACATGTAGTAGGTCCAATTGCTAGAGCTACAGAAAGTCCCCTAAGATTGCTGAAATGTATCCCTAATACCTATACATTAATATCAGACTGAATTTTGTTTGTTAAAGGGTCCTGTTGCATAAAAAAGATAGTTATTTTAAGTAATAGCATTCAATACAGTAATACATGTATAAATTATAGATGCTCTTTAATGTTTAAACACAATCCCTGTGTTTTCACATAAAACCTAACTTAAATGTATTATCCACAATAAATCTCCTACTTTGCATTAACATATTTCATATTATATTTTTATTATAGTTATATTTTTATTACTCTTTTTATCAACACCAAAGTGATATACATGTAGTATTAACAAGACTTCCATATCTTACTCTAGAAAGTAATTAAGCTATTTCAACAATAGTTCTATTGAAAAAAAACTGGTTATATTGTCTTCTCCTTCTCATAATCTCAAGAGTATTTGGGGGAACAATGTGAAAAAATAAAGCCTATACTAGATTCAGTGATTCCCTCTCTCCCTTTCCTTTCCCAGTGTTCTACTACTGGTACCATCTGTAAACCATGATTCAAATAAGACTTGAGAAAAATAAGAAAGACACTAATATAATTCATATATGTAAACATAACTGTGTATCGTTATATTTTATTTCTACATTTTGCCTACCGTGTATTTTATCATGCTATTGTCTGTTTATAAGCTTCAAAAATGGGTCTGTATAGTTCTAGATTCTAGAATAGGATTAGCAGGGTATCACCCAACAAAAACTAGCACCAATTAAGAAATCCAAGTATTTAAAAATAATCTAGCTCCACTCTACTGGAAAGGAAAAGATTCACTCTTGGCTCTGGTGTTCAATCTTTTTTAGAACTCTGCTTCCTTCCGAATGTGTTCTATATTTTTTAAAAGCTTGATACAATATCACAAAATCCCGTGGTAACTGTATTTTCATACTATGTCAATAGCTGAATGTCTACACATGTGATCTGAGCAACATTTTTCATGATAAAGAAGAAAGAAAGGAAAAGAAAGGATGAAGAAAGAAGAAAGGAAGGAAAAGAAAGGATGAAGAAAGAAGAAAGGAAGGAAAGTGGAGAGGAAGAAAGGAAATTTAAGTCTGAATCTGAAAGAGGCGTTTTGCCTTTGTGCTTCAATGCCAAAACCATGCCATCAAGTGTTCTTGACAGGAGGTCTAGGGCTGCAATTTGTGGTCTTGTTGGCACCAGCCATGTCAGCAGCAGCAGCCAAGGAGCAGTGGTGATAGTGGTGGTAGTAGAGGTGGCAGTGGGAAGTGGTACAGGTAGAACTGATGGTGAAGTTTTATGTGGGTTACTCAGAAATGGAGGTCTCAGAATAGAAGACTTAGACAATTACATACAATATGCTTTTCTTTTAGGACTCTGCCTAATATGTGGCAAAATCTTTTAAAAAGATAAAAATACTATATTAATAGTTTGCAAAGAAATAGTTTTAATTATTTTTAACATGCCATCATTTTATACCAAGACCAGGAGAGCTAGAAGAAATAGATGTTACATATATGAAATAA
The DNA here is from genome assembly GCF_008728515.1 of Papio anubis. Taxonomy (NCBI): domain Eukaryota; kingdom Metazoa; phylum Chordata; class Mammalia; order Primates; family Cercopithecidae; genus Papio; species Papio anubis. The sequence continues at coordinate 134,000,504 of NC_044978.1, read as the reverse complement.
AATTCCTTAAAAAATTGACTCATGAGGCCGGGAGCAGTGCCTCACGCCTGTAATCCCAACACTTCGGGAGGCCGAGGTGGGTGGATCATGAGGTCAGGAAATCGAGACCATCCTGGCTAACCCAGTGAAACCCCGTCTCTACTAAAAATACAAAAAATTAACCAGGCGTGGTGGCACGCCAGCTACTCAGGAGGCTGAGGCAGGAGAATCGCTTGGACCCAGGAGGTGGAGATTGCAGTGAGCCAAGATCACGCCATTGCACTCCAGCCTGAGCAACAGTGCAAGACTCCATCTCAAAAAAAAAAAAAAAAAAAGATTAACTCGTGGCCAGGTGAGGTAGCTCATGCCTGTAATCCCAGCACTTTGGGAGGCCAAGGCGGATGGATCATGAGGTCAGGAGTTCAAGACCAGCCTGGCCAACATAGTGAAACCCTGTCTCTACTAAAAATACAAAAATTAGTTTGGCATGGTGGCACATTCTTGTAGTCCCAGCTACTCGGGAGGCTGAGGCAGGAGAATCACTTAAACCTGGGAAGTGGAGGTTGCAGTGAGCCAAGATCATGCCACTACACTCCAGCCTGGGTGACAGAATGAGACTCTGTCTAAGGAAAAAAAAAAATACAGACTCATAAAAATGAAACTCATAATTCTAAAAGTTATTGCTTGGAAAAATATTTATATGCTGGGAGGCCACAAAGCCCAAAGCCAAGAGAACTAATGTATAATTTTGACAGCTATTCATTAGCAATCAGTATAAGATGTTTGTGAGAGAAAGACTTTTTGAATGCTTCTGAAATCACAGTACAATTTTTCCTCTGCCTTATTCCTTAATAAATACAATAGTCACATGAAGTCTAGTAGAATGGCACTACCTTTCTTGTGGATGGTTTGTTGTAGACATTCTGGGCACGTAATTTTCTTATAGAACATATATTCATTCTTCTCGTTCTTTAAAAGTTTATATGATAGTTGTTAAGTTTATTTAAAATAATTCTTCTTTCTTGAGAAATCTTATGGCTACTGACTAAACTTTACTCTTAGAAGAAAGGACTGGTAAGAGCAGGTGGAAACATTTTTCCTTTAGCACAGTCATTTCAACTCAGGTGAGTTTTATAGTAACTAAAAGCAATTTCATTTGAACTTTCGAGTGACCTTTATGAGATTAGGTATTGGCAGCTTGAGTCTACCTCCTAGAGGATTTGGCCATATTTCAAAAGCGCCAACATAATTGGCACTCCTTCCAATAACCTTTTCAGAGTCACAAGGTTAAGTGGAAACAGAGACCAGCCCAAACATTCAGAATGGTCTTTGTTGAACAAGGTTAAAGCCTTTGTTTGCTTGTTTGTTTGTTTTGTTTTGTCTTTGTGTGTGTGTGTGTGTGTGTGTGTGTGTTTTACCACAATGGGGAACTTTACCCATAATTCTGTCAGTCCAGAACCTTTCATAAATATAGATCAAAGTCAATCTAAGCATTACATTTATTTCTTACGCTATTTACAATCATTGCAAAAGATAGAAAAAATGAACACAAAATGCCCATTTAGTAAGACTCTTCTTTGGTCAAAATATTATAGGATGGTGTAGCTAAGTGATGAATGTGAGGAAAAATCAGAGGTGTTTTTTCCTTTTCTCTGTACGGATAAATTGTACAAATGACATGAACGTCGTAAGGCTGACAGTGTATCACTCTGCTCCTCCGTGATTTGGAAATTAGTGGCATATACCACAGTAAATTAATTGGAGGTATTTGAGAGGTTTTTTGTTGTTATTTTTTTTAATCCCAAGCACAGGGAGAGTTGAATTTTTCCTCCTTCTGCCCACTGTGTTTGCCGTCTGGACTGCGGCTAACTGCTGGAAGTGTCCGCTTCTTCCCAAAGAAAAATAAAAGATAAATGCTTTCGAATACTACCTCATGCCTGTTTAAATGTCAATTTCTCACTATACACAGTAGCTCCCTCTACCCCTCCCCCTCATTCCCTTCATTTCCCTCCCTCCAACTATCTTGACAGGGAGAAAGAAAGAAGGAAATCTTACATGTACCACATTCCCATTATGATCCCCAGTGTGGTGCCATTAAATAGTACCCTTTCTGAGTGAGTCTAATTGGCCAATATATGGTGCTTTCTATTGATGCTTTGTAGTCACTGCAGAGTTCGATATACTTACATGTATATAATTCATCACGTGAAGGTCACTTTCTTCACCCTTATTGTTCTGCTGTTTAAATTGTTATTCTATGTGAATTTCCATGTAATTAACTGGTTTGGTAGCAATTTCAAGCACTTCAGAAAGACAAAGGGAAAACGGGGAAAAAAAAAAGGCCGCATTTGTGAATCAGTTTACATTCAGAGGCATTGCTTGTCATTCCCCTGGACCACCAGATGTCAGCCTAAATTGAAGAATAGAAAAGAAACCATGTATCATAATGTTAGTGTCTAGTGTGCCAGATGGAGTTTTACACAACCCTGCAGGAAGAGGTAGCCAGCAGTAGTTAAAATTCAGCGTTAGGAATAGCGCAAGTGACACTGCATGCACTGTAGCATTTTTTGATTATGGAACTTAATTGTATCATAGATCACTGACTGATAGCTTAATTTATGAGGATTGATTTTGTTAAATCAAGCAGTTCAAAAGTCACTGTTAAAGCTTCAGTCCATTTAATTGTATCTGACTTAAGCTTTACTCATGCTATCAGAAGACAAATGGCTGTATAAAGGTAATACATTTTTATTTTTTCTGCTGTTTGTCCATTTATTTCCACACAAGTCACTTATTGTGATTTACATTTCAATGAGCAATATTAGATATATAAAGCAGATTTTTTTTTTCTTTTTGGCTCTCAGCTGAGCTAAAAAAAATGCAAATGTTAAATTATGTTAAAATGTCACTTTTGATTTCGCAATAGGATTACCACCACCATAAAATGTTAAGATTTTCCTCACAATATTACCATATTTTTCAAACTGGGAAATTACTTACATTACTTCTTAGGACTAAATAGCTGTTTTGGTCTAATCTAACAGAAGTGGTCTGCTATATTTTTCATTAATATATGCAACATTAAACATGTAAGGAAATTCCATTAACACATCCATTAAGAGAAGCAGTCAGAAATACAATTAGAGTAATTTTGCTTATCCTTATCTTTTGAATTTAACACTGAGGAATGAGTAATATATTAGATCGAATAATAGAGAAATGAATTTAAAAGATTGTGTGTGTGCATGTGTATGTGTGTGGGGGAGAGAGAGAGAGAAAAACAGAGAGTGTGACTGTGTAGTATGTATGTTTTGCCCTGATAGTTTATTTAGGATTCAATCTTGCTCTAGCTGGCTCTCAACTGATGTACCAATGAAACATGGTTTTTCTCCCTCAGTCTCTTCTCAGCTTCTCCTTGAGTTCTTAACCCTGACATTTATTTGAACACCACCAGCCAGGTTCTTATCTTTCTTTTCATCCCACTGAGCTGTGAAAGCCAAATTCCCTTTGAAGTCAATGATAATGATAATGATAATAAAACCTCACATTTGCTTATCATTCTCAGAATAAAAGAGCTTAAAATACTCTACAGGCATGATCTTATTAACCTGGTAATAAAGTCCTTTTTGACATAGTGCATGTGAATTTCAAAAAGGTTAAAAGACTACTCCATGGTTGCAGAATCTATCGATGCACAGAATCAAATCACACTCCTTATGCTATTTCAACAGTGGCTTTGACATCTTAACTTCATTTTTAAATCAGATAAGCCGGAAAGAGGAACCAAAAAGAAAGCCAGCCCTTTATTCAATTTTACTTAATCCTTAATAATATTGTGACTTTACAGAAAATGAAATCTGAAGACTTAGGTTTGATAATACCCTACATCTTAGATTTGTATATTTTGATTCGCAAACATCTGATTTGTATGTCTTCCATTTTAAGCAAATATTTTTATAACCCAGAGGCTTGTTCATCTCTAGCACATTATAAACAGCATAGCATGCAGATTTTGTATCATTTCAAAAATCATCTTCAAATGATAGAGATGATAATATCCTAAAGAAGATAGAATAGTTTTACTTCTTGTCTAACATAATCAGAACATTTATTAAGGAAAAAGAAAGAATAGATTTGATTTGATATTTGTAGTTCCAGTAATAAGCTATATTTTAAAAATCAAAGACAATGCTGAAAACAAGCGTAGCCAAATTATCCACATCAATAGGTGTGGATGTGGCGTGATGTGCCCTACTTCCACAGATGTGATTAAAAAGCAAATCTGAACATATATTTTCAGGCATATAAATGGAACAATATACAAAATATAGTGGTATTGTTTTGTTTTTATATTTTATTATTCTTATCCAAAGCAGGACAAGACGTATTTGAGTTTTCCCTTTCTTGCTTGTCTGTGATTCCCAATGTCTGATGTCAAAAAGGAAAAAAAAATTATGACAAGAAGTAAACCTTCTGACTCAGTAGAACCCACAAAATATTAGTACTGTATGTGAGTCATTCTGAGTTCCATCAAGTAATTATCTAGATCACAAATAGCTTTGAGAATTTCTATGAGGACCTGTTTACACAGGTACTCCACACAACTTTTTTGCAAATGAAAAGCAGGATCATGGGGCCGCTATACTTCTCACTCCATCGAGGACCAGTCTAAATCAATATCACAGGTAGAAAAGTGTGATGAGCTTCTTCCATATCAATATTGTATAAAAATCAGTGCTCCTTTTGTTTCAACCCTCTGTTTATTCTTTTAGTCAAGCAAAATATTTCTTAAATAACCTTCATCCTCTTTGATCGCTGCTCACTCACCTTCCCATTATGCATCTTTGCGTACATAACCTGAAAGTTTCAAACATTTGCTGTTAGACACTACAAGGGGAATCTAGGTGAGTTACTCTTTATGGTGTCCACAGTCCAGCAAAAAAAAAAAAAAAAGCCAACCCAATGTGGTTAGTGCTTTATCGGAGTAATAAAAATGTGCTAGAAAGGCCAAACAATGTGAACAATCTATTCTTTCCTGGAAGTGAAGTTGGTGCCAAGAAAGACCCAGCAGTACAGCTTCAAGACACAGTTAAGATGTTTCCATGTGAATAATCTAAAAGACATTATTCTAGAGAGCAAAGGCATATATATGTAAAAATAGAACGTTTGAAGAATCCTGTGCTTATAGTGTCTTGGGAGAATGATAGACTACAGCTCCGACTTTAATTGTTGTACTTTAGCTTATAAACCTTCTTTGAAAACGTATTCATTTTTCTCTAAACCCCTTTAACACTTAGTAAGCATTAGACTCTGAGGGGATACAAACATCTAAAATACTTGAACAGTGCAATTTGATGTTTGTTTTTTCCATTCTTTATAAACCTCCCAATATTTTATATTTCCCTCTATGACCAAAAGCAAGTTAGAAGCTTTCATTTTTACTGCCCACTAACATCACCTAGGGTTTTTTAAAAAAGACCCATATTCAAAGGCTTTTGTGTGTGTGTTTGTGTGAGACAGGGTCTCATTCTATTATCCAGGCTGGAGTGCTGTGGCACAATCATGGCAGCCTCAACCTCCTGGGCTCAAGCGATCTGCCCACCTCAGCCTCCCAAGTAGCTGGGACTCAGAGACAGAGACCTTTTTGGATTCATTAAAGCAGATATTCAGGCAATTCTCACATGAGACTCTCTGGTGCAGGCTAAGGAGATCTGGTCTTCTGTGTGGTGTGTAACCATGGCCACCAGAATAATTAGTAGGACACACCCCTATACTAACTCATGTTCATTAGTCTGGAAAAGATTAACCTCAAACAGTCTGTTAAAGTTCAAACTTCTATCTTTCCTGAGTAGCTGATTCTTGAAATACCTTTCATTGAGTCCCCATGGAATTCAAAATAAAGTTAAAATTCTTAACAGAGCATATAAGACCCTTCATTAGTGTCATACTATTGCATATTCAAACTCATCAGCTGCTGTGGGAGAACAGACTATGCCACACCAAAAAATGAAAGACTATTGAACTGAAGGCAATTAGAAGTAGATGCAAGAATGCTCTCTGCCCTCCCTCTATTTACCTAAAAGCAGGACATAGATATACAAAGACAAAAGATATCCCTACCAGTGGAAAAAAAGGTTAATAACTACAGACAACTTTAGAACACTACGGACCTGGCAATGGCACCAGAGAAATCTATATTAACAAGCTTTACTAAGAGCCTTCATCTGCCATTTATTTGTCTTTCCCCACAAGTTGCAATCCCTGGAGACTCACAGTCCTTTTGCTTTGTCTTTCACTTCTCTAAAAATTCACTGTTCCTTGTTGACAATGCTATATAAGCTATAATTCAAAACCACTTCTTGGAAAATTACTCATTCCCTTGTTATCTCTAATGTATATATGAAATATACTTGTAAATAAACTTCTGCTTGCTTTTCTCTTGTTTATCTGTCTTTCTTTACAGAGATTCCTTCCAACTAAGAATTTATGAGTTTAAGCAAAAATTGTTTTCCTTCCCCTGTAGCTGCCTTGTACACACACACACACACACACACATATACTTACTTATACACACACAGCTTTTTGTGCAATGACATACATACATTTGCCATTTTCACATGCCAGGATCCCTCAAAGCTTCCAGTTTTGAATGTCTCCCTCCTTTTACCTATCCGGGTATTATTCACTCATTTTACCACCCGCCTTGAGGTGTATGGCTGACTCATCCTTTTAGACTCCACAAAAAAAGTATTCTTTGATTGTGCCCCATTCCTCAGGATGAATTAGGTCCTTCCTACTCTCCTTATGATAGTGCTTTTATCACTGTATTACACAGCTAACTTGCCATTAATTACCTCACTAGGAGGTAAGTTCTTGCTGGTTAAGTAGTGGGTCACATTTTCCTCTGAAACCCTTTGGACAAATGCTTAGCATGCAACAGAGGCTCAGATGTGTATTGGAAAAAAAAGAATTATATGACTTCATTGAGGTATGTTATTATTCTCAAAGTTAATAATATTTCTAATTTTTGCAATGTCATTGAATATTTTCAAACCTTTGGCATGTTTAGGTGCCAAATCTGTGCAGCATGTTTTAGTTATAACTAGACATATGCATAGCTTTCTGTATATAAAAGTCTTCAGTTTTAGAGTTAAGCTTTTTGAAAATTATTTTATATATTTTAAATAACTGAAGTTACAGACTTGGGAAATGTTAAATGTTGTACAGATTTCTTTTTTATATTAATATAAATTAACTGGATAATTCTATTTGGAAGGAAATTTCATGCTGAGAACAAAAAAGCTTTTCTTTGTACTTAGTTCACTGTTTCTATTGTATTTCATGCTTAAAGTGAAGAGAAATGAAAAGCGAAGAAATTTGCGTAAATTGGATAAGCAATCTCCAGATCAGTGAGAAAGAACCTAATTATCCTGTGAAGATTCTCTTTCCTTCCATTTTTTTCCATTAAAAGATGTAGGGGTTTAAAAGTCTACCTCCATCTTCTTAGAGTTCTGACTAAGTCTGAGAATTGAATTGACATAACATAAAATTAACAAGAGAAAAGCATAATACAAGTTTTATGGGGCATGAAAGCCCTCATAAAAAAATGAAGACCTGAAGAAGCAGTTTGAGTCAGTTACTTATATATTGGATTGGACAAAGAATAGTAAGTTATGGAGAAATAGCTAAGTTATGTGGGATGCTTAAAAGACAAGAGATATTTCAACGAAGTTGGAAAAAATTCTCTTGTTTTTGACTTCTCTTCCTGAAAAATAAAGATGTTGCTTCTTTCTCATATCAAGAGGGTCTTTCACACGGGAATATCACCCTTTGCTTTTAAAAAACAACATGAAGGTCAAAGTGATCTTTTTGTACCAGCTGTTTTCAAGTGTCTTTTACTTAAATAGTTAATATGCTATTAACTGTTACATGCACATTTTGAACCCTTCAAAGGGTAAAAGGAGCCTTGAAATTGCATAAATAAAGCTAGTTAATATTTAATGAGTGATTGACCAAATGCCAGATGTGAATCTACCATGACCAAAGCCAAGGAAATAGCTTTCAATGGTTTTCACAGCCTGTGTCATTTGGGAATTGTTTTTCAAATATGCTGCTATAATAATACTGATTTTTATAATCAGGCATTTATCCTCTGCTTCTATGGTTAGATAAGATGTAAAAATCTTTGGATTTGTAATCGATGAACCAAAAATCATGTCTCAAGGAAGTATACATTATATACCTCAAAACTGCTAGAAACACAAAGACAAATCTACTATGCTATTCTGACTACAATAGAGATATTTCTATAGTGTAATAAAACTTCCTATTTGAATAATTTCCTTTCTTACTCTTTTATCTCCATCAGTTGCTACTCACTCTCCTATAGTATTTTCAGACTGATTCTACCAAGATGCCACGACTTAAATTTTCACTTTTAAGTGTTGAAACTCCTGGTTACTTCCATCTACACTTCTTTTCTTAGTCTCTTATTCTCTTTTATGTCTCTCCACACGTTTTATTTCCTCCTTCCCTCTCAAATATCTTTATCTTACTTATTGCATATTCCTAACTACCAAAGGACTGTTGCAGCTAGGAAGCAGACTGTGAGATAAGATCTCTTTTATTTGGTAGAAAGTAGTGTCGAGATTAACGACTATGGAAGGAAAAGGAAACGTTTAGGTCCATTCAGGTTTCTGTAACAGAATACTTTAGACTTCTTGGTTTCTAAACAAAGAAATTTATTTCTCCTAGCTCTGGAGGCTTGAAGTCTGAGAGCAGAGTGTCAGCATGATCAGGTTCTGGTGAAGGTCTGCTTCCTCCTTCACAGCAGCTGTCTTCTCGCTGTGTCTTCACTTGGTGGAAAAGGGTAGGGAGCTCTCCAGAATTTCTTTCTTTTTTTTTTTTTTTTTTTTGAGACGGAGTCTCGCTCTGTCACCCAGGCTGGAGTACAGTGGTGCCATCTCGGCTCACAGCAAGCTCCACCTCCTGGGTTCGCCATTTTCTTGCCTCAGCCTCCCAAGTAGCTGGGACTACAGGTGCCCGCCACCGTGCCAGGCTAATTTTGTTGTTGTTGTTGTTTGTATTTTTAGTAGAGATGGAGTTTCACCGTGTTAGCCAGGATGGTCTCGATCTCCTGATCTCGTGATCCGCCCGCCTTGGCCTCCCAAAGTGCTAGGATTACAGGTATGAGCCACCACGCCCGGCCCAGAATTTCTTTTATAAGGGCGGCAGAGCCCTCATGATCTAATCACCTATCAAAGACCCCCATTTCCTAATCCCTTTGCATTGAAGGTTAAGATTTCAACGTATGAATTTTGGGGGGACACAAACGTTTAGATTATAGAAGGAGGAAAGCAGGATGGAGGAGGAGAAAGGTTAAGCCACAACATAGTTACAACAAAGACCTCAGCTCAGTCACCTGATCCCACAGGGAGCTCTGAGGCTGATATGGCTGTCAAAGTTTCTGAGTTTAAGCAAGGAACCAAGGCCTTTATGCCTCCACATGGATCAGTCATTAGTTGGGTACTACTCCTAGAATGGGACCATGACCTTGGGCAAGGAGACTATCTCCACCTGAGCCAATTTCTGAAGAAGGCCGGTAGCTGAGGGCTCACAGCAACAATATTATCACTACCCAGGGAAGAGGTTCATCAGTCCTGAAAGGGGATCTCAGTGACACATCATAATGCCACTGGAAAGATCAAACTTGTTCGTGTGCCTTTTAACACAGAAAGCAAGACTAACACTTTCTAGGGAATTTAATGACCTTTGCTGACTAAAGACTTTAGATCACACTGTGATGCAAGACATGAAAATACTATGACATAAGAGATGAAATGTCTCCTTTAGCAAACTAACACTATTCAAGGGATTGAATTAGAGGGAAAAAAAGACTCAAGAAAATGGGATAGGAAGTACCAAGTATGATGGTTGAAGGATGGGCACTCTATGGAACAAAGTGCAAAAGAAAAGCCCCAAATAGCATGGGAGGCAAAAGGATTTTAAAGACCATGGTTGTCAATGTCTGACTGGAAGTTGTTGGCATTGCTTCAACATAAATCTTTCTCAGTCACCCCCACTGAAGTCTTTATAGATCTTCTTCATCCAGCATCTTACATGAATGATATAATTTTAGCAGAAACTAAGTATAAGCTTCAGATTTGTGAATGGGTTGTATAGCATGTGTGCAAAGAACCTGGAACCAGAATTTGGCCATTTGAACATAAACCTTTGACAATTTTCATAAACATTAGCAAATGTTATTTATACATGGGCACAGGACAGGGTTTACACTTATCTTAATAGATTTCAAGGGATGAGGAAACTCCAGGTTATGCTTGTGAACTGAAGTAGTTAAGCAATGAAATGCTATAAATACAGAATTTAAAAAAGGAACAGCTTTGGAGCTCATATGCAGTTGAGATAGCAAAGATGCACTAAATATGATAGAAGAAGGGACATTTTTTAAATTAGCTGTGTTCAAGGCCACATTCAGCCTAGATTTTTTTTTTCCAGTGAAAGTTAGGGGTGCTGATGCAAACTCTACTTCAGCTGCGGTAGAAGGCATTTTGTGGCAAACATATTCACAGGCTTTGTCAATTGTATGTACATACCTGACAGGCCCTTAGTTTACAATTCCTTTTCTGGCATAGATGTTTGTGTCAACAACTTATTAAAGGAATAGAGCAATGAAAATGGGACTAATAATATCTGTTTGATAAAGAAAATCATTGTAGTTTTATGATTAAACCTAGAATAATTAGAGGGAAAAAAATGAAAACATAATCTGTCATTTTTCAGGTACCTACTCTGCACCCAGCCCTATGCAAGGTGTCTCAAATCCTCGTGCAGCTCTGAAAGATAGTCCCATTTTACACTGTAGAGCCCTAGGATGACAAGGGTTACATCTTTCAAAAGGACATGGAACTAGGATTCAAACTCAAATTTTCTGGTTAAAGATTCATACTTTCTAAATTGCTGAGAAATTTTGAAATTTTCTCATCAATTGTGATAAAAGCAAATGATCAGTCTGACATGCTTTAGCAAATTTCTGTGTAGAATATAAATGATCATGAAATGTAAAAACAGAAGATGAAAGAACAAAAAGATCTTTGTAGAACTGTTGGTCAGTTGGATTGAGGTGTCTTCGATGGCTAATTAAGAAAGTATTGGTAATTAGCAAGAACATCATTGTAACTATACCTGCATGTTATTTGAATTTGTTATAAAACACTCACTCTATTTAGTAAATTATAATATCTTAATTCTTTCATGTTTTATCAGTGGTTACCAACATTCTTCTGTTGACTTTAGGAAATGTAGCTGAACTTGTGGGCCTAAATCATATTTGTAATCTGTGAAAAAAAAATCTATAAAATCTGTAACTTATAAAATGATATACATGTGGGAAGAACAGGCAAGGATTATCCCTTACTGAACGATGCCTAAATCAGATCTGTCCATGTTTAATTTCATTATACCTTAAATTTATAGATGTCAGGCCACTGGAGTACTTGCATTACCACGCCCCAGTTCCATTGGCTAAGCATGGAGAGAGACGTTGTTTGCGAAAACATAAGGGAAAAGAACAAGAGTCTCTGCCTGGTAATCCAGAAAATTCTTCTGGATCTTGTCCAAGACCACCAAAGCTATACCTCTGTAAGTCTGCAAAAAACACAGCGATATTAGACTTTGGTCCCAAATCCCTTCAAATACCTGGAAAGCCTTCTCAAGAAAGATGGGCACAAATAAGCCCAGACTGTAAATACTACAATAAATACCTAACTCTTCAATCCCCTGACACAATGAACATCCACAAGCATCAAGACCACCGAGGAAAACATGACCTGACCAAATGAACTAGGTAAGTCACCAGGGACCAATCCTGGAGAAAGAGAGCCATGTGACCTTTCAGACAGAGAATTCAAAATAGCTGTTTTAAGGAAATTCAAAGAAATTCAAGGTAAAACGAGAAGAAAATCAAAATTAGATCAATTTAACACAGACATTGAAATAATTAAAAAGAATCAAACAGAAATTCTAGAGTTGAGAAATGCAACTGACATAATGAAGACTGCATCAGAATCACTTAATAACAGAACTGATCAAGTGGAAGAAAGAATTAGTGAGCTTGAAGACAGACTGTATGAAAATACACAGTCAGAGGACACAAAAGAAAAAAGAATAAAAAACAATGAAGCACAAGTGTAAGATCTAGAAAATAGCCACACAGGGGCAAATCTAAGCTGTTGGCCTTAAAGAGAAGGTAGACAAAGAGATCAGGGTAGAATGTATATTCAAAGGGGTGATATCAAAGGACTTCTGAAACCTAGAGAAAAATATCAACATTCAAGTACATGAAGGTCATAGAAAACCAAGCAGATTTAGGCCAAAGAACACTACCTCAAGGCATCTAATAATCAAACTCCCAAAGGTCAAGGATAAAGAAAGGATCCTAAAAGCAGCAAGAGAAATGAAACAAATAACACACAATGGAGCTCCAATACATCTGGCAGGAGACTTTTCAGGGGAAGCCTACAAGCCAGGAGTTACATAACATATTTAAGGTGCTGAAGGAAAACAAAAATTACCCTAAAATAGTATATTCGCTGAAAATCTCTCTCAACCATGAAGGAGAAATAAAGACCTTCCCAGACAAACAAGAGCTGAAGAATTTCATTAACACCAGACCTGTCCTACAAGAAATGCTAAAGGGACTTCTATCTGAAAGAAAAGGATGTTATTGAGCAAGAAGAAATCAAGGAGTTCCATTGATTGTAATTTCTTCCAAGGAAGAATTAGAATAAACTTGCCTAATAAGCAATCTCTCAGTCTCCTCAATAGACCTGAAAAACTTTTTCAAAAATTATTTTGGCCCTTAGTAGATGACTTTACCTCATTAGAAAAGTAAAATTCACCAGAAATTACCTCAATTTTGCCATCTCAGTTACAAATATATCTTCTCCCACTCTCATCTTTCCCTTTTTTTCATAGAGTGTACAAATCAGTGGATAAAAATAAACCTATCTGTAGGCACATTAAGAACCTGTGAAAATTCAGAACATTATGGACAAAGAGAAACTTCTGTAAACTTTCAAAGAGAGGAAAAAAAAAAGGGGTATTAACAAAAGATGGGTCAAAATTACTTTGAATTTCTCTATAGCCATGTAAGAAGCTGACAAAGTCACAGAGCGATGTGCTGAGATTGCTGAAAGAAATTGATTTTAAATTGAGGATTTGAAATCAATCCATATTCAATCAAGGACAAGGAAAGAATAAAAGTATCTTAGTAATGCAGGATAGCAAAGAATTACGTCTCATTAAAATGAGGGACTAAAACAAGAAAGAAGAAAATATGGAATAGGTTCCGTTTGGAGAGACATAAGGGAATCTTCACTATGAGAGTAAGAAGAGTCTCCATATGACAACTGTTCACCAGGCCTAGAGGACAATGAACCCAGATTGGAGCCAGAGAGCAGAGATATTTCTTAAAAAAAAAAAAAAAAAAAGAAATTCATAGAATGATTCATGTGTCTGATCATTTTGAAGATTTAGACAATCAGCAAAGGGTTTAGAATTGAATTGTGGTGAGTACAGAGAAAACTAAGAAAACAAGCCAATGAAAACAAGATAACTAGCTCCAGAGAAAACTCATCTGTGACTGACACTTGCATAATCATCCTAATGTAAACATAAAATATTAATCTAATCAAACAATTGATCTAGCTACATTGGTAAGTTTGGTGGTGGTAAGAGGATATGTCCATGGGGCTTGGGGGAAGAAAGTTAACTGCTCTTTTTCCTCAATAGTAAGTGACTAAATAATTCCTAAAACTGAAATCTCAAGTAATATGGATACAAACGTGATCTTCAGAACCATTTGTTTGTCTTTCAAAAGTTTCTGTGCATGTAAAACTTTAACACAAACAAAATGCAAAATACAATAAAAAACAAAACATTATAAAGGACTAATGAGATCCCATCCTCCCATGGGAAGTATGGCCTAGTAAGGGATACAGTCAGGTAATAAGCACATAAATAAAATGAAGCAACAAGTTCTAATATGTACTGTGAGAGGAACAAAAAGGGTGCCCTGATAGACACTAGCTGGGGAGGAATTTTTTTTTTTTTTTTTTTTTTTTGCATCGAATGAATCAGGAGAATTTTAGATTTTACCTAAGGAGGTGAAATGTAAGTTGAAACCGTAATGAAAAGTCATGCATAGCTGGGGCTGGGTTTGGGAGATTGTTCCATGCAGAAGGAAATATCAGTCTAAAGACGTAGAGGCAGGAAACAAATGAAGGTTTAGAGGAACTGAGGAAAGGCCTGAGTGTTTATAATAGGTGCGAGGTAAGATGGAGAGTTTGAGATGAGTTTGGAGAAACAGGAAAGGACTAAGTCATGCATGGATTTTATTTATTTAAAAATAAGAGTGTTTAAGGAAGCAAATAAACATATCTAAATATCAAACTGGCTTCCATGTTGAGAATGAATTGGAAACAGACAAGATTAGAAGTAGGGGACGACCTAGAAGGAGTCCAGGCTAGGGACAATGAGATGTGCTCTAGAGATGGAGAGATGTGATTAAACAGAAAATTTCTGAGACATAATATGCAAAATTGGTGATGAATCCAACGTGGTGGGTGATAGAAAAGGAAGTATTGAGGATTGCTCTCATATTTTGCTTAGGGCAACTTGGTAGATGGAGGCTCCATTTATTAAAATAGAAAGTGCTGGAGAAAGCACAGATAGAAGTGTGCAAGTAGAAAAGTGAGTCTTTTTAATGCACAGTTTAAATTTCAGATACCATTAGTTATTCAAGAGGAACTGTGAATCTCACAACTGGATTTGTTAATCTGAAGTTCAGATATGTAAGTCAGGGAGCTATCAGAATTCAGAAGGCATTTACAACCAAAGGAATAGATATGATCACCTAGACTGAGCAGGTAAAAATGGAAAAGAATAATACTCATGGTTGACCTCTGAGTAATTCTAAAAATTAGTAGTCAAAAGAAAAGGATCAGAAGAAGAGATTAGGTGAGTTACAGACTAGTAGCAAATGACTGCTTTTCTTTTTCAAGTAACAAGCATTCACATTAAGTAAAAAAATTAGAGCAAATTTCTCAACCAACCAGAGTCACAGATGTCAAGAAGCCCAGAGCTTTTAATGCTCAGTTGTACTTTAGAATTTTAGTTAGTAAAAAGCAAGTTATTCCAAATGCCTATTGATTTTTACATCTTCAATTTGTTTTGCCACCCATACAATTTTAAAGCTGCAAGGGTCCTCTATTCACTTCTTATAGCTTCTGTAACAAATTACTGCAAACTTGGTGGTCTAAAGCAACAGAAATTTATTATCTCACAGTTCTGGAGGTCTGTAGTTTGAAAGTATAATAGTATCACTGGGCTGAAAGCAAGATGTCAGCAGAGCCATAATACCTTGGCAGGCTCCAGGGAGAATCCATTCCTTGCCTCTTCTGGCTTCTAGTGGCTGCTGGCATTCCTTGACTTGTGGTTGCATCATTCCTTGTGGCTGCATTCCTCCATGACACATTGCCTTTGTCTCTCCCGAATCAAATATCCCTTTTATTAAAAAAAAAAAAAAGGTGATTCTACTTAAGGCCCACTTGGATAATACAGAATAATCTCTTCATCCAGAATCCTTAGCTTAATCACATTTTCAAAGTCCCTTTTTGCCATGTGAGTTGACTTTCACAGTTTCCATGGATTAGGAGTGGGATATTATTAGGGAGTATTATTTGGTCTACCACAAGTCTTTATACATTATTTAACTTGACTATTTGTCGTTTTTGATAAGAGAAAATGAAGCAGAGTTAAAGTTACTCACGCAGGTGCATACCCAATCTCAGACAGGGCTGAAACCAGAGGCCAGTCTCCTTGCTGCGGAAACCACGCATTAAATTAGAAGCAAGATGACATTTTTTTTTGTTCTCTGACACTGGTTTTGTACAGGCAAGCTAGAGATTTTTGAATCACAGAGATTAAAAATAAAAAATTTGAAAAATTTTGTTTTATGATTTTATTTTAATAACTCAAAATTACTTTTAACAATTATACTCACAAAAGTTCTCATTTATAGTGATAATTCATAATTTAATACATTTTATTATAGAGTTTAGTGTCTTCAATTAGTGTTTCTTAAGGGAATTTGTGAACGACTTTCCTGAGGGTTCCAGAGACTTTACTTTTGAAGAAAGTGCTCAAAAACACTAGGATAGATCTGTATACCAGAGCACTGGTGATTCAGATAATTAAACTTTTTTTTTTTTCGTCAAGTAACTGGAGAGATAGAATTAAATGGTATGTGGTTCAAATCATCCCTGTTGAAGAAGCAGGCAAAGCAAGCAGGGTTTACATGTTTCCCAAACCACTTTTACACCCAGATTAGTATACATTTTTAAATTTTATTTGTTTACACTTTATGCACAAACACTTCTTAACCAAAAACGAAAAAAAATTAAAAACTCGGCCGGGCACGGTGGCTCACACCTGTAATTCCAGCACTTCGGGAGGCCCAGGTGGGCAGATCACGATGTCAGGAGTTCGAGACCAGCTTGGCCAACATGGTGAAACCCTGTCTCTACTAAAAATACAAAAACTACCTGGGTGTGGTGGTGGGTGCCTACAGTCACAGCTACTTGGGAGTCTGAGGCAGGAGAATTGCCTGAACTCAGGAGGCGGAGGTTGCGGTGAGCCGAGATCGCACCATTGCACTCCAGCCTGGGTGACAGAGCGAGAGTCCATCTCAAAAAAAAAAAAAAATTTAAAACCCTGTCTTAGACGATAAAATCAAACCACAGTAGATGTTCATA
Organism: Papio anubis; assembly: GCF_008728515.1. Taxonomy (NCBI): domain Eukaryota; kingdom Metazoa; phylum Chordata; class Mammalia; order Primates; family Cercopithecidae; genus Papio; species Papio anubis. Next base: position 133,983,690 of record NC_044978.1, on the reverse strand, counting down.
TGGTAAAATTGTTGTTGTCAGTCATCATTGCAAACTTTTCCAAGTGTCACATCAGTCTTATATAAAAAATCATAAAATGTAGGAGAAAAACATTCAAATTCAAGTTGATTATTCTGCAGTCACTCAAAGCTGTCACAGAAAAGAATGAAGACATAATATTAGCATATCTTGAAAACAGGTGGGACCTGCCTACTACTGTTTGGAGCTGTCATATATGATTCCTGATTGAGGAACCTTTTCCAAATATTAATGCATTCAGCTCCACCACACCTTTTCTGAAAAATGAGTGTTGACAAACACTATATTTTGAATCTAACTTCCTTTTTTGTTGTTGCTGAGATGGGGTCTCACTTTTTTACCCAGGCTGGAGTGCAGTGGTGTGATCTCAGCTCACTGCAGCGTTGACCTCCTGGGCTCAAGTGATCCTCCCACCTCAGCCCCATAAGTAGCTGGGACTACAGGCATATGCCATCATGCCCAGCTAATTTTTTTTTTTTTTTTTTTGTATTTTTAGTAGAGACGGGATTTTGCCATGTTTCCCAGACTGGTCTTGAACTCCTGAGCTCAAGAAATCCACCTGCCTCAGCCTCCCAAAGTGCTAGGATTACAGGCATGAGGTACTGCACTGGGCCTTTGAATCTAACTTCTGTGCTCAGGAAAGTTCTTAATTCCATTCTTCTGCATCCTTATGAATATTTGTTATTTTCAAAGCATTTTATTTTCAGCAATTCAGTGGTATGTTCACTGTGCAATTCACTGTGCTTGAATTCTGCATTTCCCAATGTTATGCATTCATTTACATGTTCATTGGCTATTTGGATATCCTCTTTTGTCACGTCCCTGGTAGAGGACTTATGTCTATTTTTTTTTCAGCTATACTTTATTTTCTTATTGATTTGTAAGAGTTTCTTATATGTTGTAAACATAAATCCTTTGTTGGATATACACATTTTATTCAGAATATCTCTTTCCCTTTGGAAGTTACCTTCTCACTTTCTTAATTTTTTTTTACACTGACCAATTATTAATTTTAGTATCAAACAAAATATCAACTTTTTTTCTATTACGATAGGGCTTGAAAAATTATTGTTAAGAGGCGAGTGGATCACGAGATCAGGAGATCACGACCATCCTGGCTAACATGGTGAAACCCTGTCTCTACTAAAAATACAAAAAAATAGCCGGGCGTGGTGGCGGGTGCCTGTAGTCCCAGCTACTTGGGAGGCTGAGGTAGGAGAATGGCATGAACCTGGGAGGCGGAGTTTGCAGTGAGCTGAGACTGGGCCACTGCACTCCAGCCTGGGGGACAGAGTAAGACTTCGTCTCAAAAAAAAAAAAAAAAATTATTGTTTAGACTTGTTTTGAATCACATGATCAGCCAGCTGTATGAATTTAAATAACATTTTTAAAAGCTGGAATATTGAATGACATCAACCTTAAAATAATGACTCTTCAGGTGAAGAACCCAATTAGAATTCATGCGCAATTATTTGAATGAGAGTTATGTGTTAATGTAGCATAGTAAGTAAGCGTGGGTTTGGCATCAGGCGTGGTTCATATATTTCTTTTGACATCTAGTTCAGATTAGTAGATAATATAACCTTTATGAGTCTTCCAGTAAATTCTTCTGTAAAACTGGGGTAATAATGCATACCTGATAGTCTCTTAAATAGCTACCATATATAAGATGCCTTAATATGACATTATTCTCAGATGCTACTTTTGTAAACATGTCAAAGTACCAAAAAATGTTTTCAACCGGAGGATGCAGTGAAGTTTCCGGCTATCACTAAATATATGAATCAAAATATCCCTATACCTGTGGAATAAACATAACTCATTTGAAAGCAAGAGTTATGAAGCACCATTCAGATGATGGATGGATGCCCACAATTTTACTTTACAAATGACACTCAGGTACTTAATCAATTTTTAAATTGCTTTTTGAGAGATGAAAAATAAACTCATATATCATCAACATAACAATGTCAGCTGAAACTGTGCTATAGAATGATGGTCTTGGAAAGAAAAATATAACTTAGATTCAAGAATTCCAGAGCCATCTTATTCAAGAATTAAACTCCATAGGTCTTAATGGCAAATGGGAAAATGCTTGGCAATATTAATAATAAGGTACTATATATACTGTGTGAGCAAAGAACAAGCCCTATTTAAGTCAGTAACATATGCTTTATAAGAATGTGAGGACTCATGATCAAGTATGTGAAATAAAATAGACAGGTCCAACAATACAGAATTGACAGCATGGTGTTATCAGCATACACAAGCAAATGAGTGGTGCAATTCTCTGAAAGAGGGCAGTCATCATGCTGTGGAAAGATCAAAACACAGATAGAAATTTCTCATTAAGATTGTTACGTTGGAGGCAATTGTGTAAGTATATTGTCAGCACTTTTTAAAATGCTGCTCTAGCAATTGGCTAGAGAAGGCAAATTGCTTTGGTTAGATAGTGGTATTACTACATCCCCGTAAGCTTTCCATGAGGTATTCCTCATGGATAAGATCATTATCTTTGCAATCTATTATTTTCTAATATTCACAGTGTTTTCCAAATTTAGACAAATACTTATAAAACTTACATGTTGACATAAATAACTTACATCATCTCTCCTAAGGGAATTCATTCTACTGGGGATATTTACATAGAGATACATAAGCTATAGATGATATAGACAGAGACATAACATTATAAAAATCTTATAATCATATATGTGTGTGTGTGTGTTGTATACATATATAAGATGACTTAATATGATGAAATTCTCAGATGTTTTTTTGTAGGCATTTCAAAGAAGTACCAAAATGTTTTCAACCTGAAGCTCCAGTGAAGTTTCCTGCTATCACTAAATATGTGAATCAAAATATCTGTATAGCTGTGGAATAAACACAGCTCCTATGAAAGCAAGAATTGTAAAGTTTAGTTGGTTAGGGCTGCCGTAGCAAAATGCCACAGACTAGGTGGCTTAAACCAGAAATTTATTTTCTCACAATTCTGGAGGCAAGAAGTCCAAGATCATGATGGCAACCGGTTCGGTTTCTTTTGAGAACTCTCCTGGGCTTGCAGCCAGCTGCCTTCTCACTGTCCTCACATGGTCTTTCTTCTGTGAACATCACTCTTATTATAAAGATGCCAGTCAGATTGGATTAGGGCCTACCCTAAATATCTCATTTTAACTTAATCATTTCTTTATTTTATTTTTTTAAAAATTTTGTTTCTACTACTGGTCACATTAATCATCTCTTTAAAGTCCTTATCTCCTAACACAGTCACATTCTGAGATACTGGGGGTTGGGACTTCAACATAAGAATTTGGGGTTTGGGGACACAATTCACTTGATAACAATACATTTTGTATTATTTTTTGTTGTGTGTTTAATATCACATAAATGTGTTTTACTACAATTGCTGTTTTACCACTAAGTTCGGTAATTTTTTTTTTTTTAATTTATGGACTGTCTTAACTAATGTGAAAGTGCGGAAAAAAAGCCTACTGTCCTATCTCAAATGATTCTTGGTGACACTTCCTGGGAAACCGGAAATGTTGAGGGGCAGACACTGGCAATCGCAATGTCAAGAGCCTGACACCCTTGACAATTCCTATTGGGCTTAAGCACCTGAGCATCCTCCCACATGACATTTGAACTGGCCTTGCAGCACAACATGCGCTTCTGGGTGTGACACTCGAAAAGGGGCATTGGCAAGCTGTAGCTAGAGCCTGAAAATAATTTTCTACAGAAAATAATAGAGAAATGAGTCTTAGCTCAATATTGAGAATAATTTATGTGCCTCAAAATATAATAAGCTTCTCATTACATAATAACCCTTCATCCAATAAAGTGTCCAGGGACAGGATAAGCCCTAGACCAACACTACCCACAAAATACTCTTCTCTTTTCATTTCTACTGTTAACAGAACTGGATCGTTTGCACATTACCTAAGTTTACAATGTGATTATACATTAATTTGTTTCCTGAAAGAAACCTGTAGGTAAGTGAAATGCTGGGTCTCCTTTTAATATCTAATGGCATCTAGGGTTTCTGGACTGTCAAAGACTATGAAATATACTGAGATAGTTACCATCTTATTCTCCTTCAGCTTATCACTATTTGAAGGGTTTTGAATTCTAAAATTAACCTAATAATTTTATAAAGCAATGTGAGAACTTACTTATGTATGAGAATTTTCTTGAAGCAGGTATATATTCTCCCCAATATAAAAGTAATTATGTATTGGTATTTTCTTTCACCATACCTCCCCATCTTGGAATTAATTGTGCAGTCCATTGTGTGGCTTAAGATCTGCAATAGCTTACCATAATATACAAATACATTTTTTAGAAGGATTTAAAAAATGTTGACTTTTTTTGGATGTACATCCACTCTTTCTATTGTCTCTTAATTCATGAAGATTCATATGACCAGATCAAATCACCTGAAGACATTTTTTTATTCCTAAAGACCTAGAGAGTCTTCTGCTTGGGAGAGCTACTTTCTAAAAGAAAAGCAAGCATAAGAAGGAAGAAGATGAGCCAGGTGCGGTGGCTAAGGCCTGTAATCCCAGCACTTTGGGAGGCCGAGGCAGGTGGATCACGAGGCCAGAAGTTTGTGACCAACCTGGCCAACATGGTGAAACCCCGTCTCTACTTAAAAAAAAAAAAAAAAAAATTAGCCAGGCTGACATGGTGGATGCCTATAATCCCAGCTACTCGGGAGCCTGAGGCAGGAGAATCGCTTGAACCTGGGAGGCAGAGGTTGCAGTGAGCCAAGGTCAAGCCACTGCACTCTAGCCTGGGTGACAGAGGGAAACTCCGGCTCAAAAAAAAAAAAAAAAGAAGGAAGAAGATAGGGGACTAAGGGTTCACAGGAGTGACTGAATTACACTTCCCAGTGTATTGTATACACTGCAAAAAAAAAAAAAAAAAAAAAAAAAAAAAAAAACGTGAGTTCGAGTTAGGTTTTGCCTGGAGGGGATTAGTACCAAAAGAAAGGGAAATAAATTTGACATTTGCATTTGTGGCCTGAGATTTGCATTCCCACATCTAACAAGTAAATTGATCTTCCTTTCATATTTTTAGTTAAGTTTAATCTTTTTTCCAATACTTTATCACAGTAAAGTGGACAAACATTTCATGAAAACAAAAATATTACATTGGGATTATTCTCAAAATCAGGAATTTTTATTTAATAATATTTTAAATATTTAAAATCCATAGAAATGTTGTAATTCATATTGATTACATTCAGTTTTAAATGAAACCAAATATTTCTTGATTTACACAATAATAAAAAAATAAAAAGGAGTATAAATTATGTGCCAAGTGGTATTCTAAAAGCTGTATGTCTGTTAATTAATTTAACCACCATACCAAATTATTTTAGAAAATAATTTCATATCACATTTTCTTTCTTTGTATGCTCTCATTTTAAAGCATTCAGTTTTTTCCTATGTAAGAGCTGTTTTACTAGAAGTTAATGACACATTTGTAGTTGGAAAATCCAAAGTGCAAAACAATTTTCCTCAGTTATTTTCTTTCAGTAATCCAAATTTTCAGACTGTTGACCAAAATTAAGACTGTTGAAGCAGAAAAAAATATTATACAATTTTATTTAAAGCCAAATTTGAGGATCAATCAAGAAAGACACACCAACAAAGGTGGGTATGTTCCAAAGTTTGTTCCAAGTTGGAATGCTTTTGTAAGAAAGTTTAGAAGACGGGAGGGTGACTCCTCATACTGGAGTTGTCCTTTTTCATTGGAGGTTACAATCCAGAGGTTACAATCATTGGCTACAGATAACATCTCACAGGCTCAAATGTTTAACGCACAAGACAATGAGTAAAACTTCATGATTTAGAAAGAAATCAGCAAAACTTTATGATTTAGAAACAAATTAGTGTCGTTTTCAATGTCAGTAGGTTACATACTAATCAGTACGTCAACAATTTGCAGAACTCATGATCAGATTTGAATATCTCACGATAAGATTCTTTACCCAAGGACAGGATATAAGACATGAATAATAAGACCTTCCCCAGGCAGTTAAAACATATTTTATTATTTAAGTATAGGGGTGCACGACTTAACCCTTGCCTGGCATGGGCCTAGGTGCTGTATATAATTTGGTATTTTATTACCATGAAGAATCTGTTCTATCAGTTTTGTAATCTCTATTTTAACATTAATGCTGGTCAGTTGTTGTGTATAATCCCTAAAAGGGTAGAGGTATAATGAGACCTGTGTGATTTCCCATCCCGTCATAGCCAGGAACTCAGTTTTTAAGGTTTCTTTGGGGGTCTCCTTGGCCAAGAGGGGATCAGTTCTGGCAATGGGGTGCTTAGGATTTTATTTTTAGTTTACAAGATGTCTATGTGTTTATGTATTTGTAAATGTGCATGTATATGATAAAAGAGTATGCTTTGTTAATATTTCATCACTTCTAATCTTGCTTTTCTCTTGTTTTGCCAAATCACGAATCTAACAATACAACTGAGTCAGTCTCAACCTAACTCTATTCCCACCTTACTTCGCTGAATTGCATTTGTTGTCAGTGGTCGATGAGGCTGTTTTAATATACTTATTCTTTCATCATGACTCTTTTTCTCAGAATTTCTCTTCATCTAACCACTTCATGAAGTAGCTAATTAGATCATTTCTAACCTTCTCCTTCAGTGACACATAACTAAGTCAAATATGCAGGAATTATGTGGATTAAGTTTGAAACCTGTGGTTTCCCTATACCATAGCCAAGGTACCTGCTCATGTAAGAAAAAAAGCTTCAGAAGGGCGACAGAGATAAATAGAAATGAGTGGGAAATTAATTTTAGTAGCTGAAAGTTCTTGTTTTACATTGGCTTACTCAAGACATTCTTAATAAAATATTGCCTGTTGCCGTCTCTTGATATTTACTTCAAGAAAGATTCTTTGAGCATCTCAAAATCTTTGTTTCAAGTGAAATATTTTTGAGATTAGGAAAAAGCTTTTTTAGATAATAAATTGAAACGTAACAGCTCTGAGCAATAGTGTCCTGACATCCAGAAAGATCCTATCACATTTTTTTACACTTTGACATGGTTTCAAATATTTGTTGCTATCATCTTTAAGTGAAGAATTCCAGAATTACCAGTAGCAAATACTTCAGGAGTACGAATTCTGTGCCAAGTGGTATTCTAAATGCTGTATGTCTGTTAATTAATTTAATCACCATACCAAATCTATGAGGTAGACACCGGCACACCTCGTTTTATTTCACTTCATTTTATTGAGGCTTTGCAAGTATTGCATTTTCTTTTACAAATTGAAGGTTTGTGGTAATGAGCAAGTCTATGCGTGCCATTTTTTTCCAATAGCCTGTGCTATTGGAATAACACAGGCTATTGGAAAACATGGCAACCATAGACCAAAATGTCACAAAGAGACTTTGTGCTTCTCATAATAACTCAATCTTTTTCCTTATTATATCTGTTATGATAATCTGTGATCAGTTAATTTTTATGTTACTATTATGCTTCCTTTGGGTTGCCATTAACCATGCCCGTATAAGATGGCAAACAATCAATAAATGTGTGTGTTCTGACTCTTTCACTAACAGGCCATTCCACATCTCTTTCTTTCTCCTTTGTTCTTCCTGTTTCCTGAGACATAACAATGCTGAAATTAGTCCAGTTAATAACCCTACCATGGCCTCTAACTGTTCAAGTGAAAGAAAGAATCGCATGTCTCTCACATTAAATCAAAAACTAGAAATGATTAAGTTCAGTTAGGAAGACATGTCAAAAGCTGAGATGGGTCAAAAGTTAGGTCTTTTGTGCCAAACAGTTAGCCAAGTTTTGAATGCAAATAAAAAAATCTAGACAGAAAGTTAAAGTGCTACTTCTGGGAACACATGAATGATAAGAAAATGAAGCAGCCTCATTGCTGATATGGAGAAAGTTTTAGTGGTCTGGTGAAAAGATCAATATGGACACAATGCTCGCTTAAGTCAAAGCTTAATTCAGAGCAAGGCCCTAACTCTTTTCCATTTCATGAAGGCTGAGAAGGGTGAGGAAGCTGCGGAAGAAAAGTCTGAAGCTAGCAGATGTTGGTTCATAGGCTTAAGTAAATGCCATCTTCATAACACAGAAGTGCAAAGTGAAGCAGCAAGTGCCGATGTAGACGCTGCAGCAAGTTATCCGAAGATCTAGCTAAGATCATTGAATGAAGGAGGCTACAATAAATGATTTTCAAGGTAGATGAAACAGCCTTCTTCTTTTGGAAGAAGATGCCATGCAGGATTTTCATAGCTAAAGAGAAGTCAATGCCTGACTTCAAAACTTCCAAGGACGAGCTGACTCTCTTCTTAGGGGCTAATGCTACTGGTGACTCTCAGTTGAAGCCAGTGCTCAATTGCCATGCCAAAAATCTAGGGCCCTTAATGAATATGCTAAATCTACTCTATCTGTGCTCTAGAAATGGAACAACAAAGCCTTGATAATAACGCATATGTTTATAGCATCGTTTATTGACTATTTTAAGCTCCTGTTGAGATGTACTGCTCAGGGAAAAAAAAAAAAAAAAAGATCTGTTTCCAAATATTGCTGTTCATTGACAATGTATCTGGTCACCCGAGAGTTCTGAGGGAGAAGTATAAGGAGATTAATGCTGTTTTTATACCTGCTAACACAACATTCATTCTGCAGCCCATAGATCAAGGTGTAATTTTGGCTTTCAAGTCTTATTATTTAAGGAATACATTTTGTAAGGCTACATCTGCCATACATAGTGATTCTCCTTGTGGATCTGGGCAAAGTAAATTGAAAATCTTCTGGAAAAGCTCCACTATTCTAGATGCCATTAAAAACATTTGTGATTCATGGTAGGATGTCAAAATATCAACATCAATAGGAATTTGGAAGAAGTTGATTCTAACCCTCATAAATCACTTTGAACGGTTCAACACTTCAAAGACTTCAGGGGAGGAAGTAACTGCAGATGCAGTGGAAATAGCAAGAAAACTAGAATTACAAGTACAGCCTGAAGATGGGACTGAATTGCTGCAATCTCATGATCAAACTTGAATGGATGAAGAATTACTTCTTACAGATGAGCAGAGAAAGTGGTTTCTTGAGACAGAATCCACTAGTGAAGATGTTCTCAAAATTGTTGACATGACAACAAAAGATTTAGAATATTGTATAAACTGAGTTGATAAAGCAGTGGCAGGGTTTGAGAAGACTAACTCCAATTTTGAAAGAAGTTTCCCTTTTGGCAAAGTGCTATCAAGCAGCATCACATACCACAGAGAAATCTTTTGTAAAAGGAAGAGTCAATTGCTGCAGCAAACTTCATTGTCTTCTTTTTTAAGGAACTGCCACAGCCACCCCAACTTTCAGCAACCACCATGCTGGTCAGCAGTCATCAATATCCAGGCAAGACTTTTCACCAGCAAAAGGATCATGACTTGCTGAAGGTTCAGATGATTGTCAGCATTTTTTAGCAATAAAGTATTTCTAAATTAAGATATGTATTTTTTACATACCTTAACAACATAATGCCGTTGCACACATAATAGGCTACAGTATAATGTAAACATAACTTTCGTATGCACTGGGAAACCAAAAACTTTGCATGACTTTCTTTATTGTAATATTTACTTTTTGCCGCAGTTTCGAACCAAATCTGCAGTATCTCTGAGATATGCCTGTATAATTTTTGTTATTTCTCATTTTATAGAAGATGAAATTGTCACTCAGATTAAATAACTAACCATAGGGCACACAGCAGGTAAGTGGAAAACCCAGGTTTTGAGGTAAGCAATCTTGTTTGTAGCCACTATGCATTCCATCTCTTTAGAAAAATCCTTTTAGTTCATTGTTTCTGTGCCACTTTTAATCTAATGTCTTTTCCAGCATGCTAGAGTGAGGAAATAGTATTTTTAATTGAATATTTGAAAATTCTTAATTTAAGGAGATCAATCAAAAAATTTTAGTGAAGCATTTTATTACTACTGAGCCAAATAATTTTTAGCAATATAAAATGGTTTCCTTAATTTTCATTTAATTTTGGTTCATTAGAACAGCTTGTGATATTCAGTAGCTCTAACTTCTACATGGTCTATGTGATTTGTTATATTGACATTTATGGTTAATAGAATACTAAAGAATCTATGAATACCATATTAAAACAGATTCTAGAAAGACAATAAGCAGACTAAAAATGGATTAAACATTTTACTTATGGGAGAAATCCTTTTTCATTTTGGTAATAATTATTTTTGCAAAACCTTTTGTAGTTAATCCTTTTTTACACCCCTGCAAGGTTTGTGTCACTATGACACAAAGAAAAGTGAAAAATTAATATAGCTGCCTGAAGTTCAACAAATAATTTCCTCTTGCATTTTCTTGTTCATATGTCCTTGTTTCCTATGCCAGCCTTTTGCTGAAACACTGATATATTACCTTAGGCTAAGGATATATTTCATTTCAGAAGTAAGCAATTGAATGTGTAAGGCTATCTTTTTATCTATTTTTTTCCTTTTAGTTTTTTAATCTGTCAGATGATGCCTGTGTGAGCTTATGCTGGTGACATGATATCTCTTGATTTATTCATTTCCAAAAGTTGTCGTACTCTGCCAGTTCTGTTCATCTTTGTTAAAACTCGAATCCAACAATAAGCAGTTATTTAAAGCTTTCTAATTGTCTCCTCTTTCCTGTGCATTCTTCTTTATCCTTCACAATCTTTTTTCTAGCATAATCATAGTGCTAGCCAATCATTTTGTGGGTATTTGCTAAGTACCAGTCATTGTGCTTAATGTTTTGCCTGCATTGTCACATTTAATCTACATAAGAATCTTAATAAGTAGGAATCATTTTATGTCCATGTTACAGGTGAAGAAAATGAGGCACAAACAAGTTGAGGTTAAGAGGTTGATGACTGTAGTTTAAACTCAATCGTCTGTGTCCGTATGATTCCCCACCCTTATTAACCAGCCTCTTGCATCAGATCGGTATGACCTTTGGGTTTGACCAATTGACAACTGATTTTAGGTCTTGTTTACAAGGGAAAGCCTGATTATCTTTGTGCCTAAATCTGTGATTATTGTCGCTAAAAAAAAAATTTGATTTAAGGTAAATAAACAGTGGAATCAGAACTTTTAAAGACATGCAAATAATCAAACTATGGTTTACAGATGATTCTCATAGAGTTGTCTTTGGAGTTGATTTAGTACTATAGACTTTATTTAATTGTTATGGACAATGATCACAGGGAACTGGATTTATATGAGAGATTATTGTTATAAAAATTAAATTTTACCCTTACTATTTCCACACATCTTTATGTATAAATTATGTGATTCTTTATAGCATATTTCTGTTTGAAGTAATTTTAGCTAACATATTTGTGCACACCTAAAACATATGTCCTTATGAATACTTCACTCACATTAATTATTTAAGTCAAGCATTCACTAAAAACATATTAAGTAAATTATCTACTATATGTTGACCATAAATAAATTATCTACTATATGTTGACCATACTATATATGATATCTATAAGGTATGACTCATGATACCTTATAGAGATCATGAACAAGAGAAACCAATGTTAAGTCCCTGTGAAACAGCTCTAATAAATATAACTAGTAAGTGAGTATTGCAGGTTTCTGATTATGGGAGTGAATTTTTTTTTTTTTTCTGTAGTAGCTACGCCTGAATGTAAATACTAAATGCCAGTGTTTCTTTGTAATGAAAAGCAATATACAGGAGTTCAAAAATCTTTTCTTTTTAAAATTTCGGTCATTTGGAAAATAGGTTTGATTATTTAGAGAGGTCTATAAATTACCCTTTATTCAAAATGTCTATAATTTTAATCATGTTATTTTAATTGCAATAGGTTGTAAATTTGCAATAAAATAACAAGAAGGGAGGCTATAACAGATGTTCTGCCAACACACGTGATTTTATCTGAGACAATCTAGCATTCATCATGCTTAATCTTCATCAGTTGAAATGTACTACTGCTTTTCAATAATGTCAGCTCTGTACACTCAAAAGGCTTCTGATATTTAGGGAAAAAAATTGACTCAAACAGTTTTTTTGTGTGTAGTTAAACGATGTATCTTTTTATCCTGATTGTAATTTTATTTAGTTGTGTATTATTTCATATTACATGATTTTAAAAGATAGCTATCTCTTTCTATAGATGCAGTATTTTTATTTTTTGGATCATCCCATGTTTCTTTGCACATGATGAAAAATATTTTACCCAAATAGGCAAAATATCATCTATGCTAAAACTGGATGCAATTTGTAAATAATGGTGTTAATTTTTTTCTTTGGAATATACTACCCAGATGGCAGCGTAATTAATTTAGATAGCTGTAAAATCCTATGGAACAGCACATTAGCAGTAATACTTTCATAAAGAAACACAATTTAGGCCTGCTTCAGTACTATATTCAATGAAAATTAATTTCATTAATAATATAGTGCTTCCTAGAGTGTGTTTTGTATTATTTTAGGATCTTAGAACTTATGAGGTAAAAATAAAATAAAATGAGAAAACAAAACAACATTCTTTAAATGACGGTTTATGAAAATGTATGTCAGAAAGAGAGTAAGAAGGAGAAAAAAGAATAAGGAGAGCAAAAGAGAGACTGAAAGTGAAAGAAGAGAAATACAGTAATAAGTACGTAAAAAAACTAATGGAAAGAATAGGAAGCAAAGGAGGAAGAGGAAAAGATGGAGGAGAAGGAGGAGAGGAAAAGGAGAAGGGAGAGGAAGAGGAGGAGGGAAGAGGGAAGAGATGGGGAAAGAAAAAGAAGGGAGAAGCAAAAGGAGAACCAGGATCCTGCAAGTAAAAAGACCAAAGTTGTTCCTTTCACTTGCAAAGCCAGACATTCATCTGCTGACATTCAGAGGATCCTGTAGAGAATCAAGCTGTTGGATAATGAGAAGGTGATCTCCTGCCTTAGGGCTTGCTTTCATAGAAAAGGAGTGGACGTGGGGAAAAATGAATGAACATTCCTGCCAATGGGACATGGGGAGAGACCATTAGGTCTTGGCTAGTTCTCAGATACCACAAATGCCATTTGTCTAGGCCTGGAATTGTCCTTGTTGCTGGGTAAATGATAGCAGTTTGAGAGGCTCCCAAGGAAATGTGGGGAGTTGCCCAGAAACATAAGGCTGGTGAATCAAGAGGTCAAAATAAGATTTCAAATTGGCAAAAAAGGAACAAAATCGCGCTTGTTTGTTTGCCTTTTCTATCCAAAGGGTTGGAGAACAAAACAGAGTAACTTCCAGAATATCTTTTCACTCATTCTAAAAAATTATCATGATAACCTTGCCTGGATGACATTATAAAACGTTTTAGCAAGAAAAAAATCAGAAGAATGTGCCTTTGATGTCTTTTCTGAGATTTATAAAGAAACTCCTCTCCCAAACTCCACTCCCACTGTTATTTGTTTATGAGATTCTCAACTTTTCCAAAATAAATGCAGGATGAAATCAAGAAAGTTTTATTTTAAGTGGAAATTTGTGTTATCTTTACGAGCTTTTTGGGAGAGACAGTAGTACATATTCTTACAGTTTATTTTCTGATCAATATTTATAAGAACATATTTGTGCTAACGGCCAACTGAATTCAATGAAGACTTATTTTAAACCCACTACTCTAAAAAATATTTTAAAATTCATATGCCATTTCCCGCACTTTTAGAGTTCAGAAAAAAATAAAGTTTAAATGTATTTGCTAATTTCCTACTTTAATTCAGTAGCAATGCCAGTGTTGAAATTTAGCAATTCCATTATGAAAGCTTAAGTTCCATTTATTAAAACTGTACCCACTTTACCCATTTATGCCTTTTGTTTTAATGGACAGAGCTGCCTCGTATGACTTCAAGGAGTATGCTGAACAAATGCACCAATGGTCACATTATACCAGGGAATAATCTTAGGATATCACTAAAAGAAAATTTATGGAAATGGTAAGTTTTTTTTTTTTTTCTTGTTCGGCAAATTACCAGGTTTCAAGAGTTAACAGGGAAATAAATGAGAACACATACTCACAAATAATTTTTTAAATGGAGGCATAATCCTAGTCCTTTTTCTTGCTAATTTGTGAAGCTAGTATTGAAACTGCCTTTGCAAAATTATTAAACAGTGAAACAGATCCAATTTAACTGACTCCATCTTGCATCTAACCTCCAAGTTGTCCTTGTTCATTCCTGACCATAGGCTGAACTAACTTTGGGAGAAACTTAGTTTGTAGTTTATAGTTTAAACAAAGACAGCCTTTCCCAAAGCAGACTTCCTTCTTGCCTAGGGACTAGACTAACATAAAACACAGGATTAGAAATGGTTTAGGAGTCATGCAGCTGGAGGCTACAAGATTCTGACCCTCCCTAAACTGCTCCTAACATCAGTGCTTGAGATATTTTGCAGACCCTGCACTTGATGGATCAGCTGGCACCACCCAGATCAACAAACCGGCTTGTCTGATCTTGTGGCCCCCACCCAGGAACCCCGACTCAGCGCAAGAGGACAGCTTCCGTTCCCTATGATTTCAGCCCTGACCAATCAGCACTCCTGGCTCACTGGCTCCCCACCAACACCCAAGTTATCCTTAAAAACTCTGCTCCCGGCCGGGAGAGGTCGCTCACGCCTGTAATCCCAGCACTTTGGGAGGCCGAGGCGGGTGGATCACAAGGTCAAGAGATCGAGACCATCCTGGCCAACATGGTGAAACCTCGTCTCTACTAAAAATACAAAAATTAGCTGGACATGGTGGCACGTGCCTGTAGTCCCAGCTACTCAGAAGGCTGAGGCAGGAGAACTGCTTGAACCCGGGAGGTAGAGGTTGCAGTGAGCCAAGATAGCGCCACTGCACTCCAGCCTGGGCGACAGAGCGAGACTCCATCTCAAAAACAAAAACAAAAACAAAACAAAAACTCTGCTCCCTGAATGCTCAGGGAGACTGATTTGAGTAATGGTAAAACTCCCGTCTCCCGCACAGCTGTTTCTGCGTGAATTAGTCTTTTCGCTATTGCAATTCCCCTGTCTTGATGAATCGGATCTGTCTAGGCAGCAGGCAAGGTGAACCCCTTGGACAGTTAAAGTATAAAGTTACTCAAAGAATGACAATTTTTTTTTCTTCAACTTTTATTTTAAGTTCAGGAGTATATGTGCAGGATGTGCAGGTTTGTTACATAGGTAAACGTATGCTACGGTGGTTTACTGCACAGTTCATCCCATCACCTAGGTATTAAGCCCAGCATCCATTAGCTATTTTTCCTGATGCTCTCCTGCCCAGCTCCCGCACCTCTAATGACAGGCTGCAGTGTTTGTTATTCCCCTCTACGTGTCCATGTGTTCTCATTGTTCAACTCCCACTTATAAGTAAGAATATGCAGTGTTTGGTTTGCTGTTTCCTTGTCAGTTTGTTGAAGATAATGGCCTCCAGCTCCATCCATGTCCCTGCAAAGGACATGATCTTGTTCCTTTTTATGGCCGCATAGTATTCCATGGTGTTTATGTACCACATTTTCTTTATCCAATCTATCATTGATGGGCATTTGGGTTGATTCCATGTCATTGCTATTGTGAATAATGCTGCAATGAACATACATTTGCATGTATCTTTATAATAGAATGATTTATATTCATTTGGGCATATACCCAGTAATGGGATTGCTGGATCAAATGGTATTTCTGCTTCTAGGTCTTTCAGGAGTCACCACACTGTCTTCCACAGTAGTTTAACTAATTTACACGCCCACCAACAGTGTAAAAGTGTTCTATTTTCTCTGCAACCTCTCCAGCATCTGTTGCAGAATGGCAATTTCACAAAGTCCAAAGGATGGACTTAAAATGTGTTCAAAAGTATGTCTCAAAATGTGTTCAAGATGAATTTGCAAGTTTTCAAAATGGCAACTGGAGTGAGTAGAGACAGTAATGGTTTCCTATTATAGATTTTCTCTCCTAGTTTTTCACATCATCTAGGCTAGAGGCAGGTTGATGGAATGGTACCAGGATCTTACATCTCTGTGGCTTTCACTCTGCCACACTATGTCACACTGTGTCTGTTCACCCTCTGTCTCTTAACATGGACCAGTTTACCAGTTTGGATATACAGATGACCCTTGAACAACATAGGTTTGTATTGTGTGGGTCCAATTATACACAGGTTTTCTTTTTAAAATTTTTTTAAATTAAAATAGGGACAAGGTATCACCATTTTGACCAGGCTCATCTCAAACTCCTGTGCTCAAGCAATCCGGCCCCCTTGGCCTTTTCAACTGCGGGTATTACAGGCATGAGCAACTGGGCCTGGCCTATACGCAGGTTTTCTTAAGCCTCTGTCACCCCCACCCTGGAGAGAGCAAGACCAACTCTTTCTCTTCCTTTTCCTCCTCAGCTAACTGGACATAAAGATGAGGATGGAGACCTTTGTGATGATCCACTTCCACTTAATGAATAACACATATATTTCCTCTTCCTTATGAATTTCTTAACCTTTTCTCTAGCCTACTTTATTGTAAAAATATAGTATATAATACATATAACATATAAAATATGGGCTAATTGACTAGTCGATGTTATTGATAAGGCTTCTGTCAATAGTAGCTTCTTCATAGTTAAGTTTTTGGGGAGTCAAAATTTTCATGCAGATTTTTGATGCACAGGGGATCAACAGTAGTTTTTTCTCCTTCTCATTCCCGTCTTTCTTTCTCTCATTGTGATCCTCCTTCTCTTTCTCTTTCTCCCACCTCCCTTCCTCTTCCTCCTCCTTAGTTCTGTTCTGTTCTTTTGTCTCTTACCTTTAATTCTTGTTCTTGTTCTTGTCTTTGTTGTTAACTTCTGCCAGGTAGCCACCAGAAGATGAAAAACAATAGGGAAAGAAAATGTCCAGGAGGTTTGTTCCTGAAGTTTGTGTTGCTTTAGATTTTACAATTATAGAAAAAATGATATTATGCCTTTAAAAGTGTAGTGATATAAGGAAGATTAGTCACTCTGGGTAATGTCCACATCAAAAAGAAAATGACAAAATCAATTTTGCATTATTATTCACTGTTGAATGTGATCATTCCCCTTGAGGCTGGAACCATTTGGCCCTATTGAAAATAGTTTTCTCACAGGGTCATTTGCCAAGTAAATTTCTCCATTGGTGTGGTTAACCTAAAACAATCACAAGATCTATAAATTTAGAAAGGGAGACTTCATTTCTTGTAAAAGGTTACAGCCTTGCGAGGTGGCCATCTGGCAGGCTGGGAAGTGTGCCTCCAGCTGAAGCCATTTGCAGGCACTTTGAGGAAAGGAGGGGTAAGGCAAGAATTTAAGTTGAAAAGGTTGGCCAAACATACATATTCAACAGGTTACAGGAGGAGCTATGAATATTCATAAAGGTGGTCTTGACACATGAATATTAAGTAAATATGCATGTAATATATGACCCTTGTTTACCTTGGGGGTGCAACTTAACATTTAAATGTGTTACAATTAGGCCCTATACATCAAAAGATGAAGGAGAGCTACAGAGGCACTCAGCCATAATTAGTCCATGGTCAGTGGTCTTATCGGGAGACAGTTATTGAAATCAGTCTTTTGCCCAATCAAAGCTGTAGTTATGGCTTGTGGAGCAGGGGCCAGGGACCAGTTAGTCTGCCTATGGTAGAGTTGCAAATTGTTTTAGTTTTGCTTAGCTCAAGGCCAGCGCTTGTTATTTGCTAGAAACAAACAAACAACAACAACAACAACAAAAAACCCTTGTGGCAGTTAAAATATAGTTTATTCTTTAAGTATAGGGGTGTATGACTTAACCCTTGCCTGGCATGGCCTTAGTGCTGTTTATAATTTGATATCTTATTGCCACAAAGAGTCTGTTCTCTGTCAGTCTTGTGGTCTCTATTTTAACATCAGTGCTGGTCAGTTGTTGTGTCTAGACCCTCAAAGAGAGGAGGTATTGACAGGGACAGGAGTCAGAGAAATTCTAGGCAGAAAAGGGCAGGGTTCCTGCCCAGGAACCCACCCTCAAGCCTGAAATCTGAGGCCAAAGTGAGAACTTTACATCCCCGTTTTCCTGTTCGAATGTTGCCTTTTCCAAAACCATCCCTGGCTTGCACCCACCCCCATCCTGTTCCCATAAAAACCCCAGGATCCACTGGCAGAGAGCAAAGAAGTGGAGAAGAGAAGAAGCAGCTGAACATCAGAGAGAAATAGTTCGACTTCAGAGGGATGGCTTGACTGCAGGACTTCAGAGAAGAGTCTGGCTGGAGACAGCCAGACTTCAGGGGAAGTTCCCACTCCATCCCCTTTCCAGCTCACCCTTCCTCTGAGAGTCGCTTCCATCAGCAATAAAATCCTCCTCATTCACCACCCTTTAATTCATTTGTGCAACCTGATTTTTCCTGGACACTGAACAAGAGCTTGGGTGCCACACAGGTGTGGACGCTAAAGGCTATCACACCGACCCTCGACCCTCTGCCCTCACTGGCGGAGAGCAACTGCCTCACATAAAAAGGCAGAGGGCCCACTGAGCTGATTAACACTTAAGTTGTCCACAGATTGCAAAGCTAAAAGCATGCAGCACTGTAACACACCCCTCTGGGGCTTTGGGGGTTATGGGTACTCCTGCGAGATGCAGCCACAGGGCCTGCATGGAGTTTTGCTCCTGCTGGTGCCCAGAAGCACTTGCCCTAGCTCCTGCGCCCATTCACCTGTGTGCTCCCCCTCCTGTGAGGGGTTGGACTGAGTAAGTGAGGTACCTCTGCCGTGAGGCCCACAAAGGGGTGGTGGAAAATGTCCTGTTTCAGTATAACAAGGCATGTCTGGCTTTCCATCCTGTCATGGCCAGGAACTCAGTTTTTAAGGTTTCTCTGGGATCCCCTTGGCCAAGATGTGTCTGTTCAATTGGTGAAGGTGCTTAGGATTTTAGTTTAAAGCGTGAAGAAGTCGTATCTGGTTGGCAAAACTGCATCAGTATGTTAGGATATAGCTAGGGCATGTAGTAGCTGTTTGTTAAAACCCAGAATGAGGATATTTTAAGAAAATTCGACATCTGCTTTGTAGGCCTAATTCAACAAAGACGACAACATTAATCAAATATAGATCTCATATTTTACCTCTTCAGATTAAAAAATAAAAATTAGGAGTAGATTTGGTATTTATATTTAAAAATTCATATATATCTCCATTAAGATGTGTAAAATGAATTTTACTAGAAAATTTTCTAAGTTTTGTGACTTTCTCAGATTTTTTTTTTCATGAATTTGAGACATTTAATTCTTTCTATATCTCCAGCATGTTCTGAGCATTTACTGAACTCAGTGTTTTTTCCATTAGCTGCAGTGCCAAGAACTTTATTGATGAGCAATTGGTATATGGCCTCATGGAATTCTAAAATGCTCTGTAGGCATTTTAATATACTTATTCTTCAAAACTGATTATAGAATCAGTTTTCAGATACTAGTATTGTTCCAACAATACCTACAATGTATTTCTTACATTTAAAGGTTCTTTTGTGATACCCAAGAATGCCTTTAGAGCATGTAGGTGTGTTGTTGATAATAATGATGGCTTCTTTTCCTCAAACAGATGTTCTCCTTTGAGTGTACCACATGGGAAGAAAAAAGCCACAATTATACGGAAATGTAATTTGTTTATTCTTCCCTCCACCTTTGTTTATTCTTCCCTTCATTGCATGGGGTAGATTACATAGCTTGCTGTTAACACAGAGCTCTGTAATAGAGGAAAACTCACTGATGAGCTGTCAGTCTGCTGACCATTTAAAGGAAATAGAATTAATATATCAAATAGAATCAAGATTCAAGGGATTTAATGACAAGATTCAGAAAGGGCAGTTAAAGTCACATTAAAAAGACATGTAATCTCTGGAGGATCTTTGAATTTCATCTACAGAATAACTTCTACACTATTTAGCTTCCTCTTCAGCTGGAATAAAGAAATCTAAATATATTTGTTAAAATAGTAAAGCTACGATGGTGAGGTTGGCAAAAGGGTACAGTAGAGAATTGAAGGAGGGTTTGAGACTGTGGGAGGAATCTTTGTAGGTTATTTTTTGTTAATAGCAAGGTGGCTCTATGACAAATCATAAAAATTAATGCATGTTAATATACCTAAGAAATTAGGATAAGGAAAGACCATATTCTTGAGATATATTTGATATATAAATAGCAACTAAATGTCTTTGTATAAGTTTAATAGTTTTCTCAACATAAATTATATATCTAGTCACCTTAAATCACTTTTAGAAAGGATTTGGAAGCACAAATAAATGTATTTTTCCTACGTATATTTTCTGGCAAATTACTATCATCCTTAATCCACAGATTTCATATCAATAAAAAATATACATGTGGTTCTCTTTATATATATTATGCATAATCACATATTTTGAAGATGATTGTGGCAGCAAGCATAAATGAAGGGAAGTAAATTACAAAAATAACAGAAACTATCCATAATCATCTGTATCCTGGTAAGAGGGACTCAGTGAGTCAATTTCTTTATCAGTGGCTTGAAGTTAGGAGAGTAAAGTGGTATTTATAAGAACACCCATTCCTTGGGTTGCATTATGTACTATTTTCACTGTTAACTTGAGCAGATATAATTAATAGTATGAATCAAAAAAATAGTAAATCCAAATAAATATTTGAATCCAAATAATACATTGAAAAAATACATCAACTTTAAGATAATGTCATGTAGCACATTCACTGTTATCTTCAGTGGGCTTGATATAAATGTTTATTTGAATCTAATAGAAAATCACATTATAACTAGGATCTACTATAGACTGATATTTTAAAAGCTATGCAAGGAATGTTTTAAAACACTATCTTAAATATCACTACATTCAACACTTGGTACTGTACACTGCATGTTTGTGCCCCCTCCCTCCATCAAATTCGTATGTTGAAGCTCTAACCCCAAATGTGATGGTATTTGGAGGTGGGGTTTCAGGAGTTAATTAGGTTTAGATGAAGTCATGAGGGTGGGGCCCTATGATGGGATTAGTGTCTTAAAAAGAAGGAAGAGACCAGAGCTCTCATGTGCTCTCCGCCCTCATGCTCCTTCTCCCTCTCCCTCTTTCACCCTCTCTTCCCCTCTTTCTCCACATGTGAATACACAATGAGAAGGCAGCCTTTTGCCTTCTATAAGCCAGGAAAAGGGACCTCACTAGAGACACCAAATCTGCTGGCGCCTTGATCTTGGACTTGTCAGCCCTCAGAACTGTGAGAAATAAATGTCTGTTGTTTAAGCCACCCAGACTATGGAACTTTGTTGTGGCAGCCCAAGCTAACTTAAATAGTTGGAATCTGAAAAGTGTTTTGACTAAAGCCTTGGCTTTGAAAGTTTATGAAGCAATTCATGAGTAAATATAATAAAAACTCAAAAATTTGGACTTTTCCCAGAGTTTTAGATTGTATAATTAGGATGTCAGCCCAGAGAAATAAATACTACTTTATTGTTGTTTTCTCTGAACACAAATGCAGTATAGCTCATTGAGAATTCTCACTGAGCTGTGGTAAAAGCACTCAAGGGAAGGTTCTTAATAACACTCCCCAGTCTGTTGATGAAACCCTCGGTTTGAAATCACAGGGACAGGAAATAAGAAAACATCCCTGCCTTCCACACAGGAAAGCAACCCAGCTAAATTGTACACTCTAGGAAAGGCAAGCCTATATTTTTGCTTTAATGTATCCCACAGGTGCCTTGCAATGATCAATGATAGACAAAATTTTGAATAATGAGAAAAATTTTGCTACATTGAAAATTACCTTTGTTGAAGACAAATACTATGTATGACTCACAAGGTTTCCAATGTGAGTTGACAAATTTATATTTTGAAACAGATGAACAACAACCAAAAAATTATCTCTATGTGCCCTAAAAATCAAGACAATTGAAAATTAGGATGGCTTATTTTAATCATTTCTTAATGATTAACTAATATTAGCTTATTCTTTCAAATTGCAAATTTTGACCAGTGAAAAGAGTAAGAAAGAGCAATTGTAGATACTCATAGCTTTGAATAGGAAGTCTCTCAATTCTGGGAATAAATACAAAAGGAGGTAACAGAAGACTGGTCAACAGCGGAAAAAAAAAAAAAGGGGGTGGGTGGTTATTAAAGATAAATTTCTCATTCTTACAGAGCTATCCATGATTCTGGTGGTCGTAAATGCCATCATAACCCCGGATTATGTATTTCAAATGCAACATTTGTCTGTACTGATTTACTTTATATACTTTTTATTTTTTGTTATATATAATTTATCATGCCTCCTATATTATGTACCTTCAATTAGCTACTTATTAAATACTAAATGAATGGATTTGAGATATTCATCAGTAATTAGTGACTTGGTGTACTTTGGGAGCCGGTGTGGCTGGAAGATATTGTGAGAGAGAAGGGCTCTGAAATTGAATCTAAAAAATAATATTCAAGGTACTTGGCTATCTCCATAGAAGAAATAAAGAAACGTTCCAGTGCTATATTTTTTTCTACATGTATAAGTTTGAAGATGATGGTTAAAAATACAATACTAAATTATCTTTGATTATATTGAGTGACTTTAAAAAAATAGCCAAGCAAGTTCATAGCAACTTAAAAGTTGCTATAATGCCTCTTGGCTATTGGTGGCAATTTGTTATTTAATTGTATATTCTACAAATCCATATAAAAATAAAGAATATTATTAATAATTATATTTCCAAACACCAAAGCATTATGTAATGCTAAATGTTATTATCTAACTAAAAATAAATAAATTATATTGGACAGTGCAATCATGAACATTGTCAAATGATTTACTTCCTTCTGTTCTGGTAACAGTAAAGAAAAACAATATAATGAAATCACTGAAATCTATGTCGAAAAGTATATATGGAAAATAAAATCTATTTTAATCTGTGAAGAAATAAAATTTTAAAAATTTAGACTATAGTAAATTTTTAGGCAGAGACTGAAGATATCATGAGAACTTTTTAAATGTTTTTGAAAATGACATGGTTACACATAACAAGATAAAAAGTTGTCAGTCATTCAGTGATCTGGTTTGAATTTGTGTCCCCAAGAAAATCTCATATCCAATTATAATCCTCAGTGTTGGAGAAGGGGCCTGGTGAGAGGAGACTGGACCATGGAAGTGGATTTCCCCCCTGCTACTCTCCTGATAGTGAGTTCTCACAAAATCTGATTGTTTAAAAGTATGTGGCACCTCCCACCTCTCCCCTTCCTCCTCCCCCAGCCACGTAAGATGTGCCTGCTTCCCCTTCACCTTCCACTATGATTATAAGTTTCATGAGGCCTCCCTGGCCATTCTTCCTATACAGCCTGTGGAAATGTGAGTTAATTAAACCTCTTTTCTTCATAAATTACCCAGTCTCAGGTAGTTCTTTATAGCAATGCAAGAATGGACTAATGCATCCAGTTGTCAGTTTTAACTCTTGGGTCACACTCTTCTTTGGCAGCCTGAATCTAGTAATGAGTGAGGCTACAGTATGAAGGCCTGATTATTTTGACTCAATGCAGGACATTCTGATGGACAATACTTACTTTAGAGTTCCTCCTTGCAGAGGTGACGAAGTTTGTTAGACTGCAGTTTAAAATCTTCTGCATAGTTATTGTGAAATTCCCAGGTGTTGTACTGTATTGTATATGTACGTGAAAGTTTGCTTAACCACTTGTCTGTCGCAGGACATGTGGGTGATTCCTAGTTTTCAAGCTATTACAAATAAACTATGAACATTTACATACAAGTCTTTGTATGGATGTATGCTTTCAAGTTTTGGCAAATTTGAAAAATGTTCAAGTATCTGCTACAAATAGAAGATACTTTCATCTTCAAGATTGGAAATATTTCAAAAATTGTTAATTTTTATGAGGATGTGTGGGGTATAAGGAGCCGTTTTTCATATTGATAGGACTTAGATTGTTAGTACCAATCGAAATGGAAAATTATGGTCATCCTTTGTCCCAGAAATTCTCCATCATTGGCTATACTACTAGGAAAATTACTTAACTTCTATGTGCTTCTGATTCTCATGGGCAGAAAGAGAGTAATAATATGTAGTACAAATTTCATAGGTTAATATGAAATTCATTATGTTATAGTGATCATTAAACAAATCAATTCATAAAAAAAGACTTACCATACCAAAACTTTTATAATTTTTACTATTACTTATGAAAGTCTGTTCTTCAGAAACATTTTGTCAGATATCCAAGGAATGTATTTTTAAGCATGTTCACTACAGTAATATTGTAATAATAAAAAATGGGAGACTACACAAATAGTGGATAAAGGATTAGTTAAATAAATTTTAGCACATCTGTGGGAGGCAATATAGAGAAAGGATGGATGTGGGCTCTGGAGAAGACATGGCCTGATTCCAAATCCTACCTCCACCCTGTGAGCTCATGGGCCTTGGTCTCTGTGTCTTAGGTTCTTTAACTATAAAAATCATGGTAATAATGCCCACT
This sequence comes from Papio anubis, assembly GCF_008728515.1. Lineage (NCBI taxonomy): Eukaryota > Metazoa > Chordata > Mammalia > Primates > Cercopithecidae > Papio > Papio anubis. The sequence continues at coordinate 133,959,189 of NC_044978.1, read as the reverse complement.
TTACAAGGGTTATTGTGAGGAATGAGACATCACATGTAAATTGTTTAGAAGAGAAACAGGGCATAGTGAGCATCCCATAAATTGTAGTATTACACAGATAATGACTTACCCTTTAGAAGAAGGGCAGATCTGCAGGTACTGCCATAGAAGAATACTTATTAGAAAAATACTGTTTCCCCCTTATAGATGTTGTGTGGTGGTAAATGATCCACTCATATATTCTTAGACTTGAGTGTACATGTCCAACTACATGTCAATTACTATGTTATAATTAGATAATTATAGGAAGAGAACAATAGTTAAGCATATTTCAGGTTTTCAATTCAACTTGCTTAATTTTGATTCTGAATGAAAATCTTAGTATGGAAAATTGATCAATTCAACGTAAAGAGTAAAAATAAAAGTTTACAAAACCATTTTCATTTTTTGAGTAATTTATTGAAATTTGTGAATGTAGAAAATGTATGTTATATATTTATATAGAGGGAATAACAAAAGTTAAGTGTTTTATTGGAAAGAAAACTGACTGATAATATGGTGTAATTACCATTTTATAATATTACTTTACATTGCAATGATTTAAAATGAAGAAATAAAAAGAGGAATAATTATGCTAACAAATTCACTTTGTTTCATGTGCCACTAAATTTCTTTAGGATCAAGAACTCCTTCATATTCAGACATTAAAAAAAAATTCAAATAATTTTATAAAATAAACAGACATACAAGTTTACTCATATTAAAAAAAGAAGTTGGTTTTCTTTTCCTGTAGAAAAAAACAAAAACAGAGCAGATGTGCAAGCAAAGATAAATGAAAACATTGGCTGTTTCTCAATAAAGGTGATAGTCTGATTTTCATACTAACTTATGTACGATATAGTAAGTAACCACTAAATGTAGTCACAGGGGGAAACTTGGCCGGAATTGTTCCTTTTGCAAGTCGTAACCAGACTTCCTGCCCATAATTTAATTCTAATAAGGCATCCCCAGTTAAAACCCTATCACAGTGTATTTCACTGTTAATATTTTCAGACTCAAATGCAAGCTTGTCTATTCCATCAACCACTAAAAATCCAGAGATATGAGCACTGAATGACTCGATGGTATACTTGAAAACATATACTCCAAGATATGGAATTCTAAATTTTCCAGTTCTTGGGGTATATGAAGCTCCATAATTGACATCCAAGTTATTAAACAGGATAGGACCAGGTGTAGTCATTCCATATGTATGAGATGCAAAAAATGCCACCATAGGTGCATATCTGTAAGATCCTTTGGAAAAATCTGTTAAAGGAAAAAATGGCAAGAGTTAATTTTCATGTTTTTATCTGATTTTGTCTTTCCTTATATCTTCATCACTTTTATCTCAGTTACAAAAAGTCTTAGCAGAAGAGAAAGGCCATCCATAAAATTTAGCAAAGGTGCATGTGTCTCGATGCCTGTCTCTTCTCTTGGGCAAATTACTCTAAATTGCTTAGCCTCTTGGTGCCTCAGTTTCTCCATTTAGACCAGGATACAATAAAAATAACATTTGACACCTTCCTCACACAAATGCCTCAAACATAATTTGCATGTTGCTTTGATCTCCCGAGAGATAAAGGAATTCAAAGCACTCTATGATTATTATGGTTATGTCAGAATGTTTTAAAGCCCCTTGCAGGAATTGAAGCTGACATGATGTAGAAACAATTTTTCCGGCACCTTGTCAAGCAGTTTCTAAAGGCTAAAACGAAAACCATATAAAGTCATATTCACTGTAGCAAAGTAGACAAAGGCAATTTTCTGTGTAATTAATGCCAATTGTACTTACAAAGGCTGAGATCTAAAAACAGACTAAAAAAATTTGCATTTCACTATGCAGGATATTATTAAGAAAAAGCTGATTTGAAATAGGTTTTTTTGCAGTCATTAAATAACACATTTTTATGCTGCACATAAGTTTCTGTATAAAAATCAGAAATGGTGCATTCTTGAAGTAAATCCAAAGCACAATACTTATGAATTTAAATAAATAAAAATGCCATCTTGTTTTACTTAATACATTTGAGCATGTTCTACTAGTTCTCACACAGTCAAAATGGTACCATTAGTCTAACATTCACAGAAAACGTGTTACTAAGCATGTATTAAAGCCTCATTTAAATGACCATACCAGACATAAATCAAAGATGTATTTCTTTAACTACTTGTTTGAGGAGAAAGTGTTTCTATCAGTCAGATATATACATCCATATTTTTTTAGGATGCACAAGAGAAAAAAAGTTTGTGAGAGGGTGGAATTTTCCATAAACTGCCTCTATATAGCAATATTGAAAATTTCAACAAGTTCATGTGAATAAGAACTTGCCTAACAAAAAGACATTTTCACTTGTAAATCAGGTACATTATTCAGTAAGTTTCGGAAAAGTAAAAGGAATTGTCAAGTAGATCCAGATTAAGCAGGCTTAAATATTCATTCATAAATATTCTCAAAAAGTGTTTCTATTTATGACAATGAGCACGTCCAAAGATGCATATAGTTTTTTTTACCTGGAGCTAAAGCATTTTCTTCCACAAGCTTGATAGTGCAGTTGTCACCAGTGAAAGGATGCCTGCAGGCACAGGTAAAGCTAGTTCTTCCATTTATACATGTGCCCCCATTTTGGCACGGATGCCTACTACAGCTTGAATACTCCTCTGTTACTGAAAAAGAATCAAGGTAAAAGAGAATAAAGTGACCTATTTTCCTGTTGATCTCAAATCGTAGTTTGCATCAGAATAGGAAAATGACTGAATTTAAGTAAGAAAAATGGGCTCCACAGCCCAGGATGCCTGTCGATCTGGTCACAGAACGTCATGCAAATCCCTCAGCTCTGATATCTCCTTCAGTAAAGTGGGCAAAAATCTGGGATCCATTACATTTATTGGTGTGAAATGTTAACATTCTTGTCAACTGCAGAACAGAACAGAATTATCTCAATACAGATCATGTATATTTGAAACTGGTACGTGATAAAGGTAATGCTTTAAATCACTGGAGAAGAAAAATATCTATTCAATACACGGCGCTAAGCTGGTATTTAATATATATAAAAATATAAATTCCACATATACAAAAATACTAAATATAAAAAATCAATATGATTGCATTGCAACAAAAAAGGAGAATATCTTTCTAGAGCTTTGAATTTTTAAAAAATTCTTTCAAAGCAAAACAAAGCAAAGCAAAGGAAAACAAAACCCTGAAACCATAAAAGAAAAACATTATCATGTTTGACCTAAGAATTAAAACTAGTTTGCATTGAGAACTACCATTCTCAAAGTTTAATAATAAGTAACAAATTAAAAGAAAATATTTTTAGAAGACATGGCAATCTAATGACTAATATTCGTAACATATGAAAAGCTCTGAAAAGAAAAAAAAAATTCTCCCCTTAAAAAATGGAAAATGAGGCTGGGTACGGTGGCTCACACCTGTAATCCCACCACTTCAGGAGGCCAAGGCATGAGGATGGCTTGAGCCCAGGTGTTTGAGACCAGCCTGAGCAGCATAGTGATACCCCATCTCTAACTTTTTTAAATAAAAAATAAATAAAAATAAGAAATGGTCTTCACTTAAAGATCAGAAAAAAATAAGTTAAAAAATGCATAATGTATCAGTAGGCAAATCATTGAACAATACCGACAAAATCTCACTAAAAGTTTTAAAGCATATGAAACTTCATTGCTAATTAAGAAATAATAAATTTAGCAATAATAACATTATTTAAATATCAGGTGGCAACATTTAAAAAGATAGAAAATATCCAGTCATGTCAATATAAGGGAACATGGGCCTTTTCATGCAATTCTGGCTGGAGTATAAACTGCTATAGCTGTTAATAGGACAATGTGACAATATTTATCAGTATTAAAAAGGTTCATTTACTTTGAGCCAAACGTTTCTTCTGTCTGTATATATATACTCCAGACATACTTGTCCATGTGCACGAAGACAATTTTTCAATTCAAAATGATATCATTTGCATTCGTGAAAAATTTAAAGACTCCTAAATGATCACTGATGCAGAACTTGTTAAATAAATTATAACATATTCCCACTGAGGAATATTAGACAGCAATTAAAGAATGAGGTAGATTCCCCAACAGGTTTGGTTTACTGAAGACAGAAAGTTACAGCTCACACATTACATATAGAATAATTTCATTTGTTGTGAAAGCTTCAAATTACGAATATGGTTATAAAGATAATACATAATTATGTAAATGCAGAAACAAGGTCGGAAGAATTCAGCGCTTACACTACTTGCCACAATTACTCTGGTGCCACCTTATGGTAATGATGTAGTTTACCATCCACTTATTTCAAACCAGGTGATTGTTGATTTTTAATTTAGAAGTTATTTGCTTTGTGCAATATTTTTCTCATGAAGTGAGATTTATAAATTTCTATATACATTCTATATATCTAAATTTTCATATACATTATATCCGTATAATTGAAATTCACATAAAATGTGACCAAACTGCGTGCCTGTATTATTAACATTTTTTGCAAAGCAAATATATTAATATTGCACTTATGTAATGAGAAATTAATCAGAATTATATTGATATATTCTCTGCAATATTCTATAAACTATTATTCCTTATTAATATTTTATAAACTAATATTCCTTATTAAGAAAAGTATTAAAACTATTACGTGTGTGCAATATCTTTTAACAAATATTTCAACTGGCTAACATTCCTTTAACCTCATTTTGCTGCATGTGAATAGAGAACTTTGCCTATTATTTTCCTGTGTCAAAAACATCAATGACTTTTCATTACCTGTAGTAATGTGAATATTTTGTATCAAAGCACTTGTTTCATTTATTTTTACATTCTCTGAATTTAGCATAGTGATCAACTCACAGGAGAGGTTTCAATTAATGCGTTTTACTAGGAATGTATCAATTGTGCAGTAGCATTGGGGGACACTAACTTATGTAATTTGGTCAGCTCTATAATTTTAATTTTCCCAAATATAAAAAATCACACTCACCTGTAACCTTGGCCCTGTTCATGAATCAGGGATCAAAGCTGTGCTATAAGGAGAATTTAAGAAACTGTAGAAAAGAATAGACTTATCTGCATTGCTATTGGCTCTATTCTGAATCTTCAGGATGAAGGCTTCTGCCTGCTATTTAATGTCCAGGAGCAGCATTCCATTTTTTGCTTCTTTATGTTCCATTACTTTAGGAATGGGGTCTTGCCTTGCTCTAGTTCTTTGAGTTATTTCAGAGGGTACTATTTTACCCCTTTTTCCAATTTCTTTTTAGGGTCATTCATCTAGAGGAGGGCTCCACTTAAGTTTAATTGAAGGTCTGCATCTACTCCTGCTGTTACAGTAGCCCAGACTTCTTGAGACTGCACACAGCTTGCCTTCTAGGACATCTTTCATGGTGCCTACTGACTATCTGCCCAGGATGCCTCAGCCTCTTGTCTGTACCTGCTTCGACTGCTTCTGTTTTAAGTTCCTTTCTGTGCCTTTTTTGCTATTTTAGGTATGTCTGGACTTTCCAAGTCTCTGCCAAAATAATCACATTTTAGTATATAAAATCATGTCCATGGCACCCAGAACTGGACATATTGCACCAATGGAGCCCAAGCAGAGTAGGTTATGGTAGCAATTGCTAGTTACCCCTGCTGAAATGAACTTACACTTCTGTTAAGATAACACAAGCATTAAGTATTCATTGTCTATTTCTGCATCTGTATTACACTGTCTCATAACAGGTCTCCTGTGCTTTGATATATTGAAGCTTTCTAAAATCTCATGTTTATTTAATTCATTTAAACATGAATTTACAATTATTATTGATAATAAAATTTATCTTATTAGACATGAGTTACCATCTCTGTCCATAGAAACCATTCAGTTTTTGCCGGGCGCGGTGGCTCACGCCTGTAATCCCAGCACTTTGGGAGGCCGAGGCGGGCGGATCACAAGGTCAGGAGATCGAGACCACGGTGAAACCCCGTCTCTACTAAAAATACAAAAAATTAGCCGGGCGCGGTTGTGGGCGCCTGTAGTCCCAGCTACTTGGGAGGCTGAGGCAGGAGAATGGCGGGAACCCGGGAGGCGGAGCTTGCAGTGAGCTGAGATCGGGCCACTGCACTCCAGCCTGGGCGACAGAGCGAGACTCCGTCTCAAAAAAAAAAAAAAAAAAAAAAAAAAAAAGAAACCATTCAGTTTTATTATGCATGAGATGTTTCAGCCACCCTCCCCATCTTTGTTATTATTTCCAAATTTATGTCTCATGCGTTCCTCCAAGTTATTGATAAAAATAACCACTAGAAAAGAAATACCTAATGGATTAGTGACAAATACAGAGCTTTATAACAGACAACTGAAGATTGGCTGGCACTGATTTTCCAACTGAAGCTATTTGTACTTTGTTATACAATGAGTTAGAAATCAACTTTTGGCTGGGTACAGTGGCTCATGCCTGTAATCCCAGTACTTTGGGAGGCTGAGGCGGTCAGATCACCTGAGGTCGGGAGTTTGAGATCAGCCTGGTAAAACCCCATCTCTACTAAGAATACAAAATTAGCTGGGTGTGGTGGTGTGTGCCTGTAATCCCAACTACTCGGGAGGCTGAGGCAGGAGAATTACTTGAACCCAGGGGGCGGAGGTTGCAGTAAGCCAGGATCACGCCACTGCACTCCAGCCTGGGCGACGGAATGAGACTCCATCTCAAAAAACAAAACAAAACAAAATCAACTTTTGTATACCACCTGACTTATTTTTCTCCTTTATTATTAAAATACTTAAAAAATGGTCAGGTGCCTTTATAAGTACCTACTCATATTTGTGCTTAATAGGCTACTTGTTATTGAATTACCAACAAAAATCAAACTCCAATAAAGCATCATTTTCTTTTTGACATCTTTCCTCATCCCTATGAGTAAATTACTTTAGTTCTCTCCATTTCTGCCTGATGCTCCAAAATCGTCTTCTTGAATTTATCACACTCAACTGTAATTGCTCTGGTGTCTTTCTCACTTCCTACAAGAGTATGAGGTCTCATGAGGTCAGGGATCATGTTCTCTATTACTTAAACTTCATATCAACACTTATTAGCACAATGCCTGACATATAGAAAATACTAGTTTTAAGAATGAATAGACAAATTAATAAAAGATGGAATAGAATACCACATTCTTATCAAATTTCAACCTTCTTCCCAGTTTCTCAAAGGTCACAGAGTTTGACAGTATGTTATCATTGTCATGTTATCCTAGACACACGAATCTATCTATTTATTTATTTATTTTATTTTTGAACTGGAGTCTTGCTTGTTGTCCAGTTTGGAGTACAGTAGCGTGATCTTGGCTCACTGCAACCTCCAGCTCCTGGGCTCAAGCTATTCTCCTGCCTCAGCCTCCCAAATAGCTGGGATTACAGGTGCGTGCCACCACAACAGGCTCTTTTGTATATTTTTAACAGAGACAGGGTTTCACCATGTGGGCTAGGCTGATCTCAAACTTCCAACCTCAGATGATCCACCTGCCTCAGCCTCCCAAAATGTGAGTTTACAGTGTGAGCCACTGTGCCTGGGAGTGAATCCATTTCAGCAAACTTTCCACAACTTCTCTCCTTACTTTTCAATAACCTCTTAAACTCCTTCCTGTCCATTTTTTTTTTTTTTAATGGAGATCAGTGCAATTAGGTCAACAGTTCTTCCAATTCAACATTCTACCACTGTGCAAGCAGCATAACTGATATTTCATTTATAAGTTTCAATTTGTTCTGGTCTTTGCTTTCTGGACCCTAATATGTGCTCTAGTTATAATTTTCTATTAATCCTAGTTTCATATATCCTAAATGTTCATATTAAATTTGAACCAATTGGAGAGCACCTTACATTTTCAAAGCACCCTGTCTTTGCTAATATTTGTCATTTTTTTATTATAATTACTTGATTAATGTATGAGCTTCATCAGAAGAGGGGCTGTGTTGAGTTTATTCTATTCACTCAACTTTTCTCAGTGCTCATTCAGAACTTACTCAACCGGAATTTGATAAATAAATGAAGGGATACATTGTGTTGATGATTCCTACTGTATTCTTACTTTTATTTGTATTACATATAATGTTATCTATCATATACTTTTATTTTAATTTTACTTTATATTTCATTGCTTACTTCTACTTTAGCATCAAAATCTTAATTTCTTCATGTAAACAGTAACATTGTGAGGGCAGATAACTGATCTTTGCTAGGGCACAATGGAGTTTCCAACAGATTAGTGAGGGAACCTATCGTTTTGCCTCTCCTCCAGTTTTACAATACACAGATGAAAGCATTGTACAAATCTGCTTCTAGGTCATATGCCCACACAGCATTTGCACTTTTCTGTATGTTTCATCCTGATTCCAATGCTCTATAAAATGTTTTCATTTCCATATTAATGGACACATTCTAAACTTTCAGTGCTTTTATGCTTCCCCATTTGTCAAAACTGTTTATATCAAATAAGGTCTATCTTCCTATTGCTCTAGAAATATTTCATATGCCCATTGCCAGCAACTTTCAGGAATACTAATACTTATCTGTTTTTATTAAGTTTTCAAATTCATTTTTTTAATTATTAACATTGTGTTCTTTGGTGTATAGATGGATAGAAATACTGTTTCAAACCATGTTTACTGCTTCTCCTTCAAACCGTCAGTTTTTATTTTTGCTATTCTTTTTATATCACACCCATTGTTTCTTATACTGTTTTCTGGGATCTTTTTTCCTCAACCCTTCATATATTACCTTAAAGCACAATTAGTTGTATCAGCAATCTTCAGCAAATATCTTAGACCTGTCCCAAAGGATTTACTTCATCCCTTGCTGTTAAACTATTATTTTGTTATCTTAAGCCATGACCTATGAAATTAAATGTTTTCGTTTGATGTCATAAACTGATTTATCCTTTTTCTTTAGTGTCATAACCATCAATCAAGAGAATAATTAAAAACATTGTCTGGAAAATACATTAAAATATGTTCAGTGTTCCTAGTCACTAGGAAAATGCAAAACAAAACCACAATGCAATGAGATATAACTATGCACCTACTAAAACAACATAAAAGATATTGACAATGTCGAGTGCTGGCAAAAATTTGGAGCAATTCTCATACATTATTCATGGAAATGCCAAGCGGTTAGTCATTCCTTATAAAGTTAAAACTATGTATCTTATAACCAAACTATGGTACTTCTGTATAATTATAAAAGAGAAACAAAAACTGACATTCATACAAAAACCCGAATGTGAATGTTTATAGCAGCTTTATCCACAGTAACGCCAGACTGGAAACAACCAAAAAAAGATCCTTCAACTGGTAAATAGATAAAGAAATTGTATATTTATACAATCTACTACTTATAAATAAAAAGGAATACATGCAAGAACATGGATGAATCTCAGATATGTTACATGAAGTGAAAGAAGCCAGACTCCAAAGCCTACACATATTGTATGAGTTTGTTTCTTAGATATTCGGGAAAAAATAAAATTGTCTGGGAAAAAAACAGATCACCAGTTGCCAGTGCTTGGGAGTGGGAACAGGGTTTAACTACAAAGGCGCATGAGGAAATTAGGGGTGGTGATGGAACTGATCTCCATCTTGATTATAGTGAAGGTTATATGACTATGTATTTGTCAAACCTCATAAGCTATCTATCAACATTAGTACATTTAACTAAATGTAAGTTATACCACAAACAAATAAACTCACATTGTTTCAGGTCCCTTAATTTCCTACCTAGGATTTCAAAATCACTAAGAATACTATAGGTCATCATCCTGCCTTTTTTGTTGTCTATAAAACTTATTATTTTACCAAATGTAACTTCCCAAAAGTAATCTCCCTGCTCTTTGATTTCCATTCCATCCCCATTAGCTTTTCTAACTGATGCTCTCATTTTCTCATATCTAGATGATTACAGCAGTCTTAACACCACTTTGCCTGCCTCTAAACAACCCTCGTCCATATAGCTGCGAAATATGCTTCCCTAATTACAATGGGATATAACTGCACAACTATTAAAATGATAAAATAAAAGATACCAATAGTGTCATCATTGTCTGTTAAAAGTCTCATATTTAAATATTTTTTAATTTTTTAGACAAACTTTTTGGGCAAAGTTAACGTGCCCATGTGTATTTATGTGCACACAGGTAAAACACGGCCCTTTCATAAGTTGCTTAAGGGAGCGTAAACTGATACTCTCTGAAGAGAAACTTGGCAATATTTATCAAATTCTTTTAAAATGTGCATGGGCTTTGCACCAATAATTTTACTTCTTGGATGTTATCTTAAGGAAGTAAGATTAGAGATGTTCACAAAAATTTATTAGTGCAACACTATTTAACATAGAGAAAAAATTTAAACTGTACAAAAGTCAAAAATCGAATACAAGTTAGATAAATACTTAGAATATGCTGTGGTGTGTTGTTTCTTTCACATTCAAAATAGCTTCATAAAAACATGGTATTCATATGCACGTACCAAAACATCAAAAAAGTATAAAATATAACAGAACATAACACTGCTCTATAGGTATATCTTTCACTATCAATTTTTTTTTTTTTTTTTGAGATGGAGTCTCACTCTGCCACCCAAGCTGGAGTGCAGTGGCACGATCTTGGCTCACTGCAACCTCTGCCTCCTGGGTTCAAGCTATTCTCCTGCCTCAGCCTCCCTAGTAGCTGGGATTACAGGCACGTGCCACTACACCCAGCTAATTTTTGTACTTTTATTAGAGATGGGGTTTCACCAGGTTGGCCAGGCTGGTCTCGAACTCTTGGCCTCAAGTGATCTGCCCACCTTAGCCTCCCAAAGTGTTGTGATTACAGTGGTGAGCCACCACTCCCAGCCTCACTAGCAAATTCTTCTAGAAAAAAAAATTGCAAAGTTTACTGAGCCAGAGCCTTGCTTTCTAACTTGATCCCACTTAGGACTTAATATTTGTTGAATCAAGTTGAACAATTATGAATCATTATAACTTTCAAATCAAATTCATAATTCTAAAAATAATTCATTTGAGTCCTAAAACAAAAACTGCTTTAAAAAGTTTTAGCACAACATCTTAAGCTAATATGACCATGAATAATAGAAATTATATCTTTATTGTAGCATCCGTCTAGGAAGGTGTTTTACAAAGATCCTCTTGAGGTAAATCTGCAATTTCACATTTTCAAACAAACTTCCTAGTTCAAGTAAATGACTAAATACATGTACACATGATTGTGTACAAGCAATTTCTTAGTTGACAGTAAAGTCACTGAGTTTAGGTTACATATAAAAGGTAGTGTTGATGTCTCATTATTATTCAGATGATGATTTGGGATATTATGTATTTTTTATAACTTCCAATTTATTTTGGCAGGCCTGGAAAATGCAATCATATGCTAACGTCCACATCAGATGAACTCATCCTCCTGTCTCTTTTGTTTCTTCTTGATATTCTCTCCCGACTTCTCTCTCTCTAGTTACGCTTTAGAGGTTGCTGTTCCTCTGACTCTGCTCTTATTGAGTCCCCTGGCTTAGTTCACCCACACCCAGAGTTTCCAAACACCATTTTCATGCCAATATCCCTCAAATCTAAATTTCCACCCAAATTTCAAATCTTAACACTTGTTTAAGATTATAAAGTCTGGAAAGTAATTCTGAAAGGAAGGTTGATTAACTGTAAAACAATTGTTTACATTTTTGTAAAAAGTAAAAATATAGGTGTAGTTTAGAACTTTTATCATTCTGGCACAACATGCAATAATTTTCTTTCATTGATTGCTTTATTTCTACAAACACTGTGTCATAATTTCACTGGTAATTTGATTTTAGGGTAAAGACACTTGAGTTTAGATTTATTAATATTGATATCAATGGAGTGTCATGTGATATTTTCCCCTAAAACAATGCTGTCAACATAATCAGAATTAAAAAGTTCAAATCAGGTTTTTATCCTAAAATAATTATTATTTCTTTGGAGAGCCCATTTTAATCTATGTATAGTAAAACTGGCAATTAAAAAGTTGAAGTATGTTTTTCAGACTTCATATGCAGTTAATATATGACACAGCTATTATTTCTATGCTGTGATTTTTGTCAGGATGAAAATATCATGTTCACTTAGATCATTCCATAGCAAATTTACAATCTGTCATTTAATAATCCTGGCACCTTCCTTTTCGTGTTTGATAATAAGTTACAAAATAATACTATTGTGTACAATTTTAAATTCATAATATAGTTAATGACCAGTACAAAAATATATGTTTATTGCATTTAATTTACAAACAAGAATCAAAATTCGTTTCAAAGCCTTGGTGTCAAAGAAATCATCTATTGTTGGGAAACAGCTCCTGTGATTCTTGCTTGGGAAAGAACCCAAGCATATGCAGTAACTGTGTAAATGGAACCTGGAATTCCTTCCCGTTTCCTTTTTCATGTCAGAGCAAATGTTAGAAATTTTGGTTCAGAGAATGCGATCATTAAACATCTGGGTTTCTGACTGTGCGCCTTAGATAGCCTGGCTACTTTACTGAGGACAAGGTGACGGAAAAGGTTGTCAATTTCGTCAGCATTCGCTCTTTAGCTGTCATCATCCTTCCTTATGAAGGGAATCATATGGAAATCTGGGGTAGTCTGTTCTTCTCACAGAGAGCCATGAACAAAAAGGAGTTCATTTACTATTCCCTTCAACACTGGTATGTTTTATTGACACAAACTGGGGAGGCCATCCCCAGCAGACAGGCCTCCTAACCAATTCTGACACAAAGAATATCTTTAAGATAATCTGCAGAGAAGAGTGAACAGAGCAGGCCAGAGACTGCTATCTTTAGAAAGGCCTACTTGGAAGGTTTTACCGTTGGTTAGCATCTGGGAACTTGACTTCTCTCCATTCCCTAACTGATAAGTGTCATTCACCATGCCCAGACTCTCTGTACAAACAATATGGCTTATGCTGAATATCTGCTTCCCTTCTGAGAGTCTGGGGTTTTGGTATGTCCTAGGCAGAGGATGCTAATGTGACCAACCCCCAGTAGAACTCTTGGGTGCTGAGTATCTGATGGGCGTGTCTGGGCAGAATTAATGTACACATGTTACTAATTTTGTGTATGTGTATGTGGCTAGAAAAAAAGAGCACACAGAAATGCTGTCCATCATGGGAGGGATAAACATAAAAAATGCTGTGCCTAAATTTCCCCAGACTCAGCTTGTATCTTTTTCCTTAGCTGATCCTATTATGAACTTTTTGCCATAATAAACCACAGCTGTGAACACTATAGATGCACCAGATCCTAAGAGCGCTTCTATTGAATTACAAAATGCATACTTGCTTTTGGGGGACTTCTAAAACACATCATAAATTCTAAATTGAAGCAGATAGCTTTCAAAATTTAACTGGCTTATATTCAGCCATTTTGTACAGAAGATAACCTATTAGTTATCTTGAGGTATATTTGAAAATATTTTATAATATGGAAAAATCACATAAATAGTAGAAAATCACTTGGAGAAAACCACTTTTTGACATTTATTTTCAGTGCTTATCAATGTACATGTTTTTACACTGTCTTTATATTTTGTATCCTATTCTTTTTGATTTGTCGTTGTATGATAACCATAAGCTAAGTTATAAGCATATGCAGAGTTTGAAACAAAGTGACTTATCAAAGTAATAATAAGTAACAATGAAATGCCATAAGTTTGTAAATTATGTTGATGCATGGAAATATTAAGTGAAAATGTTGAGAAAATAAAAACATATACATTGAATATAGCTAAGAAAATTGCATCGTATAGCAATAACTTAATACACTATCTGCAGATTATATTCTTGATTCTCAAAATAAGCTTGTAAGGTTTGTATGTTATTCTTATTTTATAAATGAGGAAAGAAAGGTCTAGAAAAATAAATAACTTATTACAAATAAATACATTGCCAGGCAGGACTTGAACCCTGGTGTCCTGATTCCAAGTTCAGGGCTCATTAGTCATCACAATTGCCTCTATGCTGAGTCACAAAATTTAGAAATGTTTTCAATGTGATATAAGGCAGGTAAATATTCACTAGATCCTCATTTTTTTCTCTTTTAAATAGCATATATTCACATCTATTATAATTTTTAAAATTACATTTTAAAACACTACCAAATGTTTTATACAAAGTAACCTTTCTTGGGAGTACAGGAATAATTATTAATAAGAGAGGCTTATGAAGGAGGACTAAATTGGTAAACATTAGGGGAAAAGTTGAAATAAAAAGCCAATGGTTTTACAAGCAGGAGGTGCACATGCTCAACAGTGAGCTGCTGACATTGTGTTAAGGCAGGATTCAGCTGCTCTTGGAAGGGCAGGCAGCCAAAAGCTCTCTGCAGGGATAAGTCTGCCAATTGCTGTACAAACAAATCTTCAAAGATGAAATAAAAACCTCTTGGTGTCTATTAGAATATTGTTTAGAAACAAATCAAGTATTTAGCAATTGAACCAGAATAGCTTATCATCAGTGGCCTACTAGGAATCAGAATTAGCATGAATAAATGTAGGAATGGCTCAAAAGGAAGTGGCAGGGATGAGTACTCTGAATTTTGTCCTTCTTCGTCAGGCAAAGGAAAACCTTGTGACTGTTTGATGGTGACGTTCAATAAGTACCCACTGGCCATATCCCAGAAAAGCCAAACTGAAAAGTAGCACCTCTACTTCCTCATGTGCAGAAACAAATTATCAGTATTTGGGTCTTCAAGAAAAGAGACTCCCTAAAAATATCAGCTCTGGCCATATGGAATATTCAGATATGGCCAGACTGAAAAACATATGACGCATGAAACAGAAACAGAAAGAAGAGAAAGGCATGTGAACACACGCTACAATCTCTCTGAGCATGTGGTTGAGGACTGAGCCCTGAGTCTAGCTGGCCAGAAGCCAAGCTCTATCACTTACTAGTTGAATTACCTTAGGCAGGATACTTGAGTTAATGTCTCCGAGGGTCAGTTTACTCATCTTCAGAATAAATAATAATACTTACCTCACAGGTATTGTTAAATGAAGTTATGAATATTGGGAATTTTCACAGTGTCTAACATACAGTAAATATTAATGAATACTAACTAATGTCATATTATTACAGTATTAATATTATCAGGCTTCAAAGTAAGTTATCAGTTATTAAAATTAAGATTAAAACACTGTTTCTATTGTTTTTTTTCTATATACTGTACTTATTTTGCAAATGATGGCAGCTATAATCTGAATAATATGACTCTGAGATTCATAAGATGATGATAAATTATCTTCCGGCTTTAGTTATGTGGGAGAGCAATGTGCCTGTATAATACCTATATAATATCAAAGGTGAAATGAAACAGCCAAATTTAAGCAGTGTGTCCCACTCCTGGTATAAAACAGGGTATCAAAAGTAGTAGTTTATTCTGCAATTGTTTGATTCTTACAAGAGAACTTAGCCTGAGTTCATTGGTTTCATCATCTTTCATAGCCCTTGCCTGCTGAGCTGCCCAGTGAGTGACATCTGTTCTATGACCCATGGAAGTCTGGCTGGCTTAATGGGCATGCAAACCTATGCACCCACTTAAAAGGGTCCCATACATTTTGTTGCTGGCCCGGTCTGGCATAAAATGAATATCTACCTTGCACATGGGAATTAGGCCTTTATTACCTTGACATCATTATTGGTATCTTCACTTAAAATAAAGAACTTTTATTTACTAGTTATTTTTGGTAGACAGGAACATAAAAAGTTCTATTCTCAGTAAATAAAGGAACAGGAAGCAATGTTATCAAAGCCTTATTGGAAAAGAAGAATCAAAACAGTTATTTCTTATTATTAGCTTATCAAGCTCAATATTGAGTCAATCACAAGTATCTAGATACAATTTTTATAAGGTTCTAACATGGATTCATTATATTATCAAAGTTTGAAAGTTCTTATGTTCTATAAATGTTTTTGCCTCAATTTATTTGAGGCTATTTCAATTTTATACTTACTACGAAAATAGCATATATATATGTTTAAAAAATAGCATAGCTTGCCTGATGTATGGTCACACATGCTGTATAGCTAATTGAAGATCATGATAAAGTGTCCACGTGAAGACCAAGAATAGAAATAGTATGAAAAAACAACTCCTTATATTTCCCAAAATTGTTAATGTAAGAACATCTTAGTTACTGTCTTTCTCTGGGAAACGTATAAGTCTAAATAGTTTGTTCTATGTTCCTACAGAAGTAAAATTAGTTCTATTAGTTCAGATTAATCTGGGGGAGTCATAAATAAATATACTAATTTAAATAATGGAGAGAATTCAACTCTTATTGTTATTTTTAATATTATCAAAACATACATTAAATAAGAGTCATATTATGTTAGAATAATGGTCATCCTTTGTAATGAAAAAGCAATAAAGTACAAAATTCATACAAATGGGCTATAATTTAACAACAGACTCATATGAGAAAAATACAGCCATTTCTTTTTGTAAGAATGAATAGCCATTCTTATTGTGAAAAGATTATTCAATATTACTTATATGACAACCATATTCATAAAACACTTATTTCATACAGAGGTACTATTATGCAATTTATATGCACCACACAATTCCTCTTTCTTCCAAAATACATGCTTCTTCTTTGGTGTTTAGAACATCTGTTAATGGTACCACTATTCTGTCATTTCCCAAATTCAAAACATGGGAAAAGTCTAGGTCTCCCTCTTTTCCAAGTGTCATGCATTAAGGCTGTGAACAGATCGTGTTTTTTTTTACAGTGATGCAGTCTTCAGCATATCCCTACTAAGCACCTCAGCGAATCACCTATTGCAATCTCATCACCTAAAAGGAAGAAACTAAGGCCTAGAGAGGTGAACGTTTTACCTAGTGCTATTAACTAACACAGAAACTTACTAATACAGCTAGGATGAGAGTCAAGATTTGATGTTCCTCAAATCATTTTTCTTGACACTCTCCCTCTGTTTCTGTTTATGGGAGCTTTTCAACATTTCTCACATCTGCCTTAGAGCTTCCTCTATGCCTCTTGCCAATATTCATTCAGTAACATCCCTAATATCACCTCTGCAATCACACTATACACTATTGCTAGCTTCATGCTTTTGAGTTGCAGCTCTTACCACAACCAATCCACTGATACAAATTTTCAGACACCTACTCTTTACAAAATCATGTCTAAGCACTTAGCTTGGCATTGATGACCTTCTATGATTTACCCAAATCTATTTCCTGGACATTCATTGTCAGATCATCATTGAACAGATATTTACTGAGTTCCTATTGCATATCAAAATGAGCAAGTCTGGTCTATCAAAGATCTCCTTGCTTAACAGCTTTGTTTAATTACTTGTACAAAGCAAATTGTTCTATAGGAGCAAATTTAATTATTTTATAGAGGGCTAGTCAGAAAAATTTTAGAAACTTATAGCCAAATACACACTAGAAATATTTGTTTTGTATTGATACCTAAAATACTGTAAGATAGATTCAGATTTAAATGTCAGTCATCTTCACAACTTGACTATCTACCCAAGTTCAGGTATGTTGTTTTATATTTAATGGTCTTGCTCAACTGTACAGATCTATTAAATATCATTTAAGTAAAAAGAGAGATTAAAAGTTACTTTTCAGTAACAGCTTACCAGGATATATTACGTTGTCTGTGTTTCTTTGAGTCCGGCCTATCAGGACAGTGGTAAGATTTACCGTTGGTTTCTTAAGCATATTAATTTTCTTCGGCAATGATTTTACTTGCTTCTTAGACTTGACAACATTTGCCAGACTACCAGGCAACGATTGATCTATACAACAAGTTAAATTAGAGAGGACAGCTTGAGTTTTTATTTGAATTATTGGTTCCACAAATTCTGTCAGACCTTTCTGAAGAAGTTGAATATCTGGCAGGGAACGTTTTATCCACTTAGGTATGGTAGCATTCAGTTCTGACACACTTGTAGCAGCATTGTGACACATTGTTAAAACTTCATGGAGAGTTTTGTTAAGCAAAAAGAAGTTACTTGAAAGATGGATGGATTTTGCTTCCAATGCCTTAAATCTAGAATTCAATACTTGCAGTTGAAGAGCCTGATCTCTCTCATTTGTAACCACATTGCCTTTTTTAAGTGAAATATAATAAGGTATGAGCGTCTGGGTAACTTTAGACTCAATGTCTTGCAACCGAGTTTCCAAATTTTTGGAAATCTTGGTGGCTAACAGCATTTTTTCTTCCAAATGACTCATATTCTGCTGGTATTTTCTCACTTGGGAAGTGGTTTCATTGAACATTTGAAACATCTTTTGGAAGTTGGACTGATTTAGTTTCTCATCTCTATGAATACCTGCAAGGGTCTTGGCAACTTGCAAAACAAAGTTGTATCTCTGATTGTCATTGATCAAAATCTGAATAGAATCATTCAGACGTTGGAACTGAGGAATAAATGTCAAAATAGTTTCCATATCGGAGGTACATTTATGATGGACCTCATGATTATCTTTAATAGTACTTAAAGTCTCTTTTAGGGCATAGTTATCTTGAATGAAATCAATAGCATTATTTACAATAGTCATTGTCTTATTTAGGCCATCTTCCATTTCTAAGGCATATTCATTGATACGTCTTTCTAAGGTATCATCACGACTCTGTACTTCATTTCTAAGTAAGTTGTGTCTTTTTGTAAGTTCTTTGATAATAAAATTTAGACTATTGACAGCACTAGTCAGATTTTCTATCTTTTTCCTTGTCACTATTGCTTCCTTTGGTTGTTCATATGTCATTGTCTGTCTGAGTGATGCTCCCTGCTCAAGCAAGGGTTGAAGGATCTCCATATCATAAGTCAAATCATTTAGTTGCTCACTCATTTGATCCATCTTATTGTCCATTGGAAACAGAACTTCAGCCAATGTTTGGTTTAACACATGTAAATTCTCTTCTGTGTCCTTAAGTTGAAATTTAAAATCATTTCTGCATTTGGATAACATGTCTTCACATTCACCTCTGAGAGACTCTTTCTCCATCTCTAAAGAGATGGTGAGATTGTTAATCTTGCTTTCTTGAATGTGCAAATCTTCAAACAGTTGCAGCATCATCAAACTCTGCTTCTTTATATTCTCATGCAAAGTAGACATGTATTCAGTGACATTATTGCTAAGTGACTCAACGGCTGGAACATTCTTCTGGTCTGATACCTGTTCAGTGGATAAAAGCTGCTCATGTACTTCCTTCAATTGAGAAAGAGTTTTATTGAGGGATTCATAATACAGAATGCTTCTTGAGTGTTCCTGTTCTAGAGCACCTTCTAAATGAGTCTGCTTTACTTCTAGTTCTTTAATAGGCTTCTCACATGTAACAGTCATTTCTTGCCTTACATTCACAATGTGATTCCTTAGATCTACTATATCAGTCAAAGTGGGCCGATCGTCTTGCATTAAAACAGACTTTTGCTGGGCTGCTATTGAAACCACAGATTCATTAACTTTTTTAATTATTTGCCTGGTGCTTTCAAGGTCCTCTGATAGACTTGATACAGTCTTGAAGAGCTGTGCTACGGTGTCTTGCATGTCATTTTGAAACATTTTAAATTGTTCTCTTACTATGTCTCTTACCAGTACATTAATGCTTTTGGATTTTAGATCTAGAGAAAGAAATAATAAATAATACATAATTTTCATTATATGAGACTTTAAGCATCTCTAAAAAGATTAAAAAGTTTGAAATTAAACATTAATAACATGTAATAATAAAAATACCACTTAACTACATTTACTTATAAAATTTTAAAAATTACTATAACTCACAAAAGGTGATCAATTCCTTAAATAATAAATCTGAGAGGAGATATCACTTGCAAAACATACTAGAACATAATAAAACCATAAAACTAAGGTCCTTTGGATGAAAGACATGAGGGAACTACTACTGACTTCAGTAATACACTGTTGTGTGTAATAATTCTAGGTCTAGTTTTAGTTTTGTATGAAAATAAATGGCTTTGGGCTTTCTGCTTTAGTAAATAATACCTGATGTTAGTTCATGACTGTGTTATTAGGTTTCTAGTAATGAAGTTTCAGAGCTTATGCTTTGAGCTTATAAAAGCTAATAAATTGACTTCTGGGGAAAATCTTAATGATATTCTCAAATGAGGAAAAAATGAAGTAATATTCATAAGATTTAATACTGGTTTATAATAACAATAAAATAATAATAATGAAGCTTGGGAATTTCAAAATTAAGTCTTCCTCCAATGAAAATAGGAATTCAAGATACACCTGACATATTATTATAGTATGACATTAATTTTTAACAAAAAGAGAAGAGAAAACTTGCAAGTAATGAAACACATAGTACTGTCTCAAATATTAGAAAACATGGATTAATAGTAAGACATGATTGCAGTAGTCTCTAAACGTAGCATGAAAAAAAAGGAACAGGAAAAGTATACTGGACTATTCACAGTTATTAATATTCATAACTATTTAGAATAGAAAATGACTATTTAAAATATAAAAAAACTTGCATACAAAGACAGAAAACAGAAAAAAATACATGTACTAGAGATCTATTTATAATATCTAGTGATGAAGTACACATAAATGGAAGATATGTCCATTCACATTCAAAATATAATTAATATGGCTTGGCTGTATCCCCACCCAAATCTCATCTTGAATCTTACTTCCCATAATCCCCACATGTTGTGAGAGGGACCCAGTGGAAGGTAATTGAATCATGGGGGTGGGTTTTTCCCATGCTATTCTCAAGATAGTGAGTTCTCACAAGATCTGATGGTTTTATAAAGGGCAGTTCCCCTGCACACACCCTCTTGCTTGCTGCCATGTAACACATGGCTTTGCTCTTTCTTCGCCTTCTGCCACGATCGTGAAGCTCCCCTAGCTATATGGAACTGTGAGTCCATTAAACCTCTTTTTTTTTTTTTTTATAAATTACCCAGTCTTGGGTATTTCTTCATAGCAGTATAAAAATGGATTAATATAGTTGTTACCAGTAGAGTGGGGAATGGTTATCAGTAGAGTGAGGTACTGCTATTAAGACACCTGAAAATGTGGAAGCGACTTTGGAACTGGGTAACAGGCAGAGGTGGGAATAGTTTGGAGGGCTCAGAAGAAGACAGGAATATGTCAGAAAATTTGGAGCTTCCTGGAGACTTGTTGAATGGTTTTGACCAAAAAGTCCAGGCTACGTGGTCTCAGATGGAGATGAGGAACATATTGGGAATTGGAGCAAAGGTGATTCTTGATATGCTTTAGCAAAGAGACTGGTGATATTTTGCCCCTGCCCTAGAGATCTGTGGAACTTTGAACTTGAGAGAAATGATTTAAGATATCTGGCAGAAGAAATATCTAGGCAGCAGAGTTCAAGAAGTCACTTGGGTGCTCTTTTCAGTTTTATTAATTCGCAAATATATGGCTTGGAATTGGAGCTTATGTTTAAAAGGGAAGCAGAGCATAAAAGTTCAAAAATTTGCAGCCTGATGATGAACTAGAAAAGAAAAAAAAAAAAATTTCTGAGGAGAAATTCAAGCTGGTGGCAGAAATTTGCATAAGTAACAAGGAGCCAAATGTTAATTGCCAAGACAATGGAGAAAATGCCTTCAGGACATGTCAGAGTTTTCAAAGCAGTGCCTCCCATCACAAGCTGAGAAGCCTAGGAGGAAAAAAAGGTTTCATGGGGACCTTGCTCCATTGTGCTGTTTCAGGACTTGGTGCTCTGTGTCCCAGCCATGGCTAAAAGGGACCAATGCATAGTTCAGGCCATTGCTTCAGAGGGTGCAAGCCCCAAGCCTTGGTGGCTTACATGTGGTATTGGGCTTTCAGATGCACGAAAGTCAAGATTTGAGGTTTGAGAACCTCCGCCTAGATTTCAAAGGATGTATAGAAACACACGGATATCCTGGCAGAGGTCTGCTTTAGGGCAGAGCCTTTATAGAGAACCTCTGCTAGGGTGGTGCAGAAGGGAAATGTGGGGTGGGACCCCCCCAAACAGAGTATCTACTTGGGTACTACCTAGTGGAGCTGTGAGAGGAGGGCCACTGTCCTGCAGACCCCAGAATGGTAGATTCACTGACAGCTTGCACCGTGCATGAGGAAAAGCCACAGACACTCAACATCAGCCCATGGAAGCAGCTGGGAGAGAGGCTGTACCCTGTAAAGCCCTGGGGTGGAGCTGCCCACTACCATGGGGACCCACCTCTTCCATCAGTGTGACTTGGATATGAGATATGGAGTCAAAGGAGATCATTTCGGAGCTTTAAGATTTGACTGCTCCACTGGATTTCGGACTTGCATGAGGCCTATAGCCCCTTTGTTTTGGCCAATTTCTCCCATTTAGAATGGATGTATTTACCCAATGCCTGTGCCCGCATTATATCTAGGAAGTAACTAACTTCCTTTTGATTTTACAGGTTCATAGGCAGAAGGAACCTGCCTTGTCTCAGATGAGGCTTTGGACTGTGGACTTTTGAGTTAATGCTGAAATGAATGAAGACTTTGGGGGACTGTTGGGAAGGCATGATCGTTTTGAAATGTGAGGACATGAGATTTGGAAGGGGCCAGGGATGGAAAAATATGGTTTGGCGTTGTCCCAACCCAAATCTCATCTTGAATTGTTGCTTCCATAATACCCATATGTCATGGGAGGGATCCATTGGGAGATAATTGAATCATGGGGAGGGGTTTATCCCATATTGTTTTCATGATAGTGAATAAGTCTCACAAGATCTGATGGTTTTATATAGGGCAGTTCCCCTGCACATGCTCTCTTGCCTGCCACCATGTAAGGTGTGGCTTTGCTCCTTCTTCACCTTCTGCCTTGATTGTGAGGCCTCCCCAGCCACGTGGAACCAAGTCCATTAAACCTCTTTTTCTATATAAATTACTCTCTCTCAGGTTTTTTTTTTTTTTTTTTTTGTAGCAATATGAAAATGGACTAACACCATAATCAATGACTATAATGTAAAATACAACATAATGCAAAGCATTTTAGACAGGAAAGTCTGTACAATGGGATATTGCCATCAGTTAGGGCTACTAGGTAGTCTATTAAAGAAAGATCATCCTAGGATTAAAAGAATAGGCTCTACATGTCTCTATTTTGTAAGTAAGTTTTAAAAAGCACTTAACATACATGAGGGACTTACATAAAATATGTGAAAGAGTGATTATTAAAATATAATGATGTTTGAGCATTTTGATATTGACAACTTTGTACAAAAACAAAGCTGTAAATATTACAATTTAGATGGATAAACGTTTCTCTGGAAATCCTACATCATAAAGATCAGTGTTGCCAGATGAAAAAAAAAAAATGGAAAAGATATTTTACTTTACTTTTTATAAACTTAGTGGAAACTAAAGTAAGTTTAAAAGTCCAAAGATCAATTTGTATGTAATTGAAAAAAGAAAACAAAACATGAAATATGGAATAGTAATCAATGACCACAGCCTTAAAGTACTAAGAAAAGGCTAAATGAATTAGAAAAGACTAGCCACAATTAAGATAAATTATGCAGAAACAGTCCTAGCATTTGTATCAAATAACATGGATAATCACACCAGAAAGGCTTTAAAATATTTTTATCTTCTACATTTTGCTTAGCATTTAACCAGTCACCCATTTATTAAATAAATATTCATGAAGTACATTCTATATGCTATACAGAGAAAGTAAAATTTAGAAAATTAGACTTCTGGTCTTAAAAAAGAATATGTAAGTATCATTGAGTGTAAGGTACTATTCAATAGTAATAGTAATATTACTCTTTCTATAAGAACATTTAGTCATTTCCCATTAGTTAAAAATGACTCTAATTCTCCTGACGTCAAAAACTTGATGAAATATAATAAAACATTTAAGGTTCAGATTAGACCTTCTTTGACTTTATAACCTTACAATTTTTCAAAATTTAAAAGAAATAATAAAATTTAAGCTTTATTGACTTTATTAGTTGTGAACAATTACAATAAATGTTTAACTTCAGCAAACAAAAAACTACATGACCTGAAAGCCATAATAAGAATAACAATAAGCAAAAACGCTGCAGATAGATAAAACTCAGTACAAAAGCTTGATCAATATAATTAGGAAAAAAAATGAAAATGAATAATATAAATTAGCTATTATGCTTTAACACTTTTTTGGAAAAATACATTGAAGAGAGTGCAAAATCACAGCAATGTCTGAAAAGCCATTAAACAGATTATTAGCTTAAAAATGTGTTTTGGGATAAGAAGCTTTTCAGATGACATTTCTACAATTTGTTACTAAACAAGCATCTGTGCAAGAATCTGATTTTGCAAGAACATATCAAAGTGCTTTATGTTAATATTTGAGTGGGCATATCGTTTTAATTCTATTTGATTCTGTTTCCTGTGACTGATATGCTTCCACTTTCTTAAAAGCATATTACATTTGGTGACTTACCAGATATATTTGGTATTAGATACCTTCGCATGCCCCTTCTGTGACTGTGAATGTATGGCCTTTTAATAACATTTAGGTGCCTCTTAAGGTATCCACCTCCTCTTAAGGATTTGAGACATTTGATTTTCAACAGTTTCTATGGCTACTGTCAGATTAAGCAGTGTTTTTCACCTTGGATGTAAAATAAACAAAGGAGGAAGCTGTGGTTTCGCTAGGCAAGCACAGCACCTTGCAGGTGGGTTTAGTTTTTGTTTCCTGTAAGAATATTCATTAACTTCAAGCCCTCTGGTTCTTATAATTAATGACTGTGCTCAGTATACAATTAATTCCTCCTATTGAGGAGGGAGTTTCATTATTAACGCTGTTGCTGTGAGTGTGTGATTTTTCTCCTGTGTCAGTGCCAGAATCTTTGTAGTAGGCTGGTAGGTCACAAAAAATAGGTGACAGGCTAATTCTCTTAGCTCATGAGAACCAACTCTTGCTAAACAAATCTCATTCAGATGGTTATAGTCAATTACATACTGTTTCTATTTGACTTCTTTCCTTCTCATAGAAAATATGTATGGAAAATATTTCCTTCTCATGCTTAGCATTGGTAAGGTTGGGTCATATCAGATACGTAGGACAAGGTCTCTCTTTTAGTGGCTGAGTAGCAGCAATTATTTATATGATTAAAAAATCATAATTGTTGTTGAGTTATGTAAGTGTCTGTACTGGTAGATGATATATTAAATATCCACCTATTTGTCTTTTTTAAATCTGAGAACCACAATAGAGAAAAGATAACTTGTGAATCATAAAAATTGGGTTGTACACTGAGTTTTTTAATGAATAAAGCAAAAGGAAAAAACCCAGTAATCCTGAAACTTGCAAACAGACAAGTTTCATACAATAAACCCATTTGGGACACTCCCAGGAACCAAACTAACTGCATGCCTAGAACATCCTTGCCCTACCTGAAACCCTTTTGCCTGGTTAACATCGAGATGGTTTCTCCTTCTAGATGCTTTCCCTGGTCCCCTTAGATTGGATTTGTTGCAAGTGTCAAGTAGTCCCATTGTATCCTGTGTATAACACTTTCATAGCAATTACTCACTATACATAAATCTCTGTGGCAGGCAGAATAAGACACACCCATTTCCCCCAAGGTGTCCATATGCTAATTCCCCATATCTGTGAATATGTATCTTACATGGCAAAAGGGACTTGGCAAATGTGATTAAGTTAAGTGCCTTGAGATAGGGAGATTTTTCTGATTATCCAGGTAGGTCCAATGGAGTTACATGGTCAGAAAGATGCAGAGAGAACTCAACACAGTGTAGCTGGCTTTAAAGATGGAGGACTATGAGTCAAGAAATGCAATGGCTTCTAGAAGCTGGGAATGGACCTCAGTTTACAGACATCAAGAAAACAGGGACCTCAGTCCTACAACTGCAAGAAAATGAGTTCTGCCAACAACTTGGATTAGCAGAAAATGGATTATCCTGTAGAGCCTCCAGAAAGAAACATAGCCTGCTTTTAAGCCCACTGTTTTAAGAGCACAAAATTCAGGCAAAGCCTATTCACATATATAAATTTTTTTAATATTAATAATAACTGGAATGTTTTAGGATGTATTTAGTAGATTTTACACCATAACCTAGAAAATTTTGGGGCTAATGATCCACTTCAGATTAGTATTGAGTCAAACAGGCATCTAGCTGTCTTGATCCCCTAAATGTATCTTTATTCTTGAAGTGGATAACACAATGGAAGTAAATTAATATGACTCGCGTTAACTAAAAATGAATATAAGTAAGGCTATAATTAGATGCATTATGTTTATCAACCAAATGGAATATTCAAATACTTCAGTATATATAATAAAATGTAGATATTTCAAATTATTTCAGAATTTTAGTGATTTTATATCTCATTCAAAAAATATCTTTCTTAGGTTTCCATACCACCCAGACTAAAGCAAAGATCTCGAAGTGATGTAAGAAAAGAAAAATGAATCATTTGCTTCCTGTGTTACTGAATGAATAATTTATTTTATTTTATTTTTACCTTTTAGAAGAGATTGAAATTCTCTGCCTTTATCTTCATTGACTTTTCCTTCTAGGGAAGAGTAAGTGTTCCTTATGTCATTCACAGTCAAAGAAATATTGTCAATCTTGTTCTGCAGAAGTGTCAGTTTGTTTGCCTGGTAGTTTACCTGGTCAGTCATTTTTCGCATCACTTCTGCATACAGAAGAAGAGAAAATTGAGACCATTTAAAAATATATTTTGACCCATAGTTTGTATCATATAATGGAGAAAAACTAAAACCCCCTTTCTTCTATCATCTGGAGCACAACAAGGATGCTCACTTTCACCACTGTTTTTCAACAAAGCACTAGAAGCTCTAGCTAGAGCAATCAGACAAGACAAAGAAATAAAGGGCATTCAAATTAGAAAGGAAGGGGTCAAAGCATCCTTGTTTGCAGATGATATGACCTTACATTTGGAAAAACCTGAAGACTCCACCAAAAAACTATTAGAATGGATAAATGAATTCAGTAAAATTGCAGGATACAAAACCAACATATGAAACTCAGTAGCATTTTTATATGCCAACAGTGAATAATCTGAGAAAGAAAAAAAAGTAATCTCATTTACAGTAGCCACACACAAAGTTAAATACATAAGAATTCAATTAACCAAAGAAGTGGAAGATCACTATAATGAAAACTATAAAACACTAATGAAAGAAAATGAAGATATGTCATGTTCATGGATAGGAAGAATAAATATTGTTAAAATGTCCATACTATCCAAAGCAACCTACAGATTCAATGCAATCCCTATCAAAACACTGATGACATTCTTCACAGAAATACAAAAAAAAAAAAAAAAAATCCTAAAATTTATATGGAACAACAAAAGACCCAGAATAACCAAAGTTTACCTAAGCAAAAAGAACAACTGAAGGAACAACTGGAGGAATCATATTACCTGACTTCAAATTATAATACAGAACTATAGTAACCAAAACAGCATGGTACTGGAATAAAAACAAATAGACCAATGGAATAGAATAGAGAACCCAGAAACAAATCCACATATCTACAGTGAGCTCATTTTCAACAAAGGTGCCAAGAACAAACACTGGGGAAAAGACAATCTCTTTAATAAATGGTGCTGGGGAAATTGGATGTCCATATGCAGAAGAATGACTCTAGACCTCTATCGCTTGCCATGCACAAAAATAAAATAAAAAAGGATTAACTATTTAAGTCTAAGACCTCAAAACATGAAACTCCTACAAGAAAACATTGGAGAAAGTCTCTAAGACATTGGTCTGGGCAAAAATTTCTTGAGTAATACCCCACAACCACAGATGCTCAAAGTAAAAATGGACAAACGGGATCACGTCAAGTTTAAAAGCTTCTGCACAGCAAAGGAAACAACCAACAGAGTCAAGACACAACCCACAGAATGAGAGAAAATCCTTGCAACCACCCATCTGACAAGGGACTAAATAATCAACATATATATGAAGGTCAAACAACCCTATAGGAAAACATCTGATAATCCAATCAAAAAATGGGCAAAAGATTTGAATAGACATTTTCAAAAGAAGACACACAAATGGCAAACAGGCATATAAAAGGGTGCTTAGCATAACTGATCATCAGAGAAACTCAAACCAAAACTACTATGAGATATCATCTCACCTCAGTTAAAATGACTTATATCCAAAAGATAGGAAATAACAAATGCTGACCAGGATGTGGAGAAAAGGGAACCGCCATACCCTGTTGGTAGGAATGTAAATTAGTACAACCATTATGGAGAACAGTTTGGAGGTTCCTCAAAAACTAAAAAGAGAGATACCACATGATCTAGCAATCCCACTGCTAGGTAAATACACAAAAGAAAGGAAATCAGTATATCCAAGAGGTATCCACACTCTCATGTATATTGCAGCACTATTCGCAGCAATAGCCAAGATATGGAAGAAATATACGTGACCATCAACAGATGAATAGATAAAGAAAATGTGGTATATATGCACAATGGAGTATTATTCAGCCATAAAAAACAAAGCAACAACATGGATGCAACTGGAGATCATTATGCTAAGGGAAATAAGCCAGGAACAGAAAGACAAATATCACATGTTCTCACATATTTGTGGGATCTAAACATCAAAACAATTGAACTCAAGGAGATAGAGAGTAGAAGGATGGTTTATTAGAGGCTGGGAAGGATAATGGCTGATTGGAGTGAGGTGGAATGGTTCATCTCCCAGGTGCAAGCGATTCCCCTGCCTCAGCCTCCCAAGTAGCTGGGACTACAGGTGTGTGCCACCACATGTGGCTAATTTAGTAGAGACGAGATTTCACCATGTTGGCCAGGATGTTCTTGATCTCCTGACCTTGTAATCCACCCGCCTTGGCCTCCCAAAGTGCTGAGATTACAGGCGTGAGCCACCACACCCAGCCTAAAACCATTTAAATGTTTAATTAAAAATTAAATATATATGTGTGTGTGTGTGTGTGTGTATATGTTTAAAAATATATAAATACAAATTTGTTTTTTATTTGGGTATAAAAATTTTGTTAGAGGCTGGGCACAGTGGCTCACAGCTATAGTCCCAGCAGTTTGGGAGGCTGAGGCAGGTGGACTGCTTTGGCCCAGAGGTTCAAGACTAGCCTGGGCAACATGGCTAAACCTCATCTCTGTAAAGAAAAAAAAAAATTAACCAGGCATGGTGGCACACGCCTGTAGTCCCAGCTGTTTGGGCACCTGAGGCAGGAGGACTGGTTGAGCTCTGGAGATGGAGGCTTCAGATGCATGATCACTTCACTGTACTCCTGCCTGGGTGACACAGAGAGACCCTGTCTCTAAAAAAATTAATAAGTAAATAAATAAATAAATAAATAAAAATAAAAAAGAAGAGCAAAAGAAAGAATGAATAAGACCTACTATTTAATAGCACAATGTTGTGACTATAGTCAATAATAATTTAATTATACATTTTAAAATAACTAAGAGAATATAATTGGATTGTTCGTAACCGAAAGGATAAATGCTTGAGGGGCTGGATACCTCATTCTCCATTATGTGATTATTACACATTGTGTACCTGTATCAAAACAATATATACACCTACTATGTACCCACAAAAATTAAAAATTAATTATATGTATTTAAAACCACTTAATTTTTTATTTTTTATTTTTGAGACCGAGTCTCGCTCTGTCGCCAGGCTGCAGTGCAGTGGCATGCTATCGGCTCACTGCAATCTCTGCCTCCCGGGTTCAAGAGATTCTCCTGCCTCAGCCTCCCAAGTAGCTGGGACTACAGGAAGGCACCACCATGCCTGGCTAACTTTTTTTATTTTAGTAGAGACGGGGTTTCACCATGTAGGCCAGGATGTTCTTGATCTTCTGACCTCATGATTCACCTGCCTCAGCCTCCCAAAGTGCTGGGATTATAGGCATGAGCTACTGTGCCTGGCCTAAAACCACTTCAATTTTTAATTAAAAATTAAATATATATATATATTTAAAATCACTTAAATTTCATGATAGATTTGAAGGTAATTCAAATAAACTATATTTGCACTAATACATTTGAAACTATAAGCCTATATTCATTTAGCAAATGGCAACTTGAATGTTAAGACTAAGTGTAGAAATTTGTAAAAAGCATTATAATAGCTTCGATTTCTAAAATGTTTTAACTTTTCTCAGAATTTTCTGTTTTAAAAAAATTATTTCAAAGAGTTACTGTTACACTCTCAAAAAGAAACAAAGGGACAGAAAACCAAAATAACTTGCTCGCAGTTACAGAGCTGATGGCTCATCTTCTGCTTCCAAATTCAATACCTCGATATTAAAAATATGCAGCTGTATATATGTAGGTAGTTGTAGCTATGTTCTGAGAATTTTATTGTTTACTGAGGTATTCATTAATCAAGGATAAAGAGACTTATAATTTAGTTTGAATCACTTTATATAGCAATAATACTGTCTATCCCTTTACACATGTATTGCAGTAATTCAAGAATGTTATGGTCTTTTATAAAGATACTGAATTTCAATCCCTTAAAAAATTACAATACCATTGTTAGGGGATATTCAGCTGCGTTCTTCAAGACAGCCCTTTAAGTGACATTTCTTAATTGAATGCCTTGTTTTGTATGACTAGATCCATGCCAAACACAGTGAATAGATGTTTTTAGCAGCAACCAACCTTATGTTTGTCAGAGCTAAAGTTTAGCTTAAAAGAAATGGCAAAAACTGATTAGAAAGACGGAAAAACATGTGACATGCCAGCTTTGGATCAGCAGGAGGTTCTTGTTGATTCTTAGTCATAATTTCGTTTCTTAGGGATCAGCACCTGTTAAGCGATCTCTTATCAATGAATGGAAGAGAACCTTCTTAGATCCCTTAAAATAATGTGTTGTTCCTTCCATGTCAAGGGTCTTCCATAATGGCACTCTTTGGAGAACGAAAGTTTGGTCTTGTTTTGGAAACCTGTGGTTTCCTTACAACCTAATATCATAGCATTTTTATTCCTTCTGTGTTTGCACACAAAGCTTCAATAATTATACATGGTCTTTTCAGTACCTATTATAGCTTATCCACAATTTCTCCCAACATCCAGCACCAGTAGAAAAGGACTGAGAAGTATGCTAATGTGTCACCACCAATCATTTGACAGCTAAGAGATTTCTTGCTTAGAAGTTGTAATAAATAGCACTGGCAATAATTGGGTTAGAGATGATAGCAATTACAGTCTATGACCTGGGTCACCACAGTCTTGCTGCTGCTGCTCAGCTACTCCTCTGCCAACAGCTGTATGACTTTCAGCCTGGTTGGTGTGTATCAAATGTTGCTGTTCCTGGGCTAAAAGGAAGCAGAAAGAGAACAGAGACAGTTAAGCGCTGGGACGGCCTCATTTTTTCCAGTCCTGAACAATAATGTGGCTGACATTCATTTTCCCGTGTACTGAAGCATGATGGTCGGGGATGACTGCAGAGTAAGCTGCTCCGCCCCCAACCATAGGGCAATGTGACACCACACTGGAGTGGGAAATGCAGGACTCTAATTCTGCTTGGAAAACAAATAAAATTATTCAGGCCTCCTTTCCATGAAAATGGATAGTAGTTTGCGGGAGCTGTGTAAACTAGCAGATGTATACTGCCTGCCTAATTGAGGGGATTTTAAAATCCGCTGTGTTAAAAGCTGTAACCGTTTTATAAGTGGACTGCCACAAAGGCTGATTGTTTAACAAGGCAATTTCCAACTGAGGTCTACTTGGATAAAAGGGACAGCTACAGGTTCCTTACTAAAATAAAAACAGGTATTTCATTAATAGTGCCACTTAAATGGATTGTTTCCAGATTTTTATAGTCTCAAACTGGACTAAAAATAAAAGTAAACTATTGCAGGCATATTTTAAGCAAATCAACTGGTAAAGTCAGTGAAATTTCATTAAATAGAAATTCTCATAAAATAAATCAACTCTATTGAAGAATTTAACATGACTCAAGTAATATTTTAAATGGCAATATAGTTTTTCATTGGGGAAAACAGTTTAGAGAAATGAACTATTTAAAATATTGAGAACAGGGCAGGTGTGGTGGCTAACGCTTGTAATCCCAGCACTTTTGGGAGGCCAAGGCAGGTGGATCACTTGAAGTCAGAGCTCAAGACCCACCTGGCCAACATAGTGAAAGCCCGTCTCTACTAAAAATACAAAAATTAGTCTGGTGTGATGGTGGGTGCCTGTAATTCCAGCTACTCGGGAGGCTGAGGCAGGAGAATCAATTAAACCTGGGAGGCGGAGGTTGCAGTGAGCCGAGATGGCACCACTGCACTCCAGCCTGGGGGATAGAGCAGGACTCTACTAATAAATCAATCAATAAATAATTAAAATAAATAAAATAAAATATTGAGACCATCAAATAATGTGGCTTTAATTTACAGACTTCTAATGAACAAATTTATCCATTAAAGTCTGCATGTCAGACATGAGGAAACAAGTGTTTTGTGTCTGGCTGTGCTTCTTCCCATGTGAATTTATGAACCAATGAAACTCTGCATCTCTGGCACATGTTAATTATGCTCCCTAAGCCATATGTGGCCGTGACTATAGTACTTAAACTTCTCTACTCCACAGGAAGTATATTTGATATTAATTTGAGTCTCTATTGTTAGATTGAATTTTGCATTGTTTTTCTTCAGGGCATTGAGCTAAATTAATGAATTTCCATTCATGTCCAATATTTTTGTTTTGATGCTGTTTCTTTTTGATTTTCATTTCCTCCACTGTATTCTAGAAAGTCCTGTGTAATTGTTGACTTATCTGGTGGACAAAGGCAATCTGCAGCTTGGGAAATAGTGTAATTATTTAGGGGATGGAGTGGGTGGTGGAAAGTGTAAATCTTCTTCTAAGACCTAGCAATAAGGTTATTATAGTGTAAGTTTAAATTAATTCACACAGATACAGCCATTTAATCATTGCATAAATTTTTATCACGATTCCTCCTTAAATGGTGTAATGAGGCCTTTTATTCTGGCAGCTTAAATGTAAATCCATCCAAGAGTATAACTAGAGAGTAAAGCAATGGTTCTTAGACTGGGGTTCCTTAATCTGCAGTATGAGCATCACCTGGAAACTTTTGGCCGTAGAACTTCTAGAACGCCACCTTGGACCTACTAATTTAAATATGAGTGTTAAGGATACAAACTTATAAGTATTTATAGCGGTAAGAACAGGTGAATGTAACAGGACGAACAATGATCTTTTCATTTATTTGCTGCTTACATTTTTGGCTAGATCATAGGAACAAAAAGAGCTGGTGCATTTGAAGGTAGTACCATTACTCAGTAGGCTGTTGATACTTTGTTAGGAAGGGAAGCATAATTATAGTGAAAGCAAAGATAATATTGTTTTGTGGTATACAAACAAGGTAACTCTTCAAATTTCCTTTTCTATCATTAACTTTTATTATAACACATATTTCTTTACATCCCATTAGAAACTTTTTTTTCTCATGGATGGAAATCAGAAGTTCCTGTATACTTTGAAACATTAAGTGTCCATGTTCTTTTCACTCCCTCACCTGAGATTCTCATTCAGTGGATCTATTTTGGGGAATGGGACATGTGCGTATTAAAAAACAAAACAAAACAAAAAACTCTACAGGTGATTTCTATGTATGGCCCTGGTTAGGAACACTAATTTAGAACAAATTGCTAAGCTTTCTACTTCTAAGAGGGAAATTCATTGTTATAATGCAGAAAATACTAGATATATTAATACTAAAATTGCAATCCAGAAATCAATCTTCATAGACTTAAATAGCATTCCTGTTAATAACAAAGGCATGTGTTGAAGACATGATTTAATAAAGTTTAAGAAACGAAAACCTTGAGTCTCATACCATTTCTTAAAGAGTGAGTGAAGTGGGATGGGGGTGGAAGGTGCCTTTCACAGCTTCCTGATTTCCTTATGTAGACATTGCCATTCTTTCTATTGTTATCGCACAAGATCCCTAGAGAGGCACTGCTAAGCATGGAAGCATATGAAGGGTGTTTGTGCTGCCTTCACAGCAATCAAATCTACAGCCCAATGACAATTTTAGAATGTCTCAGAAATAAAATCGCTTTCCACTCAAAAGCCAGACTGTTGCTCCTTACTCCCATCTAGCAACATTGCACATTCCCCAACTCCATGATTGTGTTTTGCCAGTATGTAGCAATGTGGTCGGCCAATTGTTAAAATATTGAAATATAATAAAGCCACAACTGTTGGCAAATATATAATGCTGAAGTCCAATAACTGACAGGCTGAGTTATGCCAATTATAATATTAACTAATTACAAGTTAATCATGGATACATGATAAAGGATGTATTTTGTAGGATATGTGATGAATAGAATTCCTACTGTGGCAACATCTGAAAACTATTTTTCAAAATTAGCATTTTGTTGGACCGATGTCAGGCACTGCATAGATTCTGTGAAACAGTCAGTGTTTTAGTAGAATGAACAGTTTATCATTACTTATGATTTATGTATTTGCTAGAACTTCCAAATCGTTTGGTGCTCAATTTATTTTACTTATTAGTATGTGCTAATTGTTCTAAATGTATAGTTATTTGATAATTATAGTCCAGAAGTTTATAGTAAATTATTGAAGACACTGAAAAAGAAACAAAAGTTTAACCAAATTTTAAAAGCATTTGTTTCAGGTATCATGAGTATGAATTTTTTGAATCTGAGAATAAAACAAAAATTGTATCACTTAGGAACCTAGTCATAAATTAGGTAATGATACTGTGCCAAACTCAGTTAGTCTGGAACATCTTTTAATATGTACAACATCTAAATAATACCAAATAATTATAAAAAATAAATTCAATATTAAATAAATAAGCTACATTTCTGGAATGAAAATCAACTTGATTTTCAATATTGGTAGATTATTTTTTCTTGCTAGGTAAATGTTGGATTCAAACAATCATACAAATTTGTATAATAAAGAAATAAAATTACTAGACTCATTTTTCATCATAATGACATTTACCCATTATGTTAAACATCATTTGCAACCATGAATCATGAAGAAGAAAATATTAAAGAATGTTATGAAATTAGTCTCATGAAATAAGTATTCTTAATAATAAAATTTTTAAATGAAATCAATTGAAGTAAAAAACTTAAAAAATACTTTATCAGATGTTAATAAAGTGCCCACAAAATAAATAAAATATTTAGAAAAAAATCAGAATTTTAAATTATTTCTTTTTTAAAATAATAAGAGCATTAAAAATAATAGAGCATTTTAGAAAGTAAAAATATTATAGAACTTACCTAATATAATAATTCTAATCTAGGAATATCATTACAAATCAGTTTTATGATACTGCTTTTTGTAAGACAACTTCTTAGAAAACTTAAAAGTCAACTTGATAAAATATAAAAGTATTATTAATGAAACTTGAACTCTTTCATATACAAGTATTTTCATAATTTTACTAAAATGTAAAAATCAAGAATTTTAAAGCAGTTAATTTTTTTTTAATCTCAGTAAATTAGAAGGAAAACCATCTTTAATACTACATTAGTAATGTAGTAATACATATGAACACTCGAGAAAGGAATTTTCCACAAAATTTGTGTATGTGAAAATTTAATTTTTTAGATAGGTGAAGCCAGTGCAATAATAGTGAAAAAGTAAACCAGGAATTCCAGGCAAAATTTTAGATAGACTTCTGTTATTTTTTTAAATTTTGGCACTCTAAGTTACTGTATTCAAATATTTCTGACTGAAAGTATAATGTGTTATCAAGTAAACACTTGAAATCTTTTCTAGATGAATTTCATATTTACTACTATATATCAAATAGAGAAGAGACAATAAAGATAGACTAGAGAGAGAGAGAAAGATGGAAAGACAGATGGAAAGCAAGAGTACATACTAAAAATTAAAATAATAAAAATTGGAAGAATACTTGGACTTCAAAGATAGCCTGTGATGTTACAGCTAAAAAGGCATTTTTTAAATTATATCAAGCCCTATGAATTCACTTTCATATAAATTGTGAAATTTAACATTTGGAAAATAGACTTTGTTATGCACATGTACCCTACAACTTAAAGTATAATAACAATAAATAAATTAAAAAAAAAAAAACATAAAAAAAAAAAAGAACTGATTTTCAGAGATGACACACTAACAGAAATGCCAATCCTTTTTCAGCTTTACAAGAAAAGAAAATTCCCCTAGTTAAACTGGAGACAATTAAAAAAATCTGATCAAAGATAGTATAGATATGAAAATTTCATGTATTCTGTAAATATACATTTGAAACTTATATATTCTATTTTAAAAGAACATATATTAATTGAAATCTATAGATGTATATATACTATTTGAAACAAAAATTAGTAAAAGACCAATTATACAAGAAAAAGGTTTTCTAATAAATTGTTTGAAAATAAAATTTATATGACAAAACTAAAAAAATGCAATAAATATTCCTTGATTTATGCTGCCAGATGAATTTGGCCTTATGACATTTACAAAGCTCTATAAACAAATAGGATATTTATATAGGAATTTTCATGATTTAGTTAATAGTAAAGATAGTAAACTTTCAAAAATACACACAGTATTCAAGTGCTGATAAAAATTGAATGCAATCACTTTTTATTCAGGAAAGCCCAACAGATAATTCAGCAGGAGGATAATTTAACTGATGTTAATAGAAATTACAAACTTATTGAGACCTCATGTCACCCAGTTTCTCTAAATCTGATGGGTAAGTCATTAAAGGAGGTTGAGAGAGTTCCCTATATTAAATTATCTCTCTGACCAGGACATCATTTAGCTGGTATCATCCATGGCAAAAGACCACACCAATATAATTTGTAGAAATCAATAAATTGCTTAGAAATTATTAGAATGATATGAGTGATTTTTGGTACGATTTATCTTACTTTCTTACTTGGTCTGTAGTTTTAGATTGTGTTAAAGACAATGCTTTAATTTAAGAAAATAAAAAGTAATGCATTCTTAATTTTTGATTTATATACAGTATTGACTGTGACTGCTGCCCCTTCCCACCAATCATCATAATCAAAAGGCAGATTGGTTTGGGTGCTCGTGATCCTGAAGTGGAGAGACCTCAATACAAATCACAAAAGCATTTTACACAGGATTTATTTCCGGGGTTCAAAATACTTTAGTAAAGCTTTATTATAAATAGTGACATGTTATTTTAAGTTGCATTTTATAATGGAATTTTAGTCAGTTCTTTTCATTTTACTTCTTACAAAGTATTACATGCTGCATATTTAATATGAAGATTATAACATAATGTTTTACTGAACATCCTTCAAGGACCGGGAAGCAAGGGCAATGTCTCTCTCTCTCTCACACACACACACACACGCACACACACACACACACACACACGAGGATGTGTGGGGGGTATTTTAACTCTTCTAGGATCCTATTTGAGACTTCAGTAGGAGCACTTCATCAATATATAGTTCCTTCTGTGTACCCAGTCCAGGAAAGATCCTGAATGCTCAGGAAGTAACAATGTACCTAGGTGAGAGGTAAAGTGTCAAGAATAGAAAAGAGGCAAATGAAGAGCATCAAAGTTTAATTTTCTATTGACCTGAGGGTCAAAAGAATTTGAGATATATATCATTCATGTGATCTTGAAAAATGCTATTACATTAAAAAAGGGAATAGACAGTGATATGTGGGAGATAATCAATATATTGAAAATAGTAACCAAAAACATAAGAAAAAACTTTAAAATCAGTGACAAGAGGGAGAGGAGAGAGTAAGTTAAAAAGTTGTCAGAAAGAAAAAAAAAAACAGCAATTGAAAGAGATAAAAAATAAACATATATAGAAGAATCAAGTAAAAATCTAGTTTTCCTGTACACTAAAATTTGATGATTCATTCCTCAGTATATGAAAATAATATATATAAAATGAGAGAAATTAAGCTTTTTTCATATTTTATAGTTTCAAGATCACTAATTTGAAAGAAAATGTGATTATGAAGTATTTTATAGTATTAAATGCCAAAAATTAATGTAATTGCATGTGTATATGTGCATGTTCATAAAGCTTCCCATTTGCTCTTAGCAATATTCTTAAATCCTTTTTTTTTTTTTTTTTTTAGAATCTAAGTGAGAAAACTGTACTCCTGAATAAAAGAAACAACTATTAAGCATCACACAAAGATCCTTGAGATCCAGTGGTCACATGAATTTCTTTGCTCGGGAATTCATTAGATGGAGTCCCTGCCAAGGCTGTTGAAAACCTGAAATGCCTGTTTTACAAATTCAATAGTTTATGTTATCTTTCCCTACTTCTGTTTGTTGACTGGAGTTCAATACTTCCATTCATCCCAATTTATTACACGGGATTTAACCAGCCACAGCAAAGAGCTGATAGGATCTCTGACAGTGGAGTCAGTTACTCTCCTGTGATAAAGAGCCTCGTTGATTGATGCTCTTTTGTTTTTTCATTTAGCAATCTTTCTGTCTCCCCAAATGTATTCTCTACCACAAGGACTGCCACAGATTCTAGGTTTTCCAAGCAATCTATCTTTCACTTGACACAGACCTTTGCTTTGTTCCTTACAGGACAGATTTCTAAGTTTCTTTTTCTTGTTCCCTTCTAAGCGATAAGCACAGGGACGGAGGACATTTATTTCAGTCAAATAATTTGTAAAGATGTTTGTGCACTTCAGATTCTTTTTAAATGCAATATATTTTTTAAGTTGGATTCCTTTTTGCTTTTCTCCCAGCACAATTACTCTCTTTCTTTTCCCCTTGCAATGGAAGCCCTGACCTTGATAGATCAAGGACTTACAGAAGCAAAGTCTCCAAGTGTCTACAGTAGGAGCAACAGCTTCCTTATTAGATCCTTTTTTTTTTTAATTAGATGGGTTTTATTTGCATTATTTTGTTGTTGTTTTCCTTCCAGGCCTTTGAACCATATGGAGGAAGTCATTAATGGCAACTCAGTAATGAGAATGTTTGCTCTCTCCCACTCAGAGCCAGAAAACCTTCCTGTGTGGCTTGAGGAGACAGATTTCCAGCTGATCCATCAATATCAGGTGAATACTGGCATGGTGAATGTTCGGTGTACATATTAAGCTTTACTGAGATTTACTAGTTAAATTGAAGTAGGCAGTTTGGTGCAATAACCACTTATGGTACACAGTGTTCTTCACTAAAGGCATCATCATTTTATTGTGAAAGATGCTTAGAGAAGGTAATGTTCTTTCTCAAAGAAGAAAACATTTGCTACTGCTGGGAAGAACTAGGCATGCAGAACTACAGGGAATGCATTTTACAATCCTCCTGCTAGAGAAGCCCCATATTCAAATGTTAGTTACAGTAGCTCTTATATAATTTATTGCATGATTTCACAGCATTTGTAAAACCAAATATTTGTTATATATTCATAACATATGGTGGGGCCAGTTTATTTCCGCACTTGTACATGCTCACATTTTGTCAGCATTCATAATATCTGTAGTACAAAACAGAATGTTATAAGATACCTTTTTCCTATAAAGGATCTGATGATTAAAGCCACTGTATTTTTAAAAACAGATTTGCAGACAAGTTTTCTTCATCCTCTGTAATCTAACATTATTTGTGTTTAAATCATTGCCCTTTGTGTCGTTAAAGTAAGTCATGCTTTCCTCGTCCCACTTCAGAATATTTTAGAGACATCTACTGGAAAAGAGCATTATTGCAAATTTTATAAAACAGGTTTAAGTGTATGTTACTGCTGACTTTTTGAAAAGTGTCTTGAATACCATATCACAAAATTAGGTCTTTTCTAAAGGCAAAACCCTTGTGCAAACTGTCTTTGATGACTCATTCCTCATTATGTACAAATATATATATTTGAAATGAGAAAATGACATAACAAATGTAAAACATATCAGAATTATTACTTTGATGTTGGACTTAAAGCTCCTTTTTTTCCCCATATAAGGTTCTATTCATTTAGATTTTTAAAATTGGTTTCCTTTTGACAATATGATGAATATTTCTACAAGGTAATCTAGAACTGTGGCTACCAGTATTTTGATTATCTGAGTTGCAGCTGAAGTACATGTGTAGCAGATTAGCATATTGTGGAATAAAGAGAGAATCACCCATGGATTCTGAGTCACCACATCTCTTTCTAACAGTTTCGTGATGGATTTACATCCCCAAAGAAATAGAAAGAAGGGTATAAAAGAAAGAAATGGAAAGAAGGGTACAAAAGTGGAGGAGAAGAAGTAAAAAACAGTACAGTTGCAAATAGCTCCAATTTATTCCTGAACTGGTGATATTTCTTGCATATTTACAAGATCTTCCTACTACAATTTGGTTAGCTATTAGAAGGGAAAATGTGCAAACAGCCCCCCAGGAGAGAAATAATGAAGGTTCAAGGGACAAAGGGACACAGTAGTTCCTAACACAACCAGTGCATCAATTGCACTAATAGAAAATTCAGTCATTGAAAATACAACTGCACTAAAAGTGAAAAGTAGAATGGTCAAAGTATAGTAGGTAGCAACAGGGGGTTCTTTTGGAATCAAAGCTATATTAGAATTGGTTGTATGACAACATGACACAATATGCACATCTGCCATTGGAACATTATTCCCATTGTAGATTTCCTTAGAAAAGAGGCCTTTCAATAACAGCTTAATCAATCAGCAGATACCTGAATTATGAGTGGTTCCAATTACACTGTTATGACAGAAGGTAGTAATCGGAACTGTTCTGGGACATTTTTTGTCACTGGAAATGAATACAATGATTTGTAAATCTAGTATAAAACCTATCCACAGGTTACTTCCAATTAGGATATAAGGTGCCATTAAACAATCCCTAAACTACTTGAATTCATAAATATTTCATATCATACTTTGAAAAATGAGAATGGCAGGACACAGTCTATATTTGAAGCTGTCGACTAGTCTTTGTTTCTTGTGTCTATATTTACAGGGATATTCTGGTGTTTTTTTCTTCCTACATGTGTGTAGTTCACCATAGTGATAAAGAATTGATTCCTAAGTATAAAAGGTTGAAACATGGAGCAACAACAATTCTCATCAACTAGAGTCCATGACATTGTTTCATCTGTAGACTTTTTCCCTTCCATGTGTCTACCAATAGGATGTGTAATAACATCCTAAATTTCTAGAAATGTGCTCTGCAAACAAACACTCGAATCACCAAGAAATAATGATGGAATTAATAATCTCATGATATCCTTCCTTGTAGAAGAAAATAAATACAGATTTCAGAAACAGAATTCTAAATACTAGTCAGAACTTTTAACCATTCACCAA
Source organism: Papio anubis (assembly GCF_008728515.1). Classification (NCBI taxonomy): domain Eukaryota; kingdom Metazoa; phylum Chordata; class Mammalia; order Primates; family Cercopithecidae; genus Papio; species Papio anubis. The sequence goes on along the minus strand of NC_044978.1, from coordinate 133,917,824 downwards.
CTCTAGACACAAATATGTTTTACCATTGTGAGTATATTCGTGTACTTCATGGAAATCAGAAATCAGGGCCATATTTGGGCCTTTTTAGAATATGCTAAATTCTTTATTTCCAAATATTTTCAGCATAGATTATATTTTATTTAAAAGTTTATTTTGCCTGGTTATAAATGCAGTACATATTCATTCTATAGTCTAAAAATAAATTGAATTTTTATAACATCTTCGAAATTCAGGCCAGACCCAGAATAAATAGCATTATGGTGAAATTTGCCTGCAGATTCTCATTGTATGGGCTAGTAAAACCATAAATAATATCCCTAACTAAAATGCAGGATTCCTAGAGCTTTTGTATTATAATTTGCTTTTTCTTAATGTGAGTCATAATGGTTTATCCACACTTATGTTAATTTTTAATCACAGTCTCTTACACTGTTGATTGAACTCCCCACCACTGCTAATGGCCTTTCTCGTAATATTCATTCACTTAAAATATGTATGCTGATGCCATATTTTATTTTTCAAAGGAAACCTGTTTAAAGCCAAAAGCAAAATAATAGTCACATGGATATTAGGCCACAGCGGGTTACCATGTGTTTGATCAGCCTTGCCACCAGAAAGTCCTTAAAACCTCGGTTGAAAAAAAAATAGCTCCATTAGAATTTTGAAAAAGAGAATTATTCATGACATGCTTTGTATGTCCTTTAATACTAAATTTCATTCATATGCACATTATTTCAAATAACTGAACTGGAACAAAATTAGAGAGTAGTCTTATTTTTATATTGAGTCACTTCTAATAACACTTTATTTAAAAATTGAAAATTAGCATTCCTGATATTTTAATAAGGCATGCCTCTATAGCTTGTTGTTAAGAATAAGTAAGATCTTTCATCAGATTTCCATTTGCTCATCATATAAATCCAACATAAAAATGGGGGAAGAAATTAGAGACTAGCTTATGAGACTTCAGAGTGTTATAAAAGCTACCAAGTTAGAAAGCTTAGAAAGTTAACAGTCCTAGGAATTTGGCTACATGTTAATTTACTTTGGTTCAAAGGGGGAAATGCTATTCTTTTCTTCAATAGAATCAGTTTCTTATTGTTCAGAATTGTGATTACTAATATTAGAGTATACCTCTTAGCTGGCATTTCGGCCCACTGTATCCAGGACAACACCTCCAATCCAACGAGGTGACAATTTTATGTTGCATCCTGTAGATAGGATTGGATATCTTCTGAGATCTAGAGAGTTGAGCAGTTGGGGGGAAATCAATTATTTGTTTCACATTAAATTATCAGTTGGAATAATAAATGTAAAGTTTTTGGGGAAATGCCTACAATATAACAAGCATTTATTTAGTATTAGCTGTTATAATCATAATATTCATCATCAATATTATTGCCTAACTTAGGTTTCTTTCAATACATTACAAAAAGCAGTAGTAGTTAAGGTATTTGGTATTTTAAATTGATAGCTGTCATTGACTTTCTAAAGATATTATAGCTTTTCTCTTGATAATACTTTTAGCTAAATCAATGTTAAAACATATTTTCATTCCAATTTTAAAGTTATATGGAGATAATTTATTCTACTTCAATTCATATTATTTCCTATATTGTTATAATTAAAAGATCTATATTTCCTCCAGATCAGTATCAAACAACTTGAAACAACTGGATATTCATGATCTAATTGAAATTTTGATAACCACTATCATTTTCCCATTGAATTTTTTATCATCGAAGTTTTGAAATTATACTACCTACTATTTTTGTCATATAGTATTTCTCTGAGAGAGACAGAGAAGGACAGAGAGAGAGAAGGGATGTAATATGAGGAAATTTTATTTCTAAGATGAAACCATAAAACAGCAGAAGAGGAATAAGAAAACTATAGCAGTTCAACACAACAATCAACATAATTAGTGAATGCTACTAAATTGTGAGCTCCATGTGTGTAAATGTAAGTCATAAGTGCAATTTGGCCATATTAGTCTTACCCATGTGACTTTAATATTTAGTTGCTATTTATCAAATGGGTCTGTAAAATGGCACATACTATCTTGCTTAATTTTCATATTAGTTTATGATGAAGGCATTATTATTATCCTGATTTGCTGATGAGAAACCAAAAGAACAGAGAGATGAAATAACTGGCTCAAAGTCCCATATCTAAAAGGGGTAGAGCTGTGATTTTTAGCCCATGACATGTGGGCTAGTCTCCCATGTTATTATCCTGGAGTTTGCCACGTACAACTATATGGAGACAACAGTCATCCACATGGGTAAACCCTGAACATGTGGAACAGTAACATTATAATAGACTGGCCTTTAGGGACTTGGGTTTCAGTTTCTACTATAACATGACAGGTAACCGAGTATGTCTGAGGCTATTTGTCAGTTGCAAAATGAGCTACAAGATCCTTTCCATTTGTGAAAGCATGCTAATCATTTACCCTCATTTATTTCACTAAATCTTTCTGTCTAGTGAAATATCATCTGCAATCCCATAGTTAAAGCTAAGTAGGAAGTAAAGCAATTTGGAAAGGGACTCTATATAGAGTTTGTAAGGATGGGCTCAAGCAGTTAGTTGAACTATTGTTGGGGTCAATATTCCTGCTTTGGCAAATTGAGTATCTGTTGCATGTAGCTCAGACATAATAAAAGAAAAGGTAGCAATTATGACCCAAGTATTAAAATAGCGAATGAATGGACCCACTCAGAAGGCATAAAAAAGATAAGATTTGAGAATAAAGATAAATACTTCTGGTTTGTTTGAAGAAAAGAAAAAATAAATAAAAAGAGCTCACCTTGAATCCAGAAAGGCAGTATGCTAGGGACTACTGTGGTCAAGTTTTCATTACTAAAGAATTAGCAATGCATTCTTTGTGTCTCATATTGGCAAGGAAATTGTCACAAAGGGAGTAAGGGGTGAAAATAGAAATAGAGTTCAGCTCTCCCAAATCCCTAAGATGTGCTTAGCTCTCTGGACCATGAACCTTAGCTATTCCTCAAGGGACTAAGAAGCACCTTGATTTTAAGTATCCTTATTGTGCACTGTTCCAGATTGCCATGTGTCAGATTCATTGCCTGAGTTATTTGTATGACAATTTGCATAACATTAGCCATCATGGCCTGAATAACAATTTGAGTTTTTATTGCAGGCTCTTTGGAAACACCCCTGGCTGAGCTACTGTGACTACATGAATTCAGAGAATTTATCAATTACTCAGCCCCATCTTTTAGGACAACAACATAGATTTTTTTTTTTTTTTTTTTTTTTTTTTTGAGACGGAGTCTCGCGCTGTCGCCCAGGCTGGAGTGCAGTGGCCGGATCTCAACTCACTGCAAGCTCCGCCTCCCGGGTTTACGCCATTCTCCTGCCTCAGCCTCCGGAGTAGCTGGGACTGCAGGCACCCACCACCTCGCCTGGCTATTTTTTTGTATTTTTTAGTAGAGACGGGGTTTCACTGTGTTAGCCAGGATGGTCTCGATCTCCTGACGTAGTGATCCGCCCATCTCGGCCTCCCAAAGTGCTGGGATTACAGGCTTGAGCCACCGCGCCCGGCCTTTTTTTTTTTTTTTTTAATGATAATCAAATGATATGGCTAATTACAATAGATACAAGAAGAAAAGCTTCACTTAGCTGCTTTACCATGCATAATTGTAACTAGAAGCACTTCTAATTTTAGAATATGAACCAAGTTATAAACTTGTCTCTGACCTGGCATGAAGAGAAAATAATAAATCTTCAAAATTGTGCATGAAATTCATAAGCAATTAAAGGACAGGATTGTTGACCTGATATAGAGTAAAAGTAATAGTGATAGTAAAAATAGAAATAAGCATGAGAATGAACATTTATTGAATGCTTACAAGGCACAAGGCACTAGGCTAAATATATTATTGCATGATCTCAAATGATTCTAAAAATGACCATATGAGGCAAACATTATTAGTGTCTACATTTTCACTTACTGAAGCATAATGCGACGACCATCCCCTGACCCTACTATGTATTATGTACCTTGGATGACTAACATTATATATTCCCAGCTACAATTTATTATGGTGCAAAAACAGTGGCTGTTTTCAAGAAATATTACATACCTCTGAGGACAGGATCCACCGGTCCAGCCACAAGGTCCTCTCCCACCTGGTACATAAGTGACCTGGTTGTCCAATATCACTGTAGGAGATAACCTGGTGTGTACATAAGCACACCAATTCCTAAGGAAGATTATAATTGTTAGGGAAAAAAACTGTTGTCAAAAAGAATTCTTTTCATCAAAATTATTTTCACAGACAAACGTCTATTTTTGCCATACTATAGATCAGAAACTTTGTAAGATTGCTATTTAGCTTTAAAATATTTAAATATAAGAGAAAATAACTTATTACTGCATTGCTGTACTCAGGAATTATAAGGAAACACTAACAAAAACAAAATAAAGAAAAGAATAAATCAAAGCTAAAATGAGAAACCTGCAGAGTATAGCTATAAGATAAATCAAAATGCAAGAATGCTCTTGTAGCAAGTATTAATATTAGTACTGAGATTAAAAAACTCAGATCCAGGTCCATTACTTTAAAATACGTGCAGTAAAGCGTAAGTAAATAAGTAAATAAATGGTTTAAAAATCAAAAAAGAGGAGAAAGAACTGTTATTAGCTGTAGTGGATGTGATTGTAACCGAACAAAATACAAAATGGTCTAGATGCAGATTATTATAATTAAAAAGAGAATTCAGCAATGTAATTAAATATAAATGTTTATGAGTTAATACAAGATTAATTTATATTAATTCAATCACAAAGTTAAGATCAGTTACATTTCTCTGTACCAACAACAAATTCAAAAAGACACTATTAACAATAGCAAAAAATAACAAGAATAATGTACCTAAGAATAAATTCAGCAAAAGAAGTGTTAGATTTAATATGTAAAAATTTTAAACTTTATTGAAAAACTTTAAAGAAAAAGCCAATGGATCATGTTAATTAATGGGAAACCCAATGCAAATATGTCAATTTTCCTGAAATTAATCTCCAAACTCTATGCATTTTCACAACAAATCTTAGCTTGAGATAAGGAGTTAAATGAGCTTATTCTATAAGTTTTCATATAAAAAACTAAAAACATAAATTTCAGAGATTTTGTCCCTGGCTATATAAACTATCAGATTTACCTTTTTATGGAAAAAATTATAAATCTGGACAAGATGTATAAAGCAACAGTTTTCAGATGTTGGGCAGTAGACAATGCAGTGATATGATGCTTGAGGGAAAATATGTGATGTTAGCTCCACATTCAATCTAGTTTTGTGCCTGGGAACAATTTTCAAACTGCATCACAGAAGGATGGATTCCAGAAAAGACACCAAGTAAAGAAAATAGAGATCTGAGTTTGGGGATACTAGGGTGGTTAAAAGTGTGGCAAAGATTAATAAAATGAGGGGGACAGAGAGAAATATCATTTTAAAAGTCAATATAGGGGTGCCCTTGAATCTTGGACTGAATACTATTTTGTGCTTGCAAACAATAAAATCCAGACACTGATAACATAGCATCCACAGTGCCCAGCATGAAAAGCAAACAAAATGAAATATGAGAAAAAGCAGCAAAATAGGACCAGTATATGGAGTAAAAATCCAGTAAATAGAAAAAAAAAAAAAAATAAGGGTGACATAGATGTTGGAATTAGCAACCCATGACTTTAAAACAATTAACCATTAAATAGAACTAGAAGTATATAACATATGAATTAAAAATGGACTGGATGTGCTTAACTGAAGTCTGGACACTTTGGAAAGTAAGACCAATAAACTCGAAGACAAGGAATAGAAACCGGCCAAACTGAAGTACAGAGAAAAAATTCAAAAACATAAATGAGTAAAACTGAAGTGGTTCTAAGATCGGCCAGAATAAACATGTGAAGAAAAAAAAGGAAAGTTTTCTAAATGTGTTTAAAAAAAAAAAAAAAAAAATCAACCCTCATATCTAAGAAGCTCAATGAATTCCAGGAGGATAAACACATAGTAAAACCCCGCTTAAGTACATCATACACAAATTCCAGAAAACAACACATAAAAAGAAAAAAAAAAGATATGTTAATTGCTTGATTTAATCATTCCACATTGTCATTCATCTAAGGCAGATAAATTGAGCTCCATAGAACTTATTGTGTTCTTTTGAATGCGATGTTTAAAATTTCAGGCCCCTCAAAGAAGTAAGAAAACACGCTGGCACATGTTGTTAAATCACTGGTAACAACTGAGGCAAAAATAATGTAAAACAAAGAACTGGAAAAAGAAAGAAATAAAAATAAAACGATTTGAAATTGAGATGACCACAATAAAGGGATCTTTAAAAAATTAACTAGATTCCTCATGCCAATGCAATGAAGATCCTAATTACCGAGACTGACTAACTTCAACAGAAGCACAATTAAATTGTCACATGAACATTCTCTGAATGACTGTGGAGGAGGGAGTGTGGGGCATAAACAACACAAGGATCGCCGTCACTGCATGCTTAGCGCTTTGAAAAGAAAAAAATATATTCATTCCCTGTGAGGCAAAATGATAGTGTCACTTGGCAGAGGCCTTTTCAAATCCTAAATATTAAAACAATCTCATGACTAAAATAGTTGAGGAGGCAAAGAAGCAGATCAGCAGACTGCTCATGGCCCAGCAATCTTTGATCCAGTATAAATTGGAAGAACAATCCACAGCAAAAGAGCCCCTGGTGTGACTTGTAATTAGGTTTACGCTACCAATGAAATAAGCTCATTAAGGGATGTTAAAAATGTAAATATAATTTTAAAACCAAATTATCTGAAAATGTAGGTTTAAAAACAGAAAATGAAGCATGGCAAAATGGTGATGGGCAGTTTAAAGGAAAATGCAATGAGCCCAGACAAGCATTTTGCTCAAACCTAGTAATCCTTTGTACCTTTGTACACCATAGACAGATTATGGTGGACGGTGAGCAGTTACTTTGAAGTATTTAGTTTTCCACGGGGTCATAACCCTCCATCCAGCAGACCACATTTGGGATTCTCTTTCAGGGTAATAACTCTGTTGCTTTTGTGCAGCAACATGTACTGAAAAAAAGCTCATATTGATTCTTTGGATTTTTCAAGTTAATAGGTAAAAGGTTTGTTCTAGGGAAAAGCAGACATCTTTGGTTATGAGCAAAGGCCTAGCTTGTTGAACATATAAAATAGAGAGGGGAAAGGATGCTATTATGATTCATAAAACTCAAAGACTTGTGGATAATGAACTAAGAGAAGGCATCATAAATAAACAGTTTATTGTATTTTTGATTTTGACATTTTAGAAACCAAATCTTTCAGGAAACTAGTGAAAAGACTAATGTAAAAAACTTCCATTAATTGACTAAATAATGGCCCAGTCATACCAGTTCTTATCCTGAACTGAGTGAGAGGGGACTGAAGCAAAGAAGATGGCTTTAATGACCACACAGAATATTTTCCCAAGAAATAAAGGGATAATCTAAGAATTAACATTATTCAGTTATACTAGTCCTTAGAACCCAGATGAATAGATTGCTTGTCATCTAATTCAAAAGAAGCTACTTAAACTTTCATATTAATAAACTGTGGCTTTAATAGACAAAATAGTATGAAAATACCAAGTCCTAAGGATGTTCATTAGAAGTCAAGGTAAGCCAATAAACACCACCATAAACCAAGCCAATGGTATATAATTTTCTTTGAGAAGCTGGAGAAGATTTTGTGTCTGGGGGAGACTTTATGGATTGAACGACCTTTGTTTCCCATCATCCCCTTGAACGTAGAGATTTAAAGGAGAACAAGAGGAAAACAAAATAGGACAAGACAGACATACTGCTCCTGAAAATTAACATTCTCTCAAAGAAATAGGATTATCAGGTGACTCTAGTAATAAGCCCTCACACCTCACTTAATACCCACCCATGCCTTTCTGACTTGAGAAAGTGTAAGATCACAAACCCACCCATACCTCTCTGACTTGAGAAAGTATAAGATCTCAAATGTCCATTTCTTTACCTTGTACTTAAAGATGACTACAATTTGCAAATGACAACATATGCATACATTAATGAATTCATAAATGCCTCAGGGGAAGAACTAAATCTCTGGTGGGACTTAATTTAGAGAGAATAATATTAATCCCTCATAAGAGAATAACTTATTCATATTATTCCTAATTTACCTCATGAAAAATACTATTGTCTTAATTATAAGATTATTATTGCATGGAAGTACATCCAAACAAAACTTAACTGTTTGACCATTACTAATGGCAAAATTATGAAATAATAGTGTTGTACATCATTTTACACTAAACTCCGGAAGTCCATAGGGATAAAATCCTCACCCAATTCAATGATAAGTGGGACAAACATATGCTAAATATATAAAAGTTAGTCTTGTATTTTTTAATAAGTGTTTACTACTTTTTACAAATCAAACCTGCTCATTTTATTCTGAACTCTGTAAGTCTGACATATGTGGATAATTCCCCCTCTCTCTCTTTTTAAAAAATATCACTTAGTAAAAAATAGTTTGTTTAAAGAGGAAAATAGAATTTTAAAGGCAACTATACCTTAACAAACCTATTTTTATTGGTGTCAATAATCAAGGAAAAAATTCAACTGAAGCCTCATTTGGTTTAACAGTTCAATTATTAAGTCCCTGAGGAAAATTATGTGTCCTAAGTCAATAAAAGTAGAACAGATTTTAGATAGCACCACTAGTCAGAGTACGTGTTCTCCCTAGCACACTACCCTAATTTGAGAACATCATTAAAATATCATGTATCACAATAACAGAAAGGTAGAGGCAACTCTAGTGTCCATTGACAAATGAGTGGGAAAAGAAAATCTCACACACACACACACACACACACACACACTCAAAATGGGGTATTATTCAACCTTTGAAAAGGAAGAACCTTGAAAACACTATGCTAAGTGAAAATAAACAAGACACAAAAGGACAAATATTGTACAGTTTCACTTATATGATGTACTTAAGTGGTTAAATTCATGGAGACAGAAAATAGAACAGTGATTGCCAGGGACAGTGAGGAGGCTGCAATGGGAAGTTATTATTTAATGGGTACAGAGATTCAGTTTGGGAAGATGAAAAAGTTCTGGAAATAGATGGTAGTGATGACTGCAAAACAATGTGAACATACTTAAAGCCACAGAATTGTACGTTTAAAGATGGATATAAATTTTTAATGTATATTTACCACAATAAAAATAAATAAATACATACTGAAAAAATGCCAAAGTGATAAATAATAATTTTGCATATCTCTTGTCAAAATCACAGAGAGTTGAAGAAGAAAAAGTAAGAAATAGCGCAAAGGATAAAAAAATAGGACAAAAGAACAGGAAAGGGGAAAAGAAGGAAGGAGGAGGGAAATGAGGCATTTCTGGCAACATCAGAGCCATTATCAATACATGCCTTTTTTCACCTCCTAGGTCAGAATTAGAAAGTCATTTCTGATGATGAAGGTCTGCCTGCTGGACAAGATTTTTATTCTTTTAACTCCACACATAGGGGCGAATAAAGAAGAGAGTGTATTTCTGTGCCTAGAGTTTTTTGTTTGTTTGTTTTTATTCCTGAATTAGGCAAGGGTGAGGGGTGGGGGCAGTGGGCACACCTGCATAAGCAAAAGAAAATAAAGAAAAATTTCTCATAACATAGTTGGATGCTAGAGCCAGGCTATCTGCTTTTAGATCTTGACTCCACAATTTATAGCCATGACTTTGTCTGGCAAAGGTGACTTCCTCATCTACAAAGCATCTACAATAATATTATCTACCTCACACGATTGTCGTGAGACTAAATGTTTTAATAAAAGTAAAATACTTGCTGCTATCACTGCTCATAATAATTAAATGATTCAGAGTTAAGTGGAATTTTTTTTAAAGAGAATATATATATATAATATGGCCTCAATATTTTTTTGCCTCAGATACAAAGAGACACAACTCCTGATTTGCTTCTTTAATGACCTGATAATTTCATCTTAACCATAATTGTTTGTATGTTTCAAGTCAATAATTTCCATAAAGCTAACACAGAAGACCATCATCATCATTTATGGTCAATTCAGATGACGAAGTTTGCCTCTCAGGAAAAAATAATATTGAGAATGTCTCTACAGTCTTAAGAAGTCATGAACATAAATACTTCCAAAGTGTTATAGAATCTGTTTATTAAAATCTTTATTTTTTCTAATCAAGCTAAAAAGAGAAGTTTTTAATCAAATTATTAATTTGAGAGACTATAATTGGCATGTAGTTCACTAGTCATAAATGAGAAAATAATTCAAGGGAAATATATACAACATGAAAAAAGATAATAAAAATGGGAAGAAATAATTTACACTTAGTGAAATGATTCATGATATATAACTTATATTTAAATAAAGCAATAGACATTTGATATTTAGCTTCGGCTAACAGTCCAAAAGACAAGTTCATCTCAATACTTATTTCCTTAAGAAAATCACTGTTTTATTTCCTAACAACAAAATAATTTATGTTTGTGGTTCTTTTTTTGTAGTGTACCTTTATATACTTAATTCTTTTACAGAATTTTATATAATGTTCAAACTGAGATAAAAATATCAGTTTTGTAAAAGAATCATATAAATAAATTGATATTTAAAATAATTTTTTGAAAAGCAATTATGCAAAGCTCAGATCATGGGGAATTTCAGATACTTTGATTTATGGTTAGACTTTAAGAAGAAACCCTTTCTTATGTACCAACTTTTGCATTTAAAATATTTTCGTCAGGCATAATTAATTTGCTTTCTGTAGTGGGAACAGTGTGGTGAATGTAGTTGAGTTTTCAATGATAGATGACTGTAGAGTGCCTCGCAGCCACAAATTACTGTCTATACACAATATTGTCAGTGTAAAGTTTTAGGAGATCGAGCCGAATGTGTGCCCATCACAAGATGTGCATAGAGTTTGCTGCTTGGATCCAACCTATTTTCCAATTTTAAAGTGAAATTTTTCAATTTTTAAAGTGGTACATCGAATTAAATATGTATAACGTATATTTTTTATAAGTAATGATTGTTAAAGTCAACCTTTAATACAACCTTTTTCATAAATTTGTTTTATTTTATCTAATTTTATTTTTTGTTTCCCCCTTCCCCGCATAACTGTGACTTGAGCATCCTCCGGGCATTGTAAACTGTTTCTGTTCCAGTAGGTGTCAGGCTTTCCCAGCGTGCAGACCACAAAGGCAGGCTAACAGATGCCGTGATGCAGAATTCTATGCTTAATCCAGTTCCTGTAAACTGACTTTTTTAGCATTTACCCTCAAATAATCAACTTAAAATTACAGTTTTATATTCAGAAAAGCAGAAAGTTTGCGAATACAAAAAGTTCCCACTTAATTATTAGGAATATATAAGCACTCATTAAATTCTAGCATATGAAATGCAATATATATTTATAGTAACGTAGAAACAGCAAAGTAATGAAATAAAGAATGCGATTAATGAGTAAAAACTGATAGAGAATATACTTTATATAGTGTTTATTTCACTGGCGGTAATGTAATAGAGACGTCTATTTCACAAAGATAAAAGAAAATACCCTTTAGTATAATGGTTTCTCTTTAGAATTTTACAGCGTGTAAAAATTACCCATTTTGGATGTTATTGGCCCTAATAATAACTTTGCAAACAACACAGAAATTTAGCTGATCAGATAATTCACTTCTAAAACCTGTTCATAATTCACACAAAATGAGCAGAAAAAAATGTCTATTATGATAGACAGTAGAATTAATTTAATGGTTAATTTTTGTAATTTTAAAATAATTTTCAAATTTGTCATTAAACTCAGAAAAAAAACCTCCTGTTTTTTTCTGCATATTCAAATTTTACCTTCCTCTGACCCTTCTCATTAATATGTTAACATATGTATGACCCCTCTGTATATAAAATAAAATATAATAAGAAACAAACACAAAAAATAAATAACTGTTTGGACCAGCCTTGGCTTCTGACCACTTTCTCCATTTTTTTTTTTTTCATAAAAGCCCTCCTTAATTGAGTTGGTTTTAATGGCTCTTTTTTGCCTTCCTTCATACCTCAATTTTCTCAGGCCAGAGCACGGTGCTCACTCAACTACTTATCAGTTCCATGTCACTGAAATACTGACTATTTTTCAGTCCTCATTTTGTCTTTTTCAGCAGCATTTCACACTGTTGATCACTTACCTCCTTCTTAAAATATTTTCTTCCCTTGCTCTATGACACCACACTTTTATAGTTTCCTTCCTAACTTCTCTGGTCACCCCATTTAAGGCTGTATTGCTGGCATCCACCACTATCAATTAATCAAATATTAGAGATTCTCTGTTCATAATTCTAGGTCCTTCTTTCTTTCAGCATCATCCACATTCATGACTTAATACATTTCTATACACCAATGCTTCGCCAAATTTGTATCTCTAGCCTTGATCTCCCCTCTGGATGCCAAACCCATCTAATAATCCATGATTTTACAGAGTTTTATTGAGCTCTTTCTATGTGCCTGGCACTGTTCTAGGCAGCAAATAGAGTAGTAATAAGACAGGCAAGGTCCCTGTTTTCATTGGATGTATTGCAGAAATACATAAAATACACTGTTGTCTATATAAATAGAATAATTTCAAATAATTCCTACAAAGAAAAAATAAGGGTGACAAAATAAGGAATGGCAAGTGAGAGGATAGTTATTGGGTCAGAGAAGGTCCTTTTGAGGAGGTGACATTAAAGCTGGAGGTGCAAGAGTCCTTCATTATAAAAGGTGCAGAAAGAGCATTCCAGCAAGAACAAAAAAAGTTTCCTTTGAGATTTATATTAACTTGACATGTTCAATAAACAGAAGGGAAGCCAGCGTGGCTGGAGGAAATGAAGTGCAGTGAGCTTCGAGTGTGACAATGAATGAAAGACCAAATTTCACAGATTTTAAGACACACGTTTTTGAAATCAAGAATGTGTCTTGAAATCAATGGCATTTTTCAGTCACAATTGGTCAGACAGCAGTTGTTGCTATTGCCTTAGAAATACTTTACCAGTTTCATTTACATTTTCTTCTTAAGTTTGCAAAAGTGATATGTGACCAAAATCTCAAAGTCTGAAAGACAAAACTAAAAATTCAAAGTAAGCAAGTATGATGTCATAGTTTTCTTTCTGATTAGTACCTAAAATAATGTGTCACTTACAATAATGAAGTCTTACATCCAGTGAAATGCATTAATCTGACTTAAATGTTCAAAAGATTCCTCCCTTGTGTGGATCATGGATTATGGTAAACAAGGGTGGAAAGAAGTGGACCAGTTAGAACACTAGTGGTGAATAATGGCAACTAGAAGATGGAGAGAAGCTAAGGTATTTGGGATCTATTAGAGGTGTAACAAGACTTTTTGATAGATTAGATAAAAACCAGGGGGCAGGCCGGGCGCGGTGGCTCAAGCCTGTAATCCCAGCACTTTGGGAGGCCGAGGCGGGCGGATCACGAGGTCAGGAGATCGAGACCATCCTGGCTAATATGGTGAAACCCTGTCTCTACTAAAAATACAAAAAACTAGCCGGGCGTGGTGGCGGGCGCCTGTAGTCCCAGCTACTGGGAGGCTGAGGCAGGAGAATGGCGTGAACCTGGGAGGCGGAGCTTGGAGTGAGCCGAAATCGCGCCACTGCACTCCAGCCTGGGTGACACAGCGCGAGACTCCGTCTCAAAAAAAAAAAAAAAAAAAAAAAAAAACCAGGGGGGAGAGAAAAATTCCAAAGATCTATCCAAGGTTTCTAGTTACGGAACTAGCCATTCACTGATTTGGTAAAAATTAAGATACATGGGTACAGGGGTTGGGAATTGTGAGAAAAGCAGGCAGTTGAATCGTATCGTTACCTAATTTCACCTATTATCCTCTCAGGCAAGGTTTACTGACCCCATTCACAATGGGTAGACCATTCCCCTGTTATATACTACAATTTCTTAAGCTTCATTCAGAATCAGCATTTGTGATTCACCGTTATTCCTCCTCTCACCTCTGCCACTGGGCTGTTGGTTCCATAAGGCAGGACACGTAGGAGTTCTTGTTCATTGTTTTACTCCCAGCACAACCACAGTGCTGGTGACAGATAAGGTGTTCAGCAAATATTTGTTCAACATATAAATACACTAATCCTAATTTCTTATTTCCATCCTTCCTATTTCAAAGTGCTTGGTCATTGACTAATACCCACTCTGCCAGACAGGAAACCACAGGGCTATTGTAGCCAGGAGTTCCTGCAATGCTAAAAAAAAAAAAAAAGAGCTACAAGATGAAACAAAAATGTGCCAGAGTAATCCTGAATAATCTAGAAAAGAACCTGTAATAAACACAAATACTCCTTTTACGAAGAATTATTATAAAATTCCAAGAATGGTAGGAAAAAAAATATGTTTATTCTAAATCAACCAGGTTTTTTTCATAAACAAATGCAAATATTTACTTGGGAAGCTTTCTTCTTTATATTCACATATTGATGCTCATATTTCACATTCAGTATGATTAAATATTGATTGTGTACCTGCTATAAACCAGAGACTTTGCTAGCTCTGAAAATAAGTCCCTGTATGCAAAGACACTAAAAATTCATTATGATTATTATGCAGTGTTGTAAGTGCAGTGAATAGGGGAATTCAAAGAGACCTGTAGGAGCAGTTAGAAAGGCCACCTAACTTCACCTGAGAAGGCTTCCTGCAGTTATTATTAGGTGGGAAAGGAGACAATTATGGCAAAAGAGAACCATTGTTAGTCAGAGGGGCAGACAGGGAAAAAACGTGGGTTTAACAAACAGCATATATTGGACCAGAGAACTACTTATTTGAATAGGAAGGAAGTGGCGGAAGATGAGGTTGGGGAGGTAGGCAGGAGGCAGATCTAGGATGGCATCATGTGACTAACTGGGTGACAAATCTAGATTGTAATCTGGAGGCAATCAATAGCCTATGAAGCCTCACGAGCTGGGAAGTGAACTGGTCACGCTTATCCTCCCACTTGTGATAAGAGACTGTACCTGCCAAGGGAGTGTAATGTAGGAGCTGACAGCAATGAATCTAAAGCCAGCCAGCTTGGGTTTGAATCTTTGCCCCGAGATTTGTTAGCTAAATGACCTTAGGTAAGCTACTTAATCCCTCTGTAAAGAAATAATGATAGAATCTTCCTCATCTTTATGGAGTTATGGTAATGATTAAATGAGTGAATATATTCACTCACAATAGTAGAGTACTAGGAACAGATGCCATGTACGTGTTTGCTACTATTATTATTATTATTTGCCAATCAAATGAAAATTTGAAAGACTTCTTTTGACCTTATCAAGGGTTTGCATCCTAGGTCCTTAAGCGAAGGACCTAGGTTTTCTCTAATGCCATTGTCATTTGAATGGCTTAATGAGTAAGGAATCTTGGTAATGGAAAGGATTACTAAAAGAAAACCTCAAGCTCTCCAGGACCTCAAACAACAGAATCCCTACATGGAGTAGGTACTTTTCTATAGAAAGAATTTAAGAACACTTTTGTTGGAAAAGTCATAGGATAAAGTTCTGTTCAGCAAGTTATACCTTTAATATTGTTTTCTCATAGAGCATATTCAAATTTTTTGAAGTCTGATAGGTATGTTAGTGTTTACTTTTTATAGGGAATATTCCTTAGAGGCAGGAATTATTGTTATTTTTAAAATTCTGTGTGTCCCAAAACCTAGCACAGTGCTGGCACATGATGGGCAAATTATAAAAAATCATCAAATAAACAAGCGTTCGCAACCTTTGAAAGCAAGGACCTTGGATAAAGCAACTAGTATTTATTTAAAAACTAGTATTGATCAAACTACTAGTTACTAGTTCTAATTATGACAGAGCTGTATGCCACTTTCTATGTGGTATATAACATTTAAATGCTATTTTAACTTGAATTGTCTCTTTGTTCTGTTTATTATACTTCCCTTTCTATTAAAAATTTCTGGCTGAGTGCGGTGGCTCACGCCTCTAATCCCAGCACTTTGGGAGGCTGAGGCGGGTGGATCAAAAGGTCAAGAGATCAAGACCATCCTGGCCAACATGGTGAAACCCCATCTCTACTAAAAATACAAAAATTAGCCTGGCGTGGTGGTGCGCCACCTGTAGTCCCAGCTACTCAGAAGGCTGAGGCAGGAGAATCACTTGAACCTGGGAGTCGAAGCTGTGCCACTGCACTCCAACCTGGCAACAGAGCAAGACTCTATCTCAAAAAAAAAAAAAAAAAAAAAAATTATTAGCTATAGCATCTCTGAAAAGCTCACAATCGTTTCCCATGAATGTCCAAGAGTTTTATTGTAACTAATTTTTAAAAATTTAATTACAGCCTCTAATAAAATACGATTAACAGAGATGATGCACTCAAGTGATTTAGAAAAAGCTCTCAATAAATGACATTTCTGATTATTATTTAATAGACAAAATCCTCTTGTCCCCCAAAATGGGAAAGATTAATACATGTCCATTAAATGTTTTTTAATGGCAAATCTACTTGTCCCAAAATGAACATTTTGTAATCTGTACTATTTGTTTTACAGTAAGCTGGCATTGTTCCAAAGTCCACTATGTGAATACTTTTTTAGTTACAATCAGATTTACTTATATATTTTAAAAAAATCTGTAACTTTTGAAATATATTGAAAAATAGACTTGAATAATAAATAATACAGAAATAAGTAAATTAATCAGCTTGTATTCTTACCAGTGTCTCTCTTCTTCTCACCTTTATATCAGCAACAGCTTTAACCAAATGCCTTTCACATAGCAGGTGTGTCAACTTCTATTTTTAACTTTTATTTTATTTTATATTAGTAAGATGTTTAACCCCATTTTGCTCCCAAGACATGTCTGGTGTCTTGACTTTGTTTTATTACATGTAAAAACTATTTGTAAGTTTAGTTTTATAACACTAAACTTCTAGTATTCTAAACATACAGATAACTTGGAGCCTTAAATGAATAAAATATT
This sequence comes from Papio anubis, assembly GCF_008728515.1. Lineage (NCBI taxonomy): Eukaryota > Metazoa > Chordata > Mammalia > Primates > Cercopithecidae > Papio > Papio anubis. Next base: position 133,900,770 of record NC_044978.1, on the reverse strand, counting down.
GACCCACCCAGATATTTTTTCTTTGTTTATTTTGATTTGACTATCACTTCTTTTGAAAACCCTCTTTAACAATGCTCCCTTAAATTTGTTTTATTTTATTTCAACCTTTCAAATTGCTCTAAATTTAAATTAAAATTAATCTGAAAAGTAGATTTTCTGAGTCATCACATTCATGATGGCAACACAACTCAAATAATAAAACAGTACTATCAAAATTTGAGTTGTTGAGCACCTATTCTGTGAGGATCACACACCTAAGCACATTTCATTCATTTGTATCTGAACGAGAGCCCTGCAAAGTTTTATTTTTATTGACATTCCTTGTATTAAATCTGTAGTTTCTGTATGAAGAAACCAAGGTTCACAGAGATCAATTGAGTTGCTCAAAATCATGGAACTAGACCATACTGAAGCCAGGATTGCACCTCTGGTGTGCTTGGTTCAATCTTTAACAACTGTTACTTTTTATAATACTGCTATTTCAATTTTCAAATCTGTTCATGCCCCAATTTTATTTATTTATTTATTTTTCTCTTTCATATTGTGGGTATGGTTTGGAACACAATCAACATATCCTTGAGTTGAATTAAACTAACAGCCACCGTGGTGCTACTTTGCTTGGCAATGACTATTCTAAAGTAAAACCACCTCTATAAGTGAATAGAAAAGTGAATGATTATTTTAGTTAAAACAAAATTGCTGCATTTTATTTGTTCATTTTTCCCTATTAGGTAAACTAACAATAAATAACTTTATCTAACTGAAATGGCGAAATTATAAATATGATCCAATTTCATCCTGAATTTGAAATAATTTTCTGGGAGTGAGGTAAATTTCACTCGCAATCTTCTAGACCTGCTAGACAGAGAAAGAACGAAAAGAAAAAAAGATTCCTTACTTTCCTCTAGTTGTTTCGAAACTTGATTTTTGGTAGTCAGTTCTTTGGCTGGGACTGCTGTCACCCCGGCTGAGGTATGTTTCCCGTGGGGCTCGATTTCCGACGCTTCCAGTGCCTCCAACACCTCCAACTGCATTTAGAGAAGTTGCTTGTTCATTTGACTTTCTGGCAAAGCTCTGAAGAAATTTCAGTGTGGAATTGGAAAGGACCACTGGTTCTGCTCCAGGATTGAACTTGATGTTAGCTTTGGTTGGGAGGGTAAGATTCTGCAACTTGACCACTCCTTCTGCTCTCTCTGTGGATGTGGGAGTTTGGTTTCTCACACCCTCAGCAGGTGCACTTGTCTCTGAGGGAGGCAGTGTTGATTGAAGAAGACTCTCTTCAGAAGTTCTTGCCTCTGGAGCTGTAGCTATCTCCGCTGACATGACCCAAGTAGTTGGCAGTATTTGCAAACTTTGTATTTTATTTGGAGGAACTGAAGCAGAGGTCATAGTCTTCTGAGAGTTCCCATCCTCAGGTATAGTCCAAGAATGCTTACTGTTGTTAAGGCCAATGCCCCCACTCCATAAACTAGAAAGCAGGACAAATAATCTTGCCCCCTTCATCTCAGTAGTTTGAAGCAAGGTAGCTCATGTGAAATTTGGGGACAAAATGCGTGTGGCCTTTTTGATAGCTGCTTCCACACTGAATCTGCTAAGACCAAGCTTTGCCAATTTGAGATGTGTAGAGGAAACAGGTTTCTGTGTTTTGTAGTGTGCTCAGGAAGTTCGATTTCCTGTTTCTGTAGGGTTTTGGTGATCTGTGACCTCTAGTGGGATGGCTCTATGGAAGTGCTGAAGGGTCTCTGACAAAGCTGAGGGTAAATGGGAAAACACAGGCAATTATTATCAGGAAAACCCATGAGAAAAATATGAAGTAACTTTCTTTTTCTGAGCACACCCATGTTTCACATTTCACTGCTTTCAAAGAGAAATTTCAGGTTCACCATAGACAGTGTAAAGTTTTGTTGATATGGGCTGAACACAGGAGTTTTAACATTTTGTTCTACTGCATAAAGACACTGAGAAAAGTTTTTATGATACTTCTTATCTGCTATGCTCTATCCAGAGACCTGCATTTTGTTCAAGTGCATATCAACATGCGTACACATAATCAAAAGGTTGTTTACAGTGTCTCTATCCTTTCATATGGTACATATACCCTAAATTATAAAATATATATAATATATATATCTTTCTGTTTCTATAAATACACTTCAGCTGTATCATTACTTAATCTCAATGATTATAAGTAATAACAGAAAAGGAAAGTATAAGTAATTGAGTTAGACAGGTATACCAGGAACTCACTTTAAATTCTGCTCCTGGAACTTCTACCAGAGATACCCGCTAATGGAATAAATAATCAGAATTTTACTTCCTTTATTTTCCAATCCTGAATGTCTGGTGGATGTGGGTAATCAATATTTTACTAGTAAGGGATAGATGAAGAAAAAGTGGAGTCACATAAAAATAAATTAAAATGGGATCATATAGGATGCTTTTATACTTTTACTGTAGGACAAAATTATACCAGTTGTAGGTAGCAGAGAACCAGATGTATCAAAGAGTTTTCTGTGGGTTTTTTTCTGGTAGAGATGTTTCATGAGATTTATGATTTAAATTCTCCAGCAAATCTCTGATCCTCAGACTTCAATTAACCTCTCGTCTATAAAATTTCATAACAGCCTGTTTAAATAGATATGTAAACTAAGTTATAATAGTTCATTCATTCATTCACTGATACATTTATTTATGTATTTACACGTTCAGTAGTTGCATAACCCCTCATTCTGTGCACAGTACTCTCTTATATGCTAGGATTATAAAGGAAAGCAAAAATATTCTTTGCTGTCAATTTGCTAATTGTCTGTTATGTTATTTGAAAGCTAAATCCATGTGTAACCAATCTTCCTGTCAACTTCTGTCCCAGGCATTATGCTCTTGCTAAATATTCAGTCATTGATTATTAAACTATTATTAGATTTTATTTTCTGTTATTAGATTATTAAGTTCCTTCTTTCAAAATTAGAGAACTGGAAATCTAATTCCTGCTTGGTTATGTTTTATTGTAGATATTTTCTCTAATCCTTATTCCTGGACACAGTGCACCAGATTTGAAATAAGGCCTAATTCTTCCCTGGGCTACTAACTACTTGGGCTTAATATTTTTCTTCCCTCAATCTTTGCCATTTACTTCCATAAGTGTATTGTTGACCTCCTAGAGAGTATATAATATGGAGTTATTTAAACTAAGACAATCATCAGCAACCCCAATTGACTTTGATATGGAGTAAAAAGCATCCATTTCTCAGATATACCACAGAAAAATCCACAAGCCTTACCTTAGTAAAGGAGCAAAAAGGTCCAGCACAGACAATCCAGGAAATGAGTAGTTAATAAAAAGAGCAATGAAACTGCACAACTGTCACAATACAAACACGGTTTTCAGTACAAAGAAAAAGGCTTTACAGTGTCTTTATCTGGAAAAGACAGAAGGAAATAGCTTTGGCTTATAGAAGAGAAGTAATTTTGTAAAATTTAGGAAAAATATTCCTATTTATATTCAATTTTATACCAATTTTCCTAGATTTAGTAAAAATAGATGAATGGACTGTCTTGAAGATTTATAAAACTGCCAGAATAATGACATTCACTGATTTTTTTTTTTTTCTTCTACAGTTTGAAAGACTGTTCAAACCTGGTTTGGCAAGTGAACTTTAGTGATAAAAGGTCACCCACTGGTTCTATAACAGATAACAAATAGTTATCCAATGATAATAAAAGCTGAACAAAGCTAAGCAATTCATTTCACCTCTTACAAGGTATTGACCAATAATGACTTTTGCTCACCCCCATCCTAGCTTACAAGTGACCCTGCAATCCAAAGGCTAAAGGTTCTATATCTCACTATTGATCTACAAAGCCATCTTGTGCTTTAACTCCCCAGAGAATCCCAAGCTCATTTAGTGATTTGGGGTGTATGGATCAGCCCTTAATTAGACATATAAAATGCTCCAGAAACTGTCAGAGGCCTCATCTCAAATTCTGCTTTCTAAGACTAATTAATATTCATCAAATAACAATTAAGAAAAATACTATTGCTGAGATGACTGACTGAGGTGTACTCAGTTTATTCATTCTTCTAGATACTCTAAACACTATTGTTGGATTAAACTATAACATCATTTTTGTATACCTGGACCCCGTCATTTTGCTCTACCTCCCATTTCCCACTAGGTTGTTTATATTAAATTATGTTTTACCATCTTGCCATTTGTTCACCATGAATATTTTATAAGATAAAAATCATGAAATTTATTATATTACGTGCTATCAGGAGATTTTTATGTCATTTTTCATTGTATCATAAACACAGGATTCACTATATACTGCAAAATGGGTTATCTGTAGGTGATGAGATAATGGGTTTGGTTCTTTTCCCCTTTGTAATCCATATGCATTAATTTTCTAACTGCAAGAAAAACAAACAAACAAACAAAAAACAAAAAAAAATTATTAAGTTGAAAGAAAATACAAATGTGAGTTAAAAGGGAATCTTAGATTGAGGAGTTCACTGTAGATGGTGCTGTGTATTATTGAAAGTCTTTTTGAGACAGAGTCTCCCTCTGTTGCCCAGGCTGGAGTGCAGTGGTGCCATCTCGGCTCACTGCAAGCTCCGCCTTCTGGGTTCACGCCATTCTCCTGCCTCAGCCTCCCGAGTAGCTGGGACTACAGGCGCCTGCCACCATGCCCGGCTAATTTTTTTGTATATTTTTAGTAGAGATGGGGTTTCACCATGTTAGCCAGGATGGTCTCGATCTCCTGACCTCGTGATCCGCCCGCCTCGGCCTCCCAAAGTGCTGGGATTACAGGCATGAGCCACGGCGCCCGGCCTGAAAGCATTTTTAAAACTGTAAGAGTTATTATTCTCCGTAAAATGTTGGGGTTATGGGCTAACTTCTACCATTAGTAGGATTTTTCAGCAACTGTTTTCTTTATTTTTCACAAGAAATCCCTATTTTCTTAAAATAGTTTAAAACATCCAAAATGCGATTTCATTATAACCTTCCTCCGTAAGATGTATCAGTCAAAAATAATTGAAGAAAACAAATTTTAGAGTTTTTTCAATTTAATGGTGTTTGAAAAATATTGAAAACCTTTTAAATTTACATGTGGACAAAGGGGGTTATCAACATACAGCAAAGGGGATGGAGAAGAAGAGAAACTGATTTCTGCATAATTTTGATGAGTCGATGTGCTAGGTAAGTTAAATTTGGCATATTATGTAATTCTTACACATGTGTTAGGTAAGTATTCTATTCTCATTATACTCATGGGAAGTTAAACTTAAAGAAGTGAAATAACTTCCTAGGGTAGCACATTAGTAATTGATAGAACAGATATTTATGCCCGATTCTGATTCAATAGGCACTCAGTAAATATTTGTTGAATCAATGAATGAATGGATGAAGCTATGACCATACTGCTATGTATAGTGATAACACATGGGTTGAGGAGGGCTCTATTTCACATTCTTATAGCCACACAAAAGAAAAAAAAGTGATCTAAATAAATATAATGAACTTGTTCCAGGAACACAACTTCAAAAGTCTTCTGAAATACCCTTTCAGTCACATTGCTTCCTGTAAGTTCCTCCTAAAGAAAATTCAGAAAGCCTATTGATTCTACATTATCTATTCTCAAAATAAATATGAGGTTTATTTTGAAGCCATCATAGCCATATTAGAACAATAAACCAAAGACTAGGAGCTGTAGAAAAAAAAAGATAACGAAGCAGTAGCGATGCTAGAAAAATGTAAGATAAACAAATAAACTGAAAGTAAGAAAATTTAGGTTTGAGTAGGCTGGCAGGAAAGGGAAGATGGACAATTAATGAGTTACATAATTCTTAATATTAAGTGAGAGAAACATATTAGTTTATCAGAAAAAAAAACCAACATATATTGTCCTAATATTAAAATTTTAACTTTATAAGAACATAAGGAACATACTGATAAAGATGACCAAATGCCCCAATGAGAAAATGAACATATGAATAGTTCACAGAACCATGCCATTGCTGATTTTACATTTCCCATTTAAGTAGAACAGTACCCTTGAAGTGAAAGAGTTCAAAACTCATTTCTTTTGATCATTTTAGAAATAACAATATTTTCATTTTCTTAATGGAAAGCTGTCTCTGGTTATCAAGTGATTATCAGTAGCGACTTCTGTTTCTGAAAATATGGAATAGACATATTTCCCTATTCCTTCTGCTAAGTACATCTGAAAATCATGGACATTATATATAGAACAAATAGAAGATTCTGAAGGGTGGAGAAAAGAAGGCAGAATGACTAGGTGACCCAAGGAACAATTAAGCATTGAGTTCCCAAGTTTTCTTTTGCCTCATTTCTGGGTTCTGGGGAATTTGGCAAACTAGGAACACCAATAGGCACAAGCAATAAAAGCCCCAATAAAAGCTTTCTTTAGGCCAATGACTAGAAAATTGAAAGCCTGGAAAGAAGGGAAAGTTTTTTTTTTTTTTTTTTTGAGACGGAGTCTCGCTCTGTCACCCAGACTGGAGTGCAGTGGCCAGATCTCAGCTCACTGAAAGCTCCGCCTCCCGGGTTCACACCATTCTGCTGCCTCAGCCTCCTGAGTAGCTGGGACTACAGGCGCCCGCCACCACGCCCAGCTAATAGGTTTTGTATTTTTAGTAGAGACGGGGTTTCACCACGTTAGCCAGGATGGTCTCCATCTCCTGACCTCGTGATTTGCCCACATTGGCCTCCCAAAGTGCTGGGATTATAGGCGTGAGCCACCGCGCCCGGCCTAGAAGGGAAAGTTTTTAGAAAATAACCACTCTACCCCCACCGTACAGCACAGGAAAAGAAAAAAGAAAAAAGAAATAAAAACAAAAAACAAAAGAACCCACCCTTGCCAGCAAAGCCTGAAGGGAGAATTAAACTTCCACCTCACGAGGTTGTAACAAGGTGTCCCAACCCTCATTCTCCTGTTGGGGCAGTGTCAGAGAAGGCCAACAGAGGAGCCAGAAGTTTCTTCATCAAGAGGCCTTGCCTGAGTACACTGCCATAGCTCTCCAAAAGCTGAGTGAAAGGAAAAGAATGAAAATCAATAGCTTCAAAAGGTCCTCCAAAGGCTAGAGATAAGGCAAGAGGTTGGAAAGATGTCTTCCAAGGTGTAGAAATCCAAGGGTGGGTCTGGAAAGAAATGAGAATGTACTAGAGATTTTTTTTAAATGATTTTTCATTGTAAAGTAGAAGATTTTTCACTGTGAAGTAGTGTTTTAATCACCCTCTCTTCACCCTATTGTTGAGGGAGGAATTCCCACCTTAGGGTTATAGGAATGGGTAAACACATGATGTCCAATGTTGAATTGATGTGATTGGCAGCAGTTTATACATAAACTAAAGCCCTGGGGAAGAGGACACAGCATACCACGCAGGGCCACACCAGGGCTGCACTCGGGAATAGAGTGAACAATCAACAACGCTAGAAGATGGACTTGGTAATATTAAGAGTATGAGGTGTCCCCTGGCTGCCACAGGCGGATGTGACTGGCTTGTTTGAATAATTCTGTGGGCTGGCAGGGAACTGAAACCTACTACTCAGGGATAAGCAGGAACTATGCCTGGTCCCCTTGATAAGGCAGTGGATATTGGGCTGGAAACCTTATCCACAAGAGCAGAGTGGAGAAGGAAACTTTTGGGTTAAGGCCATCGATGCCCTCTGGTTGCAGATGTCAAGACAGCACATAATTCTATGTCTTTATTTTAGGCCTCATATTACACACAGTTCAGAGAGCTTTTTCTCTGTATTGTCAAAGATAAAGAGCTCTCCAGAGTTTTGCCTGTGCTCAGATCTCAAACTTACTTGAAAGGAAAATCCTTATCATGCCCTCAAAGTATTTTAAGAGCATGGTGAGTTAAAACTTAACACTACAACAATTTTGGTTTATATTAGACCTAGCTCAATTACAAATTGGGATAACTCCGCTCCTACACTAAAGGGCTAGCGGGATAAGAATGTCCTTCTCTGAGGTAAATATTATTTAGTATACCCTTTATTCTTTTATGCATAATGCCTCATATAATAAAAAATTTTAAGACAAATGAAAAAATAAGAAAATGTAATTCATGGTCAAGAGAGAAACCCTAAAAAAATCCAGAAAGCACCAAGGTATTGGAAGTATAAGAGAGAGAATTTCAAATAAGTATGATAGAATGGGTATTGAAGGTGGACAACATGTCTGAATAGAAAGGGAATTTCAGCAGAGATAAAAATTATTTTTTAAAAAGTTGAATGAAAATGCCAGAAATAAGACATAACAAAAATGAAGAAGTCATCTGATAAGCTTCATAGCACACTGGAAATATCAAAGAAAATAAGCAGTTAACTTGAAGATAGGATAGAAGAAATTATCAAAACTGAAACACAAAACAGATGAATATGTGAACGAAATAAACAGTGTCTGAGATCTGTGGAACAATTTCATATGGTTTAGCACACCTATAAATGGAGGGATAAAGAAGAAAAGAGAGAGTAAATAGTACAAAAGATAATTTTTTAAAGATTTATAGGTAAGACTTTTCCAAAATTGAGGAGACACAATTGATGAGTTGTTAGAAAAAAAAAACCACGCCATATCACATAAAGGGGAACATAATTATAGCTGACTTTTCATTAAGTCAAATAGATGAGAGAGAGCAATAGAATTACACCTTTAAAGTGCTCAAAGGAAAAAAATAACATGTCAACTTATAATTCTATATCTTGTAAAAATATCCTTCAAAAGTAAAGGGGAAATAAACACAACTTTAATAGGTGAAACTTGAAAGAATTTGATTTCAGAAGACCCACCCTATAAGATATAGTAAAGAAACCCTTCCAGCTAAAGAGAAACTATAGAAAAATGGAGCTAGATTAGCAAGAAGGAATGGAGAGCATCAGAAAAGTTTTATATAGGTAAACAAATTTGATATTATCTTTATTATTGATTAAAAAAGGTAGATAATTGATATTATCTTTAGTATAGATTCAAAAAAGATGCATATGTGAACAAAATGAACAGTGTCTGAGATCCGTAGAACAATTTCATATGGTTCAACATACCTATAATTGGAGGAAATAAAGAAGAAAAGAGAGAGCATTATAATTTCAAATGTAGTGTGAAATAATAATGAATTAAATTATTTTTTATTTGACTGTTGAGACAAAAATCACAGCAATAATGTATGGTGAGATTGATAGCATTTTGTAGTTAACATTCAAGAAAGAGGAACAGAAACAGCCTGCAGGTGTGTAAATGAAATTACACAGTTATAAGGAGATTCTGATGTTATAAGTGAAAAGTAAAATGTTATTTGAAAACATACTAGAATAAATTAAAATGCATATTTTAATTGTTAGAGCAAAAATATAGCTTAAAAATCAATATAGGATTACAATGGAACATTTAGAAAGTACTCACTTCATATAAAAAGGGAAAGAAAGGAGGAAAAGAGACTCAGTCAATCAAGAACACATAATACTGAATATAAATGCACCTAGTAGTGTTTCAAAATATGTGAAGCCAAAATCACTGTAAATGTGTGGATTTATTTCTGGGTTCCCTATTCTGTTTCATCAGTCTATGGGTCTGTTTTCATGCCAGCACCATCCTATTTTGGTTACTACAACTCTGTAGTATAATTTGAAGTTAGGTAATATGATTCCTCCAACTTTGTTCTTTTTGCTTAGAACTGCTTTGGCTATTCTGTATTTTTGGTGGTTTCATTTAAATTTTAGAATTTTTTTTTTCTATTTCTGGAAGAACGTCATTGGTATTTTGATAGGGATTGCATTAAATCTGTAGATTGCTTTTTGTAGCGTGAACATTTTAACAATATTGATCCTTTGAATCCATGAACATGAGATATCTTCCCATTTTTGTGTCGCCTTCAATTGCTTTCATCAATAATTTTTGACAAAAGCTCCAAAAACATACACATGTTTTCTTTAATTTGTGGGAGCTAAAACATTTGCTCTCATGGAGGTAGATAGTAGAATTTTGGTTATCACAGGCTGGGAAGGATAGTGATGAGTGGGGCATAAAGAAAGGTTGGTTATTGGGTACAAAATACAATTAGATGGCAGAAATAAGATATAGGGTTCAGTAGCACAATAGGGTGACTATAGTTCACAATAGTTTATTGTATATTTCAAAATAACTAGAGAAGTGGATATGAAATGTTCATAACACAAAGAAATGATAAATGTTTCAGGTGATAGATATCCTAATTACCTTGATTTGATAATTAAATGCTATATGCTTGTATCAAAATATCACATGTACCCCATAAATATGTACAACCATTATGTAGCCATAAAAATAAGAAATAGAAAAATAAAAATCATGAAGCCAAAATGGATAGAATTAAAGGGAGAAATGGATAAATCTATTATCATAGTCAGAGATATTAACATCCTTCCTTTAGTAGACAAATATTCACATAATCAGCAATGATATAGAAGATTTGAACAAAATTATTAACCGATTGGACCTAATTGATATTCATGGAACATCCAACAACTACAGAACACATACTTTTTAAATGTAAAGGGAACCATCATTGATACAGAATATGTTTTGGGTCATGAACTATTTCTCAGTAAGTTTCAAAGCATAAAAATCATAAAGAGAATATTCTATAAACACAAAAGTGTTAAGTTACAAATAAATAAAAGTAAGCTGTTAAAAATCCCTAAATATTTTAAATGAAACAATATACTTCTAAATAATCCTCAGTCAAAGCAGCAATAACAGGGATGTTTTAAATATGTGTAACTGAATGATAATCAAAACATACCAAATTTTGTGCAATTTTGTCACTTGAAATGCCTATATTACAAAAGAAGAAAGGGGGCAGGCACAGTGTCTCATGCCTATAGTCCTAGCACTTTGGGAGGCTGAGGGAGGTGGATTGTCTGAGCTCAGGAGTTTGAGACCAGCGTAGGAAATGTGGCAAAACCTCGTCTCTACTAAAATACAAAAAAAATAAAATAAAAAAAGTAAAAAACAAAATAGCCAGGCATGGTGGCTAATAAAAAATAAAAATAAAAAAAAAAGGAAGAAGAAAGGGATGAAATTATTGAGGTATGCTTCCATTTTAAGTAATAGATAAAAAAGATCAAAATTATCCCAAAGTTAGTAGAAGGAAGAAATAGTGGAAATAATAGCAGAAATTAATGAAACAGAAAATGGACAAAGAAGAGAGAAGAATAATTTTCGAAGTTGATTTTTTGCAAAAATTAATATGATTAACTGACCTTTAGCAAGACTAATCAAGAAAAACAAGCGAGAAGAGATTATAAGTGTTAGAAAATAAAAGTAGAGACATTATAAAGAGCTTACACACATTGCAAGAATAGTAAGGACACATTATGAAGAATTTATGCCAATATATCTGGCAACTTAAACAAAATGAAAATATTCCTTTAAAAACTAAAACTGGTATAAAGAGACATTTAGAAAACTAAAAATCTCCACTCGTAATAAAACCATTCCCACAAGTAAAGCTCCAGGTCCAAATGACTTCACTCGTAAATTATATTAAACATTTGAAGAAAAAACAATACAAATCTTCATGGATTCTTTTCAAAAACAGAAAAGGAGATACCACATCCCAACCTCATTTATAAGGCCATAAAAACCTAATACCAAATATTACAAAAAATATTTCAATAAAAACAAAACTTCAGACCAATATCTTTCATTGACATAAAAGGAGAAGTATTAAACCAAATGATATCATTATGTAAAAGCTAATATATCATGATCCCACAGGGGTAATTCAAAGAAGTTAAGGTTCATTTACATTCAGAAGTCAGGCAATGTTATTCACCATATTAGAATGAATGAAAGAAAGACAGAAAGACAGAGAGAGAAAGAGAGAGAGAGACAGAGACAGAAAAGAGAAGGAGAGAGAGGAAAAAAAGAAGGAAGGAGGGAAGGAAGGAAGGAAAGAACGTAGAAAGGAAGGAAGGAAGGGAAGGAAATGTATGTATATACATCTAAATAGATAGTGTAAAAACATGTGACAAGACTAAACACTAGTTTATATTGAAATCTATCTGCATACTAGTAATAGAAGGCATCTACAAAAAATCTATAGCTAGCATCTTTATTAATTATGAAACTTTGAATGCTTTTTCCCTAATATAAAAAGGAAAAACAAAATTATTTGCTCTCACAACTTCTGTTCACTATTGCATTGAAAATCCTAGCTGATGCAATAAGGAATAAAAGAAGTTAGAAGTAAGATGACTCGAAAGGAAAATGTAAAGTGCTATACTATATATAAATGACTTGTCTGTGTACATAAAAATGTGATGTAATCCTCAAAGTTTCTAAAGCAGGGTGTGGTGGCACACTCCTGTAGTCCCAGCTACTTGGGAGGCTGAGGCTGGAGGATCACTTGAGCCCAGGAGTTCTAGGCTGCACTGTGCTCTGGTTGCACCTGTGAATAGCCAGGGCACGCCAGCTTCGGCAACATATCAAGACCCTGTCTCTATAAAAAGGAAAGAAAAGAAAAAGAAAAAGAATTCAAAATTAGTGAATTTAGGCAAGTTCACATGATAAAAGATTAACATTCATATATTAATCGTAATTCATATGATAGCCACAAGCAATGGGAATAGCAATTTATTAAAGTTCCATTTATAATGGCATCCAAAACCCATCAAAATCTTGGAATAAACCAAATTTTGCAAGATTTTTGCAATGAAAACAACAAGATATTGCCAAAAATTTTTTGAAAACCTGAATAAGTGAATATGCCAAGTTCAAGGAATGGAAAACTTGATATTTAAAAGTCCATCCTCCTCAAGTTTATTTATACCTTCAATACAAAACTAACTAATCTTAGCAGATTTTTGTTGATTAAATTTATAAGCAATGCTAAAATTAATAAGGAAATACATTGGATCTAAAAACTCAAATAATTTTTAAACAATTGGATAGTTAATACTACCTGATGTCAAGACTTAATCTACAATAAGCAAAATAATATAATATTGGTGTAAAAATAGAAAAATAGAGCACTGGAACAAAATAGTCCAAAAATTAATCTATACCGATTTTGGACAAAGGAACCAAGTCCATTCAATGGTAAAATATCTTATTAAATAATTATGCTGGAACAAATATGTGAATTTTAAAAAATGAACCTTTACCTTGAATCCACTCCAAATCCAAACATTAATTTGAGATGGTTCAGAGACTTAGATATAAACATTAAAACCATACACCTTGTAGATGCAAGTATAAGGAAATATCTTCATGGTCTTGGTATAGAGAAAGATTTATTTAATAGATACAGAAAACATGAACCATTTAAAAATAGTTGAAACATTGCATCTCCTCAAAATTTAAAACTTTAGCTCATCAAAGGACATAGTTGAAAACAAATTGGCAAGTCACATCTTGGAGGAAAATAATAGAAATTTAGATATTTGAACAAATTATTCCATCCAAAATATAAAATGAATTCATATAAATTAATGAAAAGACAAGCAATACAATTAATAAATTGTCAAAAGCCCTGAACAGACACATCACAAAGGAAGATACACAACTGGCTAACAGACATGTGAAAAGATGTCCCAGCATCTTTAGTGATCACAGCAAAACAAAGCAATTAAAACCTTACTGAGATACCATTTCACACCCATTAAGAGACCTAAAATTTTAAAACCCTCATAGCACCAAATGTTGGATGGGAGTGGAGTGAAGCAATCAGAACCCATTCATTTCAGGTAGAATAAAACGGTACCACCACTTTGCAGAATTGCGCAGCAATTATAAAATTGAAAATTCATGTCATTCATGATTCAAGAATTTGCCTGAGATACTTACACAAGGAAAATAAAAAATATGTCCACAAAAAGACTTGTTCAAGAATATTCGTAACAGCCCAAATATAAGAGAATATCAAGAGAAGAAGATATAAACAAAGACTGGAATATTGCACTCATACAATGAAATAGTATTCTGCAATGAAAAGGAATGAACACTGATACATGCAATAACATGTATGAATGTCAAAAATCAATATGATTCCTGAGAGATTTGAGATGAAGAATAATACTTATGTTACAGTTATATTTATATAAAGTTCAAGAGCAAGAAATACTAATTTACAATGATAGAAATCAGAAAGAAGTTTCCTTTGGGGATGGAAAGATTGATTGGAAAGGGACATGAAAAGCATTTCTGGGATGATGAAAATGTTTTACATCTTGCTTTCGGTTGTAGATTCTGAGTAGATGCAATTGTCAAAACGCGTGAAACAGAACACTTAACAGCCGTACATTTTATTGTGTATATATTACAAATTAAGTTTTTAAAGTGAAAGAAAAGAACTTAATGAAAATGTAATAAAGAATGTTTGCCTCTTCCTATCATTGTATTCATCTTCCTTAAATCAAGTATGCAATCTTTTGCTTACCGAATACGACGCATATATATTCTTCTGGACAGCAGCAATTATCTACAGCACAGAGAGTCAACTTAAATTGAACTGATATTTATCAAAGATGTAATATGCCTAGGACATTAAATGGAGGAAAAAATGCAGAAGGGCATTAAGAAAACTTCACTGTTAAAAGTGTTAGACTAAAATTTAAGTTTTCTAAAACTAGGTCAGTAGTCTTTCCACACCTTACTCTGTCTGTCTTCATACATGTTCTCTTAAAATCACCTAAATGCAGATAAATTTAAAGCTTAGAAGATTTTTTCTAACTTTATTAAAGAATGAAAAAACGTTAAGTATTGTTCTTAAGGTTATATATTTTATATATTTACTGTTATTTAATATAATATTGATGAAAATGTTTCAATATCAGGAACATGGATTTATAAAGAGACACCAACAAAAAAACTCATAGCAAGTAGTTGAATAGCAATCTAAATTCTCTTTTTTACATGACAAAACCTACTTAAGGTAGTAAAATTAAGAGACAACAATATCCTCCACTCCATATCATAGTAATTAAATTAAAGATGTATGGTCATTCTAGTGAATGTGATTGTGATAATCAACATCACCAAAATACTAAGGTAATCTTTCTCAGAGGGTAACTTAGCTTAAATTTAGAGAGATCCCCGCTGCTGACAAACTTTCATTAGTAATAAATTTAAGGCATTAGTAATAAATTTAAGGCATTAGTAATAAATTTAAGGTATAACTAGATATTGGAAACAAGTGTTATTATCAAAGTGAAAATACAAAATAGCCCAGAAAGCACTTTACATTCATCTGAAATATTTTCAATAATAGTTAATGCATAAGTTATTATGCTAGACTCTTTTATTAGTTGTATCATTACTCTTTAGCTCTCAAAGGCTAAACTGTAAGTTTAAAGTAGTGCAACCAAAATGGATTCAGTACACAACTTTCAACAATATATTAATGAATTGAAGCAGGCGTACAGCACTTAATTGTGTAAAAATAAGAATCAATACTAGATGAACTAATACTAGAGTTGCAGTAACAGTACTGACTAGAAAAGACATCTTCCATTCACCATGGGCACCTTTGACAAACACAAAACAGCTTTAATGAATATTAAATAATATTCTTTAATTAATATCAATAATATTCTTCTATCAGTCCCTCATTTACAAGAAAGTGAAAAGGCGTATAATTCATTTATACACACATTAGAATTCATACAAAATGAGAACGCCTGCTTTTACAGTTAGAAAAAATCATTTTTAACAAAACAAGTACATACAACATTCATTCTCAACTTGTGGAGACTGTATGTCATGACTAGAAAACGGCCACACTTTGTTCGAGTCCTTTAACACCTCAGAACAAGCAGGTCCTAAATTTAAGAATTGTGCTACAAATGTATTTGCTTAAAATTTACAAATGTGGTTTGAGTTTTGAAGTATGTATGTGCCAGATTGGAATTTAAACTTAACTAGATGCTAGCATATGCCCCAATAAAATTAAGAAGTTGCCTCCACCGGCAGTTAATTTGTTGCTTAGCTTACTGTATACAAGCTGTGTTATCATTCGTTAAATTAAAGAAATTAGTCATTGAAAAAGTTCCAGTGAATACAAGCAACAGATTTCTGCGGATTTGCATTAAGGGAGCAAACAAATGCCTTACCCTTAATTTATCAGTGCTTCTGCTCCCAAATCCCAGTAGTTACTACGTTTATCTACTTTGTGAAAGCACATAGTTTTTCTCATATTTTTATGGACTTCTTCCCTCTCAACCCTTTAACATTTCTTTTAGAATTACATGCAGTGCAATGTAGAAAGAAATATCAGGATCGAGCCTGAGACTGTTTTTTAACATCCCTGCTGTCAGGTACTGCTGGTGTGGTCTTAGACATATGGGTTGATGTTGCCAAGCTTCAGTTCTCTCCTCTGTATTCTTCTTCCCATGATTACATGGGTCACACTGCCTAGGACTGTTCCATTCGATGTAAAGCGATATATCGGTAAAAAGGAGAGATGCTATATCAAGAAACCAAAGCTATGCTTTATCAATTCTTAAATGTCCATTATGTTTTCTCTCCTCTTGTCAGGATAAGGTACTGGACTCACCTATCCTTGAATTTCTTTGATCTTCAAGGCAACGTTATTCTTACTCTAAAGCACCACAGAGCCTTCTATGTGACTCACCTTTTCTATAAATTCTTGTTGGACAGCTTACAGATTTTCTGAATTTTCTTATGCCAAGAGAAGGGCAGATTAATGCTGATTTCCTTCTTTAGGTTATTATAGTGGGTAATCGTTAACTCTGTGCACTGATTTTGTGCTAAGCACCCTATTAAGTGGCATATAAACTATAATATCTTTCTTAATTTCTCTAAAACTCCTATGACATAGTGACTCAGAATCCCCATTTTAACAAGCAGTTAAGTAACTGCCCAAGATATGGCAGCTGAGAGGGGACAGAACTGCCATTTAAACCCAGATCCTTTTGCTTAAGGGCTTAAACTCAACCTTCTCTCCCAACTTAACTGATTTCATGTTTTAATTTAGATTCTTTGTGTTGACACAAAGAAGTCAATTTCTGCTACATTAGAAAACATGTAAACAGCTAAACCAGAGTTTGGTTTCAAAAGAGAAGCAGGCAGTTATATTTGTAAGTTCACCAACTGTCCTCCTCCAGGGTTTCTATACCCAGAGCAATCAGAATATCTGTAAAATTAAAAGCAGCATCATACCATGTCCAAAAGATTAACAGTTCCACAGTACAAAGTTTGTTGATTTAGTAGTGGATTCAGCCTGTCAATCAAAATGCCATAAACAATAACATGATAACAGTTTTCAACATAAATGCTTTTCTTCAGGTTATTTTCACATGTCTTATTGAATTCTGCCAGAACATTTTCTCTGCACACTCTTCCTGAACTCTAAGTACCCATTATAAAGGAAAATTAATGCTTTTTTTAAAAGACAATGTATGTTACACAAAGAGCTAAACTATTAATACTTGAAATAGACCTGTAATCTTAGCTGAAGCAACAATAACAAAGTTCTATCTTACAAAAATAAGCAAATGTTAATTTAAAAAATTATTGGTAGCTCTTACCTTAATATTCTTTGCCCGTGGTTATAACCAAATGCTAACATCAACAGAAGCAGAAACCTCTTGGCTTCTCTGTAGGCTGTCTCCAAATATTCACTTATTTTCAGAAGCAGAGAAAGGCAAGTTTAAAGAGGGCGGAGAGAAAACCACCCTTACAATGGCCCTGCCATTATTCTTTCAGTGAATGCCTAGCAACAGAAGTCCCGGGACCTAGAAACTAAGATGCCTGAGGGCACTGACCCCCAGCCTGCCCCACGTCCTTTCAGTGTAGCTAGGATCCTGGAGCTCTTACTAAAAAGTGTTATACAACCTGAAGGCTTAACAGCCACCATGATTAAAGTGTTCAGAATAATGTTACAGCTAAGATAATTTTCTCAAAAATATTGATGGTATTGTATCTTCTTAATTAATAATACTTCAGCCAGTACTGGAAATAGGCCTAATAAATCAATCTTGTATATTAAGATTTAAATGTTTAATTCCACCCAGTTTAGAAACAAGACAAAAAAATCATGGAAGCTGGAGTAATCTCCTGCTCTAGCTTTTTGATTACAAGATTATTTCAACCCTGGATTACATTCCTGAGAGCATTTCGTAGTCACCCACAACTCACTGATAAAATCTCCAAGACTTTTTTATAATTTCTATTTATTATATATTTATTATATACTATTTTATAATTTCTTATACCGCTTCTTTAAGTGGGTGGAAAATGAGTTACCAGAGTCTGTATCATAAGAAAACTTCAGTCAGCTCTAGTGAGGTGAATCTCTTTTACTTAGAGTGCTTCTCTATTGCAACATTTGTCCTATTTCTTCTGTTGAGTAACCAGACCTTCCTCTCCAAATTGGTGGTGGGGAGGGACTTGTGCTTTTGTTCATCTTTTTAATACAAAAGGTCCAATCTTGTGCATGATAGGTGATTGATAAATGTCTTGAATTGAAGTGACTTCCTATTTGCTTTTGTAGCTCAAAGTAGTGGAAGCTGTGATGTAAGTTTGAGTTCTTCCTCACATGTATTTTGCTCTCCTACAGATTCTTCACTCTGTTCAGCTAAGACTCCTGACTAAGCACATTGTTCATTGTTGACAAACAGTCTCCAGGCTGTTCATTGCTGAAAAAGTCTCCAGACTGTGCATTCAGATCCCTGTGCTTGAACCCTTTAGAAAGGTGGAAGTGCCATTGTACCTAAATTTCAGCGAGTTTTAAAATATGCTTTTGAGAGAGAAGACGGAGTCTATACAGAGGAAAGAAAAACTAGAACATGGTGTTCTTTTTTAAAGTGAAGTAGGCATTCCACTAGTTGTTTTGCTTTTATAAAATGAGTAGAACCATAACATACTATCATAAATCTCTCTCATAAAATAATACAAATTCTATCATAGAATTCTATGCAAACATGACTTACCAAATTCATGAACAATACTGAGTTCAGCTCTCCTCTATGTGGCCCTATCCTATCCTATTTAGAGTCAGGGTACATAACTTCTTAAATGCTTTATAAATACATTATCCCATCGCAAGTAGACTAAATTAATAATGAGTTATAAATAAAAATATTTTTGCTTTGACACTAATGTTTGATTAAACATTACATTTTAAAATAAATTATGTTTAGGTGAATATATTTTCCCACAATTTAAAAGGGAGATATCTATGATAGTAATTACCCAGCAAAATAAAAATATAAAATTATATTTCATATTTTTTATATATTTTATTAATACATTTATATTTTTATTAATGTTGCTATAATTTTATAGCAACATAAAAACAAAAGTCTGTGAATTCAACAGAGAGTACTGCATGGGCATGAGGCACAGAATCAGCCATGACAAAATTGAGCTCACCTGTCCAAATTATTAGAGTAAAATTCGTATCTTTACTCAAATATTTCAAAAAATATGAAAACAACAATGCACAATTTAGTATACAGTACATTATATGTAATATAATATCTGTGTAGAATTAAATATGTAGCATATATAATATATAAATATATATACATAATATACACCTATAGCATATAGAATACGTACATAATTTAGTGTATGTGTAGTATGAGTGCACATATATATATGTGCACACATACTAACACACACCAATAAAATATAGAAAGAAATAAGCATTTTAAAGAACAAAAAATAAAGAGCTATGGAAGTTTTCAGAAGTTACTTTTCATTCATTTTTACAAATGAGTGTGTGTGTGAGAGTGTGTGTGTGTGCATGCACGTGCGTGCACGCACATGTAGAGGAAGAGAGAGAATCTCTGCTTGGAAAAGTCAGCTTCAGAAGGCAAGAAATGTTGTCTTTTATGCCATCACTATATTTCTAGAAAATGGCACATTTCTATGTTTTATAAAGAATTGTTGAATGAATGAATGTTAACAGCAGTTATCAAAAACTAAGTAATGCCACATATTCTGAAGCTGAAGCTTTTTTTTTTTTTTTTTAAATGGAGTTTCCCTCAAGTCGCTCAGGCTGGAGTGCAATGGCTCGATCTTGGCTCACTGCAGCCTCTGCCTCTGGGGTCCAAGCAATTCTCCTTCCTCAGCCTCCCAAGTAGCTGGGATTACAGGTGCCCGACACCATGCCTGGCTAATTTTTTGTATTTTTAGTAGAGAGGGGGTTTCGCCATGTTGTCCAAGCTGGTCTTGAACTCCTGACTTCAGGTGATCTGCCCACCTCAGCCTCCCAAAGTGCTGCGATTACAGGTGTGAGTCATCATACCTGGCTTTTTTCCTGAAACTTTTAAAATCTCTTAGTATTACTTTTTATTCCACAGCCAGGGGTAATTTATGGAAAATGTTAATCAGAGCATGTACACTCCTGTGTTTGTTAAAGCTTTATCTTCTCTTTATACCTAAAACATCACTCAAATTCTCAGGCACAAAGTGGTCTTCTTACCACTACAATTGCATCTTCACACCCACTGTCTCCTTTGCCTACTATGTCCCAGCCACATCGGCATTCTTCAGTTCTCAAACTTGCCACTTAGTAATAGAATATTTTCTGCTCCCTGCCTAGAAATCTATCTTGCCTTCTCCTCATGGTTGCTTCCTTTTCGTGGTTAATTCTCAGCTTATATAACTCCCTCTTCCCTATAAGTATCTCCTTAAAAACAATGTATTTCACAATTAGTCATTCATTTACTGTTCATTTCCTTCCTACCACATATCACAATTAGTTGTTCCTTTACTTATTACTTGTTTTCATTCTCCCCACTTGAATCACTAAATTCCATAGTGGCAAAGGAACACATCTATCATGTTCATTTGTTTGATCGTATTGCCTAGTATGATATCTTACATACAGTCGGTGCTTAATAAATATTTAAGTGAGTGGTGAAAAGTAACCTTGAACTCCCATAGCTCTTTATTTGTATTGTACTATAAGCACTTCATTCTGCCTACCTTGTATTAGAGTGATTTGGAATGTAACTGGCATGTAAGGTCCTCCACGAGTCCAGTGCATATGTTTTGATTGTCTTCTTTGTCTCCTATAGCACTAGTGACAGATATTGCTAGCTATCTGCTGTGGTAGATGATGTGAATCACTGTACATGCAACTCCCAGTGTCACACTCTATGATACTCTATAATTCTGCTGGTATATAGATAGACGTACTAATATATTTGAACTTGGAATTGAACATTATGAAACTTTTGTTTAGGACACTGAGTTTTTTGGTAGATAGAGTAGGGGTCTGTGTCTTTGTCAGTAGCAGTACTGGCAAAGTATCTGATATCCAAGTTCATCTAACTTTACAATCTTCATTTGCCTCATCTGTCAGTAATACCTGCTTCACAGGATTATTGTGAAATGTAAATAAAATAACCTAGAACTTAGCAAAAGACTTTCCATGTAGAAAATATTTAATAAATGTTAGATAAAAATATTATCAGTAATGTCTATTTTTTCTTTATCTCTGTATATTACCAAGCAAAGGCTCTAGCTTAGGAGAGAGAATTAAAGCATCTATTTGAGAAACATGTTTGAGTGGATATAATGACTTATTTTTGTATATAAGACAAAAATGAGTTGAAAATAAAGGTTTTATTTATGAAAAAATCTATAGAATAGCTTTACGAAAAAGAATTCAAGGATACTTTTGCCATACTGAACCACTGGCAAGAAAAAATATAAAACATAAAAAAGGTATTAAAAAACCTTATAATTAACATTTATCCATGAGAGTGGAAAAATATTCAATATATGTAAATTTTACACACACACACACACACACATATATATATATATGCTGCAGAGGCGAAAAAACAATTCTGGATACTGGAAATTAATTTTATAATCCAACACCAGTCAGGTATCTGTCTTTATGATGAAAACTGTATGGTGACTTGAATATCTGATTTTTCAAATATCATCTCCCAAAAATCTCTCTCAAACTTGAATATGACAGATAAATTCACCATCAGTCAGCATATGATTGTTGGAATAGAAGGATAGGATGATTAATTAAAGTTGAGTCTCTTTTGTTCAGTTTGGGTTTGGAGATGTGCATTGGAAAATCACACAAAACCATATTTTTCTGGGATTTGATGAATGGCATGATCAGCACCAAATCATTTTCTACACACCTTACATCAAGTGGTTTGCTATTGAAGAGTGTTTAATAAAGGAAAACCAAACTCAATACATATATGAAAAGAAAGAGATGCTATCATTAATTTTGAACTAAGAAAGGAAAACAATTTTTATTTTTATGAAAACCTTATTTAATCTTTAGGGAAACACATAAAGAAAATATTTAAGGCTTTGTAAAAATCCTGACAGATTTTATTACTGAATGTTCACGTGGCCTGAATCAAATGCTGCTTTTTAAATGTGTTGAAATAATATTGGAACTAAGACCTGACATTACTAATTGCAATACGTTGAACAAATGCTTATTTGAAAGAATACTGGGTCTCCACTTACTCCTGCTGGGACCATTTTCATTTTCTGTGCTCTGTCATCATCACCTGGGCTGCTTTTGCTATTTTCCTTTCTCTAGCTGTTTCATATAATGTTTAAGTGCATCTAAGCTGCACGTGTGTGAGCTAAGTCCTCTATGATTAAAAAAAAAAAATAGCCGGCATGTGATTTAGCAACAGTATAACAAATTAGTTGTATTAATAATAATAATAATAAAAACCAGACAAATGCATTATTTGGGTTGTGCACCTTTATTTGAAGTCATATATAGTGTCAATTTTAGAATATTTATAATTACAATTAACTGCTTTATTATCTCCTTAATTTAATATTCAAGAAAGATTAAAATATTTTTTAAATAGCATACACTTAAGGCAATAGTACAAATACAGTGAAATTGTCATTTCACTTTAAGAAATGCCATCAAATTTGGGTGTTGATTCAAACAAATCAATTGCAAAAAGACATTTTGAGAAAATCAGCAAAATTGGGTTATGGGCTGGGTATTAGATAAATAGGAATAATTTGATTTAGTTCCATGTGATAATTTTATAGTTATATAAGAATATGGCTATACATTTAGAGATGCATGCTGAAGAACAGGAATGCAGTGATATAGAATTGCTTTAAAATACTTCAGCAAAAGGAAAAAAGATTTAAAAACACAATTTTGTCAAAATTGTGATACTTTCATTTGGGTATTGGGTATGTGGGAATTTATTATTTTCTTTTTTTCTAATTTTTTTAAATGGAGAACTGAGTAAATCGGCAAAATCAATGAAAAATTGATTGCTTGGAAATGCATAAAAAATAAATATGCCAGTAGTTCTGAAAATGCCATCCATTAGGCTTCCTCACTATGGCCCAGCCACACTGGCTGCTTTGGAGGCTCTTTCCTAAGGACCCTTGCAGAGGTCATTTATTCTCTTAGAAACACTCTTGCCCAGGTATTCACAGGGCTTATCCAGAGGGCTTGCTCCCTCATTCCTTCAAGTCTTTCTTTAACTGTTACCTCATTGAGCTTTTCCCTGATTATTTTATTTAAACAGTAATACCCACCATCCTCCCCTAATATTCTGTATATATTTCCCTGCTTTATTTTTCTTATAGTGTTTATTATTGCCCAATACGCTACGCAATTTACTTTTTTTTTTTTTTTTTTTTTTTGAGACAAAGTCTGGCTCTGTTGCCCAGGCTGGAGTGCAGTGATGCCATCTTGGCTCACTGCAAACTCTGGCTCCCAGGCTTAAGCCATACACTCACCTCAGCCTCCCTAGTAGATGGGACTACAGGTGTGCACCACCATGCCTGGCTAATTTCAGGCTGGTCTCGAACTCATGAGCTCAAGTGATCTGCCTGCTTCGGCTTCCCAAAGTGCTGGGATTACAGGCATGAACCACTGCGCCCAGCCACAATTTACTTTTAATTGTGTATATTATTTGCCCCCCTCCGCAGTAGAATGTTAACTCTATTAAGGCAGAATTTTGCTTCTGCTCTAGTAACAGCAATATTTCTAGTACTTGCTGAATAAAGTAATAGGACAGATTCTGAAAGATGAGACCGGAGCTATATTTCTGCCTGTGGTTACTAGGCAAAAGTTTAAAGAATGAAAAAAGATATTGAAGAAAGAAAGGCAACATTGCAAATGTGGCTCACAGCCCATATAGGCCAGAAAGTGCAGCAATATTCCCTTGTTCAAAAATATCTCAGGGAACTTTTCACACTCTAAAATTTCATTTAGATTCAAAAGTTTTGCTTTAAAATAAGCCCTTTGGAAAATTAAACTTTTATTTTCTTATACTTCACGATGAAAGTTTAGATTGTTGATTCTGTGACGATCAAGAAATGATGAATGTTTTAATGGGAATATGATGAAAGATGAGACCATGTTGGAATATACCAGGTGAGGTGGTGAACTTTAGAGGAATAAGCGCTAGGAGATGGATAGAAAGGATAAAGTAGCAGTGAGGTTCTGAAGTATGTATAGTGTTAATGTTTAAATCAGTTATAATTTTATAACAAAACTCTATGGTTAAGAAATTAATTCCTTAAAGATATATCTAAAACCTGAAATCAGAATTCTTATTCTGTTTTAAAAATGTATAAATGTGTGATCTTGCATTTTATAGACCTAAACTCTGACTGAAATAGCCATATTTTTTAATGTGTCTTACTGTTTTCTGAAATTGTTCACCTAAATGTATGCTTGGGTTTTCTTACACCTAGATGCTGAGACAAGATTTTCATCACCTGCAATTTTGCTTCATCTATTTAGGCACCTCTTTCAATAAATATCAAACAGAGACAAAGTTCCTTAGTAAGAGATGTTCAATAGAAAAGGGATATAGAAGGAAAGGAGAAGAAGCAACAAGATAAAATAATATTAAATGAAGATAACTACTCAAAAAGCTCTCTTATTTTGGTTTTCTAAACTGTGTTTTGACTAGTTAGCATGTGTTTGGGGTAAATTACTGAGCCTATGTTTTGTTAGGTATAAACTGAAGGGGCTCCACTAATGATCCCTAACGTCAATGATATCTTCAAAAAATTTTAACAACCAGTCCTAGGTGATGGATAGCCAGAGAGAAGGAAGGCCTGATGTGTATTACTTACCAGTTCTGATCAATTTCTGTTGTATAAATATTCCCTCTGTGGCTACTTTGGTGGGATAATTAAGCTACCAACATGATCCCATGAAATAAGATTTATAATTTAATTCCATTGTGTTCGGAGAACATGCATTGTATGAATTGAATTTAAAAGTATTTTTTGAGACTTGCTTTTTGGTGCAGGATATGGTCTATCTTCTAAGATGTCCAATATACATTTGAAAATAGTGTTTATTCTGCTGACATCAGGTGTAGTGTTTTAAAAATATCAATTAGATCAAGTTGATTGATAGTGTTATTGAAGTCTTTTATAACCTTACTGAATTCCTGTCAACTTATTTCATAAATAGTTAAAGTATGTTGAAATCTGTAACTATAATCATAAATTTGTCTACTACTCCTTGTAGTTCTGTTAGTATTGGATTCTTGTATTTTCATGTTATTAGATACCTGGAATAGGCAGAATTCTAAGGTTTTCCCCAAGATCTTGCTCCCTGATGTATATGCCCTGTATAATCCTTGGAGATTATTCTCAGTGAACCTGGCCTAATCAGGTTAGTTCTTAAAAGAGACAAAGGTTCTGGTGAAAGACATTCAAATTATTAGAGGAATTCCATGTGAGAAGGATTCCTTGTACCTGACTTTGAAAATGGAGGGGACCATGTGGCAAAATACAGTTGAGCTCTAGGAGCTGAGTAGCCTTCAGCTAAAAACCAGTGAAGGGATGGAGACCTCAGTTCTACAACTGCAAGAAATTGAATTCCGTCACAACATGTGGGGTTGGAAGAGACTCCTAACATCCAGAATAGAATACAGTCTAGCTGCCACATTGATTTTACCTTTTGAAACTGAATAGAGAATGTTATGTTCCGGATTCTGAGCCACAGAACTGTGAGCTGATAAATGGGTGTTTTTTTTTTTTAAGATATTAAACTTCTAGTAATTTGTTATGCAACAACACAAAACTAAAACAGTGCATAAACATTTTAGATTATTATGTCGTCTTCATTAATTGAACACTTTATCATTATGAAATCATCTTCTGTATCACTGGTAATATTCTTTGATACGAAATCTGCATCGTTTTATAATTAATATGTCCATTCCACCTTTCTATGATAAATGTTAGCATAGAATATCTTATTCCATCTCTTTACTTGTAACCTAATTATGTTTTTATATTTAAATTGGATTTACCATAGACAGCACGTAGTTGTGTTTTGCTGTTTTATCTAACCCGATATGGTGTGCTTTTTAATTGCAGATTTTAGACTTTTACATTTAGTGTGATTGTTACATGTTGAATTTAAGCCTCCTGTCTTATTGTCTTATATTTGTCCTAACTGTTCTTTGCCTCTCCTCTTTTTTTCTTTTCCTACCTTCTTTTGAATTAATAGAGTATATTTTATGATACTACTTATGATTCTCCTTTGTCAACTTATTAGCTATCGCTCTTTATAGGCTCATTTTAGTTTCTGTAGGATTTATAGTGTCCATCTTTAACTTATTACTGCTTACCTTCAAGTAATATTATACTACTTCTTATAAAGTATAAGAACCTTACAAAAGCATACTTCCTTTTCTACTCTTCCAGAATTTGTGTTATTGTTGTCATACATTTTCCTTCTGTATATATTACAAAAAACACAATACATTATGATTATGTTTGCATTAAACAATTATGTTTTTAAAAGATTGAAATGAGAAGAAAAAAGCCTGTATATGTATGCATATAGTTACTGTTTCTAGTTTTCTATATTTCTTTGTATAGATTCATATTTTTATCCAATATTTTCCTTTTGCCTGAAGAACTTTCTTTAGTATCTCTTATGGCATAGGTCTACTAGTGATAAATTCTTTCAGTTTTCGTATGTCTGAAAGTCTAATTTCACTATCATTTTTGAAAGATACTTTGATTGTGTAAAGAATACTGTATTAGTTTATTCTCACACTGCTAATAAAGACATACCCAAGACTGGATAATTTATAAATGAAAGAAGTTTAATTGACTCAAAGTTCAGAATGACTGGG
Organism: Papio anubis; assembly: GCF_008728515.1. Lineage (NCBI taxonomy): Eukaryota > Metazoa > Chordata > Mammalia > Primates > Cercopithecidae > Papio > Papio anubis. Next base: position 133,873,641 of record NC_044978.1, on the reverse strand, counting down.
GAAGCCTGAGGAAACTTACAATCATAGCAGAAGGAGAAGCAAACACGTCCTTCTTCACATGGTGGCAGCAAGGAGAAGCACAGTGCAAAGGTGGGGAAAATGCCTTATAAAACCATTAGATCTCATGAGAACAAACTCTCTATCACAAGAACAACATGGAAGTAACTGCCCCCACGATTCAATTACCTCCCGCCAGGTCCCTCCCACAACGTGTAGGGGATTATGGGAATTATAGTTCAAGATGAGATTTGGGTAGGGACACAGCCAAACCCTATAAAATACCAAATTAATAGTTTTTTTGGAAAAAAATTTGATTTAAGTACTATAAAGATTGCTCCAAAGTCTTCTAAGGGTTTGCATTTTTTGTAACCCCTCCTCACCAACAACGTCTGCTGACATTTTTTGCTCCTCTGTACAGAATGTACCTTTTTTATTGGCTGCCTTTAAGAGATTTTCTTTATCACTAGTTTCAAATGGTTTGATAGTGATGTCCACTGGTGTGCTTTTTGTGTTGTCTTCTATTTGTGGTTCTTGAATCTTTGTGTTTAAAGTTTTCATTAAATCTGGAAAACAAATAACCATTATTTCTTCAAATATATTTTTCTTCCTCCACCTGTAAGAATTTCAATTACATGTATATTCAGTTATCCTACAGTTCATTGATGTTTTGTTAATTTTTTTCAATTGCTTTTCACTCTGTGTTTCATTATGGATAATTATGGATAATTTATATTACAATTTTCAAGTTGACTAACATTGCAAATTTAAACATTTTACAATATTTTATCTGGCTTTAATCTCCTTCAATATATTTTTCATCTCAGTCATTGCTTAATTTGGGCTTTTAAAAAATTATCTTCTGATCTCAGATTCCTTCTTCATATGTGTATGTTCATCAGTGCTCAACTAAATACTTGAGAATAGACCTCTGTAGCTCTTTGGAGCTTTCAGTCTGTGCAGCATTCTCCACTTTAGTACTCTGCCCTGCATATATTTATGTTATACTTAAAATACTCTAGAATTAATTCATTTCTGAAAGTTTATTGCTAATAAATTTCTACAGACTTTAATGTAAAAGATAATCTTTGTAAAGTCATTTCTTATGCTAGCTATCAATTATGGCAGGGAGACTACATGTTTTCTTCATTCTTATAAAAATCTGGAATCTTCTACTTTTTTACAATTTAAAATTATCCTTAGAATGACTACAGAGAAGAATCTAATTATAAAAAGGAGTTTACAATTCCACTTGTAAATTTAATAACATTAGAAAACATTGCCTGAAACTAAGTTGAAATAACCTACTATGAAATGTTAAACTACTCCTGTGAACAACAGCATTAAAAAAGTGATCTGAAATGTAACCCAGGCTGAGGATCCTTCTGTAACACTGCAAATTTAAATTGTTCAGAACTTTCCTGGATTTCTTTTTATCTGTTAGTGTGTTAACAATTTTATTGTACCAACAAATCTGTTTGACAAACTGTGGAGAAGAAAGTGACAGCGATGGAGCAATAAATAATGTATATATGCAATATATTAGCTTATTATGAAAAACAAAATAAAATAAAGTTCAACATATTTCTTTGAAATTATAAAACCTATTTTAGAATTTTTTTTATACACTGAAGTAAACACTTAAAATTTTTAGTAGTAAATTAATCACAAAAACCAATCATGTGTAATTTGAATTATCTTTTTTCTTGTAAATGTAATGGGAAATGTTCCCTTGTCGCCCTTGCCAGGGCGTGCGATGGGGGTGTGGCTCTCTTCTTCTTAATAAAGGTATTCTTTTACTTTTCTCTGCATCTGTAAGATTAATTACATAAAACATTTCAAAATTAGAAGATACTTAAAGAGAAGAAATTATAAAATTCACATTATCAAATGAGTTAAATATTTTAAAATACTAATTTTATTCCCCCAAGTGTAAGATATATATTTATGTGTTGCCCTAGTCACATGTTTACTCATAGTTGAATTTAATCTACTTGTGTTTCTGAGGCTAAGAATGACTTTTTTAAATTAAAAAATAAGAATAGGAAAATTTTTTTAGTGAATCTAGAATTATCTTCATTATTTGGAACTAAAAGACACTCTTTAACAATTGAATATAAATTAAGGTGCATTATCTTTCAAAACTGAAAGTATCTTTATTATCTCTGATATCTATTATTTTACTTATTATTTTAAAACAATCTGAAGTAGACTTATTTTTAATAGTTGCTAATTTTTAGGCAAATACGTCATATGTATAATAATTTCAAGATTCGACATGTTATACAATATAAAAGAAATAACAAACGCCCTTGTATTTTGAAATGCAGCATGAATAAAGCTTTGTATCTTTTTCTCTTTTGAATAAATTGAGAACATGGACAAAATTAGTCTTAACTTTTTCTTGAAAATTAGTAGAGAAAGAAATTGTAGCTTTTAAGGGCGTGCAATTTTGTTTCTAAACAACAGATGGCACTATCAAATTCTAAATTTACTAAATTTTTTTCTATTTTTCTCCCTTTTTTAAAATTAAAAAAGTCATAATAACTGTCTTAGCTTCAGAAACACAAGTAGATTAAACTACAGAATTACAGTTTTACTGGTCTTGAAGAACAATATTTGTAGGATCTTGAATAAAATACTGCTTTTTCAAAATTAACACTTGATGGTAGTTAAAAAGCTGTTTGATCAAATTTTAGAAGTATTAACATCAAAACAAATGAAATCAGTGCTCATAATGTAATTGATTTACACCAATAGGAACTGAATTCTCCACGTTACAACTAGGATATTCTCCTCTGAGCATTAGTAGAGATAAGGATGTTCTGTGAGGGAAGAGGCTGACCTCGACTGCACTAGAACTAAGTAGCCTCTGGGAAGCCCAACATCTGACAGTCACATAGAACTTAAAATGCAAATCAAATCAAATAATAAAATGATAAATTTGGTTTTTTACTTTCCCTCAAGAGCTATAGTCAGGGTAGAACATTTGGGAACAGAGCTGAGAAGGAGGAACGATTGTTAAAAACGGTTTTGTTCTCCCAGAAAATAAATGTCCCAGTCTGGTATAGGAAGAGGAGACTCATTTATTGTAGAATTTTGCTATGGACATGAGTTCTTTGGTAGAAGTGCTTACAGTCAGCGACTTTATCTCCATGACTGCCCTATTCTGGTCCACCCCGTTACTGCCAGGTAAGGTGGAGGTAGAGTTGCCAATTTCAACCATTTATTTATCTATGTGTTATCTTATATCCTACTCTCAGCAATCCTAGTGATATACCAGTCTGTTGTATCAAGTGTTCTTTCTTAGAACAATATTCTAGAAATTTAGCCTAAAATATTCTTGATCTCTCATTATCCCATTTCTTTTGTTTGTATCTTTTTTCTTTAAAAAAAAAACTCAGACTTTTTCTTTCTAATGTCCTCTTTATCACTCAAGAGTAATTTATCACATATCTATGTTCTCCTTACTTAGCAAAGTATTAATAATTATCCTTTTCCATTTTTCCTACATCAATCCTTTCAAATTCTTATTTTGCTTGACAAAATAGATATTGAATATAACTAAACTGCTTTAATCTCACTTACTACTTTCTTTTCTACTTTAGGATATCTCTTTATGTGTAGCTTGGAAGAACCCCCTACTTCAGTTTATATGTTCACTATTTTTATTTCTCTATTGAACTTAGATAAATGGATTATTCAATTATTTTGAGTATACTATGAGCAATATACATTTGCTCTATTATTTAGTAACAGTGAGAGTAAGGTTTAACTCTATCTATTTTCCCAGGACTGAAAACAAAAGCCTTAAGTAGTAGTCACTTTCCATTCTTGGTTGTGAAAAACTCTAGGGTTTCATTAATTATCTTGGGATGTCATGATGTTCTCAAAAGCAAACCAATATAAAACTAAGGAGTGTCTAAGGCAAGCTTTCTAACCCATGGTAGGTTGAATGTGGCCCAAGACAAATTTGTAAACTTTCTTAAAACATTATGAGTTTTGTTTGTAAACTGCTTTAAATGTCATATGGAAGCAAAAAAGAGCCCACATAGCCAAGACAATCCTAAGCAAAAAGAGCAAAGCTGGAGGCATCACACTACCTGACTTCAAACTATATTACAAGGCTACAGTAACCAAAATAACATGGTACTGGTACCAAAATAGATATATAGACCAATGAAACAGAATAGATGCCTCAGAAATAACATCATACATCCACAACCATCTGATCTTTGACAAAACTCACCAAAAAAAAAAAAAAAAAAAGCAATGGGGAAAGGATTCCCTATTTAATAAATGGTGTTGGGAAAACTGGCTAGCCATATGCAGAAAACTGAAACTGGACCCCTTCCTTACACCTTATACAAAAATTAACTCAAGACAGATTAAAAACTTAAACATAAGACCTAAAACCATAAAAGCCCTAGAAGAAAACCTAGGCAATACCATTCAGGACGTAGACATGGGCAAAGACTTCATGACTAAAACACCAAAAGCAATGGCAACAAAAGCCAAAATTGACAAATGAGCTCTAATTAAACCAAAGTGTTTCTACACAGCAAAGAAACTATCATCAGAGTGAATAGGCAACCTGCAGCATGGGAGAAATTTTTTTGCAATCTACCCATCTGACAAAGGGCTAATATCCAGAATCTATAAACAACTTAAACAAATTTACAAGAAAAAAACAAACAACCCCATCCAAAAGTGGGCAAAGGATATGAACAGACATTTCTCAATAGAAGACATTTATTCAGCCAACAAACATATGAAAAACAGCTCATTATCACTGGTCATTAGAGAAATGCAAATCAAAACCACAATGAGATAGCATCTCACACCAGGTAGAATGGCAATCATTAAAAAGTCAGGAAACAACAGACGCTGGAGTGGATATGGAGAAATAAGAATGCTTTTACACTGTTGGTGGGAGCGTAAATTAGTTCAACTACTGTGAAAGACCGTGTGGCAATTCCTCAAGGATCTAAAACCAGAAATACCATTTGACTCAGCAATCCCATTACTGGGATTGCTACTATAAAGGCACATGCACACATATGTTTATTGTGGCACTATTCACAATATTTTGTGGCACTATTCACAATAGCAAAGACTTGGAAACAACCCAGATGACCATCAATGTTAGACTGGATAAAGAAAACGTTGCACATATACACCATGGAACACTATGCAGCCATAAAAAAGGATGAGGTCATGTCCTTTGCAGGGACATGGATTAAGCTGGAAACCATCATTCTCAGCAAACTAACACAAGAACAGAAAACCAAACACCACGTGTTCTCACTTATAAGTGGGAGTTGAACAATGAGAACACATGGATACAGGGAGGGGAACATCAGACATTGGGTTCTGTCAGGGGGGTGGGGGACTAGGGGAGGGACAGCATTAGGATAAATACCTAATGTAGATGACGGGTTGGTGGGTGCAGCAAACCACCATAGCATGTGTATACCTATGTAACAAAATTGCATGTTCTGCACATGTACCCCAGAACTTAAAGTATGTATATATAAAGAAAGAATAAAGCAGAAGGGGAATGGGGGTACAAAAAAATAAAAAAGAATAAAGCTGAAAGATTTACATTAAAAATTATGAGGTTTTTGTGCTCACCAGCTATTGTTAGTGTTAGTGTATTGTATTTGTGGCTCAAGACAATTCTTCCAGTGTGGCCCAGGGAAGCCAAAAGATTGAATACCCTTGGTCTAAGGTGTACTGAAAGTTCTAATGGGGGGTCAGAGAAGAATGGATTGAAGCAGACATAGCTGCTGATATCCTACTGTCAATTTCGAGTCTACCAAGAGAATAATAGCAGTAGCAGGAGTAGCAAACTCTATTGTTTACAGATGACAGATACATATGTAAATGAATAAAGATCAATTTTCCTTGAAAAATATAGATGTCCAGTTCTATCTTTCATATTTTCTGTTTTCATATGATATGGCACATTAGGATTAATTTAAGCTGCAAATAGCGGAAAAATGCAAAATAACAGTGGCTTAAATGAAATACAAATATTTTATCTCTTGAAAAAGTTCTGATAAAGACAGTCAAATGTTATAAGGGCAACTGTGTTCCAGAAAGTTCTCAAGGAGCCAGGCTACCTCTAACCCACTGCTCTGCCATCTCTAGTTCATGTCCTATGTCCTCAGGGTCCAAAATGGCAGTAAAAACCCTCCTCATCATATCTGTGTTTCAAAAAGTAGAATGGAGAAAAAGATGGAGAAGAAAAGGTGGCATTAAGGAAGATTCCAGAAGCTGCCATATGACACTTCTGTTAACACTTAATTGGCCAAATTTTAATCTCATATCACATAAGTTGTAAGAGATGCTAGAAAATGTACTTGTCTCCACTCTACATGGACATTATCAGAGTATTTCTCAACAGAGAGGTCTATGTAATAATAGTAAAAAGTAAAAGTGGACACAAACCTAGTCCTTTACCTTTCAGTGGAAGTAAAAATGCTATATTAATATTTGCTCTCTCTCTCTCTCTCATTTCTGGTTTTGACAATCAAATTCAGCTGAATATGATTGAAACTAAAAATCAAGGAAAATGCATTATACTCTGTTGTTATGGTAACTGGAATGGTGAAATGTGTGTATTATTTTCACACCCTCAATAATACATTTCTAACTATATATTTTTTAAAAATTGCTGCAGGGTTTGCTTAATGACCAGAGTATAAAGGCATATTTGTTTCTCAGTTGGCAAAAACACAGTTTTGACAAATTTGACAGGTTTTTGTAGATCTGTAATTTATTTGATTTAATTAAATTTTCATCTTGTTCTCACGATGAGTTATTGCAAATAAAAAATAAAGGTTTAAACAGGAAAGTTTTAAATTTGAATTTTCTTGGTTGAACTCCTCATACTTTTCACTTTCAATTCACTAACAGAATAAATACATCATTCCACTGAATATGAACCATCCATACAAAGAGTACATGACCAAATGCAATGTCACTAGGTATTTAAAGTAACCTAGAAATTACATTCTGTCTCATTGTCCACAAAATACTACAACTCACATATTTGGATAAACATTTTGTTCATGGCATGTACACATATGAGGCATGCATAAGGATAAATAGATATAAAGTTGTAAAAATTAGACAAATTTCATATTTTTGTCCAGTCTTGAAACTTTCATTTTTCTAAAACAAAATATAAAATGCAAATTTTTAAAATAAATGTGCCATCATCACATTAGGGAATATTAGGGAAAACTGCATGAAAAATATACAGAAACACTTCATACTTTACAAATCTTTTGTACATCCTATATTATTTCAAAGTCAAAAGTTTTAAATATGTTCAGTTTTGAAATGTATCAGAAATGTTTATCTAAAGTTTTGTTAGTGTTAAGATTAATATATTAGTATTATTACATACAGAAAGACAGAGGGTAAAAGTAAAGTTAGTTTGAATATGACTGTCATTTTAAGTCATTAACATTTAACCTTACGACCATTACCTCAAGTTGGCCCATATCACTGCCCAACCTAAACACACGGTTACACGCAGCTGGTAAAGTACATGGCAGGAGTATTGAGATATCAAGGAGTCACTGTGTGTCAGGAAATGATAAAGTTCCCCAGCGTCTCCTCACCTGTGCCAGGCTGACTAAGGGAAACCACATTCTACATTCATGAAGAGTGATCCGTGGGCTTGAAAGGCAAGTAAGTGGAAAGAAGAGTTTATCCCAGCAATTCATGAAAATGTTGAAAAAAAGAAAAACTAAGTCAGCTTTCCTTGGAACCCAAGTTTCTGCCTGCCTTTTTTTTTTTTTTTTTCCTTAATTTTTTCTGTTAAAGCTGCCACCATTTTTCCAGATGCTCAAGATAAAACACTCAACACAGAAATGTATGATTTTGTTGTGAGATATAGGTTTGTTGTTTACACTCTACCCTACTATCCATCGCACCCTTCCAGTTCTGCTTGCTCTCAGTCTCCACCTCTGATTGCTATTTACACAATTCATCCCATGAAACACCATCAGATTATTCCAGCACACACCGGTATCTCCAGGCCTTCCCTGGTGCACTGCACTCCCTTCTTAGCCCACAGGTATATACACAGGCACACAGGCACATTCAAACATTTTAAGGCTCAGTACTCAAACTCCAGTATTTAGTTCGATATCCTTCAACAAATCAAAAGCATATTTTACTCCAGGACATGGGATAAACACATTCATTAACAAAATATTAAGATGAAATTCCTGCACTTAAGGAAAACAGTGGGGAAATTGGCCGTCTAACATGGTACCCTTTCCTGTTCTCCAAATGTACTGCTGGATATATTTTCACAAACCTAACACACCCATGTAACCAGCACTCAGATCAAGAAAGAGAGGAGAACCACAACTGGAAAATGCCTCACAATGTATTCTCTTAGTAATTGCCCCTAAGGGTAACAACTTTCCTGACTTCTAAGAGTAGAGAGTAGTTTTACCATTTTTATTTTTATATAAATTTAATCTCACACACACATAAATACACAAACATACAGATTTATTTTGCATATTATATTGGTTTTCTTTTGCTGATATAACAAATTACCACGAATTTAGTGGCTTAAAGCAATAGACATCTATTATATTAAAATTTTGTGGGTTAGAAGTCTGACGCAGAGCTCACTAGGCTTAAATTAAGGAATTGCCCAGGCTGTGTTCCTTTCTGGAGAATGTGTTTCCTTGCTTTTTTTGGCTTCTAAGGGTCACCCACAGTCCTTGGCTTGTGGCACTCTTTCTTCATCTTCAAAGTTAGCAGTGTTTCATCATTGTGATTAGACTGAACCCACATGCATCAGTCAAGATAATCTTCCCACCTCAATATCTGTAACCTTAATCACATCTGCAAAGTCCCTTTTGTGAAGTAAGGCAACATATTCACAGATGGCAGGGATTAGGATGTAAATATTTTTAGGAGAACCTTATCATAGGATGGAATTGCTGGCCATAGAATATGTATATATTCAGATTTAGTAGGTATTGCTAATTTTTCAAAGTGGTTATATCAATCTGCACTCCAGCTAGCAGTGTATGAGTTGTCAATACTTGATATTTTTGCCCTTCTGACTTTATCTGTTTTGGAGAACAATATTACATTGTGTACTTGAGTTCTCATAATTCCAAATTTTCTGTGCTTTTCAAAGTGCTGATTTGAGAACTCTGAAGTGTCCAACACATTACCGTACTTGGAAACCAACAAGTTAGCCTGACAAAACTGTATAGATATTTGCAAAAGACATGAGATTCCTGAGTCAAAGATGAAAGACAGTTTATCACTCATAGCAACAGCAGGTGCAAAAATATCTGCACTTACTCCAGTTCTCCATGCCCCAGTTCCCATAGGACAACACAAAGAGGGCCAGGTGCCTGTGCACACAGCGGGCTGCATTACAAAAGAGGAACCCTGAGCTTAAGGGATCAAATACTTTACAATGGAGAATATGCGTGCCTGCCCTTTGCCCTAGGGTGAGACACTGTGGCTATCTTCCAATGTTGAAATAAAACTTGCTCTGGAGAAAAACACTATCTTCATCTTCCAAGGCCATTCTCAATTAATATATCGTTGAAAATGTGTTCTGGAAAAAAGGCAACGAGTGAATCTGTTTCTAAGACATGCAGAAAAGTAAGAGACAAATGGGTATTGTCTCTCAACATTTTGCCTGTCTTTAATCTATTCTGAGGCTGATAAATAAATTATGATAAATTCAACAAACACAATTCACCATATGGCTGTATGGGGTGTATATATGGAGAGTATTATAAAAATAAATTAAAAGATGTCCTTGCCTTCAAGAGCTTACAAATTAGACGAGAAAGAGGATATGTGTACCTTTCCTATACATGTGTTATACTTCAAACAAAGGTTTTAAATGCAGCAGTACACAGTGTCACAATACTGAACTGACTTGCATCAACAAGGTGAATCTGAGCAACTCCTTTCATCTGTTTGCCATTCTGAGCCTGTTTTCCTAACTATAAATGGATGGAGATGATGATGATAAGTATAATATTGTACTAGATTGAATAACATCCTCTCAAAATTCATGTCTACTTGGAAATGAAGAATGTTACCTTATTTGGAAATAGAGTTTTTCATACGTTATGATGAAGTCATATTATAGTCTATTGACTGGCGTCTTTATAAAAAAAAAAAAGGAGGGCAATTTTGATACAGAAACACATCAACACAGAGGCAAGACAGCCAAGCGAAGACAGTCAAATGAGGCCGCTACAAGCCAGGGAGTGCCAAAACCTGGTGGTGACCACCAGAAGCTAAGAGAAAGCAAAGAAGTATGCTTCCCTAGAGCCTTAGAAAGAGCATAGCCCTGACTAAACCTTAATTTTGTACTTCTAACTTCCAGAACTGTCAGAGAATAGATTTCTGTTGTTTCAAGATACCCAGTTGGTGATAATTTGTTACAGTAGCCCTAGTAAATTAATACAACTACCTCCCTACCTACCTAACTACTTCATAGGCTTTTGCAATATATAGATGACATAATTTATATTACAGTGTTTGAAAAGTACTACATTTGTTTCCTCTCAATGTTCGTTAGTTCCATGGTAATAACACTCAAAGTAGGACATACTCTTCTAAGATATATGACAAAATCTTTCCTCTACGAACAGAATGAAATGAGGCATACGGGTGGGGAAATATATCATATATCCAGTTGATTGAAACAAAATGACTCCCAGAATCCTGGGACTCATGTCTATACAGTAATTTTGGTTTCCTTTGGTCTTCCATTGTCTCTTTTTATTATCTCCACATATTAAAAACAATGCACTTCAAGGAAGGTCTTGGTGCCTAGGCAGGCCCAATATACGGTAGTGCTTTTCTTTGTCTATGCTCTGAACCAATTGAGAAAAAGGCAAACAAGAAGAAGGCAGAGCAGAAATTAAAATATTACTTCTATTAGTATGGACACCTAAATTATAAAACATAGCTTAAATTTAAGAGACAAACAGGCTTACTAACTGGATCACAGAATTAAACAAATTTACCCATTCAGTCTTCTGTAGCACTAAACTGCAACTGGCCTCTTCACAGGATCCACAGGTAACATTTAAGGCAGGGCCATGACTAGGGAGTGCCAGGCTCCTTTCAAGATATACAAAGTAAGTAAAAATGTATTACAAAATGCTTTTTTTTTTAATTGTCCAATTACTGTTATAAAGATTCTTGATTGTATTCAGGCATCATTTTTCCTTTTCAGATTCAGGAACTATATTTACATGTTCTTTACTGTCAAATACATCATCCTCGATAATTTCGTATCTCCTACCTTGAGAGAAGATAGCAACATTGTTACTATTCACAAGGCGGTGGCTTTCCAGAATCCATTTGTACTGAAATGATATGGATCTTCTTGCCTCTGCAATTCCCTAACGCCATTTGTTTAACGCTGTTTACATGATTACACATGATGTGCCACCCACAATGCTGCCTGTGAACACTGGCTTCCACTGACTCTCTCACTGCTGTCACTGTGCTTTGTGGATGAGGACTAAGTATACAAATCTTGTATGCAGAAAAATGTGAACAACAATTGTTTACTGTACAGAATTTGATACTGTAAACTTAGAATAACACATTTTATAGTCCTATCCTCTCTTGAAGCTTTTAGGATGTAATCACTGAATTTCCAGAGTGTGATTTCTTTAAATGTTGACCTCACTCTGTCTGTCATACATGGCCATCAGCCAGGAGGATAGGGGAGGGGCTGTGAGCAGAGCTAAAAGAGCAGTCACATTTATGTAAAAACATCCATTCCGACCTCCAAGGACAGTTTAAGATCAACTCTTGAGAACAAGACTTCACCACAGGGAGGAAAAGCAAGAGAGGACATGGATCAGAAGGACTCGTTATCAACAGGGAGCAACAGACTTGAAAGCTGTCAGATATGTGTGGTTATTCCTGAGGTTTTCCTGATGGGTGGCACAGAGCCTGTGGAAAAAGTGGCACAGTAGCTGGAGGAGCACACAGGGTACAGTACACCTTTCCCCACCCAACTCTTATGGTGACGTAGACCTGAGGTGGTACCATGAAGGAAACATAGACAGATGAGGCCGCATGCAAGAGCCCAGACACATGGCTCAAGCTCCCAGGGTCAGTGATAGTGGATAGCTAGTTGGGAACCCTGCACTGGTTCTGTGTTCAACATGAGTGGGTCACCCTAAAAGACATGTCAGCATGGTTCTGCCTCCCCAGTCTTGCAAAGAAATATCTCTCCACCCAGTGAGAAGTGATCCACTAGCCAGGCTGCCCTCCTAGACCTGAATTAACCATAGAGTCCTAGAATTATTCTATAGGCATGAACCCCAGCATTCTATGGGACATCTAGGTGACCCCACAGGCAGCGGGGCTCGGAAGTCTGAGAGTAATATCTCAAAAGGTTGGCCCACAGGGGTCCTGTCCAGGATGGGAGGGCAGCTCCTGAAAAGCACTGCGAACCCTGAAGTTCCCAGCATGGGAGGGAGGGGGATTTGGAGAATTGTGAGGAAGCCATTCCAAAGTGCTACGGTGTCCAAGTGTAGACTTACATCAAGAAGAAATTGAAAAATGACAGCTTTTCCCCAAGTGGTAACAAGAAGTAGCTGAGCCAAGCCTAATTGTATATTCTTCTCAATTTTAACCCATTTATTAAATTACCGCAGCCCTCCTGAGCAGAATAAGGGATAGGGAAGGAATTCAGGAGAGTTCAGGAAAAACACCTCCTCATGAAAACTCAAAAATTTGGAAAACTGTTGGTTCCTAGTAATCGAGATAGCTACATTTTCCTTCAGTTACCAAAATGAAACTTAGGAAGTTCATTCTCTTTTACTCCTAATCCGCAAACAGCTTAGTCTTGTTAACAAACATGAATCGAAAGAGCCAGTCCTTCAAGACACAACCTGAGTGGCTAAATGGGGCTATGTTTTAAATAGGGACAAGTGGCCATTTGCTAACTAAAGGTCACATATGTATATTCTGAGTTCCCTGAAAACTCACAGCTCTGTTCAACTTTGGTACTTCCAGAGCTTACCTGATCCTACCAATCAGGCCTGGGCTGCTTCAACCAATCAGGGCTCAGCTGTATCAAACAATGGAAACTGAGTATTTGCATAAACAAACCTGACTGGAAACTTGGGTGGGAACTTTCACTGTAATAACTGAACCTTCTCTTGGCTCTCTGGATCACACCTTCATTTTACACCAAAGGCTTTGTCTCACGGTTTGCAAACTGTTCACTGGAATAAAGTCTTTCCTCCAAATTCCTTTTCAGAGAACTTTTGTTCACAGTCCCTACTATCCAAGGTAAATCTGTAATCAATATGTATGTGTTGGAAAGTGTTTCTTTCTTCCTCCCCACCTTTCAATCCTTGTTCTCTTCTAATCATCTTACAGATAATGTCTAAGAAATTGGCTTATTTAAGTTAAACGTTTTGACTTCCTTACTATTCATCTGAAAGTACAAAATACCTCAGTTGCGCATGCCTACCTGCTACGTCAACAGTGTGCTGCTGCATATTAAGAGGGACCCAATTTAAAATCACCCGGAAACGGCAAAATCTTACTTTTTCTTGCTTTAGATGACCTCTAATTTTATGGCTGATATCAGCCACAAACCTCCCCTTCCTTGTGAAAGGAGGGCAGCCTTCAAAATGAAGTTCAGAGCATTGTTGTACAACATTCCTGAGGTATATTTCTCCCCATGGGATTGGGATCTGTGCCACAGAACCTATAAATGGATAAATGGGATTTACACAAGGTTCTGTTATTGTCCAGGGAATAAATTGTGGACCATAAAAGTGAAATATATAATTCCCAATGCCTTTTAAATGTATAAATATGCACAGCAGCTCAGTGCACTTTTCACTGGATTAACAGCATGCTGCTACACTGTGATACTGCCAAGAAAGATCTCATATTTCAAAGCAGAATACATTAGTCCTAGAAAAGGAGAAGAGCAGCTCTAGGGTATGTCCATGATCTGTCTATGAATCTGTTGCCTGCTTCATTGCCTGAGGCAGAACAAAAGAGCACGTGGCCAAGAAGGAGGCTCTGGATGAGCCCAGCATGGGTCCTCGGCCTCAAACTATGGCCTCAGTGACTGTTTCCTGATTTGCAGAGTAAATACTACTGTGAATATCCAACACAATTCAGAGGATTGAATGAGGTTAATTAACTTCATTAACAATTATTAATTAATTAATTAATTTAAAACACTAGGTCACAGCCTGGGCCATAATAGGCTATCAATAAACGCTTACTATTGGTGTTGGCAATCTTTACTTTTATTTAAGTGATGTAATTACTCCAATTTACTTTATTTGAGTGATGGAATTATAGATATATATTTATAACTTATATAAGTGTAAGCAGTTATGCTTTTGGATTATACTTATACAAGTACTTATATAGGTTATAATGAAGTATGTAAATATATTTATAACATATTTATAGGATTAATGTAAGAAGAATATTTTTAATAAAATTATCTAACATGCTAAACTATAGAAATTAAATAAGTAAAATTATAATTTACTTTAGCTTGTGTTTATTTGACTCTAACCACCTGAACATTTAGTCCATTTACTGCAGTACTTCTCCAAGTATGGTTCTTGGGCCAGCACCATCAGCATTACCTGGGAAATGAGTTAGAAATGCAAATTCTCAGGCTCCACTACAGGCCTATATGAAAACTACTGATTTAGTGTTTCTAGAAGGAAAAAAATCAAAACACTTAGCTTCTTTCAGGAGAAAATAACTCTGATATTGATATATACCTCTCTTCACTTTTAAAAGTTTCTTCTTATAGAAACCAGATCTGATTGGATTGTTAAAATTAAATTGTAAATTTTGTCACAATGAATTTCCTCTATGGTGGTCTGTGTTTAAGGAAACACTCATCCCTGAACTCAACTATACAGGGTTGGGCATGTTTTCTACTTGTATGTCTCTCTTCTTGTCTTCCTTCTCCGTTGAACCCTAGTCTCCCTCCCTGCCTTTTCAGAACTGTTTCCGCCTGGAGTTCTTAGCCTACTCTCTTTTACCTTTCCATCCAAATATAGTCACCAATATAGTCCTCTTCTCTTTCTCAATCTACACAGCTGGAGCCTCCACTGCTGCTTTAGAATCCAGAGAGACTTCCAATCCCATTATCCCCAACGATGAAGTCTCTGTTAAAAATCGAAATTCTCTATTTTAGTAGTGGTGGCTCTGTGTTGATGCTGTTCCCTCTGCCTAAAACAGCATTTCTTCATATTTTCACAGCACATGGCACATAAAAAGCACACAATAAATACCAACATTCTGAGTTAAAAATGCGAAATGTCTTTTCCTGCCAAAATAATGTATGCATGGTGTTTGTCCCAGTTCAATACACGTTTATTGACTGCCTAATACTTTACAGGTATTGAACAAAGAAAGCATGGGGTAGAAATAATAACAATATTTTCTCCCTACACTGAAGTAGCGTGCACTCAAATAGGGAAGAGATAGATAGATAGATAGATAGATAGATAGATAGATAGATAGATAGAGATTATTTCCACATAATGTCACAGATGTAGCAATAGGAGAGTACACACAGTGGCTTGTGAATACTAAGGCCAACTTGAGAGATCAGAAAAGGTTTTTAGGAGAAGGTGTTGAAGGGCTGAATATATTTTAAAACTGCTAAATGTATTTTCAAAGGGCAATAAACACCCATATGTTCCATAAATATAAACAGCCTGCTTATTCAAGTTAATTCAGATTATGTTTTCAAAAGCAAGATAGATTTAAGTCACACTTATTCTTTCCTTTAAATAAAATATTCCTCAAGTTAAAAGTATTATGAAGTATGTCTGGGAACCATTTTCTTGTTGGAGGCCTTTAACATCTTCACGTATTCCCAACTCAGAAATTAGCAAACCATTTTGACATCTCCCTCTTCCTCAATTCTCTCATACAAGAATCCTTAAGTCATATCCATTGCATTTCCCATGTTTTTCAAATTATTTTTTCCTTTAACATCCGTATTGTCAGTGCCTTCTTTTTGCATCTGTTTCTTTCTAGATAACATCCTAATTATTTTCCCCAAAACTAGTTTTCATTCCCTCCAAATATCTGCAAGATATTAGAGTGCTCTTTAAGCAAAACAAATCAGATCACATTTTTCTCTTTCTTAAATCTTTTATTATTATGTTCCTCTAACTAGGATGAATATGCATCCCAGTTTGTCCAAATGTAGATATTCCAGTTTTATACCTGCTGACTAGCATAATTGTCAGGAGTGTCTCCTTTCACTCTCAGAAGTGCTTGTTCTGAATTAAAAATTATATGGTTAGCCTTCTCATTGCCTTCATTATTTTGTTTGAATTCAATAATCTTACATTAAAGTCTTCATTTATAGTGTGAGTCCTGCCATTAAGAGATGCAAGGTTACTCTTACACCCTGCTTTACCCTTTTATGATTTGAGTTCATTAAAATCATGGATAATGTCTTAACAACAACTAGTATTTAACACCATGCCTGCCATTGAATAGGCATATAATGATGATTATTAAATTTTAAATAGTTACATTTAAAATTGAAGTTTTTGTGATTAATCATATTCTATATGAAATATCCTTAGATTATTGAATGCAGCCATATGGTTTTTGACATTCTTTTTAACATGTTTATTTACACGTCTATAAAACGATCAATGATTAGTTAATATGTAATCTAGTTGAGCAATGTCCTGGTGATGCTGGGATATGAGAAACTGAAAAAACAAACATCTAATTACAGATGTTCCTCAATCTACAATGTTGTTATTTCCCAATTAACCTATCATAAATTAAAAATATTGCAAATCAAAAATACACTTTAACACCTAACTCATCAAACACTATAGCTTAGCTTATCCTACCTTAAAATGCTCAGAATACTCACATTAGCCTACAAATTTGGACTCCTACAGTTGGGTAGGCTAATGTAAGTATTCTGAGCCCTTTACTGCAGGCTAGGCTAAGCTATGTTTGTGCATGACACAAATCCTATTTTATAATAAAGTGTTGAATATCTCAGATAACAGTCTTATATCACATATCAAAAGACCAGGAAAATATCAAAATTTAAAATTTTAAGTACAGTTTCTACTAAATGGGCATGACTTTGACACCTTTGTAAAGTCAAAAAGTCTTAAATTTGGGATCATCTGTAAATGAGGGCACAAGTCCCACAAGAAGGTTTCAGAATTAAATTCAAAATATTGTGAGGACACAAAAGAGGAAGTGATCAACTCTCAGGGAGTGGAGGGGAAATAATGGCTTTATGAAAGAAATGACTTTTGGGCAGTCTTGGAAGATGAAGAATTGTAAATATTCAGTAGAACTGGAGTAGGATGTAAGAGGAGCCGTGGATTAGCCTAGATAGGTTACATAGAGGCCAGAGCTCAGAGGATATTATTGGCCAGTCCTTGTGAACAACGATGAGTGCCTAAAGGGTGTCATGCAAGAGAAAGATAGAAACAGTATAAAAATTCATAAAAGTCAGCCTGGTAGCAGCGTGACAAGCATACTTAAAGAAAAAGACACTTGCCCTAGGTCAACAAAGGTTATTTCAGAATAAGAATTATATTAATATATAGGCATCTGAATTCAACAGTACTTTTGCCAAAATCATGGCATAATGTGTAAAACTGTATTCAATTATATCCCACATTGATTGTAGCCATTTCTTCTAATTTTCAGGTTTTAGCTGTGCCTATGCACGTGGATGAGACTTAGGTCTCAATCAAGGGCTGGCAGTTTAGAAGGTCATGCCATGGTAGCTACCAGACACGTCAACCATGGTAGCTACTTCATTAACCAGCCTCACCTAGATTGAGTATAACTGTGAAGCTTTTAAATTTTCTTTATTATTTTAGCCATACTGCTATCATTAGGATATTTGACCTCTCCAAACTTCACGTTGAAGTTTGATCCCCAGTGTTGGAAATGGGGCTTCATGGAAGGTGTTTGGGTAATGGGGGCAGATCCCTCATGAATAGATTAATCCCCTCCTTAGGCATGGTGACGGTAAGTGAATTCTCACTCTATTAATTACCAAGAGAACTGGTTGTTAAAAAGGACTGGGCCTGGTACCTCTCTCCCCTCTCCCTCTTGCTTCCTTTCTCACCATGCGATCTCTGCATATTCCAGCTCCCCTTCACCTTCTGCCATGAGTGGAAGCAGCCCAAGACCCTCACCAGATGCAGATGTCCAATTTTAAGGGTTTTTCAAAATCAGAATTATGAGCCAAATAAATCTTTTTTCTTTATAAATTATCAGTGTTCTTTAATAACAACACAAATGAACTAAGACACATACTATGTTTGCTTTCTCTTTCCCATCCTTTAATCTGAGTAGAAATTATAACTTTGACAAATTCAATTATGAAATTTACCCCAAAGGGTGGTAAACTAATTCAAAACTTTCTCCTCCCTCACATTAGGCCAGAATTGTATGATGTCTCTGGCAACATATTCTCCTTTCCACTCCTTTTAGAGTAAACAGAGATGAATTTATGCATTGGTTACCTGTACACAATATGAGAACATCCTTGGCCTCAGTTTACTTCGTTCACATTTCATCAGTTGCTAGTAGCTTTTGCTGATATGTGAATGTTCTGTGCTTATTAAGAAAGGTTATTATTGTGGTCACAAAATCTACCTTTAAATCTAGTGTTATAAATTTGATTATTTTACTGTTGATCCCTCTAAATGCACCATATTTCATGACTAGAAAGTGTCTAGGGCTTTGTTCTGTGGGAATTTCTTATTTTAAGTAAACACTGAGTGTTAATGCATGTCAACTCTCCTCTTGCCGTTTTGAGATTTCCAAGATCTTGCTAGCTTTGAAAGTTAAATTGGGTGAAATAAAAATTCTGCAATATTAAAAAAATTTAAATCTCAAAGAACTCAAGACATAGTTCAAGATTTTTAAAAGTTCAAATATTTGTCAATAAATAATAAAGAATTATTTGTTGCTTTAAAAAAAGAACAGCAAAGGATGTGTGACATAACTGGAGCATCCAGTAATGACTCTATCAAATTCCTAAAATAAGCTTAAAGAAACGTAACATCTACATATTAATATTTATGACTGTTTCTGAAAAGGATATGAGTTAAAACCTTTCTCAACAGTTGATATTAAACAAAATGTTTGCTCAAACAAAAAAAAACAGAAATTTGATTGGTATTCTTAATTAAAATGATGTAACTCATATTATATGCCAATTAAAAAATAAAGGGAACCACTGAGGGATTGGTCATTTTAAAAACTAATATAGGGGCCAGGAGCAGTGGCTTATGCCTGTAATCCCAGCACTTTGGGAGGTCGAGGCGGGCGGATCACCTGAGGTCGGGAGTTTGAGACCAGCCTGACCAACATGGAGAAACCCCGTCTCTACTATAAATACAAAATTAGCTGGGCATGGTGGCGCATACCTGTAACCCTAGCTGCTCAGGAAGGCTGAGGCAGGAGAATCGCTTGAACCTGGGAGGCGGAGGTTGCGGTGAGCCAAGATTGCGCCATTGCACTCCAGCCTGGGCAACAAGAGTGAAACTCCATCTCAAAAACAAAACAAAAATCTAATATAGGTGATGAAAATTGTGGCTGTTGCTATAAATTGTTACTGGTAAATGAGTTTACTATAGATACATGTACACACACATATACAATAAATGCTATCTATTACATGAATTTGAAAAATAATATGCATTATGGGACAGCAACTTCAACTTTTCACAGATTTTAAATGCAAACATTTGAAAAATGAAGGAAGAAGAGAATATAGAAGTGAAGAAGGAGCTGGAGAAAAAGGAAAGGAAGGAAATGAGAAACACACCTTGGCATTCTGAAAAGAGAGTAGGATAGAAAACTGAACCGTATTGGTAACTGGAGATATGACTCATTATTTCATGTAATGATGATATTAAGCACCAACTAGGCTAAGAATGCATTAAAGGAAAAAACATAGGCATTGGAAACAAGAGAGCTGGGTTCAAATCCTGGACCTATACTTAAAGCTCCCTAAGGACTCACTTTCCTCATGTTTCAAGTAAGAGGGAGAGAGGGGCTCATTATTCTTACCTTAAAGGTTAATGTGGGGGTTAAATGTTAAAAGGCAAGAAACATATTGCTTGCTACAATTAGTGATAAAAAATATTATCCCTTTTCTTACTCCATATGAGAGGTGCTGGGTTCTTAACATTTGTGCATTTTCTTGTTTGTTTTACATACAGGTAGAGGAAAGGCAAGATACCATCTTCAGTCATTTAAATCTATGATTTGGAGAAAAGATATTTTCAAAGTATCCTTGCTCATTGACTGCTATACTAGAGAGTATGAGTATTAGCTTGTGGACTTTGGGACAGTAATAATAAAACAGAATTCTATGCATCTACAAGTATAAGCAGAATTTTTACTGAGTAATTTTTGAACTTTTTTTGTTACTGTTCAGATCATCTTAGTCCAAATTTTTAAATTAGTTATTGAGGTAGAGACTAAAACGTACTGTCTCTTACATTACATACTGAAAATATTATTGCATGTTTGATTAGTTAATATGCATATTATTAATTATTGTAGGTAGTAAGAAAACTAATCTAAAAGCTTTGTTTACTCAAGCTGTTTATCATGGTCTTAGGAACTTTTTGTAAACTGCTTTATAATTTTACTGTCATATATTCAGAATAGTCTTATTCAAATATATCAAAAACACTGAGTACATCAATAAAGTCTTTCAAAAATCGGGAAAAAATAGTGGGTTTTTCCAAAGAGAGAACTTAACGTAAGAATTTGTCTAATTGTGTTGAAGGACTGCCAAAGGACATAATGGAGTAACAGGAAGATTAATAAATGCAGGCAGCAGGGTTCTCCCCTAAGAGAAGAGCAATGAAAGGTAGAGATTGGGATTATTAAAACCAAAAAGCTTAAAGCCATACCTCTGTACAGTTGGCACTTACACTTCTGAGGTGAGGTGCTGGCACCTCAGGAGGCACGAGGAGAAGCCTTGAAGAGCTTCAGTCAGGTGCATGAGGAAAAAACATAGGCATTGGAAACAAGACAGCTGGGTTCAATTCCTGGACCTATACTTGTATAATCATGTTTATTCCTTGTGCTTTTGTTTGTTTTGTTTTGTTTTTGAGACAGAACCTTGCTCTGTAACCCACGCTCCCGGAGTGCAGCGGCATGGTCACTACTCACTGCAGCCTCGACCTCCCATGTGCAAGTGATCTTCCCCACTCAGCCTCCCAAGTAGCTGGTACTACAGGTGCACACCACCATGCCCAGCTAATTTTTAAATTTTCTGTAGAGACAGGGTCTCCCTTTGTTGCCCAGACAGGTTTCAAATTCCTGGGCCCAAGAATTCCTCCCACCTCAGCCTTCCAAAGTGCTGAGATTACAGGCATGAGACAACACGCCCAGCCTTGGCATTCAATTTCAGCATCCATAAAACTGAATTTATTTTGAAGTTCCTCTTGAATCACAGTTTATTCACTGAGTATACACATCAGGACACAAAGCACACTCTATCACAATTGGAAGGACAGGAAATTTGGAGAATATAGTATAAAACTAATGTAGTAACCAGAGTAGCCTAATTTTTCCCAAAGGGTCCATGATTTCACACCCTACTGGACAGCTGCTCTCTAGTTTTCATTTTCTTCAGAGAGTGTTCAATAGTTCTGTCATCGAAAAGTGTTTCTGCCAGGATTGATGGTGTGAAATAAAATTTATGGGAGCCATTGCTTTGGACTGAGCTCTAGCACTAGGCCCAAGAGACCAAACCATAATAGAGTGACTCATGTTACAGTCCCACATTATCAAGCCAAAACTAAGTTGTTTATCTGACCTTCCTAGAAATCAAGAGAGTAAGAGATAATAGCCAAATCCCTAGAGGAGCCAGTTTTAGCTGGCATGATAAGGAAGTTCCCTCTGTTTTAACTTTTATAAGGAAAGTACCTTTGAAATAAGAAATCTACTTTTTGCTCTCTGTTTCTGCTTTCCTTAGCCTTTTACTGTATATGAAACCAAACTCCTCTGCTCAACTTATCAGAAAACTCATTATATTATGTAGAATGAAGCGTTGCCTGATTCTAGAAATACAGATAAAAGCCAATTAAGGCCTTTAAGTAAGTTGTAATTTTGTCTTTTGGCAACAGTTTCTGAACTGAGTCTGGGAAATAAATAATCAAAAGACCAGGTAAAAGGAATGGAGAAAGAGGAGTGAATTATTTAAAGCTGTCTTTTCTCATTATGATAAGTTCCTTCACTCTACAAAAATAAATAATTCTACCACCTGGATAAATTTGGTCCTTTGGTCCTTAATGGAAAAATAATATCATCAGTAAAAGTGGAAACTGTGGGTAAGAAAAGGGAAATAATTAAAATGCCTGAACCAACTTTACTGTCATTAAAATATCAAATAGCTGAACTAGAATGATTCAATAAGATTTCAAATCAACTGTTAGTAGTCTCTTAATGCAGAAAGAAGTCTGCATCTAGGAAGTCACTGAAAGAAATTGCTAAGTTCTAAAGACAGGTCCTGTCCAGACCAAAGCAGGCCCCTAGCCCTAACAAGGATACCTTGCGTAAGTAGACCATTTGCTACAATAAGAAAAAATGACATCAAAGGATAGGCTGAGTGCTATGATCTGAAGATCAGTGGGTGAGGAATCTCTTGGGAATCTCCTGGATGCTTGCTCTGGACACAAGGCGGGCACTGGAGATATAAAGAAATGTGTGGCCCTCAACTGTTCAACAAACAGCCATCAGTTCAAACTGGATATTTAATAACCCATCAGTCCTCAATCAGAATTTCAAAGCCCAGAAAAATACATTTAAAAGGTCAATCCTTTAGAATACAGCAATATTCTTTATTGTCTATGTCCTGTTTAGCAATCAACTTTCCACACTTTCTACTGAGTTTTCTACACAGCTTAGAATGAAAGTCCTACAGGGTAAGAAGTTCAAGAGCTAATAGATGCTTTTGTTCTTCCAGTTGTTTCTAATAAAAGAGGTAAAATCCAACAACATATTCTTTATAATTTGATTATAATCCAATTTCTTACATTCTCAGACTAAACTTTGTTTACTACACTAATGATTTCTGAAGTTAACCTCCCCTCAATACCCTTTTTAAACAGTGAGAGCTGAAATTATAACAGCCATATGATATTGATGGGCTGCTTTTAGAGCCTCAAATTCAAGCTCCAGAGATTTATTTTTAGTTGTGCATATTTATTGTAAAATATTTGTAGTGCCAGCTTATGTTTTCTATGCCCAGATTTTGTTCTCCACCTTCTGAAGCCCACAGAGTATGAAATAAGCATTTATAATGGAGATGATGGTGCTAATTTTATGTATTTTATTCCCTGGCATATTTGATTGCAATAGAGTAGACAAAAAGATGGATTAGTAGATATGATCTCGCTCTCTCTCTCTCTCTCTATATATATGTGTGTGTGTGTGTGTATGTATATACATGGAAGGCATCAGATATCTCATGTGTGTATATACATACATATATATAGGATATAATGATATATATGTGATGTAAGTCTTCACATCATCCATAGGTGTAATACCAGCTGGTTAATCTTGGGCCAGTCATGTAGCTTCTACAAACTTTGGGCTTTCTGGACAAAGCATATATAATGTTCATTATGTAGCTATGCCAAAACAAAGGTCAAGATAAAGAAAGCTCCTACCTAGAGCAAAAGAGAATTTTTATATATACATTTTATATACAAATTATATATACAGTTTCATATACAAATATAAATATCACCCCGATGTAGTAGTTTGCTAGGATTGCCATAACAAAATGCACAGACTGTGTGGCTTAAACAACAGAAATTTATTTTCTAACAATTCTGAAAGCTAGAAGTCTGAGTTCAATGTATCTGCAGGGTTGGTTTCTTTTAAGGCCTCTCTCCTTGGCTTGTAGATGTCTGTATTCTTCCAGTGTCTTTATATTGTCTTCTGTGTGTGTGTCAGTGTTCTAATCTGCTCTTTTTATAAAGGTATCTGTCATATCAGATTAGGGTTCACTCCAAGGTATGAACTGAAGAGCATGCTCTTTTCTCTGATGGGGAAAATTGACTCCATCTAGACATTAATCTTTGGAGAGCAGTCTCTCAGATGCTGACCCTCTCTACAATGGAGAGAGCACATGGCACGGCCTGCTAAGCTACTTCTCTGCCATTCTGCTAGGCAGGTTTCCGGCCCTGACGATATAAGACATGAGCCTCTACTCATCTTTGGATAAGTCTCTCTGCATTATTACAAATACAAGAAGCATTCTGTAGCTGCATAATAAAGAGAGGAGAACACTTGCAATATTCTCAGTCAAGATTCTCAACTCCCCGAAGAAAAACAGTGTATTTTACATATATTCATGCTGTTATAACTACATTATATAGAAAGATTATTAACCAAATATTGTATATATGAAAACAGAGTTGAAAGCTCTTCAACTATTTCAATTTATGACTCCCAAGATGGACCTGACTGTACTGATATAATCTGATGGATTTTTATTTGAAGCTATTCTAACAGAACTGTATTTTATGATAGGGAAATGAAGAGAATTGTTTTAGGGAAGAGCATGTTTAATGTTTTCAAATATTTTTATCTCTGACTTAAATTTCAGCTTTTCTAGTTTGTTTCACATTTTCACACTTGGGTCAATTCTCTTTTGCTCTAGGTAGAAGTTTTTTTTTTTTAATCTTGACCTTTGTTTTGGTGTACTTCTGCCTGACTGGAAACGTTTTTATAACCCCACTTTCTTTTCATCTGATTAGTAGCTTTTCTGTGTCCACAGATAAACATATCTTTTACTTTTATGAGCATTATTTTGGTATATGTATTTTTGTTCCAGTTGGGAAAAGAGCAGCAAAATGATTTTCTTTCTTATTTTCTTCCTAAAACTTGCTTTAGAAGTTAAGTGGGAGCAGCTCTTTCACACAGCATCATGGTAGTTATTTACGTGCATTAGCGCAATTCATTTTCACAGATTTATGAGACGGATAAAGTTAACCGTTATTTCTTAAAGAGAGAGAGAGCAAGTGGAGAAAAAGGTCAACTGCAGGTGCTTGAGATTGTATTGTGTGCTGCGTAAGAAGAAATACGGAGTCAAAGTGCCTCGTCATTCACCAGTTGTGTGACGTATCACAAAAAGAGGGAGTGTAACCAACTAAAAATTTAACTTGGACAATCGGATTGGTAAAAACTTTTTATGGAACATGCAGGAATACAGTTCTTAAAATTTTATAAGATGACATAAAATTCATTTCTTTGATAAATGACATTATTTTCTTAAGATATCTTTCTAGAAATGGAATTGCTGAGTCGAGATGCATATTGAGGGATTTTGATAGATATTTTTAAATTATCTTTTAGAAAAGGTAGTTTTTAGTAGGAAAGTAGAAGTTTATCTCTTATTGTTAGGCATACTGATTTTTTTCTTTTTCTGATCTGCATTTAATCACTTTTCTTTAATGAGCATATACTACTTGTATAACAGAAAATAAAGGATGATTATATCTGTGAAGTGTCATGTCAGATTGTCCTGTCCAGTATGAAATCCACTTTGACTTTTAATCTACTTTGAGATGTTATTTTAGCTCCCTACAGGTTAAGAGCATAATCTAAGATGATTAAGGAGATTGAATTCTCATTTAATTGATTGTGCCACAAACACTTACACAGAGATAAAGCCATTAAACACAGGTCTCTTTTACATTTGAAGAGACGTGGCAAATAATTTCACTGCTTTCTTTAGTGTACATAACATCATAATATTGTGAGTGTGCGTGTGTACAATATTCTGTCTATATCTTAACGATCTAATATTTATATGCTACTTTCTTACATGAAAATGAGCCGTACATATTTGAGTAATATTGGTGACTTTTTGATATAAATCAATTTTTCCTTTTGATGCTTACATTATATGAAGATGTTTGAAGCTGTTTTTTCTTTGTTATCTATATACTTATAGATATAGCTGTGGAATATCTAGCTAGATGTCCTGTAGGAATCAGTTTTACATATGTAAACAAGTATATTTCTGTACTCTAAATTTTGATAATTACAATAATTCATAACTTTATTATTCAACTCTCAAGTGTTTAATAGCCATTACTAACAAAAATTTCTCTTTGTGGCTAATCTGATTACTTGGAGTTTCTTTTTATTGTGACAAAAAAAAAAGAAACCCTGCACACACAACTTTAATTTCAATATTTTAATGACAAAATTTAAGGAGAATTTAAATAGAAATGGACTCAGAAAAGCATCAGTAAGACTTAGTGAAGGATCGTTGTCTACTATAGAGAAGTTGATTTAAGATTAACTTATTAATAATATTTAACACATATAAAGAATTATTAGACTCGGTATATAGACAAGTGTTTTACTCTTGGAAGATAAAAGAAGAAAAACTGAATTCAACCGATGTATACGAAAATTAAAAGTAACAGTAAATTAAAAATAGATAATTAAATAAATATATGATACAGTATAACATTTTATAGTCAAGATGATGTTACAAATCCATATTTATTGACATGGATATGTTTTTATACTAAAGTGTTTATCACATAGCCATTAAGACATAACTTCTTCTTTGAATAATTTACTTTCTACATGTCTTAACAACATACATTTCCAGCTTTATATGGAAAACCAAGTTTTCAAACCATTAGTTGTGTGCTTTTTATATAGTGTTGAAAAGTTTCTTTCTTTCCCGCTCCCCCCCCCCCCCCCCTGCGCTAAGACGGAGTCTTACTCTGTCACCCAGGCTTGAGTGCAGTAGTGCGATCTCTGCTCACTGCAGCCTCCGCCTCCTGGGTTCCAGCAATTCTCCTGCCTCAGCCTCCCAAGTAGCTGGGATTACAGGCACATTCCACCATATCCAGCTGATTTTTGTATTTTTAGTAGAGATGGGGTTTCACCATCTTGGCCAGACTGGTCTTGAACTCCTGACCCTCAGGTAGTCTGCCCACTTCAGCCTCCCAAAGTGCTGGGATTACAGGCGTGAGCCACTTGCCCGACCTAAAAATTTTCTTAAACGTCACTTTATATTCTCAAATTATCTAGAAAGGAAAATGTATTAGATTCCTGGATATTTTGGATATTGTAAGGAACATATTTATTTGCTGTATATTCTTTTAACAGTATTATAACTTCAGTTCAAAACAACACACAAAACATTATAAGAAACATTATAAGATTCCCTTATATTTTAAAAAACTCATTTATTTTCTGTTAATAATGCTGTTCAGTCTGTTGATTCTTCACTCATCTGAAATATTAGAGACTGATTCTGAATTGGATATTCATTCTGAAGCCTTTCAGAGCCACTGACACAAAGGGTCTGTCAAACTTGGAACACTATTTGTTGTATCATTTTATTTTTTTCTCTTGGCAAATCCACATAATTCATACAGGACTATGCCAAAGTCTTTTGAAAGAAACCAGATTTAAGAACATAAAAATGTTAGTAAAGATAGTGAATGTTAATTCTGTCGTTGTTACTGTATTTCTTCAAGCTGTGGCTGCAAACTGCTTTGAGTGATGTTATTGTAACTCACACATTAGGGAGAGAAAAGAGATGTTTGCTAGATTTTTTAATTAATGACCCCTATCGATGCTCCTTGACCTTTCCCACTCTATCTCTCCACAACTTCCATCCCTGGTTGGAAATTTTTTTGCTATACTAAGTGAGAGTTATTGATGGGAAGGCATCAGATATCTCATGTGTGTTGCTGGTGGGATGGGAGACTGTGGAGGACGGGAATAGGTGGAAATCTACTGCAATGGGAAAAAAAAAAAAAAAGGCGTGTCCTAGGACACCCAAAACATAAAGACTAGATAATAACAATAGCCACTTGTACTGAGAGCTTCCACTCTGCCTGGCTCTTTGCTATGAACCACATTATTCATTCCTTACCACAATCAAACAAGACAAGTAAAATATCATTCTCATTTTAAATGAGAAAACTAGAGATTAGACAGGTTGTAGATACTTGCTCTGAGTCACTGCTAATGAGTAGTAGAGCTTTGATAAGTCCCTGAATTTAGGTTGTATCTAGTACATTTACTCTTAGAAGTCTATCACGCTCACCAGAGTTGCAGAGTTGAATGTATTTCTTGGGCTCATTAATGTGTTTTTTCTTTCTAATACTAAAGTCATTTGAACTTGTTAGATTTTGAAATATTTAAATGTCTTTTCTATCTGGCTTTAACATCTTGTATTCTTTCATATTCTTAGGACCACAAAACCACAGGAATATTTAAAATGATATCTAGTGGAAACAATATGAAGTTGGCCATGGGGTCAAATTAGAGAATCTGAACACTGTGCTCCTTCATTGCTCTTCATATTTCTTCAGAGTAACCTTATTCCCCCATCTCACACTCACCCTCTTTCCAAAATCATACATAATGCTCTCCCAATAGTACTCATTAGGCTTTCTCTACTGTACCCACTGTGAAATTACAGGAGAAGCCTACCGAGATCTCACTACCTCATCTCTCTCACACGTTTACAGAAGGTGAGAGGAAGGTGCAGATAGAGAATAAGAAGCAGGTGGCTCCAGCATCAACATTACATCATCCCTTGTGTTCACAACAAATATGGAATATTATCCAAACACAGTAAAGATTGTATTGTCTTCACTTAAACACATTCAATCAGACCTCTCTTTAATCATTTGTTAGTAGGCAGCGTCTTTATTTTCATGCCATTCTACTCTGCTGTCTTTGCTATAGCACAAGTTTACCACATACCATACCTAAAAATTCAGTTGTTCTATGGGGGTTAGACAAAGTCTAGGTTAAGCATATATTTCACAGAATGTTAATCTATAGCAAAATTAATGAATTAAATCCAGATAAAACAATCGTATTAAGGTGTGGTAAAATATTTATATCTCACTTAGCAAAGAGAAAACCAAACTTGAATATGGTAGTTATGAAGAGAACATGCATGCTAGTAATGCTTCCAAGTACATTATTACTTCATATTTCTTATGGGGTACAAGCCATTCAGTTAGTTTAACATTATATTCAGAGAGGCTAAAGATTTACTGAAGACAATGCCGTACATCAATAATGAAAACAAAAATAAAAAAATCTTTATTTTAACTTCTAGTTCCATTCTTTGAACTTGAGCAGCTTTGCCTCCTTAAGAACACAGATCTAGAACATATGCAGTATCACTATCAATATTACTTGTAATTAAAAGTTCATTGGATGTTTACTGTGTTCAAGGCATTTTGAGGAGTGAAAAAAGTTAAACATATAGTTGTAGTTCAAAATGACAATGAAATTAGTTTACAGTTTTCTTTTTTTTGTGGGTAGTGAGAAAGCGTCTCCCCCTATTAAGAAATACCAGTATACAAAAGGCAAAACTTTAAATATGAATGAACTGTTTTATAATAACATAAGTTCATCTTGATTTCCATTGTCACATCCAAATTTGAAGGCTATTTCTAACACAGCTGGGTTCTACCCTTTTCATTCTCACTCTTTACCACACCCAATCTGTGAGGCTTCAGACAGAAATCGCTAATTCAGGAGACAATTGTGCCTTCTATAACAGTTTCTGCTAAATTGTCACAGTTCTGCCACTTAAAAAAGCTAGATGATCTCAGCCTATCACCAAAGCTCTTGGAGCTCAGGTTCTCTGTCTGTAAAAGCTACATAAAATGTAATTTATCTGCTTGTTATGACTAAATAACATAGTGCATTAGTCCTTTGCGAAAGTACTAACAAATTACCATATAAAAGTGTAGAATCATGTCAAATGTTATAAGAAATGCAACTGTCGAAAAATAATTATCTCACATTGGTCTGGTAATGAGACCTAAAATATCTCATTTTATTTACCTATTTGACTCAAAGCACCAGGTCTCAAAGAGGTCACTGTTATACTATAAAAACGTCATATGAAATAATATATTAAATAATTGTTGTAATAGCCTATTGAAGTACTAGTTGTAATAAGACACAATGGAAAACTTACACTATTAACAGTAATAAAATGAAACAACAAAAAGCAATAAAAAACAAACCACCGATTCATGCAATGACATGAATCACCTCACAAATACTATGCTGAGTAAAAGAAGTCAGACAGATATAAAAAAGTTTATACTACGTGATTAGATTTTTATGACATTCTAGAATGTGCACATGAAGGGTGCAAGGTAACTGTCTGGAGTGATTAAAATGTCCTGTGTCTTCAAAATAGTGTGGGTTACACCAATGCATGGTTTTTTCAAAACTGATTTAAAGGGACACAACATCTGAGCATTTCACTAGGTGTAAATTACACTGAAATTTAAAAGAATCGTCTAATGACATTGTGGTTATTTTTAAACAGTTCTTAAATTTTGTGGATGCATACTGAATGTTTACAGTTGAAAAGATGTATATAAAGCTTGAATTTTGTGAAAAAAATAGGGAGGATTGGTAGTGATAAAGTGAGTGGACTTATGAATGAGACATGATATGCCATGCATAGAAAAAATGTAAAAGTTGGGTGATATTCACATGGGAGTCCTTTATTCTTTCTACTTTTGCGTATGTTTGAATATTTCCCATAATAAAAAGTTGAATATAGGGCGATCACCTGAGTTCATCTCGTCATTTACAAAAAATAAAACTGGAAACAGAAGGAGAACATAACTTGTTCAAGGTCTCCAAGCCAGACAACAAACTAGCTCCCAAGTCCAACCTTCTTGCTCTGGTCCTAAGCAAACACAAACTATTAATATGAGCTACTGCGTTATGGAAAGTCTGTTTTTCCAAAGGGCAGACCAATAGTTCAAGGAAGAGTTTAAGTAATAAAAATTTGTAATCTTACTTTCATGTTTTTCTATTTTCCACTGAACACATAGGCATTATCTTCTATATGTCTTTCATGTATAATCATTTGTTTCCTATTCCTTGTGGTTTTAAAGTTATTTTGTATGTTTACATTTGATTTTACTCAAATTTCAGAATCCAAATGAGTGCAAGAATCAGACAAAGCATTAGCTACAAATATAAAAACAATTTTTAAAAAACACAGCAAAAACGAGCTGTTGTACCCCCCCCCCCGCCGGCCCCCACCCGTGCTTAACTAATCTTCTCAATCCAGGCACAGAAAGCAAAGGCTTTCTGCTAGTGGGAGGAGCTTCCTTCTCCATTCTGGTGTGATCCAGGAATAGCTGTCTTCCAGTTCTGAAAGAGGTGAAAATGCGTTAAGCGATGCAAAAATTGTCTTGAGGTTCGCGTGTGTACGTCTGTGTGTCTGTGCATGTGGTGGGTCGGGGGAGAGAAAAGGGGATGTCAATTCTGAGGGCAACGAGAATTAGAAGTCAGAAAGGTGAGTGGCGTGTAGCATCTCCCTTTCAGAAGGGGCTGAAAAAGAAATTGGATATGATGGTCTGGTAGGGTAAATCACGCTGGATTTGTCTACCAGACCATGCACATAGGTCTGCAAAGTAAGTCTCATTTCTAGAGCGAAAAGCCTTAGGACCGCTTGTTTTAGACGGCTGGGGAATATTTATTCCTCGTTCCGCTGATGGGAAAATCAGCGTCTGGCAGGCGCTGATTGGTGGAAAGGAAAATGGTGATAGTGGGGTGGGAAGAGGATTTGCTGAGCCTCCTCCTGCCTCCTCAACCTGTAACTCTTCCTTAGTAGTCTCCGATTCACCCGCGGGACCCTTTCGAGCTCGACCTGGATTAAGAGCAAACGAAAATCTTGAGGATATTTGAACTAAAGCGACCCTTAACGTAGCCTGTGGCCGTAATTAAATGTCAGCGATGCGAGGGCAAAGTGCTCTCGGCGGTGCGGTGTGAGCCACCTCCCTGCGCTGCCTATCTCCTCCAGCAGCTCCCCAAAGGATGGGCTCTGCTCTGGGTGGTCGACCCTCAGGCCCTTGGCTTTCCCAGGTCGACTCTGACGAGGGGTAGGGGGTGGTCCCAGGGAGGACCCCGAGGAAAGGCGGGGACAGGAAGGGAGGGGAATGGGAAAGAGGGAGAGGCGTCAGCCCAAGCCCAACCGCTCCCAATCGCCACAAGAGTGCCCGTGACCCTGAACTTGAGGTGAGGCGCAAAAGCGCCCCTACTTTCCCGCCTTGCGCGGCCAGGCAGGCGGCTGGAATTGGTGGTTCACGCTGCGCCCCCTGCCCCATCCCCATCCGAGATAGGGAACGAAGAGCACGCTGCAGGGAAACCAGCGAGCGCTGGGAGAGGGGCGGGGAGAGGCGCTGACAAATCAGCGGTGGGGGCGGAGAGCCGAGGAGAAGGAGAAGGAGGAGGACGAGGAGGAGGAGGACGGCGACGACCAGAAGGGGCCCGAGAGAGGGGGCGAGCGACCGAGCGCCGCGACGCGGGAGTGAGGTGCTTGCGGGCTGCAGCGCAGACCCCGGCCCGGCCCCTCCGAGAGCGTCCTGAGCGCTCCCTCACGCCTTCCCTTCAAACCTTCTGCCTTTTTCTCCATCCTCGTGAGCGGAGAACTGGGAGTGGCCATTCGACGACAGGTTAGCGGGTTTGCCTCCCACGCCCCCAGCCTCCCGTCGCCGGCTCACAGCGGCCTCCTCTGGGGACCGTCCCCCTCCCGGTGCCGCCTCCGCCCTTCCTGTGCGCTCCTTTTCCTCCTTCTTCCCTATTAAATATTATTTGGGAATTGTTTAATTTTTTTTTTTTAAAAAGAGAGGTGGGGAGGAATCGGAGTTGTGGAGAAGCAGAGGGACACAGGTAAGTACCTGTGGATCTAAACGGGCGTCTTTGGAAATCCTGGAGAAAGCCGGGTGGGAGAGGAATGGTCGTGGGCACCAGGAGGGGGTGGTGCTGCGGTGAGGACCTGCTGTGTCAGGTCTCTGGGAGGTGAGTACTTGTCCCTTTGGGGAGCCTAAGGAAAGAGACTTGACCTGGCTTTCGTCCTGTCAAGGGCTTCTCCCCAAGGGCTGAGAGATTAGGATGCGTCTCCGGGATCCGCTTTTCCCCGGGAAACGCGAGGATGCTCCCTGGAGCGTGAGCATCCAACTTTTATTTCTCTCTTACCTGAAATCCGTCTGCCCGCTCTCTTGGTTTTTCTCTGTAAAGTAAGCAAGCTGCGTTTGGCAAATAATGAAATGGAAGTGCAGGGAGGCCAAGTCAACAGGTGGTAAAGGGTTAACAAGTGCTGGCGCGGGGTCCGCTAGGGTGGATGCTGAGAACGCCCCCTCGGGTGGCTGGCGCAGGGTTAGAGACGGCCCGCGAGTGTGAGCGCCGCCTGCTCAGGGTAGATAGCTGAGGGCGGGGGTGGATGCTCGGATGTATTAGAACCAGCACCCTTGGGCTCGCTGTTTGCCTGAGGTTGAACCACACCCAGAGTGAGTAGTTAGTTCTCTTGCCTACGCCTCTCCACCATCAACCTGTTAGCCTTCTTCTGGGATTCATGTTAAGGATGCCCCTGACCCTAAGCCTCCAGCTTCCATGCTTCTAACTCACACTGTTACCCTTTAGACCCCGGGAAGTTAAAACAGGAGTGACTCTTTTCATGCAACTCCACTTCTGAAATGCAGTATTAACAACTCAGAGGATTCATCCTAATCCATGGTTAGGTGGCTAGACTTTTACTAGCCAAGATGGATGGGAGATGCTAAATTTTTAATGCCAGAGCTAAAAATGTCTGCTTTGTCCAATGGTTAAATGAGTGTACACTTAAAAGAGTCTCACACTTTGGAGGGTTTCTCATGATTTTTCAGTGTTTTTTGTTTATTTCCCCCCAAAAGTTCTCATTCAAAGTGTATTTTATGTTCTCCAGTGTGGTGTAAAGGAATTCATTAGCCATGGATGTATTCATGAAAGGACTTTCAAAGGCCAAGGAGGGAGTTGTGGCTGCTGCTGAGAAAACCAAACAGGGTGTGGCAGAAGCAGCAGGAAAGACAAAAGAGGGTGTTCTCTATGTAGGTAGGTAAACCCCAAATGTCACTTTGGTGTTGGTTCATGACTGATGGGTTAGGATAATCAATACTCTAAATGCTGGTAGTTCTCTCTCTTGATCCATTTTTGCATCATTGCTTGTCAAAAGGGTGGACTGAGTCAGAAGTATATGTAGGTAGGTGAATGTGAATGTGTGTATTTGAGCTAATAGTAAAAAATGCGGCTGTTTCCTTTTCGATATTTTTAATTTTGCCCTAACATTTAGGACTTTTGAAAAATGAATGCTTCTGTGCCTACATAATTACATTTCAGAGAACAGTTTTAAAAATACATTGTCTTTTTAAAAAATCAAGAATATTCTTAAGAATCAAAATCATTGCTGGGTCTGTGATTTCTTTTACCATCATGAATAATGTTTGTCAATTTTAACCCATTCTGATTTTAAAAATATGACTTTGATATGCCCCTGTGCTGTGCATAAAGAGACCTATTTGTGGCCCTAAAATGGAAACAACAGATTAGTCTTTGGTAGAGTTACTTCATGTGATCGTTTGGTCTCTGTGAACACTGAGGACAGAGAAAAGTGCTTGAGGGCTGCTACTGACCTCTCAGAAACATTTATACAGTTCATCCATCAAATGACAAACATACTGAAAGAATAAAGAAATTGATGCTTATTACCTACTTGTTCCTAAAGTTCCACCTTGGGGTATACAGCCAAGCTCTGACTCTCTTTTCTGTATCTTGAATTGTGTTCAATTGCATGTTATTTTACAAACCACTTTGAATTCTTTGGAAAAGAATAGACACACACGCTCTCATCCACAGGCATAGACACAGACACACACACACACTCAACATAGACACATTGCCCATTCTTCCTCTCTTCTTTCTCCTCTGAGCTTTTTCACATTCTCTGGTGGCAACTATAAGCAGTTAGAGTCACAGGATGAACCGTCAGGTGGAGGATGAGCACATTGAGTTGCCTAGCTGAAACACGTGCTCCGTCTATGTCTGCAAAGCGAAAGAAAGCTACACTATCTCTTTAAGATAGATCAGTGGGGAAAATTTTATATTTGGAATGAGTTATATGAATGCGTCTCATCAAATTTCACAACACATTTTTTTTTTCTGTTTTCTATTTTCAATTTTTAGAGTCAGGGTCTTGCTCTGTCGCCCAGGCTGAACTGCAGTGATGCTATCATAGCTCACTGCAGCCTTGAATTCCTGGGCTCAAGTCATGCTCCCACCTCAGCCTCCTGAGTAGCCAGGATTATAGGCATGTGCCACTGCCTCATTATTTAGACTTTTCTTATGTTGACTTAATCTTCCCACAAATCTTCAGTGAAATTACTTTTTTCTACCTTAAAACATATTTTCAGAAAGTCATTAAAATAGAGTGTTACAAGAGGAAAAAATGTATGAGTTAATTTTAAATATTTTATGAAGTGTGAATTATACCTTTTTATATGGAATTTGGAATACTGAATTAGTGACATGCAGTTTATTCATCTTTCCATTTGTCCTCAGATTTCCAAGTTTTGCAAGTACAAGTTTCTTTGACTTCAGTTACTTTATACCTGTTCATTGAAATCATTTTCAATGTCTCTCATGACATTTAACACATAGCACATTCTATAAATTATTTATTGGTTGCATTCTGAGTTCTAATTGAGAGTTGAACTTATACACATACACAGTATTTAAGATAAAAAATGACCATGCAAAGACACAATAGTGTAATCCAGGGGTTGGCAAAATTTTTTGGTAAGGAATCAGATAGCACATATTTTAAGCCATGAGATCTATGTCTTGGCCAGGTGCCATGGCTCAGGTCTTTAATCCCAGAACTTTGAGAGCTCAAGGCTGGTGGATCACTTGAGCCCAGGGGTTTGAGACCAGCCTGGGCTACACGGTGAAACCCTGTGTCTACAAACAATGCAAAAATTAGCCGGATATGGTAGCATGCACCTGTATTGCCAGCTACCCAGGAGGCTGAGGTGGGAGGATGGCTTGAACCATACAGCTAGCTGCAGAGGTTGCAGTGAGCTGAGATCAAGCCACTGCACTCCAGCCTGGGTGGCAGAATGCGACCCTGTCTTAAAAAAAAAAAAAAAAAGGAAATCTATGTCTCAATTCTGCTGTTGAAGTGTGAAAGTAGTCATAAACAATAGCTAGTGTGGCTGTGTTCCAATAAAACTTCATTTATCAAAACAGGTGGTGGGCTGGAATTGTCTTGTAGGTTGTAGTTTGCTGACTACTGATAGAGTGGAAAGAACATGCACTAATCACACAAACCAAAGTTTTAGTTCGAGGCTACATCACTTATTACCTTTAGGGTCTTGGGGAAGTGTACTTAACATCTCTGAGCATCGCTTCCCTGATTAATAAAAAATATGATTTAGAAAACTGCAATGACCTTCTGGTTTTTGTAAGAATGTCATAATAAACAGGACATATGAATAATTGAGCACACTTTTATATATAGGAATCATGGTTATTATTATCAAATAAAATCTCCAACGGAATAATTACTTTACCAACATATTTTCTATTTATTCTTTTGTCCTTCATTACATAACAAGTTTGAAAGATTGGAGGTGACCAAAGACCATTTTATAATTTCACTATGGCTGAAGATGTTTGGTAGAAGCCTCATAAGAAAAGTAATCTCAATCTCATCAATCTCAAAAGTATGTAAGAATATACTTTTGACAACTACTTTTTAACTCATTGCAGAACTACCTTAATGATCAGTGTTATTTTTGTGGGTCTTTTTCCTTCCATTTTTGTTATCTGTGTACACAAATTTTCAATCAAAGTACTTCAGTTTAATATACAAAAATTTCTTCAAATGACTCAAATTAATTAGACCTAAATTCAAAAGCAGAAAGATTTAATGATATAATGCTAAGTAATATAAATGCAATAAATGCAAGAAAATAATGATCTTGGAGTCTCTTCCAATGCCACTCTGTTCAATCAGCAGCAGGGGCCATCAGTGAAATTGACAGCAAATTCTCAAGTCAAAATGTGCTTCACCTCACTAAGCTGACAAAGTCAACATAGCATGCACAACAGGGATAGCTGGGTTCTTAAAACTCAAAGGTGTTACTTCTGACCTTCTTCTCCACTCTGTGCTCTTTTGAGGTTGGGAAGACAAGATGTGGTTGGTGGGGGACATTTCTGCTCAGGGAAGCCATCAGCTCTGGTGTCCCTACAGCATTTATATCTTGCTAGTCACATAACTACTTGGCACCTATTTTGTAGCTGTATGTTATCAATTACAGATTACTCATAAATTAAAGGCTAACCATCAATTACAGTTTATTGGTAAATAATTATGACCTCAAAGAACAGCTGATTGGTTTGATACATGGTAACCTTATGAGGACTCTCATTTATCTCTTTATTTAAGGTATATACATATCTCTTTGTTTGGGGTTACACTACAAAAATATAAACTATGTTGCATATTTATAAAAAATAATTAATTATAAATTCTAATGGTGTGTTTTAGTAGCATTCTTTTTTTTTTTTTCCCCCTGAGATAGGGTCTCATCTGTCACCTCACTCCAGGCTGGAGTGCAGTGGCGTGATCTCAGCTTACTGTAACCCCCGCCTCCTGGGTTCAAGTGATTCTCCTGACTCAGCCTCCTGAGTAGCTGGGATTACAGGCATGTGCCACCACACCCGGCTAATTTTTGTATTTTTAGTAGAGACAGGCTTTCACCATGTTAGCCAGGATGGTCTCGAACTCCTGACCTCGTGATCCTGCCACCTCAGCCTCCCAAAGTGCTAGGATTACAGGCATGAGCCACCACGCCAGGCCTAGTGGCATTCTTTTTTAAAAATAAATTTAATTGTGTATATTTAGGGTATACAACATGATGTTATGGGATATATTAGACACTAAAAATTACTGTATTGAAGAAAGTTAATATATTCATAATCTCCCATAGTTACCTTTTTTGTTGTTTTTGTGGCAAGGGCAGCTAAAATCCACTTATTTAGCATGAATCTCAAATATAGTACAATTTTATCACCTATAGTCCTCATACATTAGATCTGTACACTTGTTCATCCTATACATCTGCTACTTGCTTGGATCCTCTGGCCTATATCTCCCTCTTTTCTATCTACTTTTCCACCCCTATTAACCCTGTTTTTTACTTAGTGTTTGTACATTTGAATTTTGTTTCAAGCTTCCACATATATGTGAGATGATGTAATATCTTTCTTTCTGTGTTTGGCTTATTTCACTTAGCATAATGTTGTCTGAGTTCATCCATGTTGTAAATGGTAGGATCTTATTCTTTTTAGGGCTGACGGATATTCCATTGTATCTATGTACCACAGTCTTTTTACCTACCTATCTATTAGTAAACACTTTAGTTGTGGCTATTGTGTTTTTCTTTTTTTTTCTTTTTTGGAGATAAGGTCTTGCTGTCACCCAGGCTGCAATGGAGTGGTGTGATTATAGCTCACTGTAACCTCAAACTTCTAGGCTCAAGAGATCCTCCTGCCTCGGCCTCCCAAGTAGCTGGGACTACAGGCATGCATCACCATGCCTGGCTAATTTTTAATATTTTTCGTAGAGATAGCATCTCACTCTGTTGCCCGGACTGGTCTCAAACTCCTAATTCAAATTTAAAATAGAGTATGACAATTCTGTAAAATATAAAAAACATGTCCACTCCATATAGAAAGTAATACAATGAGAAGACAAACACTATTTATATTACTCTTGATAAGTTTTTTACAAAGAAATAAAACACTTTAATTTTTAATGTTTTATAGTTTGCTAAACAAATACTAGTTTTAGTGTTTTTAAAATTCATTATATATTTATAAGTGATCTTCCTGCCTCAGCCTCCCAAAGCACTGGGATTCCAAGCAAGAGCCACTGTGTTGGGCCCTTGGGGTTGCAGATATGCTGAAATCTTTTCTTGTGGATTTACACCCAGAAGAGGGATTGCTGGGTCATATGCTACCCTACTTTCAATTTTTCTTTTATTTTTAGTGAACATGTGATAATTGTATATAACTGTGGGATCCAGAATTATATTTCCATACATGTATACAACGTGTGATAATCAAATCAGGGTAATTAACATATCCATTACCTGGGACATTTACCATTCCTTTGTGGTGGGAACATTAAAAATGAAAAATTCTCTCTTCTAGATTTTTGAACACATGCAATAAACTATCGTTAAGTATATAACCTTACAGTACTACAGAATGCTAGAACTTATTCTTCATATTTGGCTGCAATTTCATATTCCTTAACCAACCTCTCCGTATCCTCCCCTCCCTCTTACCCTTGTCAGCCTCTAATAATCATCATTCTACTCTCTACTTCTATCTTATTGTCTTTGATTCAGAATACATTTCATCATTTAACCAAAGGTCAAATTCTTAGATACTGCTGAGGCAGAGAAGAAAGACCACAGACCAGCTGTTAGACATTTCTTACTACTAGTCATTTTTAAGACAACATGGGGTGCAGGGGGTGAGGATGAGAGATAGAGATTGAGATCTATTCTCTTAAATACCAGCTGTTCTCACTCTGCATAGTTTCAGCACACACAAATTCCAGTTACCACGGTTAGTTAAATAACACCAACCCCTAACAACACAATTCAAATTTCTGTTACCACAGTATACTGAAAGTAATTGCATAAAGTACAAACTTTGCTGCTAACTCTTCAGCCTTCAAATCATTACATAAATAACAGAAACCCATTATAATCAGTGACAAAACCACAGCACTTCTTTCAAAGCTTTTTGGTGATTGTTCGCTTCACATGTGTTATGCAGTTCATACAGACAGCAATGCCCATAGTTGTGTAGCCACTTTGTCTTCCAGTGGTGAGCCCATGTGATGCTTCACAAAAATGCACAATCAAAAGAGGAAATTGACCAGTAAAGGTGAAAGAGCAGCAAAGAAAGGAAGCGAAACATGCTGGAAGTAAAATTTGAACCAAACATAAGTTGATTTATATAAGAAGTAGCCACCCCTGAGGATGTTGTCACTGCTGCAATTCAGGAGACTCTAGATATGCAGTCAGAGGAATGTATTGAAGGTGGAGGTATCCATATAAATGGGGAAAGAGGTTGTGATAAAGAGTGAAGGTGTCCCAGAGGAAGTGATGCTGAAAAATGCACCTTATGTTAAGTACACTCTCAGTATATCATGACATTAAAGTGCAAATGGTAACATTTTGTAAACTGATCCAAACTTAAAAAGGAGTATGACAATTCTGTAAAACATAAAAATCATGCCTATTCCATAAATTATCTACAGTGTGAATTACACTGAAAAATCCAACATTAGAGACGATATGAATAAAATTTTTAACAAGCATAATTTTAATAATACACATAATAATTATTTGTATACAAGTTTAGTAATGGTCCAGGTTTGGAAGAAATTCTGATCCTGTGTAGAAACCCTAGTTTGAATGTGCTTATAGCCTATTATTACATGTGTAATGTTAGACAAATTGCTTAACTCGGATTTTTAATTTCATCAGATATTTTAAATGGGCATAATATAACTACATTCAATGGATGTTGTGAAGATTAAATAAGATATATGTAAAGTGTTTTTTACATAATGGGTGTTCAGCACGTGTTAAAGCCTACTCTCCATCCCTCTTTGCTTTTGTTTCATGAGTTGACTCATTTGTCTCTAGTGCTGTATTTTTAAAGCTTCTGGCCGGGCAGAGTGGCTCAAGTCTGTAATCACAGCACTTTGGGAGGCCAAAGCGGGCAGATCACGAGGTCAGGAGATCGAGACCATCCTGGCTAACATGGTGAAACCCCCGTCTCTACTAAAAATATAAAAAATTAGCTGGGCGTGGTGGTGGGCGCCTGTAGTCCCAGCTACTCGGGAGGCTGAGGCAGGAGAATGGCGTGAACCCAGGAGGCGGAGCTTGAAGTGAGCCGAGATCTGGCCACTGCGCTCCAGCCTGGGCGACAGCGCGAGACTCCGTCTTAAAAAAAAAAAAAAAAAAAAAGAGAGAGAGAGGGAGAGAAAAGAAAAAAGCTTCTACAGCTCTGATTTCAAAATTATCTTCTCACCAAGCCCCAGTGTAATCTCATTATTTTTTCTCCTCTGTAAGTTCGTATGTGATGTGGGAACAAAGGGGATAAAGTTATTATTTTGTGCTAAAATCTTAATTGGAGATGACCTCCTGTTAGCTTGGCTTTCTTCTATTTATTGTGGTGGTTACTGGAGTTCCTTCTTTTAGTTTTAGGATATATATATACACACACATATATATATATTTTTTCCCCTGAAGATGTAATAATCTATAGACTTCTGAAGACTGAGTTTTTAAATTAGTTGTATTGAAAACTAGCTAATCAGCAATTTAAGGCTAGTTTGAGACTTATGTCTTGAATGTGTTCGTTTTTGTAGGCTCCAAAACCAAGGAGGGAGTGGTGCACGGTGTGGCAACAGGTAAGTTCCACTGGGCTTAGATCCAAAGACGATAAAATATCTAGTGATTAGTGTGGCCCAGTATTCAGCATTCCGAATGACACTATAAAACAATCGCTGAGCATTCTAAGAGCATATCAGTCTTATTCAAACTGAATTATTTATAAAGTATTTTTAAATAGGTAAATATCGATTATAAATAAATAAAAAATATAGTTACTTGCCAAGAATGATGGCTTTGAATTGATAAGCTATGTTTAATTTATAGTAATTGGGCATTCAGATATTCTGACCAAAAATGTATTGACAAACTGCTGACAAAAATACAATGTGAAATAGCCATTATTTTTTTAAAAAATAGAGTAAAATTTCTGTTGATTACGATAAAATATTTTGACCTTAAGTTATATTGATTATAATATTTCTTTGATAATTCAGAGTACGTTTCAGGAAACACCCTTGGACAGTCAGTAAATTGTTTATTGTATTTATATTTGTATTGTTATGGTATAGCTATTTGTACTGATATTATTGTGCAATTATCATATTTCTGATTATATAATTCATTTGGCCTAAATTTACCAAGAATTTGAATAAGTCAATTAGGTCTACAATCAAGAAATATCAAAAACGATGAAAATGATGATAATCATCATCAGATGATGAGGAAGATGAGGATGAGAGTGCCAGAAATAGAAAAATCAAAGGGGAACCAAAATTTAACAAATTAAAAGCCCACAGACTTGCTGTAATTAAGTTTCCTGTTGTAAGTACTCCACGTTTCCTGGCAGGTGTGGTGAAACAAAAGATATAATCAGAAATATAATTTATATGATCAGAAAGCATTAAACACAATAATGCCTATAAAAACAAAATGTTCCTATCAAGGACTTCTAAAATGGAAACGAAAAAAATGATATGGGAATCTTAATACAGTGCTTGTGGTTAGGACTAAAAACACAGGAGTCAGTTCTTGGTTCAACTTGCTGCTTACTCCTTACCAGCTGTGTGGTGTTTTTGCAAGAGTCTTCACCTGTATATGATTTAGCTTCCTCATCTATAAAATAATTCAGTGAATTAGTGTACACAAAGCATCTGGAAAACAAA
Source organism: Papio anubis (assembly GCF_008728515.1). Taxonomy (NCBI): domain Eukaryota; kingdom Metazoa; phylum Chordata; class Mammalia; order Primates; family Cercopithecidae; genus Papio; species Papio anubis. The sequence goes on along the minus strand of NC_044978.1, from coordinate 133,831,121 downwards.
AAGCAAACAATATATATATTTATAAGTGTACTTCTTGCTTTATAGTGAACTTTCTTGTGCAAAATTTTTACAACTAGCGGAGAAAAAAATTTTTTAAATGAATATTTTTGATTTAAAAATGGGAGTGTAAAAATAAAGCAGACTCCTTTGAAACTAGTTCTGTTAGAAGTTAATTATGCACCTTTAATGGGCTCTGTTGCAATTCAACGGAGAACTAGATAAGTAAATGGACTATGTTGCCTTCTAGGGACCTCCTATAAATATGATATTGTGAAGCATTATTATAATAATAACTAGATAGCAGACAGGTGGAGACTCTACTATCTGAAGAGGGTCAATCTAGATGAATGGTGTTCCATCTAGTAGTTGAGGAAGAACCCATGAGGTTTAGAAAGCAGACAAGCCATGTGCCAAGTTTTGGAGTCAGTGGTAAAAATTTTAAAAACCCAACTACTACTGTCACCTAATCTAATGGAGACTGGAGATGGACTGCATTTTTTTAGTCTTCTCCAGAATGCCAAAATGTAAACACATCTGTCTCTCTCTCTTTCTCTCTCTCTCTCTCTCTGTGTGTGTGTGTGTGTGTGTGTGTGTGTGAGAGAGAGAGAGAGAGAGACTGAAGTTTGTACAATTAAACAACATTTTATAAAATGTTTTCTGAAGGACAGTGGCCCACGATCCTAAGTTTTCAACATTGTACTATGTTGGGAGATTCTGCATACTTTATTTTCTCTTTGGTATATTAAGGAATCTGAGATGTCCTACAGTAAAGAAATTTGCATTATATAGTTAAAATCAAGGTTATTCAAACTTTTTGATTATTGAAACCTTTCTCCATTAGTTACTAGGGTTGAATGAAACTAGTGTTCTACAGAAAACTATGGGAAATGTTGCTAAGCAGTAACGACATGGAGATTTCAGCATGGGCAATATTTACAGCCATTACACCCATGAACCACCCTGGCAGTAGTGAAGTACCAAAAATACTGTCATAACTAGTATGGCTATGAGAAACACATTGGGATAAATCAGCTGCTATCATAATCATTCCTCTCCCACATCAGATAAATGAATTAATTTTTTGAATAGGGTTATTTAATATAAAGTTCTTAAGTCTAATTATGAGAAGAAATGAGACAATTACTTCAGTGGTTAAAGAGAGAATAATTTGCATATTTTACCTGATGTAAAATGTTTGCTATGGGTACATATTAAGTGCTAACTAATTGTTAATTGTTCTTGTTACAAGTCTTAATGCAGGGAAACAAGAAACTATTACATAGTACCTAATATTAACTTCTAATATTAAATAAACAATTTCCCCCAAATTCATCCCATTAGATTTCTTTTCAAGGGGGCGGGGGAGAAATATAGACTTCAGTAAACTTGGGCTGGGAGCTTTCTACCTACAAAGTTCAAGGAAAACAAATTATCCTAGTTAGATAATATCAATGAAAAATCCACCAACTTAAATCCTGGCTCTTTGATCTCGGGAAATTATTTCAGTTATCAACTTAATGCATCATATATGAAAATGTATTTAATTAAACTTACTGAATGATATGTTTTTAAGGTACTTTAAAAATAAACTATGATATAAAGTTACTTATTTTTCATGCAAGTGTAGTATAAAGAAATTTCTGACACTGGAGATTTTCTGAAGGTTTTGATTCTTGTAAATTTATTACATCATAATGAACAAAACTAATTTTCAACATGTTATGATCTAAATTTCCTTAATAAATTGTTTTAAATTTATTTTCTTTAAATCTATCATTTGTATAACAATTCAAAACTAGATATTCTTAATTTATAATTTTGTTTAATGTCAAAGATTAGATTTTGCTATATCTATTCTAAAAGTTGGTATCACATTTCCTTTTTGGATTTTTATTTTTAACTTAGTTAAAGTCAAATATAAACCTATTACTTATATTAATGCAGACATTAGAGAGAGATACTAAATTCATTTTAGTATATTCTAAATTATTTATCTACTATAAAATAATATAAAGAAAAATAAAGTAGAATCCCTGATTTCAAAAAACTCAGTTGCTGAAAAACAGATACCATTTGCTAGACTCAAAATGTACTAATATGAGTATGTCTCTTTTCCTTTTGTTTTGTCACCGTTCGTTTGGAATGTCAGTGAGTAGAGAAATAGTGTGGAAGGCCCTCGGGGGAAAAATAGAGGTTCAAGGTCAGCAGAGACCCTACTAGAGAAACCAGTTCTACAGAAATGTTTTTAAATGTGTCGATGATTGCTACCTGTATACTCTGTTATTTTGTCATGTAACCATTTTATTTATTATTATAATAATAAAAGAGTGAAATTATAATAATGTGCAGAGTACATTTTACTGTGCAGTGTATTGCACTAAAACTAGATTAAAATTTATACATCTATAAAAGGTTATCTAGATATTATAAAATTTATGGCTGGATCTGTAAAAAATTCAAAACCTATTTTTAATCTTGCTTCGAGATTTTATAACAAGAAAATGTTCATTTGAAGCAAAATTTTCAATTCTCGTCCTTGAAAACGAAAAAAATGACAACTTGAAACACATAATTGACTATTTTTAAAGGATCAACATTTCAGAAATGTTTTAAAACATAAAATTTTCAGTACAGCTTTTCACTGGCATTTAAATCGAACTTTGAATTGTAAATAGCTCTTACTCTTAAGGAGACATCAGCCATATCCTTAGAAATGGCACGGAGTCGGTAGGTAGTTGTACAAAATTCTAGCCTAAAAGACAAGTAGGGAGCAACAATACTGTGGACCCTTTCTGGTCTTGGGCTGTGTGGCTATGTCAGGCTTCCCCACATTGCCTGAACTAAGGAGAAAGCCTCTTGTCCTTACAGGCCCCTTAGCTTCTGTGACCTACATAGTCTATTTGAAAATGAATTGCTTTGTCCACACCATTTAACTATTGGCTTCTTCAACTGGTGAGATGAAGCCTATACAATAATCATGTGACTAGCACGAAAGAGCTGACATGGTGTAACTCCTCTCAGACTGAGGCTTATCTGGGGAGTACAAATCATATCAAGAAAATGTGCCTTCATTTCCTTAGATGAGTGTCCCCATCCTCCACTCTCCTCCACTGTTCTCCTCTCTGCTTCTATGATACCAACTTTTTTTTTTTTCTTTAGATTCTACATGAGTGAGATTATGTTGTGTTTGCCTTTCTGTTTCTGGCTTATTTCACTGAACAAGAAAATTTTTGACATGAAATTAAATTTCTGCCTATAAACTCAATTCAAACTATTTACACTGTCTTCTCAAAAATGTTAACTTATTGTGATAAACCTACTGAATGACCGTATCACATTTTGTTTTGTGAAAACGAATTTTAAGGGTGCTCAATAGCCTCTTCATTTTCATACTGTCCAGCTCCTTTGCTCCTATTAAAATTACTGCAAGTTAGCTTTTAAGAACCCTATGTTTCACTACCTGAAGTTCTATAAAAAGATCCAAGTTCCTTCACAACCATTTCTTATGCTGTCATTCATACATATGTGATAATACCGTGTCTGAACACACAGATAAGAAGTATGGGCTGGGTGCGGTGGGTCATGCCTGTAGTCCCAGCACTTTGGGAGGCCGAGGCAGGTGAACCACCTGAGGTTAGGAGTTCGAGACCAGCCTGGCCAACATGGTGAAACCCTGTTTCTACTAAAAATACAAAAAAAATTAGCCAGGCATGGTTATGGGCACCTGTAATCCCAGCTACTCAGGAGACTGCGGCAGGAGAATAGCTTGAACTCAGGAGGCGGGGATTGCAGTGAGCTGAGATTGTGCCATTGCACTCCAGCCTGGGCAACAAGAGTGAAATTCTATCTCAAATGAATGAATGAATGAATGAATGAATGAATGAATAAATAAATAAATAAAATAAATACAAGTATGTATTGTGTTGTTTAGAATGTGTGGTGGAAATAAACTTGCTGAGTGAGCTCAAAGGATTGGCACTGAATTGAAATAAAGAAATACTCATGTTGAGTCTGGTTCAACTATAACTGCACCTGCAAGAATTGCTTTCCTTAGTATAAAACAAATCCAAATCACTCATGGCTTTACATTCCTGATCATTAAACTTGAAGCACTTTTTAATACTGCATGACTTTAACAAAAATATCTTAGCCGAGATTCAATGTTTGGTTGAGCCACACTCACTTGGACACCTTGGTTGCTTGTTTCTTCTGACCCCTCAGTTGTCTATGGCATGTGTAGATACAGGTGTATAGAAGTCGATGGCTAGTGGAAGTGGAATGATTTTAAGTCACTGTTATTCCACCACCCTTTAATCTGTTGTTGCTCTTGATTTGTACCAGTGGCTGAGAAGACCAAAGAGCAAGTGACAAATGTTGGAGGAGCGGTGGTGACGGGTGTGACAGCAGTAGCCCAGAAGACAGTGGAGGGAGCAGGGAGCATTGCAGCAGCCACTGGCTTCGTCAAAAAGGACCAGTTGGGCAAGGTACGGTGTGTACACTTTGTGCCACATTTATAAGCTGGTGAGATTATGGTTCATTTTCATGTGAGGCCTGGAGGCAGGAGCAGGACACTTACTGTGAGGAACAGCTACCTGACCCTCCCCTTGTGAAAATGTGCTACCTTTATATTGGTCTTGCTTGTTTCAGGCATTAACCCAGATAAATGCCATGCAAATTTTATAATTATCATGATTGTTTCAATTTCTAGAAGAAAGTTAATGAAATAAAAAATGTAGTAAAATGTCAAAGGAACAGTGACATTTCAAAAAGAATGAGGGCTTTCATGTTAACTATAAGTCTTGGAATTTCTCTTCCTTGGAATAACAAATCTCTTTGTGCCTAATTTCTTAATTTCCAAAATAAAATTCTTTTACTTGATTTCTTTATAGTGACATCATCTCTTATTCAATGGCATATTTGCATATTACATAACAGTTCATTGCCAAATACATGTTTGTGGGAACTAAGAGGTTTAAAATATATACCAACCAGAGATCATAGTTTTGAGGTAGATTTTAAAATTCTGAGAAGAATTTTGACTGAATTTTTTTGACAAACATGGGGCACAAATAAGATTATACCAAAGATACTATAACTTTCATTTTAAATATGAAACTAATACAGTATGAGGTGTCAACAATGATGAAATTTTACAAATGTCACCACTACAACAGCAAAATGATTTTTGCTTTTTCCCTGTCTCCTTGCTATTTCTTGAATAAATCAAGCATACCCTTGCCCTGACACATTACTGGGGAGGCCTGCCTTAATCTATATAAAATTGGAGCCATTACCTTGATAGCCCATTAAAACACTGATAATAAAAAGGCAGAACAAAAATATCTGTGATATATTTAGATTTACTACATGAAGTTACATGTCTAGTGTCTGGTGCAATGGATGTAATTATGGCAAATCCTGACTGGGCTTCTAGTGAAGTTCTTCAGCTAATGCTTGAATGCATGGTTGGTCATGGCGATACCCCTTTGTACAAAATATGCTTTTCAAATAATCTTATTAGGGATAATAATTATATTAATTCCTGGTTTCCATCTAAAATTATAATTCTATTTATAGCTTTGTAAGATTTCACAAGTTAAGAGGGACCTCAGATTAAAATAGTACACAGGCAATTGACCAGTTTTGTGTCTCAGACCCTTTTCGCAATCTAATAGAAGCTATGGACCCTCTTAGCTTCAGAAAAATGTGTCCTCACATACACACATCAAAGGGCTTAATGGGAAGTCCATTGACAGATCCTCTGTTCAGATCAATCTTCTGATTGTACAGATGAGGAAACTGAAATCAACAGAGGAAGTGGGTAGTGCAAGATTGTACAATCATTTGGAATAGACTGGACACCAATAGTACTTTTCCAGCCACTATATCACTTCCCCAAGCACTTCCTCAAAACTTACTTTCCTTTGGGTCTTTATACATTCAGTTATGGACAACTAGATTTAACTAGAGAATTTTATTGCTTCAGAATATTAAGCAACAGGGAAACATGTACCATCCTTTCTTTATTCACCTGCATTTAAGGCATACAGTATAAATTGCAAATGGAGCATGAAAGTGCTTAATCTTTTACAAAACTGGGTTTGCTTTCCAACCATCTAAAAATACTGCTATTTATTTTAATATTTAAAGCAAAAATCTAAATGATGTAACAAAATTAATCATTTGGAGATATTTCCCTTATAGTATCTTACTGATTTCTAATATGAAAATGAAGTCATAAAACCTAGAAATTGCAGCATAGTTGTGGAAATAAACATTGGACTGAGAGTGAAAATGGCTAGTCTTCATCTCTGCTCATACACCACCTGACTGGATAAGCTTTTGCAGATCTCCTAAAAGTCTTTCTCATATAATGAGGAAGCTCTACTAGAAAATTGTTGAAGTCTAATTTAGCAATAAAGTTCTGAGTTTCTAAAATAATTCAGAGAGTACTCTAATAAACGTCTGCAATTGTGGCCACATCTATGGGATGCTAAAAAATCTGGATGGTTTCAATGAAAGTATTTAATTTATTCATTATGATATTTGAAATAATTTATTTCATTTTTTAAACTCTGATCAAAATGACCCTGGCAACTAGAAATAAGCAAAATCTTTTTGCTTGAAATGCTTATTAATGACCACATTGAGACACTCATTCATCATTCAAGAAAGAATGTTTGCTCACACTGCGCCAGAAACTTGGAGGAAGAGGGATGTGACAATTAGGGATACCAGATGTCTAGCTTGTAGAAGTGGATTAATGGCCGTACTTTAAGATCAGGAACACTGAAAGGGAGTAATGGCACCGGTTTTAACCTTTCGTGCCCTTTGAGGGTATTTGGCCCATCACCCTCTAGTTGATGAGGGGGAAATTTTCCTCTCCCTTCACAAATATGGGGAAATTAAATTACGTAATTCTGAACAACCAATAAATCAAGAGTAAATCAAAGAAGATACCTGTTTTGTGAATTTGATCATAAGAATATAGCTGCCCTTATTAATAATTTCTGAGTATAAGACTAGTTAAAGGACAAATGAGTTATCTTGAATTATAAGAATTTGTTTTACAGAACAATATTAACTCTTGTGTTTAGAATTAGAATTAGAATAGAATTAGAATTAGAATAATAGATCTTTTGATCTATATTTTACTCATGTACACATAAGAAGTTATCAGTCATATAATTCATTTCTTGAAGTTCATACCTTTTATTGGCAGAGTAAAAACAGGTTAAAAGTGCACTGGCAGAAATTTTAAGTGCAAAGCAACAGTGATGTTATATAGAGAAAATTTATATTTCCTACTTCTATTGAGGAAGAAACATCTGCTTGTTCTAAGAATATTGTACAAAGAAAGTGACTTGGATCAGCATTATTCTGTGGTGCTACTATGTGTGCAGTGTGGAGCTAGCCACCAGAACACTTGGTCTATCCCAGCTCCTCAACAGTGTCTTGCATGTGGCTGGTGCTCAAATAAATCCTTGCTGAACTAATGAGCATTTCTTTCATGCCACATGGAATGCTCTAAAAGAGTTGGGTCCTGAAGTTTTTATATTTTTATAATTTTCTGGAGTTTTAGAGAGCAAAAGTCCTAAATAAACTGTGAAGCCACTGCCTGACAAATAATACAGCAGTCAGCTTCATTATCGTATCCCATTTAGACACTGACTTATCTACATGATGATTAGTAGTTTTCATGCAAGAAATAAGCTTGAAATATCTGTTGCCTCAGGTACTGAAAACATCCAGGTTCAGCAATGTTATTTATTGTTGTTCAAAATCAGAATGAAGTTCCTAAACAATGCCATTTTGGAAAAATTGGATCAATAGATTATAAACAGTTTTTTAAAAATCTGGATTCAAATGGATTAACGTGTGTATATTCTGTAATAATCCTGACTTAATTCATAAAAGGATAGCTAGTCAGTTGTGTGGTAGATGAATAAAACAAAAGCAGGATTTAAAATGTCAGATTTGACATCATGAACTATAATATCTAAGCATTCTTGTACTCACTTCCTTTGAACTTACTACAGCTGTCATGTTGGACTTCATGCAAATTTATTTTTAAATGCTTGAGTGTTATGGACCCTCTGATTAAATGATTAATCAGATGATGTATGCTGCCATCAGCTGAATCATTTAATGCTGATTTCACAAACAAGCACAGGTCACAGGCAACCTTTCAGATTTCTTTGAAGAAGCACACACAGGTCATAGGCACAATCTTAAAATAATTTTATAACAAGGTAGTAATAAAAGATGTCAGGACTGGGGAAATATTTTAATTTATAGTACACTTTCCCCTTAAGTGTCTAATAATGATTAATATAATACATTGCCTCAAATAATTAGGAGTTTGATTCTTGTCCTTGTGCTTGACTTCAGAAGATAACCAGATGACTGTTAGGTATATTTAGACCTAAATTAAAAGCTTTGAGGCCCAGTGAATTGCTTGATTTGTATTTGTGTTTGGAGTGGCATATACTATTACTGGCACTATAATCTTAGATTAAAGCATAGTGTGATTATTAAAGAAAAATTTTAGATTGATTTGTTTCTAAAGATATGTAACAGTGACATTTTGCAATGTGGTATGTAAAAGTTGTTATCTTTTTACTCATATGAGAGTCCACTAATGGTACATAAACTGTCCCCACTTAGAAACACAATTACTATGGACTTTCTTTGTATCTGACAAAATTTCACTGGGTTCAAGATGGATGAATAACGAATTATAATGACCCTTAATGCTGTAAGGTTCTAGGTGGGAAAGTAGTCTGTAATTATGTACAAATTTATAAGGAAAACAGGCTTACTGCTATGTTTTCATTAAAAATCATTAACTGAGTGCTTAATACGTGCCAGACACTCAGCTGGGCACCATGAAGAATACAAAACTGAGTAACACATAAGAAATGGGCAGTTCAGGCCGGGAGACTGACATATTTACCCTTGGGAAAAAGGAGCAGCTGTGGTCTCTGAGAACAATATGGTTTGTAACAAGTATACATCCATCATGAAAAAAAGGAGATTTATCTTAGAAATGAGAGAGGTTGATGCTGTCAATAAATATGATACATTAAATTGTGTCTTTGTCAGTAGACTGAAATTACCTCACACATACACGCAGATAGTAGCCGTGATATTTTAGCTGTTTAGATGTAGAGACAAATACTTCCACCCACATCTTAGAATCAGTGGTTAATAGTCTGTAAGCATTACAACCGCACAACATATACATGACTATACATAGAATTTTAATATTCAAAGAGCTGATTGTGATTATAGTTTTGTTTGTCAAAGAAATGTATTATAGGATGAGTGGGATAGAACTGCATCACGGTACACCAACAAATAGGTTTAAATCATTTTCGTGCACTTCCCTTGTTCCTTCATAAATGTTTAACATAGCTTAAAATTCTGTGAACTGCAATGTGAGAGCAACGACCACACTTTTATGAACCCATTTTTACTGTGCATGTGCTAACGTCTGTTGGTAGTATTCCTTCACTTGCAAAGATGGCGTGATAATTTTGCTGGTTTCATTAATGAGATACTATTAAACATAGGATGACTTCAAACTTAGGTGTATTTTAAAATTATTTTTAATTGTATATGTTTTAAGTTGTACAGCATGATGTTTTGAGATACTTATCTTTATATATATATACACACATACATATATATACACATATGTTTATAAAAGTGATATATAATTATGCATACAAGAGTTAGATGATACATCTCATCAATTTGATTGTTCTTCTACAAGGAGAAAATGAACAATTTGTCAACTCGTATATGAAGTACTTTTTATAAGAAACTGTATTAAAACTTTTTCCAACATTTGGATTTTTAAATTGCAATTTAAATATCCCCCTCTACCAGGTGATTCTGAAATCACTAAGCAGTTACTTGTGAAAATTCCAAAGCAGCATTTAATTCTTATTAATGCCATAGTGAATACTAATGCAAAGAATACTGAGCCAGAAACTATGTTTGTTGAATAAATAGATTATTTATTTAACAAGTAAATGAAAAAATGGAAAGAAAGAATGAATATATATTTTATCTTCCTGCTTAGATGTGGGACTGTCCTACTTTTCTCTTGTGTTCACAACAACAATATGATGAATCTAATTGGAATTCAGTTCATAGGAATGAATTCAGTTACATTATGGATTGTGATGAATAATGTACACTTTTAATTTAATGAAATCAAATAGATTTTAACCATCTATGCTTACAATGGAGTGACATAAGTCTGATAATCCTTAATATTAAGTCGTCTCCAATTCACATGTGTACATACTTTTTTTCTATTTGGTTATTGGGAATCCTCGAAATCGAAAAATTGAAAATTGCCCTTTCAGTGTATGTTACAGTATTCATGCCACACAGATTTTCTGAGGTTGTACATACAGCTTTGCCTTGAGGCCCCAATTTTTGCTCAGTGGATTGAGTATGTATTATTTGTTATTGCTAAGGGAAATGGGAAGAGGCATGTGCTTCCTACTTATGTCACATAGCTTTGGGATTAATGTAATTGTCCTACAAAGCATAGATAGATAGAAATGCTTCATCCTTAATTTCTAATATTATGACACGTCTAAAGTAGGCACCTTTAAAAGATAATCTCCACTATATACTAATGACTGCTTATAGTGGCAATTCATCTTTCACGATAGTCCTACAAAGATATACTAACATTTATGAGTTTGAAACAAAGGCAATTCACAAGTGTTCTACTAGAGATGGTCTATATCTGCTGTTTGATCCAGCATGATGGCCAGCTGACCCTCCTGTGCATGCGGGCTCCTGGTTTAACTGCACCGTTTTGTTTGGTCATATACAGGGAAAACATGGCTTGGTGTGGAGGACATGGGCTCAAATTCAGGGAACAGAGAGTTGGTCTTGTCTCTCTCACTCTACTGGATGATATCATCTTCCCTCTCTGAGCATGCGTTTTCTTATCTGTGAAATAAAAATGTTGAATTAAATGAGTTCAAAATGCTTTCAGTGTATAATAGCTTGAATCTTAAGACAATGTATTCAATTATGCATTGCCAGACCCCTGGAAAATCATTTAACCTTTCTAAACCATAGCTACTCATCTGTAACTGGCCAGTCAACTGCCCAGGGTTGGAGTGTGAATGAAATAAAATAATGCAGACAAAAGATTTAAAAATAGTGTAGTGCACTATACAGTTATAATATTTTGCTAAGAACTTATATTTTCTCTAAGAAATGTGTTGATATCTGATCATAGAAAATCTTTTCCATATTCTTTGATGATATTAAGTAAGTAAATTGTATAACACAAAGAGGGAAAAGCATCACTGAACATGTCATTTTATTTAGCTAAATAAAATGTAATCACCATTAGTTTTCCTCTGATTTCCCCAAAGTCATGTGGTTCCATTGAGTATTATGCACATGGTATAATTAGAATGGGTTCTCTGCTCAAATAATTTTGGGAAACATTGAAATGAACAAAGTTTAAAAGTATATCTGTTAAGCCGAAGCAAATCTCTGAGTCCTTAATGTTGTATGTAAGAAGAGTAGTTACCATCTTTCCTAATGCCTCTTTGATACCAACCCCATGGAGAATAGTTCTAGGTGTTTAGTAGAACACAGATTTAGGGTGCCACAGGTTAATTGGAACTCTCCCCTGCAATATTTTACTCTTTTTCTTAATAATGGCTGATTTTAGGTCCTAGATGAAAGACATTTAGAGAGATTATCAGGACTCAGCATCCTATATCAGAATCCATTCTTTTATAGTCATTTTCTATTACATTTCTTGGGACAACACCAAAGAAATGACCATCTTCATTCACATAAGGCTTTGTACCAAATGCTGACAAAGATCCTTGGTGACCTGGAAGGGGACAGGTCTAAGTAGATTGCAGCTGTGAAATTGGCTGATGAATTATCTCAGCCCCTTTTACTCGCATCCAAAGGCAGGACGGTCCATTAAGGGAAGGAGGGCAGAGAGTTTTTCCTTGAGCTAATTTCCTGTGCCAGAACTTTTTAGAATGGAAGCATTTCCAGAGGAGAAACAACCCCAAGCACAGTTCAAAGCCTCCTCCTGCCAAGTTCATTTGAAAGTGGGATGGTTTATCTGCAAAGGAGGAAAGGATGAAGGATAGGCATGGGAATATCCTTACCCTTCAGAGAGTCCGGTTTTCATCCTGCACTTGTACTGCACAGCCACGAATGTCTTGGGGTGAATCTACAATATGATATACCATATGGTCTAAAAGTGCCTGGCTGATCCTCTCTGATAACTTCAGGGGTCTAAAAGGGATAACATGCTCTCCTGTCACTCACCAACTCTGTCTACAATATTTCACCCAGCCTGCCACTGCCTTCACTTCCATCCAAGGCCTAATCTGAGCCATGGGAAACTTAAGAACCCCTACCACAACTGCCTGAACTCTCGGGAACCAGGGTGTATGGGGTTGACGGGAAGTGGGCATACATTCTCCAACTTGATATGTCAGCCCCCGCGTCTGCATGAGTGTTTGCTCACACTCTGACTGCAGGCCTTGCTCCTCAGGCTGCATCCCACCAGGGAGTAAGACCCAAGTCCTTCCTGCTTTCAGACAACACCAAGTCTCACGAGGCCCCAGTTGCCTCCAGAGAGGAAGGACCGGAGAAGACAAATTCTAATGTTCCACTAATACTTTCCTTCTTATTACCTTCCTTGAAAATCCCTTCTCCCTCTTTCTTTTTATACTTTGCTAATGAAGAGATAATGAAAGGGTCTGGCACTTGGAATTTAGAATAGATACATGGTTTTTAACCTGCAGATGTATTCAACAATAACCCTTGCATCTTCTACTAAGACGTGGGCTAGGAAGGGACAAGCCAATTCCCAGGGTCACAGTGCCTCAGCTGATGTTTCATATTTTCAGCAACTTTATGTTAGAGATGTCCATCAATCAGCAACAATATGGTCAGAGAATAAACTAATAAAGGTCATTTTTGAGGACATGTTGGAAGTCTATTAAAAGCATTGAAATTATGCATGCACTGACCAAACAGTTTCATGTCTAAGAATTTAAATGATCATAAGTTTAAATATGAAGACATTTATCACAGAATTGATTATAATACAAAGTTGAAAAAAAGTGCTAAAAGTTTGACAATAGGGACCTCATTAAATGCATTGTGGTTGATCGATACAGTGGTTTGCTGAACAGCCATTAAAATGTTGTAGAATAGTTATTAATGGTGTGGAAGGATGCTATTGTTGCAGTATGTGAAAAGAACAAATTACAAAGCAGTTTGTACAGTATAACATTTTTGTTTTTAAAAACCTGTATGCTGTGTATGTATGTATAAAGACCTGGAGTAAATGCACCACATACTCAATTTTTCTCAGTGAAGCCCATTTTGCATTTTGGGCTGGGTAATTCTTTGCTGTGGAGAGCTCTCATTCATTGTATGATGTTTACAAGCCCTGGACCTTACCTCTTTAATGCCAGTAGACTGCCCCAGCATGGCAACAAGCACAAAATTGTCTCTTATATTGTCCTTAAGGAAATTTTGCAACTGAATAACTACTTCTGTGTCCTAGATTACAGTCTGGATTATTGTGTTCCTTTCTTATTTTTATTTTATCCAATTCCCTTTAATAAGCATGTACTGGATTCATAAAAAAAGCATCATAAATGGTAATTATAATATTCTGCACTGGTTAAAACTTATGTAACTAAGTATTCTGCTGCTTTAGCCACAATTGTAATTTATGCTACTTTTCCTTCTTAAGTTCCCAGTTCCCACGTGCATTCATTCAACGAATTTGTAGGTCATTTTAGCTTGATAGACTCTTAAAAGTTAGAGTTATCATTTCTGCTATTTATTCTTTCAATTACTCATTTGTTCACCCATCCATCTGATCCATTTTGTTGATGCATGCTGTGTATAAAATATGACACCGGCCTGGCGCGGTGGCTCATGCCTGTAATCCCAGCACTTTGGGAGGCCGAGGCAGGTGGATCACCTGAGGTCAGGAGTTTGAGACCAGCCTGGCCAACATGGAAAAACACTGTCTCTACTAAAAATACAAAAATTAGCCAGGTGTGGTGGCAAATGCCTGTAATCCCAGCTACTCAGGACGCTGAACCAGGAGAATCGCTTGATCCTGGAAGGCAGAGGTTGCAGTGAGCTGAGATCATGCCAATACACTCCAGCCTGGGTGACAGAGCGAGACTCCATCTCAAAAAAAAAAAAAATACTATGCCAAGCATCATCAAAAATACAGTGATATTTAAGACCTATTTGTTGTGCTTTAGGCATTGACATCTAGCTGTCAATCATGAATATGTGCCAGAATCTATCTATTAATATTATGGACCATGCTTGAAGACTTGTTCCCCAATCTTTTTCTCTTTCCATTAAGTTTGAAGTAAGGTTTTCTGAGTGAAGTATCATAGTACCTATAGTCTCATTATTTTTCAAAAAATTCTGGTTATAGTACACTTCTTTCCTTTATCCCCTTTGTTCCCAACTATCAAACCATTTTGGATATCCAGTATTACTAAATAGCAAAACAGAGAATTATTAACAAAAAAATTTGTAGGAGTAATTGGTGTATGGTATCTAGTATTATTAGACAGTAAATCAGAAAATTATTAACAAAAATTTTAGACGAATAACGGGTTGTATTGCCCAAGTGAATTGAATGATTTAGTTGCTCTTTCATTTTCAGCAAGTACAGCTGATCATTTGAGGCCTTACTCCTTGTTTGACTTTGCAAATTCTTACTGTTATAAATCTTTTGGGCTCTGAGAAAGCTGTTGTCTTAATCTGCTTGTGCTGCTATAACACAATACATGAGAGTGGGTAATTTACAAACAACATAAATTTATTTCTCATAGATCTGGAGGCTGGAAACTCCAAGATCAAGGCATCTGTCATCAGGTTCAGTGTCTGGGGAGGGCCAGTTCTCTACTCCCAAGACGGTGTCTTGTTACTGTATCCTCCAGAGGGTCAAATGCTGTGCTCTCACATGGTGAAGAGATAGAAAGGGCAATCTCACTCCCTTAAGGCCTTTTATAATGTTACCAATTCCACTAATCAGGGCTCTGCCCCATGACTTTATTGCCGCTGCAAGGCCCCACCACTTAATACTGTCACGTTGGTGATGACGATTTATCACATGAATTTTGACCATAGTAGTTGTCATGCTTTCATTTTCATTTATCCTTAAAACTTTGCCTTTCTCTTTTTAATGTACTTTATCCACACACAGTATTCCAAAATCTCTAAGCTTACAAATAACTTTTTAATACTTTTGTTAACCTGTCTGACAATACACAGGAAAAAATAAAAGTGCAGTTTTTGATACGCTTTTTAACTGCCAGTTTACTTCTACTGTCGTTAGAGAACCCCATCCACAGTGCATGGGTTTATTTTGGGTATGAACAAAGACTTTATATATAGTTTGGGTCATTTTTATTCATTAGTGCTTCCCTTATAATCTCTGAATATCATCTTATTAGTAAATACTACTATTCTTAATAGTAACTAGCATGGCTGATCATCCCAAATACCTATTTTAAAATAAGTTATATTTTTAAATAAGTTTTAAAATAAGTTATATTTTTGGACTTAACATTTTAAAATAAGTTATATTTTAAAATAAGTTATATTTTTGGACTTAACAGTTTATTGAAAGGTAACAAGGATTGAGTCATAGTTGTATGTTTTTGGAAGTAGAATGCAACTGTAAATAGAAATTGGTTGTTCGGATTCCCACTGTATATAAAAAATGAAGGCTTTAGGAGAAAATCTTCCCAAAGTACCCATTTTTCATGTGATAAATATCCTGTAACTATTTGAGAAAAAAATGTGTATTTATTACATCTAACAAATATTTTTGTTTATTCTTCATGGAGAGAATAAAATTTCTCTTCTTTACACATTTCTTTTTCTTATTAGAAACTAATTGGTGCCTTTATAAAAACAAACTGCAAAGCACTAACGTGTATATATAAGCGTGTATGTGGAGTGGAGGGTATGTTCAGGGTATGGTGTGTGTGTGTGTAATGAAATATATGGTAGTGTTTTTTTAGAAATCTGCTTAGTCTTCTCATAGTTCATTCATTTTATAAATGCATCTACATTGATCTCTATCTTTGGAATCCGTAATATGGTTTTTGGCAATACTTCCTTTAATATAGTGTGTTGGAAATCTGGACATTTCTAGCCAGATTAGTTATACAAAGTTAGCCAGTGGTTTTGCACTTTCTATAGAATCAAGGCCCAAGACCTACTCTTGTTACTCAGGGCCTTGTTTTATCTGGCCTATCTTTCTTTTCAGCCATATATCTCTCAAATACTCAACAAAACTCTTCATTCTAGGTAGACAAGTATCTTCAAAATACTTCCCAATTATCTAATAAAATACACATTTTTAACTTTCTTCCCACTAAGAAGGCTTTTATGTCTTCTCTCTGAATTTTATCCATGCAAAAAAGTCCAGCCCAAGCCTCCAGAACTCCAAAAAGTTATCCCTAACTGCCAAAACACAGTAATTTCACTATTTGAAATTTCACTTTGATCTTATAGCATTTGCAGATATGCCATACGTATCCTTGATTCTTTTCCTTTCATACCTTTTATATCTAACCCTTAAGCTAATAATTTTACCTAAACTGTAATTCAAAATATATCCCCAGTCTTACCATGTTTCCCTTCTCTGCTGTTACCACCCTAAGCCAGCCTTCATCATTTCTCACCTGGACTCCTTCCCTAGACTTTAAACTGATCTACCTGCTTCCATTTAGACACCGAACCTAGTCCATTCTTGAGCAGTCAGAATAATTATTTTAAGAGAGAAACCAGATCACATCTCCCCTGCTCCCAACCATCCAGTGACCTCTTATCATACATAGAAAGAAATGCAAATCTTTACTGTGATTTAAAGGCCCTACATTATCTGGCCCTCAGTAACTTCTTATTTCCTATCCCCTTTCTCCTTGTATACCACCCTCCAACTACACTCTAACTACACTGCCTTTTTCCCTGTTCTTCAGACATGCCAACCATATTTTCACTGCTCAGTTAACACGTAGAAAATGAATTATTGGTTAAATGTAGACTGTTTCCTTCTGAAAGCAAAGATAAATGACATTGTCTTCAAAAACAACTAACTGCCCAGAATTACTGATTTTAATTTTAAAAACACGAACTGCAAGAATATGTTAAACAGTAAGGAAACAATTCACTACTTCAGAATTCCATATGATTTCACTGCATGTTAGTAATTTAGTATATTATAGAATATGAGGGTATTCTAATGAACTTAACTCTATGCTGTATACTTATCATGATAGCTCATTTTCTCATATGTTTATAACAACTCTATTTATTGTACATGGATACATGGGAAATAAATTAATTTTCTCCTTAAGAACAAAGCAACCATTTCACTCATGAGATAAATCTTGAAGATTTAAAAACTACTGTTTTAAAATTATACATTATTCATATAATGTTAAGTATTTTCTTAGTAAACCACATAATTTAGAATGACAATTGGACAGATGGGCAGAACCACATGCGTCCACCCTTAGGCAGTTGGTGAGCATAAGATGCCAGAAAGAAGATTAGGAATATCAAGGCAGGGAGCTTCCGATCGCTCTTGAAAACATTGACCCTTTGCTCCTCACTCTCCACGACGCATTTCCTTTGAAAGGTAATGTCTTCCAAAACAAAGTTCTGTGTTTTATATCCAAATTTACTCAATGCTTTCTCATGGTTATTGATACATAAAAAATAAAGTGAAATGCTTAGGCAGACCAAAAGAAGAATTTCCCCCTCCCTCTGCCTTTTATGCCAAGATGACAGCTATGAAATGTACAGTACGTTTCCTCTGCAAGGAATGTAGCAGTGTTCCATTGCAAGAAGATGAGAGGGAGAGAAAGGTTGCACGCTGAGGAGTACAGTGTCATTTGTCACTGCCTAGACTCATCAGCCATGTGGAACTCTGAGAGGCACCAGGCTTCTTTATTTATTCCTTCAGAACACTTCAGCCAAAAGATTTCATTAGGAGCAGAGAAAAATGTGAAAAACAAATTAGTTTTCATGATGCGGAGTAGTCATCTCTGAATATTGATCAAGATTAAGAGGGTGGGCTTCGTAACTTCTTTTATCCATAGTCTATACTGATTTAACTAGAAAACTGTAATTTCAGGTGGTATTTTGGGTGTGGCAGATCTTTATAGTAAATGAAGCATCTAGTCAAATCTACTGAAAAATTCTGCCCACTTTAATGTTTTATCTGGTTGAAGCCATTTTAGCTTAACAATCCTTCCTCTGCACCAGGGAATCCATTGATATCTTACAGCAAAATTATGTGGAAGGGCCATTAGCTTCACTTCCCGTGCAAATTTTGCATGTATTTACTCTTCCCTAATCCAAAATATATCAGATCTAGATGCCAGTGAAATTGTTTGAGCTAGATGGCTTGAGGGTCATAGCGTTTTTCATTGCCTGTTCTCAGACCTCTTATAATTGATAGAATAAAATCAGAAGAGCCCTAGAGTTGTCCCATCCATTCTGCCTCACAAAAGTAGAAGTAATGGCAACCACTATCATAGGGATCATGCTCACCTTTCTCTTGCCAGAAAAATTTGGATATTAGCTTGAAATTAATACCTTCCTTAAAACGTTGGAATTTGGTTATATGCCAAATTTTGCTCAATTTATTCATTGTATTTTGTATGGAATTATTTTTGCCCTATATTTTCACTTAAGTGTTCTCTATCCAAGATTTTAACTGAGCCCAAATCAGTCAGACACACAGACATGGCTTTTGCTGCCACCAAGGTTAATTCTTCTTTTAAAGTTAATTTTTAAAATTTGGTAAAATATGACTTTGAAAATTTGCATTCATCTAGTGTTTTTTATGTACTTCTCCCTTTTCTTTGATTATATGTCTATATTTTTCTTGTACAAATTGATTTTTAACCTGCTTTTTATGTTATCTTTTATGAGCTTCTCTCTGAATTTGGAATATGTCTTTCTTAATGTCTTCTAAATGTTTCTTTCTGGATTATTAAAAGATTTACTAGGCTTTTAATAATTATATTTGTTACCTTAGGGAATGCGTTTGAAAATATTTTAAATGGAATCACCAGTTAACACAGCATTGGAATTTTTCCTGTTAGAGATACATTGTTTTCTAGGCATTTTATTGGGAGAGAAGTTAGTATGATATTGTTATAGTGTATTTGGCTGATATTAACTATTCTAAGATGCATTGTTTCTGAGAACACCATTGTCTGACTTCATTCAGGGAAATTTCACACAAGCAGGTAGAGTCAATATTTTTTCAAGACCTGTTAATGGATATTTATAAAAACTTGCCATTGTTTACATACTGTTTCAGATCCTTTATGTGACCTAAGCTAGAAATGCATTTTTACAGCGTTTGTTTTTCTAAAAGTATTTATTTATTTATTATAGAGACAGCGCTTCTCTATGTTGCCCAGGCTGGCCTTGAACTCCTGGGCTCAAGCATTTCTCCTGCCTCGGCCTCCCACAGTGCTGGGATTACAGGTGTGAGCCATTGCGCCAGGCCCTTGTTTTTATTTTTTTTTAAACATTGTATTTTGAAAGGGGTTTGAAGGTGATCCCTAGATAGCAACCAATAATGATTCGAGCAGCAAAACAATCTAAAAAGTAATTTTATAGGAAAACGCAGGACATAAATGAGCCCACAAAAATTATATTAGGTTCTATTTACATCACTACCTTCTTTCACATGTAGTATTTCACTAACATTTAATGAATTTCTGTACAGTGCCATATACCATTATAAATTCTAGGACAGAAGAATGAGTGAGAAATATTCTTAGGCCTTAGGAAGAAGGAACACAGCATCTCTGTGTAATAGTTATTTCAAGTCTTCTTTTATGCCTCATTCCCGTATTAAATCTCAGAAAAGCTAAAGTAATAGCTATCCTAGATCTATTTTAGACTCCAGACACTTAGTTCAATGTCTTGTTCTCCTTATCAGACTGGAATCATTCCAAACCTCGTAACTTCTGGGCAACCATGATAATGTGACAGAAAGGACAAGAAATCTGTCACAAATTTATCTTGATACTCTATCCAGTCTTACTTGGTACTGAAGGTCACAAGTAGAATAAGGTTATTTTTTGTTTGTTTGTTTGACAGAAGAAAAAAGAACACTGTGAGCACAGAGTGAATGTCTAACATTGATTCTTGAGTAATAGGAATTCTCTATGCAAGAAGATCTCTATGCAAAGATATCCCATATTTTAGCACTATCAATAAGCTTTGGGGTAATATACTGTATGTGGTATGACTTGATTTCTAGAAATTTGATTTCTAGAAATGGTCCCTATAGTTAAGGATATATAATGTGGCCATCTCCAGTTTTCTATAAGGAATAGGAAAATACTATCAAATTAGCTATGTCACCATGACATGATAGTGATAGAAAACACTATCATATTAGCTATGTCACCATGAACAACTTGCTTCGTTCTTCAGTTACATCATCCATATAAAATAAGAATAAGAAAATTTACATCTCTAAGGTGTGATGGAGATCACATGGGATAAATGTGGTCCCAGAGCCTGGCACAAAAGAGCTTAATACTTATAGTCCCCCTCATTTCTCCGTATACTCTAAAGGAAGTTTGCTGCTCTCAAATTGTGCCGTGGTTAGTTGTATAGCTTCCCTGCCAAATTGTAAACTCCAACACTAAAGTGACCTTACATTTTATATAGTGCTATGATTTTCAAATTGTTTGTGTAATTTCAAATACACAGTAAAGTGTTTTTTATTAATATCATTATTGCTATTGTCAATATTATTATTACAACAGTTTCACAGTAAGATGGGCAGAAAAAAATTTAATTTCCCTTTTACAAATGCATTTTTGAGGCTCGCAGAAGTCAAATAAACCAAAGTCACAGGGCTACTGAAGGACCCAGAAGAAACAAATTGTAATTCACTGATTCCAAGCTCAGTGGTTGCCTCACAGCATCATAAAGACTATTACACAACCCAGGTGTATAACGTGATTCTCGTCTATATATTCATCCATATCAGAAAAAGTGTCCTACTCAAAATTGCTAGCAATCAACAGATACTGATAGTCATTAGTACTTAAATCTTTATCAAATGAAATATTAACACCCATGAAAGAAGGGACAGTGAAAGGTTTATGTCATTTGTGTGTCACAAGTCAACTTTTTTCAATCACTTATTATTAGTTTAACTGTAAAAAATTATTTACATTTAGCATAAAACTTTCCTATAATCTTAACATATTTCCTTCAGTAGAAAAGCAAACTCCAGTTCTCTGTTCTTTGCTTGGATACTTGCCAGTTCATAACTCAGCTATCAAACAATAAAGTTCACAAAACACTTATTAGAATGACTAAAATCCAAAATACCAAAAGCACAGCATGCTGGTGAGATGTGGAGCAACAAGAACTTTCATTCATTCACTGATTCTGTCAATACAAAATGGTACAGTAACTTTGGAAGACAGTTTGACAGTTTCTTACAAAGCTAAACCTAGACTTAACATATATATTAGTCCATTTTCACAGTGCTATAAAGAAGTTCCCGATACTGGGTAATTTATAAAGGAAAGTGGTTTATTTAATTGACTCACAGCTCAGCATGACTGGGGAGGCCTCAGAAAACTTATAATCATGGTGGAAGAAGAAGGGGAAGCAAGGCGCCTACTTCACAAGGTGACAGGAAGGAGAATGAGTGCAGGAAGAACTACCAAACACTTACAAAACCATCAGCTCTCGTGAGAACTCACTCACTATCACAAGAACATCATGGGGGAAATAGCCCTCGTGACCCAGTTACCTCCACCTGGTCATGTGGGGATTATGGGGATTATAATTCAAGATGAGATTTGGGTAGGGACACAAAACCTAACCATATCACCATATGATCCAAAATCATGCTACATGATATTCACCCAAATGAAATGTAAACTTTGCCCACTCCAAAACCTGCACATGTATGTTTAAAGCAGCTTTATTCATAATTGCCAAAACTTGGAAGCAACCAAGATGTTCCTCAATAGATGAATAAGTAAACAAACTGGCACATATACTCATGGAATATATTTCAGTGATAAAAAGAAATGAGCTGTCAAGGCACAAAAACACATGGAGAAAACTTAGGTACATAAGCCAGTTTGAAAGGTTGCATACTGTATGATTCCAACTATATGACATTCTGAAAGAGAGAAAATTGTGGAGACAGTAAAAAGATCAGTGGTTGCCAGGGGCTCTGAGAAAGGGCAGAGAGATGAATGGATGAAGCACATGGCATGTTTAGGGCAGTGAATCTATTCTCTGTGATACTGTCATAGTGGATCATGCCATTATACCTTTGTTAAAACTCAGAATTATACAATACAGAGTGAATTCTAATATAAACTATGGACTTTAGTTATAATAAGGTATCAATGTTACTTCATCAATTTTAATAATGTACCACACTAATGCAAAATGATAATAATAGGGGAATTGGGGAAGGGGTAATCACTCCTACAAATTAATTCACAAACCTCAAAACTTCAAAAACATGTTTTATTGCCAGGTGCAGTGGCTTACACCTGCAACCCCAGCACTATGGGAAGTCAAGGCCCCTGATCACTGGACTGAGTCTGAGAACCCAACAGGAATCTTTGTCCTACTTGAAAAATAAAATGAAAAAAATGAAAAAGAAAGGAAAAAGAAAGAAAGAAAAGAAAGAAAGAAAGAAAGAAAGAAAGAAGGGAGAAAGAGGAGGAAAGGAAGAAGAGAAAAAGAAGAAAAGGAGAAAGAAAGAAGAGGAAAGAAAGAGGAAAAGAAGAAAGAAAGAAAAGAAAAGAAAAGAAAGAAAAGAAAAAGAAAGAAAGAAAGAAAGAAAGAAAGAAAGAAAGAAAGAAGAAAGAAAGAAAGAAGAAAGAAAGAAAGAAAGAAAGAGAAAGAAAGAAAGAAAGAAAGAAAGAAAGAAAGAAAGAAAGAAAAGAAAGAAGGAAAGAAAGAGAGGAAAGAAGAAAGGAATGGAGGAATGGAAAGAGGCATGGAATGGAATGGATGGAAGAGATACAGTACCAGAATAGTAGGAACTTTACTTCACCTGTCCTACAAATTATGGTTCTGTGCCACTGGGGTAAAACTCAGTATCCAAATATGTGAATTTAAGATTTATGGGGAAGTTATTTGTATTTCAAAATAATCTTTAATGAATGCACTCCTTTTAAAGTAACCATTAATAAAGCAGTTAATGTTTCATTTAATTATAGATTAATGTACATAAGCTATGCCAGGAATGCAATTAGAAACTGGGAAGGGGGTGTTATTCTAATAACTTCCACACAGCATTGTGAGGCATTTTCTGCTTTCTTCAAATTTCATTTAATTACATTTTAAACAAATATTTTTTGTGAGCCTATTATATAGTCCTTTGCTAGCACTGAGGAGACGTGCTTTGTGACCTTGGGGATTTCACATTCAAATTTCACTTTCACCTAGACTCTTCCTTGCTTTTACATCCTATGTGATTGCAAATTCTTCCTCAGATTAAGACATTTTACTCACCTTTGTAACATCCACAGTATCTAGCCCAATCAATGCCTTCAAAAACAATTGGCCTCAAGAATTGATTGACTCAATGAGTGACTGCAGGACTAAGTTAATAAGTACACATCTATTTCTACTTCACTGCTTACTTATAAGGTATAGCAATGAAATACTGAGACAGTTTTACATTACTTATGGACTCAATCTCATTTCTTTACAATCTCTATTCTTTTTTCTTGAGTATAATGTTATTTTACAATTCCACTGACTTGTCACTATTATAAATTCATACCTCCATTTCACCTGAGAATAATAAAGGCAAGGAAGTGTTTTAAATGGTCTTTGTTTTTTATAGCTAGCATTCATTGAGCAAATCAAAGTATGAAAATAACATAGGTGTCAGTGATTATTATAAGGTTGTATGCACAAAACATTCTAATGATTGGGGCTAATACAGAGAAAACATCTCAATATTTGGAATTTTGCTTTTCTGTAAATATTTTGATATGTACTTACCTTGTATCAGTTATAACTCCTGCCGAAAACAAACAGTGCACACGAATTAGGCAGTCGGAGGAGACTTTACAAAGGGACTAATTATGAAGGTTTAGACTGGGTTAGGGAAAACACAAGGAATAGTGCAGTACTTTAGGATGGTAACAGTGAGCACCATTACAACCACTAGGCCAAATGAACTGAATGAACAGGGAGATTCCCATTTTCAGAAAAAGAGGGAGAAAGGAAGGAGAGATGAGCAAGCAAGTCCTATGTGAAGATGGCTGCCTGACCTGAGCTGTGTGATCTTTGGAGTGATACCACCTGCCTGCACTGGCCTAGGAGGGAGTGAATAGTCAATATCTGGAAAATGGATCACCTGACCTTACTTTCCTCCCTCCGTTTCCTCTTTGTGGCGTCCCACTGGCCAAACTCACAGCATAGACAAAAGGCAAAGGAGTGCATCGATGGAGCAGTGGTTCTAATCCAGGGGCAATTTTGCTCCCAGGGAACATTAGTGGTTATCACAACTCTGGGGAGGAAGGGAGAGGAGGGGAGTGCTATTATGATTCATTGAGGGATTTTTCTAAACATCTGCAATGCACTGGACATCCTTCCACAACAAAGTATCCAGTTTAAAAATGTCATTAGTGCCCAGGTTGAAAAACCCTGATGTACTCAATAAAATTCAACTTCCCCAGGCACAGTGAAGGAGTGGGGTGGAGTTTCTGAAGGGGGAGAAGGAAGAAACCAGTACGCCCCACAAAGGTAATCAATGAAAATACCAGAGAGGAAAAGAAAGTACTTAAAATACAAAAGTCTCAGGAATATATCTGGTAGTGTTTTATAGAATATATTAAAATTCAGCCTGGAGTGAGTAATATTTAGCAAGCCAGGTTTGTCTTTAGAGAAATCCTTGTGGGGTTTATACAAGGATTTATTAGTAAAGGGCACACACAATACTCATATTACAGTCAGTCTGGTTATGTAAAACATGGGCTAGAATGTAATAGGACGACGTGATGTATTCACAAAGGATTTTAGGACTACACAGACAATCCTCTAATGCTTTTACGTATGTACTGTGAAAGGCTATAGTTTGCATAGTGATATAGCCACGTAAGATAGTAAACTTGACATTTATGCAGCTATACATGTTTGCACACACCAGGACGCATGCCCTTTCTACCTGGTTGACTTTTGATTCTTTTACTAATCTCTAATTTATTCCCCAGAGCACTCTCCATAAAAACTGTTTCTCACAACTTAAATCTTTAATCTATTGTGTGGATTTCTGACTCATTCTCCAAGCTTTTCCTCTTCCCTCAGCAATGCCTTATAGTCTTATGACTATTTATCCCTTTGCCTACATTTCTAGCCAGATCTCTTGCCTGCTACACAATCTCATATTTCTCTTTGCATGCTACACATTTTTACTTGGATATCACACTATTACTTTGATTTCAACAGGTCTCAGTTTAACTTAATTTTTCCTTCAAGCAAGGAGTCCCTTCGTATCATTTACCACCACTGGCACCAGAATTTTTCTTATGACTTCCCATGACCTACAATATAAACCATATAAACCACTGATGCCTCATAGTTCCCTCCCTCTCATATTTAGCCGTAAGATGATTTTAGGATCCTTGTCTTTTCCAATCTCTCTTTCATTCTCTCCCCCATCTCTTCCATTAGGAAGGTTTGGATAGGACACTCATCAGCTCATGCCTAGATTAGTGCAATAGACTCTGAGCCTGTACAGCAGTAGTTTAGCTTTCTCTCCCAGTTAACTTTAACTGCCACATATATTACTTCACACATTATTTTTCATCCAAACATATTTAACTGGCTCTTCATTCATAAGAAGCTGGAATTTGTCCTTTGATATTTTAAAGTTTTTGTATTTTTCTCCATCCTCGTTCTAATATTGTATCTTGTGTCGTTTGTTCATTCATAAACTTAAGACTTAGCTAACCATTGAGCATCCAGGAAATTCAGTATCTATCATATAAATTCTCTAATGCTGGTTGATCCATTGTCACCAGAACATAGCAGGCTTTTCCTGCCTTTATGTATGTTTGTCATATATAAAACAAAATTCCTTCTTCAATCTTAAATTTCTAAGACACACACTTTTGCCCAAGATCACAGTAATCTCTGCCATAATCTCTGCTGGAATCTGTTCACTATGTTGCTCCTGCTAAAGTTCTTACAGATGACTTTTTTTCTTTTTGGTTTCCCTGGTATCTAGTACAATTTCTTATATGGGTACTCAATAAATGTTTCCTGTTGATCTCTGCACCTGCTCTGTACAATACAATAGCGACTAGACACATGTTGCTATCAAGCATTTCAAAAGTAGCTAGCCTGAGTTGAGACATAGGTTTAAAATACACAACAGATTTCAAAGACCTATTATGAAAAAAACTCATAAAATTTCTCGGTAATTTTTGTATAGATTACATGTAGAAACTATAACATTTTGAATAAGTTGTATTAAATAAAATATAAAATTCACCCGGTTTTTAAAAATTTGTTAAATGTGCTGGCTAGAAAATTTAAAATTACATATTTGGCTCACAGAATAATTATAATGGACAGTATTGCTTTAGATCAAGTTTGTCTAACCCATGGCCCATGGGCCACAAGCAGCCCAGGATGGTTTTGAATGAGATCCAACACGAATGTGTGAAGTTTCTTAAAACATTATGCAATTTTTTGTTTGTTTGTTTTGTTTTCGTTTTTTGCTCATCAGCTATCGTGAGTGTTAGTGTATTTTACGTGTGGCTCAAGACAATTAATTCTTCTTCAAATGTGGCCCAGGGAAGCCAAATGACTGGACAACCCTGCTCTATATAGAAGAGCATATGAGTAGTTAATGTGTACTCTAAGCAATATGATCTGATAGAATATTTAATGTTGTTTGATGGTGCATTATTCAAGTTGATTATTATGTCTACCTATGCAGTTTAACAGTGGGGGGGAGAGGGCAGCCTGATTACAGGTTTCATCTTTTGATTAACTTGCTAGGTCACCTGAGAAGGACCCAAATTATCTGAATGCTTAACTCAACTAATTTGTATTCACTTGAAGAATTTCAAGGATGTTTATATGCCGTCAACTTGCTTTAAAATTTTTTCTTAAAATGAGTATGTAGTATTCAAATTTATCCTTGTTTTCTATGATTATCTTTTCATAGCACTGTGGTTTCCAGGAACCCTTTTCTTGGGATGCATACTACATGTAACTATTGCACAGTTTGCATGTAGTAAGGTTCATTATTCTTCTACTTTTCCAAACACCTGGCATGTTTGCTTGAGGTTGGTACACCTTGTATACCAGATTTTGCTGTTTTTAACCTAAATATTGAGTATTTTGATTAAACATTATGGAAACTTTAAATAGGTCCAGAAAAATAGCTTTTCTTCCCATGAAGAACAATACAGCATAGGAGTTAAGAACATAGATTTAAAGTCAGAAAACCTGTGCTGCCTACTTGTGCAAAGTTACTTACATGCTGTACTTCTGTTTCTTCATCTGTAAATTCTACCTCTAAGTATTTGCCTAAGATTAATGAAAGCATATGTCCACGCAATGACTTGTACAGAATTATTCATAATAGCTTTACTCTTAATAGCTCCAACTGCCAACAACACAATAATCGATCAGTAATAGTGCTGTATTCATACAGCAGAATACTACTTAGCAACAAAAATGGAATGGACTACCGATAACCTCAACAGCATGGATGAATCTCAAAACTATCATGCTGATTGATGCCAGGCACAAATCAGTACATACTGTAATTCTAGAAAAAACAAATGTCATCCACATTGACAACAAGATCCATGCTTGCTGGAGGTAGAGGCATCAGTTCAGTCATTTAGGAAGCTGATTCCAAGATGGTGTTAAAATTACAACCATCCACAAGAAATTTATTGCAGGTAATACCTGTGAAAGGTAGAAAGAGAACAGGAGCAAAACCAGGCAAGGAAAAAACGACGATGTACTTGTGATATCACTTCAAAGGGAAGCAGAAGAAAGGAGAATTGGATAGGAATAGCCTCAGATTACAGTGCAGCTGCAAGGAAGTCTTGGCTTCCAACACAAGTTACTTGTTGAGGAGTCAAGCATTGGACAGACATGTCTGGGCTGTAGTTTCCTTGCTAGTACCAGTCATTGGCTGAAGACCAGTGTCTGGGTTCCTGTGCTGTAGTGGATCCCATTGCTGCTGCAGCAGGAGGCCAACAGCACTCCTGGCAGCTAATTGGAGAGTAAAGATCCAAGAGGTGTACCTTCATGGCTACCCCACGGGGTTGGAGTGGAGGTGGAAGTGGAGGAGAAGCAGAAGAGATTAATTAGAAAAAGGCACAAGGGAAAATAATGAAGATATAGGATTTCTCAATTGTGGTGGTAGTTATATGGGTTTATTAATGCATTAAAACTCAAGAAATGTACATTTAAAATGAGTGCATATGATTGTAAGCGAATTATACCTCAATATAGCTGATTTTTTAAGACTCATAGACTTTTTTTTATATTTAATACATTAGCATAACACTAAGACACTCCTCCACTCCAAAACTTAATTGCTTTGTGATGACCAAGGTACCTTGGGACATATAGGTAGAAAAGATGAAGTCTTATGACATTTAGCAAGAGACAGGAAAATGGACCTTGTCCTAAGTTACCAAACTGTGGCAATGTTACCTACAAAGGCTATTCATAACATACATTTTGAAGGGGTTACAATATTTGCCTACTGTGAAGTTTTGGATCTGTAAAGGGGTTAGACTATTTGTCCAGGGGAATAAATATCAATGAAACATTGAGAGGTCCAGAGAAGTAAAATATGAAGGATCTTTCAGGTAGAGGAGATATTTAACTTTCAGAACATGTGGAATGAAGCTGTGTTGATTGTGATCTGATCTTCTTCCCCCTAAATTTGAGCCTCTTCCTGTAATCTATTGTTTCCATCATCTTCAACTCTTCCCTTTCCCTCTCCCTCCTCCCTCACTTCTAGTCAATCACAAAGTCCTGCAATTTCACTTTCTGTATACCTTATTTCTGGAATTCATCTCTAGACTTCAAAATATCTTTTTTTTTTTCTTTTTGAGATGGAGTCTCGCTCTGTTGCCCAGGCTGGAGTGACATGGTGCAGTCTCAGCTCACAGCAACCTCTGCCACCCAGGTTCAAGTGATTCTCCTCGTTCAGCCTCCTGAAAACCTGGGATTACAGGCGTCTGCCACTGCCTGCCTAATTTTTGTATTTTCAGTAGAGACAGAGTTTCACCATGTTGGCCAGGCTGATCTCCAACTCCTGACCTCAGGTGATCCACCCACCTCGGCCTCCCAAAGTTCTGGGATTACAGGCATGAGCCACTGCGCCCAGTCCAAAATATCTTAAGTAGGTAATTGCGCCAATTAATCTCTGCTTTTCTCTCCCAGCAGCCTTCCAAATTCATGTCTCACAACTGACAGAGTTGTTCCCGCCTTCAGATTCAGGACACAGTCCTAGCTACTGACCTGGCTCTGTGCTCCAGCTCAGGCTTTCTCTCTCACATCACCTCTTGCCTCTGTTGCCCCCATATTTTCCCCTCTGGTTGGTTGGTGCTCCTTTGGAACCCTCTGCGTGTCTTTTCATGAATATGTGACTTATTATCCCTAGAAACTTTGTTTAATTATTTATTTCCAAAATTTGACAGGGAACTTTCTGAAGGCAGGTATTGTGTCTTTTTCATTTAAAAGCAAATTCTCGCCTGGCATGGTGGCTCATGCCTGTAATCCCAGCACTTTGGGAGGCTAAAGTGGGCAGATCGCTTGAGCCCAGGAGTTCATGACCAGCCTGGGCAACACAGTTAGACCCTGTCACTACCAAAAAATAAATAAATACAAAAATTAGCCTGGCATAGTGGCACACCCCTGTAGTCTCAGCTACTCTGTTAGCTGAGGTGGGAGGATCACTTGAGCCTGGATGGCTGAGGCTGCAGTGAGCTGTGATTGTACCACTGCACTCCAGCCTGGGCAGTAGAGTAAGATCCTGTCTCAAAAAAAAAAAAAAAAAAATGTGAATCCTCAGTGTTTAAAAAGTCCGCAAGCATATTAAACATAGAAGACCTCCAAATC
The DNA here is from genome assembly GCF_008728515.1 of Papio anubis. Taxonomy (NCBI): domain Eukaryota; kingdom Metazoa; phylum Chordata; class Mammalia; order Primates; family Cercopithecidae; genus Papio; species Papio anubis. The sequence continues at coordinate 133,800,905 of NC_044978.1, read as the reverse complement.
AATTATTATTTAGTGGGTTGCTTCTCTTTTGTTTTAATATAGTTTTAACAGAGTAAAAGTTGTGATCTTTTTATTATGTAAAATAAATAATGCTGGATTTGACATGTATTTTAGGAAAACTAAAGATGCTACTTCCTAAAAATTTTCTTTCTATAATCTTCCTAAATATTTTTCCATAAAGCACAAAATAATAGAAAAAAATTAAGAGATTGAGTATCCTTTCAGGAGGTGATATGACAAATAGGGTTCGAGAACTATTTGAATTCTCACCACTTTTCATAAGGGCAGATCTCAAGTTAAATTTTTCTATTCAAATGTAAATGGCTTTCACTGGAATACCACTACAGAAAAGCTTCTGCGTTTGGATGGGAATATGAATTTTCTTTTCTTGGAATATTAATTGAAGGAGAGGTCTTAATTTTTTAAGTCTATATCTCCATATATATTTGAACCTATTTTATATGTCAGTCCTTCTCTTTAGTAACCTTCATCCACAGTGAACAAGGTTTACCCTTACCTTTAAGCAGTAGTGGCTACTTTATGTGAAGTGAACAGCTGCTTTTTTTTATCTGCATCTAGACATCAAGTAGTTCAGAGTCCTTTCTAACACCCTAACAATAGAAGTAAGAATATTTTGACCATTGCATGACTTGATACTTCTAGTAATAATACTATATTATTAAGGGAAAAAACAAAAACAAAAAAAAAAAACCTTGTGCCGTGGTAATTGAAGCAGTTCCTTGGGAACATGTATTACGTACTTTTGAGCAGTTAAGTCCACTCTCTATAGGTTAAGGAATATTTAAATAAAATAATGTGGCAAATGAGTTCAAGATGATAAGTGCAATGAGAACTAAAACAGCTTTAATTTTATGTGGGAAATAAATAGAGGAAAATTACATTATAGGGCTCCTGGACTTATTTCTTTCTTCTCAAGTGTTTCCCCTAGCCAATATTATTACTATTTTTTCTCTTAAGTAAAAAATATACAAAGTATGAATCTACACAGGATAATAATATTGAAGTTAAGGATGATTTCTCCTCCTTCAGTCTCCAAAATCCTATTTACTTGGCTTCACAGAAATCTCTTACTCCACTTCCACAATGTCAACTGAGGTCTTCAGTGCTTTCTCTCCCTATAGTGTATTCCTGTTACATGAATTCTAAACTGTGTCATGCTAGTCACACACTGTAACCTTTAGATAAGCGCCTGTCCAGAGGTTCTCAATTAGAGCCTTGCAAATATGTATTAAATCAATGGGTCATCTTCAGTATCTCAGTGGGCCCTTGGATACGTTTTGCAGACTGCTGTGAGTATGTAGGGATGTCCAATATGGAGGGAAGTGTGCATGGCTTTCATTGGTTCTTATAGGGTTAAAGAACACATAGAGCAGTAAGCACTTCTAGTGTAGGGAAAGATGGAGCTTCTCCCTCCCCACTGCTGGCACCACAACCACCCTACACCCCATTTTGAGTTCTCATGTGAATCCTTGAGAAAGAACACACAAAACAACCATCATAATAGTGGGCACAGCTGCGAGTGGTAGAATAACATTCCCCAAGGTTCTTTTCCTACATATGATTAATATTAACTCAGCAAACATTTCTTCAGCTCCTACTTTTAAACAGGCACCATTCTAGGTACTAAAGACACAGAGGCAAAGGATACGAGATTCTGCCTTTGTGAAACAATTAATAAATAAGTAAAAAGAAAAGAAACAGAAAAGATAATTTGGATAATGGCAGGTGTTATAAAGAAAACAAAATACCATTTTAATAAATAATAATAATACAATGTTTTCATACTATGTGCTAGACGCTATGCTAGTAGGTATTTATAAACATAACCACAATTAATCCTCAAAATGGCATGTCGATATCAATACCCCAAGTTTACATATGAGACTTAAGGTATCTAAGTATGTTCCCCCAGGTAACAGTTAATATGCACGATAAAACTTTTTGCTCATTCATTTATTAACCCATGTTGATTGAGTACCTATTTTGTGGCAGGCATCATTTTAAGGCACCAGGATATAGTTATGAACAAACAAATAAAAATCCCTGCCCTCAAATAATTAATATTCTCACAGAGATTAGGCAAAATATAATCAGAAAATAAGTATAAAGTATAGGATGCCAGATTATGATAAAAGCTATGAATGGTATCAAGAAGCTGGAAAAGGGGAGGAGACAGATTCTCTCCTAAAGTCTCCAGAACAGACCACAGTCCTGCCAACACCTTAACTTTAGGCTAGTGAGACCCCTATTGGACTTCAGACTTACAATCCCATAATGTAATACATTTGTGGTAATTCATTAGAGAAACAATAGAAAACTAATATTATATTAAAACAAATTATATAATAGAACAAGAAAATGTAAATGTGGCAAATAATGCCTACAAAACTGTTGTAAATGCTACGCAAATAATGTGTTTAAAGCACTTAGGCCAATGTTCAACATAAAGTAATTCATGCTGTAATATCATCATCATTATTACCAACATTTAGGGGCTCAAACAAATGATGTACATGTAGGCAGATATAAGAAAATTTCCTTGCTGAAGAGCAGGTATTAGTAGAGTATATAACAATAGACTACAAATTCCAAATAAAGGCAAATGAAATGTTTTATTGGATTAAATTTAATTTTAAAAACTATAAGAGGCCGGGTGTGGTGGCTCATGCCTGTAATCCCAGCACTTTGGGAGGCTGAGGTGGGCGGATCACGAGGTCAGGAGATCGAGACCATCCTGGCCAACATGGTGAAACGCTGTCTCTGCTAAAAATACAAAAAGTAGCTGAGCCTGGTGGTGCGTGCCTGTAATCTCAGTCATTTTGGAGTGTGAGGCAAGACAATCGCTTGAACCAAGGAGTTGGAGGTTGCAGTGAGCCAATATTGTGCCACTGCACTCCAACCTGGCAACAGAACGTGATCCTGTACAACAACAACAAAACTGTAAGACATCCATGGTAGGCTTTTAAGAGGAAAATACAAGCTAAGGTTTGTTTAGACTCTGAGTACTGCGTGCCTAAAAATAAAGGCGTGATGAAAAGATCAAGAGATTAGAGTGACACTTTTTATCTACTAGTGTCAGAGTCATGACCAGGGGACTGGCTATGAGAATAAATAAGCTGTGCCAGGAGTAATCCAAGGAGATTGTTTCGATTTGGAAGAGTGTCCACAGAATGATTCTCATACTAGACGCTGGGCTGTTATAAAGAAAGTTGGTGGGTACTCCATCACCAGGATCATATCCGGGAGAAATTGAACAGCATGGCCCTAATGACCCTGTTGTACCCCTAGCTGATCAATTAGGCTAGTTACTTCTACTTGTATACCCTGTTTCCCCATTTGTAAATATGAGGATGTGTTATTCTAAGGATCTCTAAGGTTCTTTGCAGTTGTTAAATTGCATAGCTCTCCATTGACTCCACGGTGGAAATTTGCTGTTCTATTACAAATATTCTAAACATATGGGATATCAGAAATACTCATTTAAAAAACAAAATATAAAAAATAAGTATTCTACAAATAAACACAGATAATGTTTAAATTATATATGTCTTTTTTTTCTCTTCAGAAGCATCCAAAATACAAACCATCTAAGAGGCAAGAAAATGTTGTGATGTTCTTAGTGCAAGTTGAAAAGATTTGCTTTCCTCAAGTTGGAAAGCCCTTCTCATTTTTGAGGTTTTTTTTCTTTTTTTCTTTTTTTTCAAGTGAAAGCATTTTGGAGGAGTCACTATCCATGTTTAAAGGTAGCCCAATAAAAATTACTTGTTTCCAGGACATTTTCATCTGAAAGAAACATTGTCATATAACATAGAAGCAAGAAATCCAGTAGTCGGTGTATTTACAAATAGCTGGAAAATTTTAATCAGCATGAGTCTGAAGCAACAATATATCATCATCTTTTATGGTGGTTGTGGTTAAGAAGATTTCAGCGGGCTAAGTGGTGGTGATGGGGGAGAGACAACAGGGGAGGTGATTCCCATTGCATTGCCTTGTAAACAGAGACACACATTCTTCACTTTTGTCACACAAAATCACAGATGTGCAGAATTTATTAATTTATTCTTCTGAGACAAGAAAAAAGTCACCAAAGGAAACCAACAGCTTGCTCCTCTCACACTCAGGGAACAGTTTGAGAGACTTTTCTATCCCTGACTTCAATTTTGACCTGAGGAGAGCTCCTCTTAAGGAAAACAAGTTAATTCAAAGACTATGCTACTTCATCATTGATCCTTATTTAATAAGAGATTTTTCCATAGGATATGCTGAGCTGTCTCAATTACATCAGTTGTGTCTCCTGAGGTGGGTGACAGGAGACCACAAATATTACATAGCACACAAATTTTTAATAGCAGCTGTTTACCAAACCATTACTTAAATATGTAGAGTACAATTCATTCTCACTAACGTCAGAGAGCATGCTACAAAATGCTGAATCCGGACAGCTGAAGATATTGAATAATAACTACTATTTTGAACAAACTTATAGTGTTCCAATCAGTAATGAAATTGACACCTGATGAATATATGTGTGTGTGTAGATATTCACAGCAGAGATGGTTTTCCTGAGATAAGGATTCTGTTATTTGGATAAGCTCCTGCTGGAATTGTCCTTCTACCCTTGTTTCTTTGTCCTTAGTCATCACTCATACCTCTTTCCACTCTTCTCTGCCATCACTTTCATCACCAAAGCCATGGTCCTTTCCTTGCCAATTGCTGTTGGAGGTCTAGGGCACAAAGACTTAAGCAGCACTCACCACATGCCAAGAACTGGACCACAGATACCATCCAGCATTGCTCATGGAGACTCTGTCCCTTTCTGTAGGACCTCTCCTTTTAGCTAGCAACCCCTTGACCACCTAGAGCCTCTGAACTTATCATTTCAATATTAAGAACTAGGACAACTTACTGCTGAGAATGGGTGTAACTAGTAAAACTAGAACTAGTAGAGAAATCTGGGTCTCTTGGGAATGGATTTTTAGGATTTATTGATTAGAGGTGTATTAATAATGCAGTGTTATAGTTTCATGACATAACAAATAAAAAAGTTCATTTTGGACTTGCCTTTTAGCTCTATAGGAGCTAAAAGACATATTTAATGTAATTTGTATATTGGAAATAAGTTCTTTTTTCAGGCAAAAGATGTGCAAACACATCTGGGAAAAAAACATTAAAAACTAAGGAGACAGTGTCCTAGATAACTATGTTCTTTTCCTGTTTTAGTCTAAAATCGTGATTAGTTTTCTTATATATCTTCATTTGTCTTCGTTCCTTTTAGCCCAATTTAATAATATTATTGCAGATATTGATGAAAACCTTTACTTTCCACTTAATTCATCAAAGTACTTGATGAAATTTATATCTAGTACATTAATTGGGAGATTTTTATAAGATTAATTAACATAATGAACTGATGTTGAAATTATTTAAAACCTGAATTATTATTATATTAAGTAGGACACTGTTAATCAGTCCTGCCTTTATTCATTTGTGAGAAGTTTTGGCAAGCTATTGTGAATATTCAAGGAAGGGAATGTATTTTTAGCAAGAATCTTATACCTCCTACATAGAAATGAAGCATTTACTGAAAGATCCATGAAACAAAATGTTTCTGAATGTGTACTATACACTGCTTATAAACCCCTTTTCTTCTGTAGCTGTATTTCAGAGAAAAATCTTTGTTTTGACAAAAAAATTATGTTGACTTACACATATATTTTATAAGTAAGCAGTGTTTGGTTTGTGATAAAAGATATAAAAAGATAAAAATGTTCAGCACACATAAGTAAGGCCTTGTTGCTAATGTGAGTTATGCTACTGGATACTCGAAAGGAACATTCAGTGTTCTCAGGTGGTCTCTAGACTATCTCAAGCCTAGGAAGATATTTTATTAACAGAGGAGTAAGAGAAGGAAGGTTCAGATTTAATCCAAGTGAAGAATTCAGTTTTGTTTGCCTGATCTTGTTATTTTGAGAGGCAGCCAAAAGATGCTGGTCAGCAAGGAGAATTGTAAGTTGGGCAGCCAACTCTGATTTCTCAACCTCTTAGCTGTTTTCTTAAACTCAGAATTTTTAGTGAATTTAGATGTCTACCATATCAGGTAGACTTTGGGGATGCTTTTACCAGTGATTTTCAGAATGTTACTTTCTGGCATTTATTTTCATGTAACATTAAATTAAAAATGAGTTCATTCATCCACCTTCCCTTGTCCCTACCAATTTTCCCTCCTACTCCCTTCCCCCTCATTCTTGCCATGGGAACATGCAAACGCGGTGGTTGATGTGTGAGCAAGGCTGCTGACAAGGCGGGGAAGGGGATGTCAAGCAGAGGTCAATGGCAGTGTGCCCAGAAGCCTAGGAAGTAGGAGGGAAAACAGAGAGAGACAGAGATGGTGGGTGAAAGAGAAAGCCAGGATGATTATTGTGGTTATGATACTTGTCATGCTGAACACCCAATTGAGTACCCAATAAACACATAATAATTTCATCATCCTCTGGCTTGAATAGCAGTGTTCTATCATTGTTGACTTCCTGGTTGTGACAGCTTTACAGTGTTAGTGTAGTAGAGAATCCTTGTTCTGGAGGGGTACTTACTGAAGTACCTAGGGTTAATGATACACACACACACACAGACACACGCAGGCACAAATACATCCATGTGTTAGGCAGAGGGAGCAAATGACGTAAAATGTTAATAATTAGGAATTCTGGGTGAAGTGGATAGAGGGACTCTTTGAATGTTCTTGAAACTTCTCTATACATTTGATCTGTTTCAAATTCTTCAGAAAATCAAACTACAAAAAATTAATTCATTTAGTGAACATCTACTGAACACCTGTATATTAAATAGTGTTAAATGAATGTCAGTTAAAATGCTCAAACACAGTAGAGGTTGATTCTCATTCACATAAGTCCATGGTAGGTGTTTTTGACAGGTGGGTGAGTTTCTCCCTCAGGGTGATTGAGGAACCCAGACTCCTCCCTAGTTGCAGCCCCACCATCTTCTAAGAGGATGCATCCATCTCCACTTTGAAGTAGCATACATTATTTCCTTTCTCGTTCCTTTGGATACCAGCCACAATTTATTCAAGGTAGATTGAAAATTGTAGTATATAGCCATATGCCCTGACAAAGAAGGGAGAACAGATTTTGGTGGACAACTAGCAAACTCTGATACAATCTGTTATTAAGCACTGTGTGTGGATAGTGCTAACTAGAAGGAGATTCTCTTCCCTTCAGCAAATATAAACTGAATACCTTTTATTTGGGTGAAACTAAGCTAGATCATGGGAGTATAGAAATTTTATAAGAAGACATAGTCACTTCTGTCAATGAGCTCACGAAGAATTAGTATGTGAGATATAATCATACCTGAGGGGGTTTGTGCCACTTAAGTAAAATGAAACATTATTTTGAGTACAATTTAGCAATAAATGTACTACGGCATCATTAAAAGTCATGTTTGAATGTTATTGTGTCAAGGATGGGAAAAAGATGTTTTGGGTTGGAGACTTGATAATTATAGTTAAAAACAGTTTTTATTCTTGTTTAGTCTTACTTTTTTATGTTTAAACATATTTATACTTGCTAACATTTATACTTGCTAACTAAGTAGAGACTGTTTTTACAACCATGACAAGAACAAAACAAGTTAGTAATGCAAATGCCACATTTCCTACAATCAACTAACCACACTAACAGCTTTGCATGGAAGGATCACTGGGATTGATCTGGCCACGTGTGTAGTCATGCCCAAAATGTGAAGTCCATCTGTGTTGCAATTTTTTTTAACCACTCTTATCCAAATTCTCCTTAGATTTTTTTTTTATTAGTGGATATATTTTGTAGGTCAGACACCCTCTTAACTAGATCATCACCTTTATAACAAATAGATACACTATTCTCACGGAAATATATTTAGACATTGCCCTACTGGGAATTTTTTCAAGTAATTAATGTACAGCTTGTGCACCAGCTTGATCTTGGCTTCATGGAAATAATTCACTCTTAGCAGCATCTAATGCCACAAAGCATTTATGGATGCCAGCTCAGAACTTACTTTTATTTATTTCTGAGTTCCTTTTTTTTTATTTTTGAGGCGGAGTCTCGCTCTGTCTTTGGCTTATCCCTAACCTCTTAACAGACTTAATTTTAAGCTCCATTTCACTCAGTCGTTCTATTGTCATATAGATGAGACATTCTGCAAGCACGGTTTTTAGTTTCTGCCAGAGCATCGTACAACATTGTGAGTTATGATGAAGACCTAGAGATGATATTTAATATGAAGTTCATTATCTAGTATTTGGTATGTGTGACAAAATAGCAATCTACTGTTTGGCTCTGCTATAATCTATTTACCCACCTATCCCATCTTTCTTTCCATTTAAAAGGATAACGATTTTAATCACAATTATACATAAACCCATTACCATAGGCAACAAACAATGGAGCAAACCATCAGTCCCATAGTTAGGGTGTGGTCTGAAGTGTGTTTTGGTGGAGAGAGTTCTATGTCTGGAGATAGCTAACATGGATTTGGGTCCCAGATCTGCTCCTACCTGTTGCCGTGCCTGTGACCAAATCATGTCATCTTTCTGGTTGCAGTTTACTTGTGAATAAAGTAAATACCTTCATCAACACCTGTTTTTGAATACTGAGTTTTTCTGTAATTTTTGCTTGTTATAATGTTACGATGGTCATCCTTACATCTAAATCTTGGTTTACGTTTTCATCAATTCTTTTGGAAAGATTGGAGAAGTAAATTTTGGAGATGTATGTCGGCTATTAAAAAATTTTAATTTTTTAATTAAAAATTAAAACATTGAAAAATCCTGATGCAAAATAAATGCATTATGCTTAGTGAACTCTTCTCAATTTGAAGTTTATTCACCTTCTTGTTTTTGCAAGTTTCCTGAAAAATGCAATAAAGTCACCAAGTATAAAATTATATAACTATATATAATCTTTTGATGTCAGTGAAGTCAGCTGATCCTATAGAAATAATGTAGGAATTATAATCACTAACACATAATTTAAGAGTCCTGTGGTCTTATTCATGTTATTTACCCTCTCTGAATCTTACATATAGTAAGAGGGTTACTATACATAATATGTGTACATGTATACAGGTAAGTATGTATATATGCTTATGTGTAATAGCAGAGTTATTGTGAGAGTCAAATGGAAATGTGAAAGTACTTTGTAGTTTTTTATTACTATTATTAATTTTTAATAAAATGGGAGCATTCGTTTAACAATCATTAGTTTTAACTTCAGATTGTACTGGCTTTCCTCTAATATTTCTTAAGATTAGTGAATAAAGTATCTCTCCTAATAAATATATTGACTACTGTCTTTTGATCAAATATGTTAGGTATATTTTTACAGTAGCATCAGACATAGTGAAAATTTGAAGCTGTTTATGGAGGACTGATTTATGATGAAAAGGAATAACATGAACAAATTGAATTATATGAAGCTTCCCCAGAAACATTTAAGAGGGGCCAATTTTAAGAAATATCTGACTTCTTTTTCATGGACATTTCAAAATAAACCTAATTCATATGGTAAAGTTTTTAAGCGAGAAAAGAAAAAAACATCTGAGAATCTCTGGAATTCTGCCAAAAGTATCACTTGGCATTTTATTCTACCTTCTGGATGCAGTTGATTGACAGCAGTGTTATGATGCCAGGGGTATAGTGACTAGAAGAAGAAAACCAGGGAATTCAGTGTTCTTGCTTGTGAAGAACAGCTTGGTTCTTTAAAAACAATAAGATTTTGCCACCCCATCTCACAAACCTATGATTTGTGAGAACAATCCCTTTTGTGTTGCAAGACTTTTACATTCTCTTCCCACACTATATCAGAAGAACAAACATTGCTTCATAAATACTGATTGATAGTCTCATTTCATATTTCTAAAATAGAGATACTTTAAGGTTAAATTTTTCATGTAGATTAAAATGACGAAGTAACCATTCACATATTTCAAATAAAATATATTGTTACTACAAAAGGAAAATGACTAGGTTCTTAGGTGTTATAGTCAAGTGTAATTGAGTAATATGAATTCTAAATGAATTTCTAAGATCTGCTTAGCTTTTGCTGCCTTAGGAAGGAACAACTTAAGAGAAATTTTAATAAAGGTATATCTTCACACACTTGGCAGTGTTATATTTAGAGAACATGATCCATAATTTTTTATGACTGCATATTGAATTCCTGATACTCTTGGGAAGCTCCAGAAACACCAGTGGAGTTTCCAGATGTAACTATGGCTGCAGACCCACCAGTCCCAGTGTTGGAAGGAACCATTATAGGCTCTTGTATTCAGACTCATCTTCAAGCCCGGAGTAATTAACTGACTTGCCCAAAGTCGCAAAACTTTCTCATGGTAGATTGGGCACTAGAATCAATATCGCTTTTTCTTAGTGTTACAGCCTCCGTATTATGAAACCTTCTACGTTCTGAAAGTGTTGAAGGCCCTCTCTGCTGGTGATGTCTCCCTTCTTCATCAGTTTTACATTTTTAAGCAATGGAAATACAAACTCACAACTCCCAATTCCCAAGCCATCTTAGGAAAAGCAATATTTAAAGAAAAAATTACAGGCATCCCCTCTCCTTTACCTGGCCGATGCTTGAGAGTAATGGCATCTAGATAGTAATGACATCTAATATAAATGTGTCCTTTTAAGTCAAGCTTTCTCTGTTCATTAGTAGAAATATTGTATATCAAGTGTGCAAAAATTTTCTTCAACAAGGAGCTTTCTTTCCCTCCTCTTATTATAACAATCTGAGCTTTATGGTCCCAGGGTCTCCTAGTGCCTGTCTTTAGGTCTGTTTATTCACAATGGAGAAAGCATGTCATATGGCATTATCTAAGACTCAGGCTGCTTATGCATGATGACAGAAGGGTTCCCAGGCACAAACATTCATCCATGCATTCATCCATCCACCTAGTCATCCATTGATTTGGCTGATGATTATTGACTACTATTGAGTTGCCCTCAGATTTAGTATCTGTCCTTCTGTCATGGGGAAATATGGGTTAAGCCACAATATACTCTTCTCTTCTTTTTCTTCACCGTCTTAGTATATTTAGTGCCATTTTGTCTAGCCCTGCCTCTGACTTCTTTGTTGTACTTCAGGCTTTTTATCATTGAAAGTTATTTCTGCATTGTAGATCATTCTCTTGGTCACTTTGCTTGTTCACTTATAAAATTAATTCAGAAAATACGCACAATGATTACCATAAATCACAGGCCATAAACTATAATACTGTATATTGTATTTTAGTACAGAAATATTTATAGATACTTTAAAATGTTTTAATTATAGATATTATAAAAAGATATGTATCATATAAGTAATATAGATGCTTTTTTATTACCTCCTCTCTCCCTATTCTCCAGGCCAGTATTTTAAAAATCTGTCTTTATGTGTCCATCCTGAAAAAAACTCATGATCATAAATGAGTTTCTCAATAGAGTTTATAAGGCCACAGTTGAAACACAATTGCCTTAGCATCTGCTTAGTTGTCATATTTTTAGAATTTAATGGCAAATATTATGTCTTGTTTCTTCAAAAGAAATATTTTAAAATTTTAGTAAAGGCAGTTAGAGAAAGTAGAGATAATGGGCTGTTTAATCCTACTTTTCATCCCACAAGTGAAAAAAAAAATGATAAAACACTTTTCCCAAAATGTAACTTTAGCTATACTTAAATTTGGACTAAAAATGGGAGATATCTTTTCCACGATTGAAAAGCCGTGTCTGTAGATTAATGCTAAAATTGGTTGTAAAAGCAAAATTTGTTTGGCTTGATTGCCAATGGCCCATTCATTTGGCTACAGAAACAATAGTACATAGCAATAGATAATGATGTGAGATCACCTAACTCAGGTAAGAGTGTCTGATCCGTCAAAAATTTATACATAAAGATTCAGAAGAAATGTGTGTTTTCTCAAGTCATCTCTGTAAAAATATATTAAATAGAAGAATAGAAGTTTGATTTGAAAATACATTGCAGACTCAGTCTGTCTGTCTTTCCTATTTTCTGGTGAAAAAAGTATCAAATATCTGGAACCTGGAACTGCTATTTTCCTTCTTAAAAATCTTTCTTAATATTCTGTTGATAACTGGTGCAAGCCTAACTTTTTGTCTTACCCAATTCTTCTCACACCAACGTGATAGGACCTTCAAGTGACCTTTGGATAGAAGATAAATAATAATTTAACTATTGATGGAACTAGTTAGTAATAGAATTAGGCTTGGAAGTCTATAGAATAAAATGATTCTACAACAATTTGTATTTCAGACGTTAGTATAACAAAACATGTTTGCCTGTGCATGCAGAAACAACCAATTTCACGTGGGTGCTTATATTCACAAAGGAGTAACCACCCAGGATTTCCCACTGTTGCTCCAGAGGAAACTAGCAGCAAGAGAACTTTTCTGAAGGTATCAAGACATCTTTAAAAAATGCTTGTAAGTGTTGGTTCAGCTAACGCAGGGCATTTTCAGTTAGTAGTGGCTTTTAAAAATTAAAACAAGTTTAGCATGTAGGTCATTAATCTTGAATCACTGTCATGATTATTATTAACCACCTGTTCTCAAATCTAAAGATATTTTTCTTTTCGAGATCACACTTACTCTCACATTGCTAAAACAATTTCACCACATATGAAGATATGAAAACTGTAAAAGTCACACCTTCCGCATTATTATTTGTGATGAAAAATTCCTAATGAAACACTGTGCTCTGGGACAGAGAAAGGAACCAACTGACATTTTGCTTCTTAACTTGTTTTTATACCAGTTCTAAGTGGTTTCTGGCCATGTACATAAAAGACAAATATCTGGAAAAAAACTAGCAAAAGTCAGTTATTTGGCTATATCTACTTTGAGAATTATGTTATATAAATGTTAGGAAATTTTTTGTAATATTCTTATTTAGAAACAAAATATACCAAGTTTTAAAAATATCTAAGGCCAGTATACAGTCCTAAAGTAAAGCTGTTAGGTAAATGCTGCACAATCCTCTTATTACAGAGTCACTTACCTGAGAATTTAAGAAGAGGGCCTCCTGTTTAAGAGTAAATGTGAGCTGCCATCAGCATTCTGTACTCTTTTGGACACTTAGTTTTCTTTTTCCCTGACTGGTGTTGCATGTTACTGAGATACCTACCTCTTATGTGACCACAGCTTATGTTACAATGTATCTAGTCAGGCTTAGAAATGTGTGAAAGAGCAGTACCTAGGGGAGAAACTATGGGTCTATAAAGGTTTTGCCTTCTTGAGCCGAGTCCAAACGAGGAAGCCACAAAACTTACAGTTGCATTTTTGCAGATTAATGAAATATATTTTACACTTTTCCTGAAAGATATTTTATTTGTGCAAACCTTGTTCCAAAGTACAGCCAGTTGATTAATCGATCAAGTGATTTGCAGTGGATTCTTATATGTTGTGTAAGGGTATATGTGAGACCCTATACCAGAGGCTCTCTATATAAAGAAGTATAATTCAGTTCAGCATTTCAATTCAGCAGTCACTTATTGGGCCTCTACTCAGTTGCCGTCAGGGTTTTATAATCTAATTGATAAAGGGAGGTTAATTAATTAATTATAACAACAGACCGCTTAATGGTATAACTACTAATTTAATTAATGACAAATAACATAATACATTAAAAGGAATGCATTAATAAATAATAATATATTGGTGTTATAGACAATAACTAAACAACAAAAAGCTAAATATAGGGCCCAATCTCTTCTGGCTAGCAGGGTTTATACTGAGAAATCTGCTGTTAATCTGCTATGTTTTCCTTATAGGTTACCTGATGCTTTTGCCTCACAGCTCTTAAGATTCTTCCCTTCATCTTGACATTAGATAACCTGAAGGCTGTGTGCCCAGGTGGTAATCTTTTTGCATTGAATTTCCCAGGTGTTCTCAGTGCTTCTCATATTTGGATATCTAGATCTCTAGCAAGACTAGGAAGTTTTTCTTGATTATTCCCTCAAATATGTTTTCCTAACTTTTAGATCTCTCTTCTTCTTCAGGAACACCAATTATTCTATTGTTTGATAGTTTAATGTAATCCCAAACTTCATGGGGGCTTTGTCTATTGTTTTATTCTTTTTTCATCTTTGTCAGATTGAGTTAATTTGAAAGCCTTGTCTTAGAGCCCTGAAGTTCTTTCTTCTACTTGTTTGATTCTATTGTTGAAAACTTCTGGTATATTTTGCAGTTCTCTAAGTGTGTCTTCCATTTCCAGGAGTTGTGATTGACCTTTCTTTAATGATATCTATTTCTCTGGAGGCTTTTTCATCCTTATCTTGTATTGTTTTAAAATTTCTTTAAGTTGGTTTTCACCTTTCTCTGGTGCCTCCTTGAGTAACTTAATAATCAACTTTCTGAATTCTTTATCGAGCAAGTCAAAGATTTCTTCTTGGTTTGGATCCATTGCTGGAAAGCTAGTGTGATCTTTTTGGGGTGCTAGAGAAACTTGCTTTATCAGATTGTCAGAATTATTTTTCTGTTTTCTGGTTCTTTCTCATTTGGGTAGATGGTTTCAGTGGAAAGATCTGGAATTTTCCCTTGTATCTGCCATTTTCCCTTGTGGTCCCTGAGACAATAATTTTGAAGAAGATAAATAATTGTTGTAAAGAGTTGATTTTCCGGCAACTAGTCATACAACAGTGAGATTTAATCGGATCCTTGAAAACCTTGAATAAGAGAAATAACATGATAAAATGGAAGCTTTATACTAATTAAAGTGATCGAGATGTGCAGAATGTTTTAAAAGAAAGGAGTTTAGAGGCAGGGATGAAAATTTGAAGGCTGTAATTGTTTTATATCAAAATTTCAAGATTTTAGAGTGCTTTTAAAAATATATTCTAATTTTATAAATACTAACTAATATACAGCAGACTCTCACACAACACAATGGTTAGGGGTGCCAATCCCCCAAGCAGTCAAAAACCCACATAAGTGCTAATAGCCTACTGTTGACTAGAAGCCTTGCTGATGACATAAATAGTAGATTAACATGCATTTTGTAAGTTATATGTATTATACACTGTATTCTTACAGTAGAGTAAGGAAATGTTATTAAAAACCCATAAGGAAGAAAAAAAATACGTTTACCATTCATTCAGTGGAGGTGGATTATTATGAAGATCTTCATCCTGGTTGTCTTCATGTTGAGTAGGCTGAGGAGAGGAGGAAGTGGAGGTGTGGGTCTTGCTCTCTCAGAGGCGACAGAGGCAGAAGACACTTGTATGTAAGTAGACTTGTGCAGTTCAAACCTATATTGTTCAACGTTGGTCAGCTGCATATGTTTTTACATATTAGCTTGGTGCAAAGTAATTGCACTTTTAGCCATCAAAAGTACTGGCAAAAACTGCAATAACTTTTGCACCAACCTAATATATATTTTATACATTCTAACACATATTTAAAGTGTAAGATAAAATATTCTGCTAACAATAAATGGCTCATGCACAATTTTCAAAGTAGTATTTTTATTATTTTGTGCAATAGATTTGGAAAGACATTTGAAAATTAATTTGCATGTTACTAATCAATGGGCTTTACAGGCTGGTGTAGGGTTTGTTAAGGATCCCACTATATAACATGAAATATCTGTTATTGGTACTGAGGTGTGGGCCACAAACAATTCTGTGACATTCATATGTTTCCTGAAAACTCTTCAGAATATTCGTCATCTTTAGTGCTTGTTATCTTAGTGTCTGGGCTTGGCTTAGGGTGATACATCTCATAACAGAGCAGCAGAAAGAACCAGGAAACAAGATTTATACAGCATAACTCAGTAAAACTAGAGGCACCAGAGGTTTACATTTACATTAGGTTACATTTTCTAATGGGTAGCAAAGCACATGAATGAAGTTTAGTGGAAGGCCTTCCTCAGGAATCCAGCAAAAACCAAACACACACACACACACACACACACACACACACACACACGGACATCCGTGAGGCAGGAAGGGAGGTCCACTATAGTACAGACAAGCATCCTGGAAAGTCATCAAGGAGTAGGTAGGTTTCAGTTCCTGCAGGAACATGGCATGGACCCAAACTAAATGAGTACAGATACTTGTCATTGAGGGGAAGATTCAAAGTAAGATCCCAGGTGTACAAATTGAGGCACCTGGGGCAGGGGAACTAGGTCTCTGGAATATTGGCTTAAAAGCACCCCTCTCAGGAAAGGGCCTCATATGCCCTGCAGGGGGTTATATATGTGTTGTGGGACACAGATGGCAAGGAGATAATTCTATGCACCAGGCTCTACCATTAACAGGTAAACAGACCAACATTAGGGGAGACTTAGGTAAAAAGGTACGTGCCGAGTGATCAGTTCTCAGGCACTTCCAAGATGCAACTAACAGAAATGTAACTTGGTGTTTACTGTGTCCTAGGTCCAACAACTAAAGAAAAGTGAATTAGTACCTATTATGGACAGACAGACAGGGGCAGAGACCCATTACAATGCTGTCTCAGATAGACATTTGAAGCTGTTTAAGTACGTAGAGGCTTAAGTCAGGCTGGTTCTGAAATGTGAGAGAGGGTTAAGCTTCATGGGAAATCAGCAGGGTAGTTTGTTGTTTTTTCTTACAACCAATCCCACAATAGTTTGGGACATCAAATATCAGATTGTTGGGAATATTTTTCCATATTAGTTTTTTTGCCTCTACTGTTCAAACATAGTTTACAAGATTCCACATAGTTTACAAGGAAAGTTTATGAGCATGTGCTAAATCTCCCAGTTTCTGTGATTCCATCATTGGAAGTTATAAAATTTCAAAAACAAAAAGTTGTAAAATTTCCATCTCCACTTAATCGATCTTATGTACCTATAAGATACATCAAATGTTCTGTGTATACAATCACAGAACATTTTTGCAGATCATGCAAGGTGGGCAGACTCTAGGGATTGGAGATGCAAAGGTGAATAGAGGTTCCACTGTCTCAGTCACAGCTCATTGTTATGGGTGCGGTAATGGATATAAGTAAAAAGTAATGTGAGAGCACAGAGAAACAAGAATTGAACTCTTAAAGAGAAGACTGTGGAAAGCTTCACAGAAGTGTCATTTGGACATCAGCAGTACCAAGCTGCTTCTACCCAGGTTTTTGTTTTCTTTTTTTACGTTTTTTAAAATTTCCATAGGCTTTTGAGGAACAGGTGGTATTTGATTACATGAGTAAGTTCTGTAGCAGTGATTTGCGAGATTTTGGTGCACCTATATATAACCCGAGCAGTATACACTACACGCAATTTGTAGTCTTTTATCCCTTGTCCTCTACTCACCCTTTTCCCCTGAGTCCCCAAAGTCCATTGTGTCATTCTTACACCTTTGCATCCTCATAGCTTAGCTGTCACTTATGAGTGAGAATATACGATGTTTGGTTTCCTGTGTTACTTCAATTAGAATTATAGTCTCCAGTCTCATCCAGGTTGCTGTGAGTGCCATTAATTCATTCCTTTTCTGAGTACTATTTCATCATATATATATGTATATATATGAGATACATATATGTGATATTTATGTGAAATTATAGATATAGATATAGGTATAGACAGAGAGTTTCTTTATCCACTCTTTGATTAATGGCATTTGTGTTGGTTCCATGATTTTGCAATTGTGAATTGTGCTGCTATAAACATGTATGTGCAAGTATCTTTTTCGTATAATGACTTCTTTTCCTCTGGGCAGACACCCAGTAGTGGGCTTGCTGGATCAAATGGTAGTTCTATTTTTAGTTCTTTTATTTATTTATTTTTAAATTATATTTTATGTTCTAGGGTACATGTGCACAACATGCAGTTTGTAACATACGTATACATGTGTCATGTTGGTGTGCTGCACCCATTAACTCGTCATTTACATTAGGTATATCTCCTAATGCTATCCCTCCCCGCTCCCCGCACCCCACAACAGGCCCTGGTGTGTGATGTTCCCCTTCCTGTGTCCAAGTGTTCTCATTGTTCAATTCCCACCTATGAGTGAGAACATGCAGTGTTTGGTTTTCTGTTCTTGTGATAGTTTGCTGAGAATGATGATTTCCAGCTGCATCCATGTCCCTACAAAGGACACGAACTCATCCTTTTTTATGGCTGCATAGTATTCCATGGTGTATATGTTTTCTTAATCCAGTCTGTCATTGGTGGACATTTGGGTCGGTTCCAAGTCTTTGCTATTGTGAATAGTGCTGCAATAAACATACGTGTGAATCACCATACTCTCTTCAATAGTTGTTCCCACCAGCTGTGTAGAAGTGTTCCCTCTTCACCACATCTATGCCAACATCTATTCTTTTGTGATTTTTTATTATGGCCATTCTTTCAGGAGTAAGGTAGTATTCCACTGTGGTTTTGATTTGTATTTATTTCCCTGATCGTTAGTGATGTTGAGCATTTTTTCATATGTTTGTTGGCCATTTGTATATCTTCTTTTGAGAATTGTTTGTTCATGTTCTTAACCCACTTTTTGATGGGATTGTTTGCTTTTTTCTTGCTAATTTCTTTGAGTTCGTTGTAGATTCTGGCTATTAGTCCTTTGCCAGATGTATAGATTATGAAGATTTTCTCCCACTCTGTGGGTTGTCTGTTTACTTTGATGACTGTTCGTTTTGACATACAAAAGCTCTTTAGTTTAACTAAGTCCCAGCTATTTATCTTTGTTTTTATCACATTTGCTGTGGAATTCTTGGTCATTAAATCCCTGAATAGGCCAGTGTCTACAAGGGTTGTTCTAATGTTATCTTCTGGAATTTTTATAGTTTCAGGTATTAGATTTAAGTCTTTCATCTATCTTGAGTTGATTTTTGTAAAAAGTGAGAGACGAGGATCCAGTTTCATTCTCCTACATGTGGCTTGCCAATTATTCCAGCACCATTTGTTGAATAGGATGTCCTTTCCCCACTTTATGTTTTTATTTCCTTTGTCAAAGATCAGTTGGCTGTTAGTATTTGGGTTTATTTCTAGGTTCTTTATTCTGTTTCGTTGGTCTATGTGCCTGTTTTTATACAAGTACCATGCTGTTTTGGTGACTATGGCCTTATAGTATAGTTTGAAAGCAGGTAATGTGATGCCTCCACATTTGTTATTTTTGCTTAATCTTGCTTTGGCTATGTGGGCTCTTTTTTTGTTCCATATGAATTTTAGGCTTTTTTTTCTAGTTCTGTGAAGAATGTTGGTGGTATTTTGATGGGAATTGCATTTAATTGTAGATTTCTTTTGGTAATATTACCCAGGCTTTTCTTACTTAGGCACCCTCTGCTGTTCTTTCCTTTTCTTTCTTTCCCCTTCTCTTAACCAACTGTTACCTACAGTTCAAGACTTTCTGAGGGCATTGCATCCTCCAGTAAGTCTCCCTGAATCTTCTCTTCCTCCCCAGGCTTATTATATATCCTTCCTCTTGGTTCCCTTTGCACCTGTGCACACTTCTGTCATTGCACTTGCCAGTTTGTTTTGTGATGATCTGCTCATCTGTCTCCTCACTTAGACTATGAGCTCACTGAGAGCAGTGGCTGTCATATTCACCTTATATTCTCAACACCATCTTGAAAGCAAGAGAAAGAATACCCAGAGGTGGAGCTGGGAAGCTGGTTGTCTAAATAGTGAATGACTCTAGTTTGAACTCTATAGCCAGTGGGCAATGTGGATGCATTGACAGTTTTTTAACAGGAGTCTAGTGAAATTACATTTGGGTTTAGAAAAAATTGCAAGTCTGATGACATGCATAGAATTAAGAGAGGAAATTAGGGATAGGAATTTCACTTCAGAAATTTAACC
Organism: Papio anubis; assembly: GCF_008728515.1. Lineage (NCBI taxonomy): Eukaryota > Metazoa > Chordata > Mammalia > Primates > Cercopithecidae > Papio > Papio anubis. Next base: position 133,781,073 of record NC_044978.1, on the reverse strand, counting down.
ACAAGTAAAAGTGAGAGATCACAGAAGTCTGAACCAGACTATAAATGTGAGAATAGAGAAAAAAGTTAACAATTTGGGTGTGAGAGGGCGAGGGGAGAGGTGTGAAGAATGACTAAGTGTGGATCTGTTTTTAAGGATTGAATGGAAATCTGAGCATTTTAGCTTATCAGGCCTAATACTGAGTTTTGAGCAAAGCAAAACTCTTGCAAATTGTTATTTCAAATGTGGGCTGAGAAAATGAAGAAATATAAATTCTCACATTATAACCTCTTCCATGTGTCTGATTTGATAGAGTCCACCCCCATTGCCTCCAAATCTCATTGCATCTTAGACAAGCAAGCACAAATGAATTCTATTTAACCTTAGAATTCTATATGAAAATCTTATTGCCTTTTTTTTCTAATTATGTGTCTAAGTGTGGGAAGAACTTTTATCTATGTTTTAATAACTTGCCAGTATAACCACTTTTACTTGAAAATTTTATAATTTTTCAAGTAAACAAATTATTTCTCTAAGTTGAAAATTTTATGACTGAATAAAAATATTTTTCCTCAAAACTCATAGAAATTTTACAACAAATGTTTTAGAATTAACTAAATGTTTCTTTAGTAGTTCAGTCACTTAAAAAGTTATATGATTATGAAAATACTTAAACTTTGTCTTTTAACTATTTCTAATAATGCTATTGGTATAATTTCATATTTTTATACTGATCTTTTCTCCAAACTTTAGTAAAACATACTTCTGTAAACCCCTACCCGCAAAACTGGAGTCCACATTTACTTCTGAATGACTGATAAGGTTGTAAAAGTATGCATGAATTTCGTTATTAAGTTAAAGTTTTTATTGTATTTTATGCACAATGGTATAAATATTAAATTAATTTTCAAGCCTATAGAACATTGATAAAGATTGTTATTGTTATTAGAAAACCCTGAGTTGATTGTTATAAATTACATAACCTTTCATTGGTGGATTAGTGAATATGGTATAGGGTGACCATGAATCCAAAGAATCAAGGCTGGCTACAGCAAACAGAGGGTCAAAAGGATATGGAACTATGCATGATCTAGCAAAACACTCAATATCTATGCTAAACTACCATGTTTTCCTGGAATGTTAAAAGACAAAGAAGAAAACTTGGGGAACACTACGTGCATATAGTTCTGGGTCTTTAAGCATAAAAATATGGGCTGGGCACGGTGGCTCATGCTTGTAATTCTAGCACTTTGAGGGAGGCCAAGGCGGGCGGATCACAAGGTCAGGAGTTCAAGACCAGCTTGGCCAACATAGTGAAACCCTGTCTTTACTAAAAATACAAGAAAAATTACAAAAAAAAAAAATTAACTAGGCATGGTGGCAGGTGCCTGTATTCCCAGCTACTTGGGAGGCTGAGGCAGGAGAATCACTTGAACCCAGGAGATCGTGCCACTGCACTCCAGCCTGGGTGACACAGTGAGACTCTGTCTCAAAGAAAAAAAAGAATAAAAATATGAATGGTCAGAGTGCTGGTACCTTGTTCAGTGCAGTGCTGCCTCGGGATTGCATTGCAGCAAGTCTGACTCTGTCTGAGAGATAGTAAAAGAAAGTGATACCTTCCTTAGCCCCATTTCTCTTCAGACTATATGCTTTCTCCTCTCCAAGTTAATATGTCTTGGTCTAAAGCCTGAGAAAAGGTACCAATCTTGTTTTTCTTTCTTTCTCACACATCCCTGAAGTTACACTGGGACACTATTACTTTTTTCCAGGCTTTGGCCATGTGTATTGTTTTGGTGAGTCAGCTTCCTTTGTTTACTTTCATACTGCAAATATTTTTCAGCTGTCACTCAGTACTAGGTGCTATAAAACTTACAGGTGCATTTTACATGCCTATTTCCTACAGGTCACGATTTAACAAAATGTTCATAAATGAGAATTACTAGTGCATGTATTGAATCACCACACATTAACTGAACAGCTTTCATTGGCCAGAGACTATATTGACAGTGGAGATTCAAAGATAAACTACAGAAATCTCATGCTTAAAGAACTTTTCTATAATAAATTCTATAAGAGAAGTTGGTTCAGGGATCTTGGGAGCTCAGAAGCAGGATGAGTTTAAACAAAAGTTGGATTTTGCCTTTAGCTTGGTTTCATTACCCTGAAAGCAGAGCCTGAAATATACTGTAGGGTGCAAGTAGTATATGTGGGTGGTAATCTCGGAAAACAGGAGCATGTGAATAAGGAGACAAATATATGTATAATATAAAGATACCGCATTGAGGGCAATGAGGGCTCTAATTCTCCGCACCTTCTCAAGCATTGTGCAGATTGGTTTTCTGAATTATCAGCCTGAAGGACAAAATGAAGAAACAATCATTAGCTCCTGTCTCCCATTGTCTGAGAGCTGCCACTAGGATACTAACTTCCTGAAATTCTGCAGAAATCTCCTCTTACTTTGGCACTGGAGATGCCCATACGCAGAAAGCAAAAAGGCACAGCATATTTCAGGAAGCTCATAAGAAACAGTGCATCCAGAAGTGGTGAGAATTGGAGGAACGGGCATGGGACTGTAAGAAGCGGCACCTTTGATGTTCCTTTTGATCTGATATGTAGCTCTTCTTGTATACAGGTGAGCAAAGGCATGCTGGACAAATGGATTCACATGTGCTAAAGCAAGGGGTAAAAAGCAAATATTAATTCAGGAAAAGGCAAGATGTATGGCCCTCTCTGACTCTGTCTAACGGTGAATCAGAGAGCGGATGTATGTAAAAGAGTGGCAGGGCAGGACTTGAGATAAGAAGGCTAGGTGGGTGCTCTCATGCTAGTAGCATTATAGTACAGGTGATGAGAAACTCCTGAAGAATCATTTTAACATTTGTATTGTAGAGCAACAATACTGAGCTCTGACTTAGAGGCAGCAAAACTAAAGACAGACCATTTTGATTATTAATGATGTAAATACAAGAATATTGTCAACATGAACTGAAGCATGAAGCTACTTATGATTTATCATCAGAAGGATTTAACTGATTGGAAACAAACAGAGAGGGAGGGGGAAAAGAATTCATTTGTTTTTATTTACTCTTTTTTTCCTACTTATTCCTTAGTTCTGAGTGTGAATAAACGTTGTAAACACTTATACTAAAACATTCTGCTCATTCATACTTATTTATTTGATGAAAGAAGGAAACTCTTGTATAGTTATAAATGTGTGCATTGATTTAAATATTAGGAAATTTTTAAAAAATAAAGCTAACTTTCCGGAGGGGAAAGACTTGGTTAAATTTTTTGCTGGCAATCTGCTTTGTGGTTTTGAACATGATATCTACATCTAGACTCATGTTTTGCTAGTTAGAATTTTTTTTTCAAATTAATGCTATCATTATTGCATGCTTCACCATTTAGCTTTTGCAGCCTTGGAAATCTATGATTAATACAAATAATTCTCTATGGCAATTTTAAAAATACATGTAAAAGCATTCAATCTACATTGCTACTGTGTAGTAGCACAAAAAAAAGAAACTGTCATCAAATTTGAATAAAATCTACCATTTATTCCCTTCTAAATGCAGTCCTAGCTCAAGAGAAAGGAAGCTATTTGTATTTTTCAGAATCAAACTTTCTTAAGTGAATATAGAGTAAGAGTTATAGCTGAAATAGTGTTGAAATAGTGGTCATCTCAAATCTGAAGGTCATTCCAAGAAAAGTTTCTGAGTTTTCATTGCCTCAATCTAAAAGTTGGCCTTTTTGGTAAAAGATGAAAGTAAAATAATTAAAGGGTCTGTTGCAGTTTTGGAATATCTTCAAAATATAGTAGAGTGAAGCCTTCTTCCCTCAAATAAAAGACAATTTGCTCATTGTGTTCTTTCTGGGCAGATAAGAATAATGCTTTCTTTCTCTTGTTAGTCTTAACACTTGTTACTATGTGTCAGAAAAGCGAGACACCGTAAATGGAGATACTACTGATGGAGGTCATCTGACATGGGGCTGGTAGGCAGTGGGAAGATTGGTATGCACACAGGTAGCTTAGGGGTTGGGGGATGATTTGGAACCAAGGAAATGATAATTAGCAGAACCCAGTGTACATGTGTGTGCATTTGTGTGTCCGCGTGTGTGTGTACTGTAGCGCAATGCAAGAAAGAAAAAAAAAAAGGCAGACTTTTCATAATTTCAGGGATAAATAAATCCTTAATCACTTCATGTAGACTATTGGCTACTTGGAGATATATATTTATGTATATTTAGATATATCTAAACATAAATATATAACTATATAACTGCATGCTAATTAAAAACACACAAAGAAGTGCCGAAAGAATTACAATAGAAAGTGGCATAGTAATTATTAGAGTTAATATAGTATAAATAAGTCCAGGCATGGTGGCTCATGCCTGTAATCCCAGCACTTTTGGAGGCCAAGTTGGGGAGATCACTTGAGGAGAGGAGATAGAGACGAGTCTGGCCAACATGGTGAAACCTGTCTCTGCTAAAAATATAGAAATTAGCTGGGTGTTGTATTGGGCGCCTGTAATCCCAGTTACTCAAGAAACGGAAGCAGGAGAATTGTTTGAACCTGGAGGCTGAAGCCACAGTGAGCCAAGGTCACTCCACTGCACTCCAGCCTGGGTAACAGAGCAAGACCCTGTCTCAAAAAAAAAAAAAAAAAAAGTGTAAATAATAGTTCAAAACACAAGTCTGTTAAGAGAAAAGGTACAGAGGAATGGTGAGACAACTTTTTTATTTGTATGATAAAGGACTGTTTTCTGTGACTGTGAGAAAGACCATGAGTTAAGAAAAAGTGGCCATCAATAAATGAGCCACTTGTGGGGAAGAACCATAAGCCACTCTCAGCTGAAATACAAATGCCATCATTATTTAATATGATTGGAATATTAGTATTAGTTTTTGGTATGTACTGCTAGTACTGGTACATTTTACTAGTCAATTAATATTTTGTTAATATTAATTTCTAACTACATTCCAGAGTGAAATGGAAATAATACTGAAAAAAATTTTATTTACAAAACGGATTTTGTTTTCTTTCCCATTAAGAATGATACACAGTTGTCCTTCAGCAGCCATAGGGGATTGGTTTCAGGACCTCCCTTGGGTACTAAAATCTGCAGATGCTCTAGCCCTTGTTATAAAATGGCTTAGTATTTGTATATAACCTATGCACAGTCTCTCGTATACTTTAAATCAGGGGTCCCCAACCCCAGGGCCACGACCAGTACTGGTCCATAACCTGTTAGGCTGTTTGATACCAGGCTGCACAGCAAGAGCTGAGCTCCTCCTCCTGTCAGATCAGCGGTGGCATTAGATTGTCATAGGAGCACAAACCCCATTGTGAACTGCACATGTGAGGGATCTAGGTTGTGCACTCCTTATGAGAATCTAATGATAAATGTAATGTGCTTGAATCATCCCAAAACCACTCCCCTTCCCTTCACCATCCCTGTCCATGGAAACATTTCTTCCACAAAACCAGTCCCTGGTGCCAGAAAGTTTGGGGACTGCTGCTTTAAATCGTCTCTAGATTACTGATGATGCCCAATACAATGTAAATTATATGTAAATAGTTTTTATACTATATTGTTTAGAGAATAATAAAAAGAAAAAGGCTACATGTTCAGTTTAAGTGTTGATAAGTGTGCAGAGAAAAGGGAACCTTCATACATTGTTGGTGGAAATATAGATTTGTGCAACCATTATGGACAATAGTATGGAGGTTCCTAAAGAAATTAAAATTAGAATTACCTAAGACCCAGCAATCCCTCCTCTGGGTATGTACCCAAAGGAAATGAAATCATCACCTCATAAAGTTATCTGCACTTCTCTATTCATTGCAGCATTATTTACAGTAGCCAAGATATGGAAACCACCTAGGTATGTGTTGGTGGATGAATGGATAAAATAAACTGTGGTATATGTATATACAATGGAATATTATTCAACCTTAAAAAAGGAGGAGACCCTGTCATTTACCACAACATGCATGGACCTGGAGGATATTACGCTATGGGAAATAAGACCAATGCACACTCACACAAAAAATTGCATAATCTCACTTATATGTGGAATCTAAAAAGAAAAAGGTCAAATATACAGTTAAAATAAAACAGTAGTTACTAGCTGGACATGGTGGCTCACGTGTGTAATCCTAGCACTTTGGGAAGCCGAGGTGTGTGGATCACCTAAGGTCAGGAGTTCAAGACTAACCTGGCCAACATGGTGAAACCCCGTCTCTACTAAAAGTACAGATATTAGCCGGGCGTGGTGATGGGTGCCTGTAATCCCAGCTACTAGGGCGGTTGAGACAGGAGAATCACTTGAACTCAGAAGGTGTAGGTTGCAGTGAGCCGAGATGGTGTCCCTTCACTCCAGCCTGGGCAAAGAGCCCAACTCTGTCTCAAAATAAAAAACAAAACATAAAACACAGTGCACACAGTGGTTACCATGAGTGAGGTGGCGGGGAGGAGACTGGGAAATGTAAATCAAAGGATACAAAGTAGCAGGTATGTAGGAGGAACTATAAAGCTGACATGCAGGATGACAACTATAATTAGTAATAATGTATTGTATTCAGGATTTCTGCTAATTGAGTAGATTATAGCTGCTCTTGCCACAGGGGAAAAAGTGGGTAACTATGTGAGATCATGGATATGCTAATTTTTGTCGTTATAATAACCATTTCACTGTATACATTCATCTTATAACAGCATGTTATTTACTGTAAATATACACAATAAAATTTATTTTTAAATATCTGAGTATGATTTGATGAATTGTGAAAACAGAGTGAATTATAATAATTTAAAATGTAAGTTAATGTTATTAGAAAAGAAACAGAAAGAACGTACCACACAGAAAGTCTGTCTGAAGGATCTTTGTTTTCTCCACCAATACAAGTGTTCATTGATTCAGAGGTGGATTATGAGATATGACCATAAAACAAAAATTTCAAGGGAAATATAGTTAATTCAATGAAAAATTCTCAACACAACAGTTACATGCCAGTAAACACTATATCTTTTAGATAACAGATCATATCTATTATATTTAAAATTCAAGGAGAGACTACATTAGAGATGCTATTAGATCAGCTTCTAATTTCAAAGATTTCTAAGATATGGAATGGTTATTCCTTATACAAATTTAAAAAGCCAATGCTGAAGAAATTCAGCTGCATAGATGCACCATGAGGTGGAAAGATGCTCCATAACTCTTAATTAAACTGCATTAATTACACATAAAAGGAAAATGTTTCATTTCATTGTTGTTTGGAAACCAAAGAAAGAAAAGACTGAATTTTTACATAGTGTTAAAGAGATTGCATATCTGTACTAAGTTTAAGACAGAGGCAAAATGTATTTTATTCATTTGTCCTGCACCAGTTAGAAATAAAATTCAACTTCCTTTTACTTTTCTTTTTGAGAATAAAAAACTTAGTCTAAGGAAAATCTTAAGGTTTTTGTTTTAAGTGATCCACTGTTCTAGAAGTTTAGTATTTTGTTTAAAATATTTATGCTCTGTATTCCACCAAGTCTAGTTTTAAAACAAAACAAACAACAACAAAATACTTCTGTAACTTGGAGTTTAAGGTGAAAGAAACCAATTACATGGTTTGAAAATATCACACTTTTCATCTCTCTTTTTTTAAATTTTTAAGTCAGAACAGAAATTGTATGGATTTAGTGTAAGCCTTAGGATCTCACAAGTGTCAGTATTTCACTCTCCTCTATATCTTGATAGCAATAACTTGAAACAGGATCTCAGTAGCTCAAGCAATATTGGGCTCTGAGAGTTGGTTAAAAATTATTTGGCTGAGCGCCTGTTGCTGAGGGAAGAACTAATCTCGAGCATATTTTTGGAGCCAAATATCAAATTGTTTGTGCTTAGCAACACAGCACCAGTCTTGCCCTTCAAAATGATCATAGACCAAATGCCAGAAATGTTCTGGTTCTGACTACAGAGTTCTATTCATAAACGACAGGAGGCAAGAGGTCCTCCTCGCTTTCAGAAGAAAGGTCCTTTGCTTTCTTAGTCAATGGTAGGAAAACCATTGTGGTTTTCATTGCATTACATAATTTTTAAGGTGATTACTTCAATAAGAAGTGCTCTCTCTATATATGTGTTTATAGATGCATTTTTTTAAAACACTGGAAAATTTCCGAAAGTAGTACAAATCTTGTAATGTCAAGTAGATGTGGGAAAAAGGGAACTTACAACATTCCCTCCTTACATTGCTCTACTTTGGCATCTGCATTTTTAAAATGTTAAAAATGTTTAAAAATGTGTTGTTAACACTTAATATGGTGATAGTAGCTGTTACCAAGGCAACTCTAACTCCACCCAGATAAAAATAAATCTTGAAGATGAGTTTCTGTGTCTCTGAGCAAATATTTTTGTGAATAGTAGAAATAGAGAAAGTTAAAGATACCTGAGCTTTTGACCTTTACCAGTTTTATAGATATGTTTATAGTTATACATTTTTATTCATACATTTTAGATAAATAACTTTGGAAAGCAATTGATTCTTCTTGTAAAAATCAAGTATATTCTCAATAGACTGAGAGACTTTCTTTTTTTGAGACAGAGTCTTGCTCTATTGCCCAGGCTGGAATGCAGTGGCACAATCTTGGCTCACTGCAACTTACCTCTGCCTCATGGGTTCAAGCAATTCTCCTGCCTCAGCCTCCCGAGTAGCTGGGATTACAGGTGCACGGCACCACATCCCGCTAATTTTTGTATTCTTAGTAGAGATGGGGTTTCACCATTTTGGCCAGGCTGTGAGAAACTTTTTAAGGTCTCTTTTGCGGCCAGCTGTTTGTCTACCTTATTTAATTCTTAATCTCACTATCCAATATTTTTCTGTTTAAGTACTTTCAGCAAATATTAAATGCTTGTTGTGACTTCAGTCTTCTCCTGTGGAAAAACACTGGTAATCACAAAAACACATATTTCAACCTAATATACAATAGAAATGGAATGCCAGCTATTCATGGAGGAGAAGAATAGCCTTCTGTATTTAAAATAACTTATTTTGCTCTGTGTTTTAAAGTCATTCTTCCTTAATCAATTGTAAGCATCTTGACTATAATTTATATACCTAAAGATAAATAATTCAGTAGCAATGATAACTGAAAACAGGATACATACAATGAACTTGCTAAATTACCATAAATTCTCATCCATTTCAAAAATAACTCTGTACTTTTTTCAGATTTTGTTAGAAGAATATTCACTAAAAATATTTATTCAATGAACACTTCAGATGTCAAGATTCTTCCCCATGTGGACAACAGTAACCGGTAAAGATTCTGCAGCCAGGCGTGGGGGCTCACGCCTGTAATCCCAGAACTTTGGGAGGCCGAGGTGGGCAGATCATGAGGTCAGATCAAGACCATCCTGGCTAACATGGTTAAACCCTGTCTCTACTAAAAATACAAAAAATTAGCCAGGCGTGGTGGCGGGTGCTTGTAGTCCCAGCTGCTCAGGAGGCTGAGGCAGGAGAATCAATTGAACCCGGGAGGTGGAGGTTGAGGTGAGACGAGATCGCACCACTGCACTCCAGCCTGGGTGACAAAAGCAAGAAAAAAAAAAAAAAAAAGATTTTACACCTGGACTCTGTGCTCACCAGCAGAAGGGGTAACATGGCTTCTTAGGACAACCTTGCTTGACCATTTACTTCTTTGACACTAGGGATATTCTTAGATCAGCAGGTCCTTCCCTCCATATATCCATTTGAGGCTCATAGAAAGTCTGGGAGGCAGGGAATTTATGACAGGGAGCAGTATACTTTTTATCTAAGAAATTATTAATGTCACTGCATTCAAGTAATGGACACCCTCAATACCTTCAAGACCAAGGGAATTACATGATATGTAAAATTAGAAAACTGTCATCTACTAGTGGCTAGGTACTTTAATTACATTAAGCATGCAACAAGAGAACTCTTCAAATGAATCCCTCTCTCCTCTGTATTATTTCCAACCCTCGGATCCCTATTTGCTTCTGCAGACAAAAGCTATGCTGCTGAATGTCTTAATGGTTTGTTACCCCAACTAGCTTCAAGATACTGCAGGTCAAGGATAGCATCTTACTCTTCCCTGCATCTCCAGCACCTCTCAGTATGTTGGTCACATAGAAGATGTTTGCTGAAGAGTTGAATAAAAATATGTACAAGGGACACAATTAGCATTGTTTAAAAAAGATGTAACAAGATAGGGTAAAGGAAAGCTTTTGAGGATAAACCTTTAGAACAATCAATAATATCTTCTCCTCTGTTGGTTAGTTGCCCTTCAATCTCAGCCACTGAATCAAATACAACGTAATTACTATTCTGATATGTTCTTGAATCTAATATCCAATAACAAGATACATAGTGGATTTAATGATGTTTTTGAAAGGGCTTGAGGAGACAGGAAGGGGAATATACACACTAACTTTAAAAATGTATCTTAGTATCAGAAACAAAAAATATGTGAAAAAATGTGTGTCATTTAATCAAAGAAACATAGTATTTTAAACTACAGAGTTTACTCTGACTTGGTAACAAATCTTTATAATCGCTGACATACTCTGAGCTCTTAAGATGGACCAGGCACAGGATTATGGCTTTTACATGCACTGTCTTTTTAAATTTTCACAGTAACTAGTGATATAGGCATTTTGAGAAGTTTAATAACTTGTCCTTGATCAAAGACCTAGTATTTCGGATGCATAGCCATGTCCAACCCCAAAGCCCATGCTTTTCACTATTGTTGTACTCTATACATTAGCTTCCAAATTTATTTGCAATCCAAATATTAAAAGCAAGTCATAAGCTTAGTATGGCCAATGTGATACTAAGTATCCACTTACTAAACTTTATTTTCAAAATGTGGTGTTATCTCAGTTTAATGAACATTGCATGTTTTAATTTATACTTTCACATTACATAATAAGGGCGTGGTTACAGATATGTTAATTTCCTGTTCTTCTTCACAATGATGGAACATAGCAGCAAATTAAACTGTTAATTTGCAGATACCCATAGGCCTTTGGTGTCTGAATAGAAATGAACACACCTACAACTGAGAGAGAAAGCATGTGAAGTATTCCAGTGAACGGAGACCATTTATTCAGTCACAGACACGGGAGAAAAACAACAATTAAAAAAACAATTTCTGATGAAAAGTTCATAAAAAGTTCACTCAGTTTAAGCATATATTCTACAACTACTTAAAATAAAGTTCTTCTTAAACATCAAATCTTTTTTGTTTTTAGATTTCTTCTGCCTGTATCAAATTAATAGGACACAGCATACTTTTAATTTGTTCTGGTTTCTTAGTGGGGCATTTATTAAACACATTAAAACAATAGTCTCAGGGTTTTACTGCTGATGTTAAAGTTCTGCTTTCCTACTTACCAAATGTGTAAGGCACATACTTTGCCTCTTTATCAAATCTCCCAAATGGAGAATGATAAGAATACTTACCTCAATTAAACAAGCTATAACAAGTAGAGTGTTTAGAAAAGTGCCGGTACACCATAAGCCTGCAGTGAGTATTGGACTGTATTACCTCTGAAAGCTGCAGAATGGAATTCTCAAAGTTGTATGTCCCTAAAATCCTCTTAAGTGACAGGAATGGAGAAATTACCAGTCTGTTTAAGAGAGCTTTTCTAGAGTCTGGGCATATGTTTTTAGGACAAGACAGTTCAGCTTCAGCTTAAAATGAGAGAGCATGTCTGTGTCCTTACCCCTGGGTGCCAGGTTTCTTGTTCCCATCTTGAGACAAATAATTTTTGATGGAGAAGAGGCAGTCTCTTTCATTTCTCTCTAAAAACCTTTTCTGGAGGAGGTAGACACTCTCCACCCCCGTTTTGAGAGTCATCTCATGCAGCTGAGAATGACTGGCTGAGTACAAGCAATTGTTCCTTCTAAGCAGTTTCAATTCTTATAACTTGTGGAGATATTCTTAAGTCCAGGAAATTTTGTGGATGGTGGATTTTTATTACAAAGGCCTGTGCTTCATAGGAACAAAATAATTCAAAGTCAGGAACCAGATCAAAGCCACAACTCAGATATGGCACCTTGAGAAGTTCATTTGTATTTCACTTGCATAAAAATCCTCACCACTGCTACCTGATTTTCACAAATCATTCAACAGTTATCCATGAAGCACCCAGTGTGTGTCTGGTCTCTGTGTCAGTCCCTGGCTTCATGTGTCTTTCCTTCTGTACCGCGACTCCCCAGCTCATAAGCACATGAAGTAAGAAAATGAAAATATTTTTCTGTCCTCTCTTCTAAATCACTTTTTTCAAAACAAACAGCTCTCACCTGCTCATCCTCCATCCAGTCAATCACGGGGGCCTAGAAATATCACAAATATTTTCTGGTTCTGTCCCTCCCCTCAAGCTTGCCAACATTATCACAGTTCAGGGCCTGCTCATCTTTCCCCCAAACTGCAGTTAGATCTCTCCACAATGCAATTCTGCACATTCCCTGTTACAACCCTTCAATTATTTCCCAACCCATGCAAAATAAAATCTAAGGCTTTTATTAACACATTCAGGAACTCTGTGGCCTACGTTTCTCTAGACTAATTTTCCAGCAGTTGACTTCCAGTGCAAGTGAAAGCCTAGTGTCATGCCTGCATGATAGATAAATTGGAAGCTGAGGAGCCCAAATGTATAGACCATGCCATGAAAGGTTTATAGTAATGGCACAGAGGCCCTATACTACAATGCTTGAAGCTGCCTCTCTACCGTCAGACAGACCGCTTGCCAGTCGTGAGACCTGGGGCAAAATGCCTTAATTTTTATGTGCCTAGAGTTCTCTTGTGAGATGAGTATAAAAATTATCCCTGGCCGGGCGCGGTGGCTCAAGCCTGTAATCCCAGCACTTTGGGAGGCCGAGACGGGCGGATCACAAGGTCAGGAGATCGAGACCATCCTGGCTAACACGGTGAAACCCCGTCTCTACTTAAAAAAAAATACAAAAAAAAACTAGCCGGGCGAGGTGGCGGGCACCTGTAGTCCCAGCTACTCGGGAGGCTGAGGCAGGAGAATGGCGTAAACCCAGGAGGCGGAGCTTGCAGTGAGCTGAGATCCGGCCACTGCACTCCAGCCTGGGCCACAGAGCGAGACTCGGTCTCAAAAAAAAAAAAAAAAAAAAAAAATTATCCCTATTTCATAAGATTTAATAAAGCATTTAGCATAATACCTCATAACAATTGCAATTCAGTGGTGGTTATTATTATAAAGAAATGATGATTAACTTTATCTTAATGTTTAACATGTTCTGATAGTTACGGATCTATAGCTTTAATATGGAGGTTAAAGAATGACCCGGAAAGAATTGGCCACAGATGACTGAAGATAGTGATGCAGGAATAAAAGATGACTGCAAAATGTAAAACTGTAATAACAGGAAGAATGAAGTCACTGGTCTCATGGGAACTGATATGGGAGAAAAAAAAACAGATCAAAAGGCTATTCATGTTTTGGACCTCTTTGCCAAAATGGAAATGAGAAATTTGGGAATAAAAATTAGAGCAATTCTAGCATCTAGTTTTAACATAATTCTTACCCCTAAAAAGAATCTATAAGAAACCCCCAAGGCTGGGCGCGGTGGCTCACACCTGTAATCCTAGCACTTTGGAAGCCGAGGCAGGCGGATCACGAGGTCAGGAGAATGAGATCATCCTTGCTAACGTGGTGAAACCCCGTCTCTACTAAAAATACAAAAAATTAGCCGGGCGTGGTGGTGGGCGCCTGTAGTCCCAGCTACTTGGGAGGCTGAGGCAGGAGAATGGCGGGAACCTGGGAGGCGGAGCTTGCAGTGAGGGGAGATCACACCACTGCACTCCAGCCTGGGCGACAGAGCAAGAATCCGTCTCAAAAAAATTAAAAAAAAAAAAAATAATAATAATAGTAATAAAGAAACTCCCAAATGACAGGCAGCCATGCATTTCAAGTAGTCTTTTAGTTGTTAAAATTTAAGTTTCCAACATGAACATAAAATTTTCAACTTAAAAGAAATGAGTTCCAAATTTGAGACAGGTAACAAAGGATAAAGACTACTAGGGGGTAAATTCCATCTCTTTAGAGATCTAGTACACAATTTAGCAATGTCCAATCAAGGCTTTAACTACTACATTTGAACACATCATCATTTCAAAATGTTACTTAATGATGCCAATTAACTGTACAATGTCTCTGCATAGCACATAACCCTAAAATGATTTGTGCAACGTTATTGTCAGTATAACTGAACTACAGGGAATGCTCATATTCTATGTCAGTATATACAGAAATGGAATATCAATAATGTAATGTCTGTTGGTATTAGAAAAAAGTGAAAATTTTCATATTTTTCTATTTTCTTTTTTCCTCAATGGGATGCTCTTGTTAAAGATAGATCTGCATAGTAAGGTTTGTATAAACATTATTTAGCTAAGGTTAAAAGAGGTAATGTACTGATTCCAGCACAGATATTAAAACAAATTAGTCTGTAGGTAGGCAGTAATTATATTACTAACCATAGTTTTATTATATGGTTATGTTAATTATATTACTAACCATCCTTTTATTCTTTCCCATTTGATTTTACACAGTGGGATGTTAAAGGTTGAATGTCTTTGGTATCTATAAACTTAACTGAAAGATGTATTTGTTTGTTTAGGTCTGCTGATTTTCATAATCATAATTTTACTCCTATAGATTTCTTGTAGGAGTACTTTATAAGATTTATCTTGCACTAAATTTTGTTATGTCATACAAATTAATAGGCTTTTATTTATGGAAAGCTACTATTAATCTGTCATTTCTTTTAAAATTACCAAAAAAAATGTTATAGCTTTAAATGTTGGAGAGTTTATATTTTAAAAGTTACATGCTAGAAAAGCTTATGTTGTATGAGTATGTTAGAAGTTACAGATAATTCATCTGTCAACTATATAACTCTCTAACACTACCTTTCTTTAATGAATAATATGAAATTTAGCAGTGAAAATGTAACAATGTGCTAATCCTAAATAAATCAACAAATTTAGAGATGTACCTCTAAAACAATTTAAATTCAACAGTGTAATTTTCCATTCGACTTTCACTTATTCATTCATTGAACAAATGTTTGTGTGTACCTGCAATGTATGAGACATTGTACTGAAGCTAGGCAGTGTGAGTTATCATATGGGATTACCTTTTAAATACTTTTGAGGGCAAAAAGAAAAGAAAAGGTGTGAGAAAAGACAAAGGATTAATTCATTAAAAAATAACACTTGAAGACTGTTTTCTTTGCAAGGCATAAAGTTGTCACCCTCTCAAACAGTAGATATTTCACATTTAGGATGCAAGACTCCAGTTCCAATAAAGCTGATTGCACAGCTGCTACCCTAATTAAACTGCTACATGAACTCTGAGCAATGTAGCATGGTAGCCGCATGCTTCTGCTTGCATGATGGTTAATTCCTTCCATCCTCATCAGTGATTTTCTGAGCTTTGAAATTCTGATGGTACCTAGGATATGAAGCATATTTATCTAACTGAAAAACAAATAATTAGATGTAACAAAATGTTCAGAAAGTATGAATGGCTTTGTCACTTTATTGTAGCAGAGAATGAATGTGGGAGAAATTAAAGCTGATGCTAGAACATATGCCTATTTTTTTTGCTGGAAAATTTCAAGGTTTATGTACCTTGGGCTTGAGAAAGAAATGGAATTTATTTTTTATGCACTGATATCTCCTTTTTTTGTTTTTTTTGTTTTTTTGGAAGAGCTCTCTTATGAATGAATGGTATGTAAATATAGCAGAAATGTAATTATATATTTTCCTGACCCAGTTCCTAAATAATAGATATCATTTCAGAAGTGCCCCTAATACCTGACCTTTTGCTCTAAGCCATATCAAAGCACACATCTAGTCTACTTTTCACTCTCATTCCTAGCCACTATGACAATACTATTCAGATAAAACTTCTGGTCCTCTACTTATATGACTCATATCAACTTGACCTTAGGATAGTGACTGACTGTGCCTATCCAGGTTCATGCTGTTTGTCCATTATTATGGTTTTGTGAGAAAAGGCAAAATTTCTACGTAAAGTGTTATGATGACGAATAACCCACCAGGAAACCAGCTGACCCTTTCATTTGCCATCTCATCACTTCAAACAGCTCTCCAGAACCTGCAGCCAGCACAGACCAAAGTCAGGTTTGTCTCTTCTTCTGTTGAGGAACAAAGGTTGATTCCATATCTTGGCTATTGTGAATAGTAATGCAATAAACATGGCAGTATTATATAAAAATATCACAGATAGCCCTTAAATATGTATAACTATGATGTGTCTATCCAAATTAAAAATTAAAATCTATTTTTAAAAGTTAAGTTAGAAAGCTCGTAGTTCCTGGCAAACTACTACCTTTCTTGGCAAAAGAATTTGATATCTCTTAAATGTTTTCTGCCTAATGCTGATAGATTGTATTTACATATTCCATTAATGACAACAAATAAAATTACACCAACACATCAGCATTATTTATTTCCAGGTGTGCCTCTCAATATAAATTACTCCAAAATTCACAAAACCAAAATCAATGTGGAACTGTACTCAGGGATACAAATGTAGCCAGGTGAAGCATTTGCCCACTTGTTTGGGATTATTTAAGCGCAATTGGAAAAAGGTGCAATGTATGCCTAAAAATTCCATAATAAAGGCCAGGCGTGGTGGCTCACACCTGTAATCTCAGCACTTTGGGAGGCCAAGGTGGGCAGATCATGACATCAGGAGATCGAGACCATCCTGGCTAACATGGTGAAAGCCCATCTCTACTAAAAATACAAAAAATTAGCCAGACATGGTGGCGGGAGCCTGTAGTCCCAGCTACTCGGGAGGCTGAGGCAGGAGAATGGCATGAACCCAGGAGGCAGAGTTTGCAGTGAGCCTGCTCTCCAGCCTGGGCAACAGAACGATACTCCGTCTCAAAAAATAAAAATAAAAAATAAAAATTCTGTAATAGGAACTTTTTAATGTATGATATTATAATGTAAAAAGACTAGCTGTCAAACAAATTATGTGATGGGAAGGAATTAAGGGAGAACTTTAGACTAAGCAATAGAGCAGCACCTGTTTTTCACCACAAATCTGTTACGTGTATTGCTCAATTGTGCTGCATCCATATTGGATCCTGGTGGCTATGTAATAGTCTCTTTCTTGGATAAACTTTTGTCCTCTCTTATGGTTTATTAATGGTGTACAGAACAGAATTGAATAGTGATTATTTCCTATGGCTTCCTAGATATCTCTCTCATAATCACCTTTGAATGTTCTAAAGATCATTCTTAGATACAACTAGATACCAATCATAGTGGAAATCAAGTAGACAAAATTTAAAAGGAGTCTTAATTGAAGGTCATTTTATTGTCCTCAGATAGTATTAATCTTATTTAAAACAAGCCTGTCACTGAGCAGAGCTCAAAACACCAGAGCCCTTTGCCAAATGTGATTTTTTACAATAGGAGTGCTGGCAGTTGAGAGGAGTATTCTGTCACACTTGAGAGAATCCGAGTCCCTGAAGATTTATATGAATGCTTAGCTATTATCAAACCATCTCTTCATAGATGACTTAGTAAATGTCTGTTTTTGCATCAGATAATGGCTTACAAGTTAATCTGTTGCTCTCCGTTACACACACATACACCTTCTTCCCAAACAGCTCATAAGGTGAAAGAAAGACTCAGATTTCCGACTGTGTAATTGATAGTATCACATGGACTACCTGCTCATCATCTGCTGGTCACATTAGCAGAGTTGACAGTTTTGGAGACACTGAAGACAGTGCATATATTAGGAAATTAGCAGTTTTCTGATATGAGTTTTCTTGTAGTTTATAAATTATTTAACATTTATTATTCCCTCATATTTTATAATATTTAATATTAGAACTGACACATATATTCATTTTAAACTCAGTTGTGTATAATAACTATCATAGCAACCCTTGAGTGCCTCCCATAAACATCTTGAATATATAGGGACTGTGGTTAGCTCCAACAAACTTTTGGTTAGAATTCATTGCGTTGATACATAGACATGTTTTAAAGGCAGTTTCAAGTCAAAGCTCTCAGCTGTGAATCCAGCACACCTTAAAAAGTGACACATTTGTCACTGGATTCCAGCCTCTCAGATTACTCACACACATCCTTTTTATGTAAAGATGACATTGTTCTTTCCTGATATATTGCATTCCTCATGAATTTCTTATAAGCCATTTCAGCATGGCTGAAATAAACATCAATATTTTAAACTTTTTCATTCCATCAAAAATATTGTATGCAGAGATATCACTGTAAGTGTGTATACTTGTGCTTAAGAGACTAGGGCTGAAGAGAAGTAATCAACCAAACCACTGGTGTAAATGTGAGTGACATTTTTAATGACTAGAAATTGAAATAATTCCAACAAATAAATATATTGGCGAATTCAGATTACCTTAGACTAAGATAAAAATCTTTTCCTGGTACTATATGCCTTATTTTATTGAATGACTACCTGCCTCTTTCTATTATATATGCAGAGTTTATATCTCTGGTCATCTTCGTAAATGGTGCCTAAAAGATAATTTGAAGAATAAGTGACCAGCAATAAGAACAAATGTCTATACAAAATCACCCTTCAGCTGGATATAATTCACTGTTTCGAGTTGTTAATAACCTGTAAGGATGACGGTAGCTACTAGTTGAATAAACCATTATGTCTATTATTAGAACACTGGATAGTTTGTAAGTCCAAACAATGCATAAAATACCTATCTCACATTACCATTGTTTAGGTTACCAGTTAATTGTTCTCTCCAATTATTCCACTTAATTTTTTGCTTGCCCATTAGCTAAGTGTCAAGAAAATGCTAGACATGTATTGAAAATGCTAGACAAGTACACTTAAAAACAGGTCAGGCACAGTGGCTCTCACCTGTAATCCCAGCACTTTGGGAGACTGAGGTAGGCGGATCACCTGAGGTCAGGAGTTCGAGACCAACCTGACCAACATGGAGAAACCCCATCTCTACTAAAAATACAAAATTAGCCAGGCATGTTGGCACATGCCTGTAATCCCAAATACTGGGGAGGCTGAGGCAGAAGAATTGCTTGAACCCGGGAGGTGGAGGTTGCATTGAGCCGAGATTGTGCCACTGTACTCCAGCCTGGGCAACAAGAGCAAAACTCCATCTCAAAAAAGAAAGAAAGAAAGAAAGAAAACAAATGCACAATTTGTAAATATTATTTTTATATAGTATGTCATCTAGGGCTTCTAAATGTATTCTTCTTATAGGCCTAGGTTTGTAATAACATTCATTTAGTATTGAGTAATTTAAAATATAATATTTTATAAAATATAATAATTTCTCTTAATTCTTTGAAAATATTAAATTAAAAGGGAGTAGCAAACTCTGCATTCCACGTTTCTGTCCCAACATTTAATTTTAGCAATTTTGTAGTCTGCCTAACAAGCAATCCATCATTTACTGTTTAGAAAATAGGGAATGTACACAGAGGCCTTTCAGCTTTCCCTGAACGCCATAAAAATCCTGTTGCTTCTTTACTGCCCCCCTTTGTCAGGGGTTCTGAGGAAATGTTTTTTTATCTTAAGTCTCAGAAAGCATTCAGGAGAATATTTAAGCTTAAATCCTTTTAAAACTTATGTTCAGGACAAAGTAACGTTGTATGCATTGGTGTCATATATATTTAAATTTTGAAATTTTTAATATTGGCAAAATAAGGTTTCAATTTTAATTTAAAATATTTAATAATCTTAAATCTTTAAATATATTACTTAATATATTTAATATATCTAAATGGTCACAATTGTCCCATGCTAATAATCATAAAAAATCTTACCTAATGGTCATATAGGTATACTTAATGGAGTTTTGGGGGGTATTTTTGTATATTAAAAAATTCATATATTTGCTTTAGTAGAACTGGTTAAATGAAAGTATAATATTAACAAACATATTCTGTTATTTTATATTTGCATTTGTGATAATTATATTTGAAACAAACGTTCAAAATTTTCCAATGAATTTTTTTTGCATTTGCATATTTGTGCCTTTTTATTATAAAAATAGGTGGCTTTTTAGTTCCACTGCGTAAGTTTCAACATAGGTCTACAAATAGTGCATCTTTTTGAAATTAATCATTATAATCACAAATTGAAATTGCCTGAGCTCCAACTGGAGCCTAAATGGATGACTGAATCTTATTATTCAAAACCCCCTATTGCTACCCAATATGGCCACACAAGAGAGTACACAAAACCTATCTGATTCAGCCTCAGTGACATAAATATTTTAATGGTTTCGTTGGAATCTGGAAATGGCACTCTCCATAGGTGATGCTTCTTCCTTTGACTCTCATTATTATTTCCTTTACAAATTAATTAATAAAAACTTAGATGGTAAATTAGCATTTGATGAAAACTTACATAGCCTTGACATTTTGATTATGTGAGTGAGTAAAAATACTAGGAGAAACAAAAATCCTAATCATGTTCAGGAATACCCACAAGGTAACAAATATATTTTTAAACTTTAAAAACATTTATTATTCATGGTAAAACATGTTGTGTGATTTAAATAAAATTTTTATTATTTGCTTTAACTTATTTCCAAATTGAAAAGTAAATGTTTACCTATCTGTTCTAAATGGTAATCCTCATGATTAAAACAGCAATTTGTCATATTTCAGTTAAAAATGATCTTTTATTATTAGTTATAGGACATAAGTTTCTTCATTGATTGAGGCGATGTTTCAAGTGGATAAATCTGTTAAAAAAAATTGTGGTCATGATTCTGTTAAATTCTCATACCAGCCAATTTGTTTGATATTCAGAAAAAATCTAGGCACTGACCAAAAACTCTACCTGCCTTCTCAGCTGTATCCTCTTGGACTTAAAGGGGACTGGGAAAGTTATAAAATGGTTCATGATAGTCCATCAACATCCCAAGAATAAAAACAGATGTTGTACTGACAGCATCATATGATCATATGCATGTGAGTAAGAGCATATTCATATTGCCAAATCAGTTGGAATTTTTCACGGTTGAAAGTTAAATGAAATGCTTAGATGCATGAGTCATTGGAGTTAAAGACAATTACAGCCAGATTTATGGCTGTGCTAAAATAAAGCTAGTTAGAAAACAGACAAAATTCCATGACGATACCAAGTCTGACTAATGATTCACCTTAAATTTCAGAGCAACATTTATCCTCACTTCTTTGTTTGTCTATTTGACAACTTGCCCTTATCCATTAAGTAGCTAGGAGGAAAGGGAAAAGCACTACGTGGGTGCCTGACAAAACACTGAGATTGATTTGTGACTTTGGATAATTCCTGGATGCTGTTATCTGTTTTGGCATAGAGATGGATCTGTAACTGCTAATAATTGCGACTGTTACCATCCCAGAGGTCATTTACTTAACCCAGGTATTTCAGACCTGACAGCTCGAGGATAAACACGATTTTCCTCCATCGCTAACTTCATCTGCAGGGCCTAAGCCTCCTTCACAGTCTCCCCAGTGATTTATTGGCATCTCCAAGGGTATCTCAAATGTGCTGAAGAACAAATCTGCTCACTTTTATCCGCTTGGTTTTCCTTTTTGAAATCTGCTGCCTTAAAATTACTAAGGGAGGAATCATACTGCTGCTACCCTTGCCAGTGACCTCGCGTCTTGTGCCCTGAGTGTTCCAATTACTACAATCAAAACAGAAGCGTTAGCAGTTACTGCACTGCTCTCTCTGTGGACGTCAGGTCTGACTCAAAGAGCCAGGCTGGGGAACAGCCATTTCCATTCTTGTACCTCTGCAAGAGGACTTCCATGTTCCGTAGACTCCCACCTCTCATTTTCCCCCCAAGCAAAGCATCATAAATTAGACAGCATGTAATGGGAAGGAAAATCCATTAGCCGTTTGGGTTCAGTCAGACAAGCCAGCTCGTGGAAAGTTTATACAGGAAGGTCACGTTTCAGGTGAGATCAGGAGGATGAAAGGGTCCGGCTGTGTGATGAGAGAATGTTTGGGAGTGGGCTTATTAGAATGTGGAACAGAGGTATCCAAGGCAGGACAAACTCGTATATGAAGGTTTTAAGGGTGTGAGAATCTGGCATATTTTATGGCATAAAAGAGTCCTGAATAGCTAGAATATGGTGAATATGAGAGGAGGTGAAGGCTGGAGATAGGAAAAATTATTCCAGATCTTATAAGCTATAGTGAGAAGTTTGCATATTATATATAGACTCATGGGAAGTCATTGGATTTTGTAAGAAGGAGATTAACATTATCCTATTTATGTTATTTGTAATTTATAACCCCAAATGTGCCAGATACAAACAAACCAAAAATAATAATAACGAGAAGAAAAACAACAACAGCAATGGAACTGTGGTGATGGTTTTGGTCACAAAATGCATATATATCTATTTTTCACAATGTAAAAATATTTCATTATTTCAAATTTTAACATAAATGTCAGTGTGCATTAGTTTATAAATCTTGAAGTTTATTGGGGAATATTGTTGAGCATGGTATTTATTGCATGGTCACAACTTACTAATGGGAAACATCTGAACACCTATTGAGTTAATGCATGCACATTTTTATTTTCCTGGAATACTGAGAAAAAATTGTTAGATAATGTCTTGATAGCTTCTAAGTCATGGCTCAAAAATGAATATGGAATCTGCTAATTGGAGTGGACTCAGGTTCAGCCAAGTTCTCAAAAGCATTTGCTTTCATAGATGTCTTCAAGAAACAAGGAGTTTTGAATTTAAATTGTGAAGTGTCTATCTTAGAATAGAGAGATTTAAAATCTGACTGTATTTTGTTAAAAAAAAAAGTCTATATAACTGTATTATATAAAATTATTTATACCACAGTTAAAAAAAGAAACCCATCCTATTTGTGCCTAAATATGTGCCTGCTTGTAGCATGAAAACTATTTGTTGAGGGTCCTTAGATCCTCAGAGCATGCTATAAAAGTAGGTACAATTGTTCTTTCTATATAAGCCTCTTAAGATAACAGATCATTGCCAGAAATACAGCGCACAGTACAAAATTACCTTGTTTTACTTTTGCCACAAAAAACAATTTCTTTTGGCTTTGAGCAATAAAGGCCAATGATTTTTTTTCCTCTCAAAATATCTCCCTCCCTCTCCCTAAGTTTTATATTTGTTCACAAAGGAATATTCCAATATCGGATGTTTTTGTCTGTGTCTCTTCCTGGAACAAGTGTTAATTAATCTCTTTGGGTTTGTATGTCAAGTGGAGTGGTGGGGATTGGGGACAGGTGATAGTTGTCTAGGGACTTAACTTCATCTCTATAGGAGAGTGGATAGATGCTGTGTAAGAAAAGCTCTTGAAAAGGGAAATAAAGCAGTCACTTCCTCAAGGCTTCCACGGTGGTCAGACTCCTTGATTGCTTTAGATTAGTTCCGGTTTTTGTCCTTCTGAGGCCACCAGATTGGATGGATAGACATTGCCCTTGCTGTTCTTTTGGCATACCTACTTGTACTTTAGGGAATAAAATGCTTGTAATAAGCTAAATGCTTTCTCAAAGATCACCGAAGTATATAACACATGGCAAATAGAAAGAGAAATGAAAAAGATGGTATAATCAGCATAATTTATAAAAGTGCCTTATAGCAAGATCCCATGGGATATGGCTTTTTTAAGAAAAAATCTACCTAATCTTTACATTGAACTCCTATTCAGGATTCATCATGTTGAATATGACTTAGAGACCTAGAAAATTGTTTCCACCTTTTTAATTTATTCACCATCGTTTATGGAAGTTTTCAAGGACATTTACTTACCTACCTCAGTTAACAGATTGTACTACTTAGGAAGTCTATAAATATGAGCTTAAAGAATTTTCTGAGTTTTAAAATAATTTAAATTCTGTAGAATGTTAAAACTAAAAGAGGAAAAAATTATTCAATTCCTCAGTTGAAGCTAGCAATTTATCTTTTCACAGTGTGCTCAAGTATAGTTTCTGAAAAGTAAAGGAGATGGTTTTTATACAAAAATAAGCACATTTCAAAGATTGTATTCAACTAATTAATTAATAGTGGAGCCAATAAGCTGGTAAGACTGGTTTAAAGGAATATCTGAGGAATAAAGATTTATAGAAACAGTGAGTCAAAGGAATTCTAAAAAGAATTGGCTAATAGATATAAATCTGGTAAATATTTGATTAATAATAGCAGTAACCTATGGAATTCTGTTTTCTACTGAGCATAAATGTACAAGTTAACATATAATGTGCAGATTTGGGGGCTCTAATAAAAAAGTTAACAGCAATGTCAAAATCAGGTGTTTTATCTTAGATAACTTAATAGTCATTGAGTGAGCCCCTTAAAAATAACATTTAAAGGACATGTAGTCATTCTCTTTCTTTATTTCCAAGTTTTCAGCAATTTTTCTCATGAGAATGAGTGCTAAGAAACTTTTGGCAGAGCGTGGTGGCTCACACCTATAATCTTGCACTTTGGGAGGCCAAGGCAGACCAATCACTTGAGATCAGTAGTTCGAGACCAGCCTGGCCAACATGGTGAAACCCTGTCTCTACTAAAAATAACCCCCGCCAAAAAAATAGGAAGGTGTGGTGGCACATGCCTGCAATCCTAGGAGGCTGAGGCGCAAGAGACACTTGAACCCGGGAGGCAGAGGTTGCAGTAAGCCGAGATCCCACCACTGCAATCCAGCCTGGGCTACAGAGGGAGGCTCCATCTCAAACAAAGATAAACTTTTAAGATATAACAATAGAGACATCACATAGCCCACAAAACCACTTCCAAAAAAGCATTCTAGTCACCTGTAAGAAAGTATATGTATACACACACACATACAAACACACACATATATACCCACACATATGTGTGATATAAACGTGTATATTTACACATATATTTGTGTGCATGTGTATTTTTAACTCAAAATGTACTAGGAGTTAGATATGAACTGATTTTGGAGGAGGTGATATGCTGTAGAGAGATAGAATGGGAGAAAAGGAGTATTATATTCTCTCTCCATTGTATTCGGTTTTTTTCTTTGTCTGAATTTTTCATAGAAGTCAGCCAGAAGATATTCGTTTCTGGGAAATGTGTTGAGATTTAAAGTCAAATCCAGAGAGAACTAGAGGCTTATGAGTAAATAAGTAAAGGTTATGTAGAGAAAGTATTCTTTTTCCTGTGTAAATTTGAATATTGGCCAGGTGCGGTGGGCACCTGTAATCCCAACACTTTGGGAGGCCGAGGCGGGTGGATCCACTGAAGTCAAGAGTTCATGACCAGCCTGGTCAATATGGTGAAGTCCCATCTCTACTAAAAATACAAAAATTAGCAGATGTGGTGGCAGGCGCCTGTAATCCCAGTTACTAGGGAGGCTGAGGCGGGAGAATTGCTTTAACCCGGGAGGCGAAGGTTGCAGTGAGCCGAGACTGTGTCATTGCACTCCAGCTTAGGTGACAAGAGCGAGACTTCGTCTAAAAAAAAAAAAAAAAAAAAAATCCTTGAATATTTCTTGTACTTGTGTTCAAATCATACATTTATAAAAGTGTACCCCTAGCTGTTATACTTAAAAGGTACTTCTGAAATACACAGAGAAGATACAGACTGTTAATGAGTTCCACTAAACTTTTAGTGGTTTAGAAAATACAAATATTTTCTTGTTTTTCCGGAATTCCGCCATTAATGTAAAACATTGGTTTCAACATAAATAACACACTGGTATGCACATACAGACATGTTCTGAAAGACCACTTTTTAAAATTATTCAGTACTGTATATTGTGCATTCCTTCTTTATCCACATACTTAAGCTGCTGCGAGCATCCCATTGATAACACCAGTAATAAAAGATAATAAAAGATGGGACCATCAGTAATGAGATTTGAAAGCCCATTTTGCAAGAGAGTAAGGACTAGAAGGTGGAAATCATTCTCTGTCTTGATTGATAGAGTCACATGGATTGGGGCTTTGCTAGAAGCCTGTGCTCTCAGGGAAAACTGCCTTTTTATTTTCTCCAGAGAAAAGCCTTTTTGTCAGAAAAAGAAGATGTATCATCCAATGCATATGTAAAATTCTGAACAGCAGATAAAACAACATTTACTATTAATCTCTGCAAAAGGAGATATATTGAAATAATCCTCAAGTGTCCCTCTTTGGGTTTC
Organism: Papio anubis; assembly: GCF_008728515.1. Taxonomy (NCBI): domain Eukaryota; kingdom Metazoa; phylum Chordata; class Mammalia; order Primates; family Cercopithecidae; genus Papio; species Papio anubis. Next base: position 133,754,880 of record NC_044978.1, on the reverse strand, counting down.
TTTGTTATGTTTAAAGCAGTTATCTTTAGATACATAAGAATCACCTGACGATCGTATTTTTTAAATTCAGATTCCTGTCAGTTCACTCCCAAAGGTTCTGATTCAGTAGTTACTAGACAAAGCCTAGGAATTTGCATTTACAATCAACACCTCAGGTGATAGCCATGCATGGTGTTCTTAATGCTCTACTACTATCTATGCATAAAAGGAAGACAAATTTTTAAAAACTTGAAATGTGGTTTAAAGGTTTAATATTGAATAATATACATTTTTACCTATTTTAACAAATTATGATATCTTCTTGGGGCACTAGTATCTTTTATTTTGGATCTGAATCCTAATACTGGCTATGTATCACGTAGTCTAAAACAATTAAATGGAGTTAGTGGTTTCTTTCAGTAACTCTTGATTTTCTGTTTTTTCCCATTGGCATCTTACAAAATTTATTCATTTTTCCCTTTTTCACTTGGCATTATTTGTTACACAGTGGACAAAAGAACTGTAGAAAGTAGAGATGAGTGTGATGTTGTCCCTGCTCTTAGGTTCTCACAACCCAGGAGAGGACATTTGCTTACGCCAATCATCTCAAAACATGGCAGTTTATGCTGAACTCAATCCAACGGGAAAGCATTTGACTGAGCACATAGGAAAGAGAGGTTAGCTCTGTTGAAGGATAATCAACGAAGAATTCATAGGAAATGTGCGATCATTCATTGAATATTCGCTCAGCACTTACTAGGTGCATATACGTACTAGGATCTAAGGATGGGCTGATGAAGAACGCGGGTCCCTTTTCTCCTAGTGGACATGCAGACTGGCCTTTAAAAAAAAAAGGTAACTGGGAAATGGATAAGGAAACTGAGTCAGTTCTTATCGCTCAGTTTATTTGCTTTCGTTTGTATTTTCATTTTGACACAGTGCAATGTCATCCTAACGCATCCTCTAGAGTGAGGGGTGGGGTGGATAACACTTTAGTTGGCATTTCTGTAGCCAGCAGCCAGGATCTTTCTCCCATAATTGCATTAACCTTGGAAGGTACCCTCTCGGTAGATTTGTATAGCACCCTGGCTAATCAATTATCAGGTTACTTCTTGTCTCACTAAGCTTTAACACCTTACATTTATGAAGCACTGTAAATATAACTTTAGCATCTTGATCACAGCAAGCACCTGATTTATATTTATTTTATTTTATTTAGCTCAAGTGAAATCAGATCAGAGAAGTACATTACAGGTCATAAAATATGTGCAAATTTCATAATGACCTCCTTTTTTAAATGTGCAAAAAGAAGATAGTTAAGGCATATTCCAGAGCCTTGGGGGGTGGGGCTGTGTGTGTGTGTGTGTGTGTGTGTGTGTGTGTGTGTGTTTGTCTTTTGAGAATATCTTTATATCAGAAAATTTGACTGAGAAGCAATCTTCTTCTTAATGGTTCTTTTTTCTCTTTTGAAAATAAAGTACTAAAAATACTTAAAGATGCAGAACAGCAACCTGTCCCCAGTGAGACTCTCGTTTAATTAATGTGGTGATCTATGTAGAGAAAAGGGACAATTGCAAAAGTCCCTCAATAATTATCTAACCACAGGCTTTAGGTAATCACAGCAGAAAGATTTTCAAGACACAAAACACCCTGGAAAATTTGACCTCTTATTTTGATTCAGGCCTTTCGTTTCTTAAATCTTTTCTTTCATGTCGATGTTTATGCGTGACAAAGTCAGCCTAATGCCAGATGAATCCCTGGAACTCAAAACATTACTGAATTCACAGTTGAAGGATTTTAATATAATATACCAGGGTTTAAAAATCCTACAGTGAGAATAACAGGACTGAAGAAAAAAATTAAGAAATGCTCAGGTAGAAATAAAGAGAGAAATTTAGAGAAAATAATAAACCATATTCAAAATAAGTATTAAGCATTGGCAAACAAAAAAATAGTATCAGACAATTACATGTTCCATTTGTAAAGATGATTATTAATTAGTGGTCTTGCAAAACATTGGAGAAAACTTGCTGAACCATCACATTCATAAATATTAAAACCATCCATTAGCGAAAATCTTTTTACTAAACTTCACAATTGATAGTCAAATAATGTTCCGTTTTTCTCCATTGCAATAAAAATTAAAGGCTTTAGGTTTCAGATCAGTCTCTGGGCCTTATTAATTCAGTCAGCCAGAAGCCACATGGAAATACTTTGTTTTTGTTAAAAGCCAGCTTGCCCTCATGATCTTTTAAAATCTTTAAAAAATGTTCCATCAGCCCTCTCCCTGACTTGAATTATGGCAGTGCTTTCTAAACTGGTAAACTCAATCTCCTTGGTGTGCCTCAAGATAGAGTGCATAAACCCTCCTTAGAAATTGAGCTCTCAATTCTAAATTGCACTCTCCTTCATGAGAGCAAGCGAGAATGCTTTGCTTTGTATTAAGTGGTCACAATATTAAGTATAGCCATAAACAGCACTGTATTTTCTAAACACCTTATCTTCTTTTAATGACTGACATAAATTAGGTCATAAGTATACAAATGCATATGTGTTGTATTTTTCAGGACCCTGTGGGTTTTTTTGTTTCTTTTTTTGGAGTTATTTTTCTGCTTTTGGCAGCCTTTTCTCTCAGGTGCCTTGTGATCCACAGTGGTGTGTGTTCACACTAACCAAAGCAACAGTCTTACCTGCCAGAAATAGCTGTGACATTTAAAGAGAGGTCCAGGGGAAGGCACAGTGCTTAACATCCAAGTCTGAAGAGCTAATAGTGAAACTGGGACATCAGCTACAGAGAGATTTAGGGGAAGTAACATGCAGGTTAAATATTTTATGGAAATGATTTCTGTTCTGTATAAGATTACAATTAACACATGTCAATCTGTTTCATTAATTTGTTAACTCATCTATTATGCTATGCCATGAAGAAAATAAAATGGAAGTTCTTTACTTTTTTGAGATGGAGTCTCACTCTGTCGCCTAGGCTGGAATGCATTGGCGGGATCTCAGTTCACTGCAATCTCCACCTCCCAGGTTCAAGCCATTCTTTTGCCTCAGCCATCCGAGTAACTGGGACTACAGGTGCGTGCCACCACGCCTGGCTAATTTTTGTATTTTTAGTAGAGATGGGGTTTCACAATGTGGGCCAGGCTTGTCCCAAACTCCTGATCTCAAGTGATCCTCCTGCCTTGGCCTCACAAAGTGCTGGGATTACAGGCATGAGCCATCACGCCCCACCATAAAACTGAAGTTCTAAGCTTCAGTTTAGATGCTCACTAAATACTTGTTTTGCAATACCTAACTGTAACTGGCAGAAATATGTTTTGAAAGTCCTCATTTTCCAGGTATGCCAGTGAAATATAGGGACATTATCTACTACGTCAAATTATAATGATTTATCAGTGGCACATGAAAGTGGCCTCACGTTTCTTAATCAGTGATATACCATGATATACCATTATATCATGCCACCTTTTAATGTAATATGTTTATATCTTTCTTTAGATGTAAACATTCATTTAGTTCATCACTGTGGTTTTCATAGTTACTCCAAGGAACCCTATGAATTCCTTCAATGTACTCAAGTCTCCTGCCCCAGGGAGAAAGGGAGGGATGAGCAGGAATCACTTTAATCTATTTACACAGATATTTTCTTTTCCATTTAATTTAAAGGATTTTTTTTTAACTTAATGAATATGCAGTGATGGTGGTGATGATGATAATGATGATGATGATACAAAGGTTTAAATGATTAGGTAGTCAAATCTGGGCTGGAATTGTAATACTGTTTTGACTTTTAATCTTAGAGAAGCTCCAATCTGCTTATTTTCTGGACATAAACACATGAGAACAACAACACAATTCTGTTATCTGAATGTTGTTATGTTGTTTGAAACATTCGGTGACTTTCAAATGTTGTATTTGCCTAAGAAAATTCAACAGAGTCAGACATTTTCTTCCAGGTTAAATTCGCTGAGTCTGCTAGGAAAATAAATTTTGTGCACTGGCCATTCTGATCTAGCAGATGTTCTAATAAAATCATCTTTGTGCTGCCTACAACTTCACTTCAAATATGAGTTACCTGGGTACTCCACACCAAATTATAGTTTGAGATCTGAAAAATGGGATAGGAAGGCACAGCTCAAAGAAAAAAATACTAGCACTGGAAAAGATAGGACTAGTGAAGATGAATCATTCTCTGGACTTTAAATTCAGAGATATCAAAGTTAAGAAAAATTAGGAGGAATAAAAAAAGAGGGTAAGAAAAACAATAAAAGTTTATATAGCAAGAGGGTATAAAACAAATACAATATTTTTCAGAAAAATTAAATAAAAATAGATTTACATAACATTGTTTTTAATCTCAAAGATCAAATTTCAATTTTCATCTCATTTTAAAACCCATATGCACAATCTCCTTTATATACATCAGTTGGGTGTCAAAGTGACTTTTTTCTTGTTTCCAAATACAGTTACTTTTCAATTTTAATTCTATGATTTAGGAATTTGATAGCAAGTCAGTTGGCACACATATATGTTATTACATGTGTGCTTTAGACTTGGTTTTTAGTTAATGTAACATGACAGGGCCACCTGAATTATTTGTTTACAAACTAGCTAGAAAGCCACCAGGGAAGAGAAACCCTGGCAACAGAATGGTCTGCAGCAACGGTGCTTTTTTGTTATTGTTATCTATGGGATTGGATGCCATTACTACTGTAAAACGGTTCACAAGAACTCGGTCTATGGGAAAGACTCAAAACTTCTTTGCCTGTTAAAGAAAAATCAGGATATTGGGCTGGTTAGTTTAACTAAAAAGTGATGACACTCAGATTCTGCTTGCATGCACTGCTTCTCACCAGTTGTTTTATTTCTTTCTAATTGATATTGTATCTTATTTTTCAGATAGTCCATTATAAAACTCTTCTACTTCCGTTAAAATCACAACTACACAACAGCAACTAAAACATGCTTTGGCATAAGACTGATATGGTTTTGAACCCAGCTTGACTATCATATTTGTTACTTTAGGCAAAACACCTCTGACATTTTTATCTTATCTTCAGTAAAAAGGGGTGATTAACTGTTTTACAAGAGTATTCAATAAACAGATATAAATTCCCTCCTTTTCCTTCCTTTCCTTTCTTCATCTTCAGCATCTGAATGCCATAAGCTCATTTTAGTTCTCTGGACTCATGTTAACATGTCCCACATTTCCCAAATTAAAAATCACCTCTGTTCTTGGCTCCATTCTTTTCCTCTCTTTTGAGACAATTCTCTGTCAACCAACCCCGTCTCTGCCCTGTATCATGAAACTCTGCTCCTACTACATTAACAGTCTCTTGGTTTCTTTAAAAAGGAAGACAACACAATTAAAGAACAGAAGCAAAAAATCTACTCAAATCCCCAATTGTTACCCTCAAAATTAATTGTCCCAAACCCAACTTTCTCGTTGCACAACTCTTTGTCAAAATGTTTTCTACCATCACAGTCTTCAATGATCCTTCTTGTTCCTTTATCTCCTGAAATCTGACTTCTGCCTCCATCTTTTTTGGGCTATTCAACACACTTAGAGAAAAAACACATTTTTGTTAAACAGGTATGTATCTCTGAAGCATAAAATACATAGTACTGGAAGTGCACATGTGTGGTTCTTTCCATTTTTTGTCAGCACTTGAAACTGACAAGTAGTAGTACCAATTACTTAGTGAAAGACCTTTTTCATTTCATTTCTGAAATGTTGTTATTTTCCTTTTTCATCTTCCATCTCTGACTACGTCTCCAATTTTTCTTCTTTGCTGCCTTCCTTCCTAAGAAAGTTCTTCATGCGATGCCATCTTGTTTTTCTTCACTGGCCTCTTTTTCTCACTTTAATTTTATGAACTCTGATGACTTTTTCAATTACCTCTCTAGTGTAACTACTCAAAATATATATTTCTGAAGTCTCTCAACTCTAATCCCTTATTTTCAACATATATTTATGGACGCATCTCAGACTCAACCTATCTAAAATATGACTTATCTCCCTAAAATCTACTTTGTTCTTTTTTTCTCTACTGCTAATAATTATCTTCCTAGTTGGTCAAGCTCAAAACCTAAACATTTTTACCCGTTGTCCCTCTGTCAGCTGTCCACATTCAAGCGGGGTCTCATTTCTGCACGTTTTACAAGCAAGTCAGTAACTGCCTTTTGTTTGGGATTAGCTTTTTATATAGTGAATAGCCTTGGAAGATATAAATCATTTATCCTTCTAAAGCAAAAGGCAGGTGTGCTTGCAGCCTTGGATAGAGGTAGTGCCTCTTTCTGAAGCAAAGGGACATCTTTACTGGCCATTATAAAATATCCATGTTTCCTAAGCTCTGGGTTCCTCTTTTCTGATGCAACTCACTGAGCATGTAGGTGTCACTTGAGGTTTTCCATGGGAATTGGGGCTTGAGGAATCAGTGCAAGAAAATCATGATACTCTTGCTAATGCTATTACTGTGACTAGTAAAGTCAATTGTCTCTGACCCAGCACTATTGTGTCTTTGCCCAGCACCCAAAGAACTGGCAGGCTTGCAAGTAAGACAGAATGTTAGACTTTTCACAGTTCTTCTGCTTATAAGTACTTGTTAAAAGCAATTAAAACACAACTTGTAGTTTGCACCTATAATTTTGTAGCATTTGCTTCTTATCTATGTCACTAGGATGCACTTAGGATGCAACAGACCCATCTATCATCTATTACTCAAGTTTTTGGCTGTATTCCTAGGCAACAGAGAGAAGGGAAACAAAGAAGAGGACCTGTGCACAGTGTGAGAAAGGCAAAACACTGAGCTTAATTGCAGACTTGAAAGTAGCTAGCAAATGAAGTAAGGCAAAAGGTTCCTTTTTTTTTTTTTTTTGAGATGGAGTCTGCTCTCTCGCCAGTCTGGAGTGCAGTGGTGCTATCTCAGCTCACTGCAACCTCCACCTCCTGGGTCCCAGCGATTCTCCTGCCTCAGCCTCCCGGGTAGCAGGGACTACAGGCGTGTGCCACCATGCCCAGCTAATTTTTGTAATTTTAGTAGAGACAGGGTTTCACCATGTTGGCCAGGATGGTCTCAATCTCTTGGCTTTGTGATCCGCCCACCTCGGCCTCCCAAAGTGCTGAGATTACAAGTGAGAGCCACTGCGCCAGCGAAAAGTTTCTATTTTTTAGTTGGGTTTTTTGTTTCAAATCTTTCCAAAAAAAGGTTTTTTAAAAAATAAAATTTGCAATACGATGAAATACAAGAACAATGTAATCTTATTAAGACAATATATGATAAACATTTATCAAAATACTTATATTTTCAAAAGTGCTTAAAATAATCTGGCACATAGTAGATGTTCAGTAAATATTTGATATTATGACTGTGCAGGGGTCATTGCAGGCTACTTTATGTGTATCATTTCATTTAATACAACACCACTCTGAAAAATGTTTTATCGTTACCATTTTTCAGTTGAAATATTTACATTGCTCAAGATCTCACTGGTACCATCTACTCATAGGTCAGTCTGCCACCAAATCTCATGCTCTTAAATGCCCTTTTTCTCCTGCACTTCCAACAAATAGTGTATTGTATACAATTGTTGAAGGGAGGGGACTGTGATACAAAATATTTAGAGTGATTGTGTAGCCACAATTTCAGTTTCTCAAGGAAGTAATAGAATTAAGAATCATCCTCAATATATATTCTTCCAACACACACACACAAATACCACAAGCCCACTTGAATGCACCCCACCTACACATTGCAACCATAGAGACAATTGTAGCATTAAATACAGAATATTTTGTGTGTTGTTTGTTTGTTCTCCCTCTGCTACAAAAATCAGAGTTTCTACTCAATAAACAGCAAAGGGAGATATAAATGAACCAAATTAAAGATGGAAAAATTGTTGAAAAAATTAAATACAGAACTAAGTACTGATTTATTGAGAGTTCAGTAATGTAATCCAGAAATAATGGATGCTTTAAAAGTAATTAAAATAATACAAATAAACATTTAGTGCCTAAAGAAAAAGAAAAAACAATATTAGACAAAATAAAAGATATTCATTTGATGTGATAAGGAAATAATCTTTTATTCCTCTTTAAATTCTCTGTGGAATAAGGCAGGGTTATAAATAAATAAACATCTGCCCCACGGACTTAATGGATCATTATGTTTTATTGTGATAATCAAAATGAAATTGTTGGGAGGGATTAGTATCTCTAGTATAACACTAAGAAAGATAAGGCCTGTGCCCAGGCAAAAGCTTTCCTGGTTGGTCAAAAGGTTTCAAGAAACTCAAGTGATGATGTTTCAAACCATTCTAAAACAAACAAAGACGCAAACAAACAGAAAACATATAGTGTCTTTGCCACATATTTAGGAAACAAAATGAACGATTTATTTCTGACAACCTCATAGTCTTTATTCTGAACAATAATGGAAAGGTCTAAACCAGAAAATGCTATGCATTGAATTTATAACAAACTCTTTTTTCCTATAATGAAAAATTGATAAACTTGGCATTTGCAGATTTAAAAATTAAGGTTAAAAATATCTGTTTTTTGCCGTTGCAAAAAATCATATGTATACACACATATATGTGTGTGTGTGCATATATATATATACATTTATATATATATATATAAACATTTCCTTTGACCTCCTATTTTCTTCCAATAAAAATAGTGGTACTAGAGATAGTTCTGATATTTCATCGTAGAATAGTTAACATTGCATTTGGAAAGGATGAATTTTTTAAAAACATAATTTTGCCTTAATAAGCAGCCCAGCATAACATTTTAGTAACTACACAGATTTTTTTCAAGACATTTAACAAATAATATTGCATAATAGTTAAGAGTGTAGGCTTTGGATCCAGACCTCCTATTTCTGTTCATTCACTGATAAAAAGGAGACAGTAGTAACTTCCTCATAGAGTTGTTTTTTAAGATCAAATAATGCATATAAAACTCTTGAAATGGTGCCAAATACAGAGTAAGCACCAAATAAACATTAACTATTATTGTTAGTCCATGTCCGAATAACATAGAAGAGTAAGAATTTTAATATTTCATTTGGATGACCTTTTAAGGATACACCTAGCCCATTATCTTTCTTGATAATCTTGTAAGATGATTCCTTTTTTATCTCCTATCTGTTGAGGCATGGATAGAGGTTTTCAGGAAAAACATTTTCTAGGTAACTAAAAGAAAGTAGGAACAACAAATTGTGACAAAACTTTACAATGAGAGAATTTACAAGGTAGTATAATCGCAATTCCTTTTGAAATCAACCACTATGGTCCTCTGGCTGGGACAGCTAAGCAAAGATATTCTAGCCTGAAGGTTGAGACCTACTTGAAGAGTTTTCCATCCAGATTGTGAGGGCCCCTCAGACTTCACTTGGTGTCTGTTTCTATTAGTATGGGAGCTTCTGGGACCTTGGGGTATCACATGCACTTGACTACTTTATTCCTGCTCTATCTATCTTAAAGCCTTTCTTAATCTTTTACATCTTAGAGAAGATACTTCTGGATTTTAAATCCACTGATCTTGAAGCTATTGCCCTCACTCTCTGCTTCAGAGCCCATCCTTTTATATATGAGTAGTTTGTTTTGCCTAAAGTATTTTCTCCCAGTCACATATTAAGTCCAGGTTCTCATCTATTTTTGAAAGCAAACTCCTGGGCCTTGGCTCACTAACATCTTGACAGCATATTTCTTCTTTCCTATGAGCTTTTCAGCATTCCCTGGGTTTCTCTAAAATATAGAAGCAGACTCTTTATCTCTTACTTTGTCAAAGCCTACCCTCCCCACTGATTTCTCACCCAGTTGCTGCTTTCAAGACCTGCCTCCAAATATCATTGTATTTACAAACATGAAATGACTCATTGATTCTGAGCTCAGCACAAGAGCAAACGTTTCTCAGCTTGACCCATCTTCACATTGTTGGTGCCTTATTCAGTCACGACCCAAGGGGCTGACCTTCAAGAATCTAATCCATGAAAACTTAAAATAGTAAACAAATTTGAATATAGTTTAACATACATAAGAAATGTTATTCATAGAAGAGGAAGATCAGCCCTTAGACATGAAAAGTGAAAATAGTTTATTCCCAGATTTCCCTTTGTGCATTAGTATTTTCAACCAAGTCTATCCAAGTAACAGGAAAAAAAAGAGCTGGCAATTGTTGCTGTGCTGTGAAGTCTTATTAGGTGAGTCAGCTAATTGCATGGCACTATCATAAATACAGCAGGCACTGCACTGCTTGTTAAGCTTGCCAAGGAAAATGAGGATTTAAAGCAGCATATTACCTCTTTGCTATATAATGACATTTTCTTCTTAAAAATGATTTTGTACCAATTCCTGATTTATCCACCAATTATTTTTTAATTTATGGTTGAATGTATTTAAGCCTGAATTCAGAGATAAAACTAGTAAATAGCTCTCAAAAATAACCCCCTATATTAGCTTTACTCTCTCCTCCACTGCCAAACCTTTAAAAACAGTGAAATAAGTAGTTTTTATTTCATCTGTTCTCTTTCTCTGTATATATAAGGTGATTGACGAGACTAAAGAAATAGCTAGAAGGGCAAAAGGCAAGAAAATGAGTAAGATAGTAACTGATTATCCAAAGTAGAGCACGGGCCAGGTGCAGTGGCTCATGCCTGTAATCCTTGCACTTTCAGAGGCTGACGCAGGAGGATCACTTGAGTTCAGGAGTTTGAGACCAGCCTCGGCAACACAGTAAAACCTCATCTCTACAAAAAAAATTTTTAAATAGCTGAGCATGGTGGTGCAAGCCTATAGTCCCAGCTACTTGGGAGGCTGAGGCTGGAGGATTACTTGGGCCCAGGAGTTGGAGACTACAGTGCGCTACGATTGTGTCACTGCATTACAGCCTGGGCAGTAAGGCAAGACCCTGCCTCTAAAAAAAAGATAAACAAAGTAGAGCATAAATAGCTTCTAAATATGTGTTGTTTATGTGTAAGACTGGGATCTCTAAAGGTATCAATTAAAATAGATTTGCATTCTCAATCTGTACATATGGACTATGTATAATGTATTTACAATATGACTTACAGCATTCACCAATGTGACTACTCCCAAGTGATCCAGACGGCTGATGACATAGTAATTTGTACATTTGCTGAAACCTGATCTGAGTAGGTACATAACATAACTGAGGAAGAGTAAGTCCATTTGCTGAAAGAAAGCCTAGCATATGACCCAGGAGCCACATCTTCACTCAGTCTTGTTGCTAGGTTTGGCTTAGCATATATAATAGCATAGGATGTATAATTTATGACAAAAACTGTACTTGCACTTTTTAATTAGAACGTTCAAAATGATCTCAGGAACTGGCACCAGAGATCATCAGTGGTCTACTGTACTTTGCGTGTATGTGTCTGTGAGTGTGTGTGTGTGTTTGTGTGTGTTCCCACATTCTAAGGCATATCTTGTACAGGTGAGTAGAAAATGTTGATAGAAAATTATAGATGCTGACATCTAAAACACAGTAGGTCACTACATTGTTAAAACTTGGAATTTTTTATCTTGTTTTAAAGTCAGGCCAACCAAACCTAAAATACTGCTACATTGAAAGAGTGCAAAATATTCAAAATACTATAGTTATAGATTTGGTAATAGGACTGTACCAGACCTGTCACTCTATATAAGACTTATGCCTTGCCCTTTCACTTACCTGTTCACTTTTACATCTATCTCACTAGATGTAATGCTATAAATTATATTTATAATATATTGTAATTTATCTTGTACTATAATCTATTAAATATTACAAATTATGTTGCAACTCCCCTTACCTTTTGTCTGCATATTGCCTCAGAATAAACAGGTGGATCCAGTGGACTTCAACCACAGGCCCCTAGTGGCAAATAGCTCTTAATGCTGGGCTTGCCACTTTGATGCATTTCTAAAGTTATAGAATATTAAATGAACTAAGTCCCTTGGCCACTTTAATTATACCTTAGATCTAAGCCATAACGGCACTTTCCCAAAAATTAAAATTCGAATTTTAACTTAACCATATATAATTGGACAAGGAGGTGGGGTTCATTAAGTGTACTTTTATCATGCTTTATTATCTTTTGGACATTGGATACAGCAGAACATGCCAATTTTTATGACTTCTCATGTGACAGAATATACTTACTAGGATGCAGTGAAACACTTCTTAGACTATGTAAACAATAAATATAATCATCACATTATTTTTATATTGTTCTTTCTTATACATAATAGTAAGACTTAAAATATACTGTTATTTCTGAAATATGCATATTGTTTTGCTTTTGATGATTAAATAACATTGTCCAAAGTTTTAGGTGTTTTGAAATCTTATATTTTTTAACAAAATATGTAGCCTTTCCAAAACAAGACCTCAATAATTCATTTAAGACCTAGAATTGTTCCTCTCCACATAGATCTCTTAAAAAGGCAGAGGATTTATATGACCTCAAGAGAAACCAGAGTATCCAAAGTTTGCTTTAATTCAATTTTTTAAAAATAAAATTCTTTCGTTTTTTAAAAAAATTGAGATTAGTTTGATTTTGAATCAGATGCCCCTTGCTCCCCACCCCAAAATGGCATTATGAGCAGACTAGGAATTGACAATAGAAAATTGAACATATGAAATGTATCTTTACCTTGCTTTTTAACAAGATATTCATGTCTGTCTCCTTCATTTTTAAGTGTATCAGTAAAATACATGGTAATTTTCCTAGTGAAATACACTGTCTACACTATGTACACACTCCCCTGTCTAAGGTAGGGAAGTATAGAATATTCACATTTTTGAAACATCTATGCTATTTTTATTTAAATAGGAGTTCTGGGCTTGATTTCATTTTGGAACACTGGTGTGTGCTTAAGTTGAACCTTTTTTTCCTCTTAGGTCAAATTTCTTGTTTAGTTTCTGCTTTTATCTTTTTGGTTACCATCTCTCTCCTTCCTCCTCATGGTGTGAGCTGTTGAGTGAAGGTATTAATTCCATTATGTGAGGCTAAGTGGCATTGTTCAATAATGCAGCAAAACAATGGTTCTACCCCAAATATCTTCCAGTGTAAAAGCAGTGGGGAAAAGAGAAAGTGTGCTTCTGCTGCTTTGAATGTTTAAGGCCGTGAAAGTTGATCACACAAATTGGGTCATTCTTGTTATACCCAACTAAAACAATCAAGAAGCCTGGGAGGAAAAGCATTCAAGGAACATCACATTACTCCACAGGTGTAATTTTCTACAAGTCCACATGCTGAAGCTGCCTGTTGTAACCTGGGACCAGTTTCTTCTGTAACTGCTGAAAAAACTTGCTGCAGTTCTAGGACTAATTTTGCCCACCACTGTCACTCACCAGTTGAAGCTTGCCAGCTCCCCAGAACCTTTCTAGTGCCAATGAACTTTCTCAAAGAGCAATGTGTATCGTTTCTCTTTTTTACAACACCTCCAACCTCCTCTTTGTTCTTTAGGTATACCAAAGACCAACCAGCCTCGAACTTCAATTTTTCTTCCCACATAAAAAGTTAAATTTAGAAATTTATCTCTACATTTCTAACTTTGACAAAGCATAGATACCAGATAATTGGTGAAACCTTGCCATTATAACGACCACCATGGATTACTTCCCAGTGTCTTCAGATAACCCTCGCCATTTACTAACGTTTGATGGACTTCAAAATGAACGTATCTTTTTAAAAAAAAGTTTTATTCACACTGACAGCAAGTACATTGGTATACTCTATATTAAATTATACCACAGGGTTTACAAACAATTAGTGATGTTGGGCAGTGGTTTCCAAAGAGCATACTTAACAAGACATTCACAAGGCCCTACAAACCTGCATTTTTAACAAGGACCCTAGATGATTCTAGAAGAATGTGGTTTGGAAAGCAATTTTTACCTTTATTATGTGTCATTTTAAATATATAATAAAATTAAAGTTATGAGTCATGGAATTGAATAAAGATAATTTCCTTACAGAAAGTATTACTAGATATCTAAATACAATATAGTTCAAAACAGGAAATTTAAAAAGATTATGTAAATTCTGTAGTTGTATTCCTAAAGACAGAAGCTGAAATTTTTTCCTACTTCTCCTTGTATCACTTCCCTTTTCCTTCACTTTCACTTCCCTGGAATTGTACTTCCCAATAAACTATTAGCAGTGAACTTCATCTCATGATCTGTTTTATAGAGCACTTCAGCTGAGACAAGTACCAGCTGGTAATTGATTATATTGGCTATTCAACCCTACAGGTTTATTTAAAAAGAACTTGAATAGGCTTTTTAGGGTGAAAGAGGTCAGTCTCAGCCATTTCTGTTTCCTGATATAGCTTTTAAGTCTTTCCTTATTAGCAATGAAAGGCCATTCCATTGTAATTTTTTGATAACCATTTTTCTTTCTGTGTGTCAAATGCAGATATAAGATACTGAACTGAGTCTATTTCACTGTTCGTAAAACAATCTCATTTGGAAAAAAAAAAAAAGGTCTACAGATATTCCAGGGATAGGGTGTAGTAGAGAGAGAATAAAAGGTATTTTATTACTATATCTCTATATCCTACCCTGTAGGATCTCTTATTAAGCATACAGGCATATACCAAAATCAAGACATTTTTCTCATTTATTTTATTGCCCTAACATATTCTGGGTTAATATAATATCGTAATAAAAATTTGAGAAAAAAATTGATTTTTTTCAAAAGTGTTTAACATTTGTTATATTGGAAGATTTTTTTTTTCTTGTTTGTGGTAAAAATAAATAGAAGGTGCATTTCATACCTTCAAGTATGATTACATTTTGAAAACAAGTCATTAATACTCATAAAATGCAAATTTTAATGTTATTTTTGTTACAGCCAAACTATAATTAGGCACAGTTATAAATTGGAGTTGAAATTTAGTAAGATATTTCTTTATAGATAACACTTAATGGTTTTAGAGATGGGCTTATGAAACAGTAAATATACAGGTATAGGGATAAAATTGTGTCTGACGGTCATATGAAGTGTTTGTTGTTATATTCTCTCTTGGGATAGCTGACAAATATTTTAGTATGCTTAAAATCTGTGAATGTTATGGAGTCAACAAATTGAGATCACATATCATATTCAGAAAAGCATAGTTAGAGAAATAACCATTGAAATGAGCATACAGCAATCTTCCTTTATCTGCAGGGATACATTCCGAAAGCCCCACTTGGACATGTGAAATTGCGGATAGCAGCAAACCCTACATATACTGTGTTTTCCAATGCTTACATACCTATGAAAAAGTTTAATTTATAAACTAGGCACAGTAAGAAATTAGCAACAGTAACTAATAACAAAAGAGAACAATTATAATAAGAATAAAAGTTATTTGGGTATGGTCTTGCTTTCTCTTTCCCTCTCTCTCTCAAAATATCTTAGTATTTTGGGTCTGCAGTCGATGGTGGGTAACTGAAACCATGGAAAACAAAACCACGGATAAAAGGAGACTACTGTGTATACTTTTTAAAACTGAGGAAATATTAAACTCATGTTTCTTCTATATCCCACCAGTTTCCCCCCACCCAAACCTAGATAGATATCTTATTTGATCTGTAAACAATTAATTTGTAAAAGTTAAGAACTTTTTAAAGTAAAACTGTAATATATCTTCACACCTAAAGAAATAAACAATAATTCTTAAAAATCCAGTCAGTGTTCAAATTTCCCCAACTACCTCATACGTGTTTTCCATTTGCTTATGTTGGGATCCCAAAACGAATGAAATAAAGTTCTTAGGTTGCAATTGGCTAATTCTCTCTCACTTCTACTTTAATCTGCAGGTTCCCACTAACTTCTTTTTTGTTGCAATTTACTTGGTGAAATTAGATGTATTATTTGTCTTGTGTAGTTTTTCACAGTGCAAAATTTGCTGATTGTAGCCAGTGATGTGAACAGTGAACATGTTTTTCGCCCCTTATATTTGCTGTAAGTTGTCAGTGATAGTTAAATGTGAATCAAATTCAAATTTGGATCATGTAGGACTTTTCTTTTCTTTTCTTTTCTTTTTTTTTTTTTGAGACGGAGTCTCGCTCTGTCGCCAGGCTAGAGTGCAATGGTGTGATCTGGGTTCACTGTGATCTCCGCCTCCTGGGTTCAAGTGATTCCCCTGACTCAGGTTCCCGAGGAGCTGGGATTACAGGCGCGCCACCACACCCAGCTAATTTTTTGTATTTTAGTAGAGATGGGGTTTCACCATGTTGGCCAGGATACTATTGATCTCCTGACCTTGCGGATCAGGTAGGACTTCAATCGTTGAACAAACGAACTTTTAACAGCGGTTACACCATTAGGATGTTCTGATCCAACATCGAGGTCATAAATCCTATTGTCGATTTGGACTCTAGAATAGGATTGCGCTGTTATCCCTAGGGTAACTTGTTCCCATTTGATGAAGTTATTGGGTCAGTGAACAATAGCCCACTTAGACTAGTATGGTCTTGGTTTAAGATGGTGATGTGTATGTACTTCCATCAGAGGGCAGATAATACTGTAAATCCTCACTTAACTTCATCAATAGTTTCTTGGAAACTGTGACTTGAAGCAAAACAATGTATAACAAAACCAGTTTTACCATTGGCAATTGATATAAGCAAGAATTAAGTTCCTATGGCAAATTTCTGGTCACAAAAACACCATCAAACTCCTAAATAAAGATAAATCACTTCTGATATTAAACACTGAAATTAATGTGAGCTATATATACGTTTATGAAAGATTAATACAAACAAGTCAAATAACTTACCTATTTATTCCAGTGGAGACTGCAGGTGGCTGGACCCTCTCCTGGCAGCTTAGGGAGCAATATGGGAACCCACCCCGGACAGGACGCTGTTCCATCACTGCAGGGTGCTCTCACACACACCCAGTCACCCAGGCTGGAACCATGTAGACACACACACTCACCTAACCTGCACATCTGCATACATCCTTCAAAGTTCAGCCAAATAACATATAAACATATCCAGTAACATCCATCAGTCTTAGTTCTGCCGTAACAACTCCTTTTTGATCATCAAACAAACAGGCTAGGTCCGCCATATTTACTTGTCTGGTCCATATCAAAATTTTCTAACAAATTATATTAGAAAATCAAATCTCTGTCAGTTTCAAAATGCATGAAAAAAATTGCCTTATTTCCCTTATACTTGGCTATCCTAACAGTAATCTAAATATTAATGAGAAAGTTAATGATGTCGTTTGCTTCTCCCAGTTGTAAAGAAGGTTTGGCTGCCCCGTTTGATCACTAAGGCTAATTGACACGCAGAAAAAAAGCATAGGAAACTTCTCAGCATCACAAAAGCTCTGTCATCTAGAGAAGTTAGGACTTGAGCTCAAGTCCTGTGACATGGAAGCCTTGTGCCTAGCTACCCCGCAGCAGAGCCCGTATCCTTCACTTGTACCAAGAAGTGAAACACTATGAAAACAGTCTTTACTCCACATTTTAAAGTGAGGTAGTTTGGGGTGGTTTATATTTTATTTAATGTATCTATTATTTGGATTTTTTTAGTTTATAAAAAGGGCATTGGCAAGGGCAGAATGATCTATAAGCTTCTCTGCCCACCTACCATAAGCATGATCTTTAATTTGACCTTTTCTTACCGTCATCCATTTCCTTATACTTCAGTGTCCCTGTCAGTCACTTTCATGTGAAGACATGGGGAGGATTTTTTACACCAGACATGTTGTTGAAAATCAGCCTCATTGGCTGAGGGATTATTTGATCCCTTCCTCTGAGTCCATTAGGCTCACATTGCCTCTCTGTTTTTTGAATTTTCAGTTAACTTTATCTTCTTATAATTACTTAGCTAAAATAAATGCAAAGCAACAAAAGGTATTTAGTGAAGAATATCAACAAAGCCATGACCATTTCAGGCTGAGTTTTGAGTATTCTTTGTCTAGGAAGAGATACCTAGAAAAATTTTCTGACCATGTATTTGATTATTTCCCTTCAATATGTATAGTCTGTCTTCAAATTTCAGAAAAGAATTTGTGTATTCGTTGTCATTTAAAATCATTGTGTTAAATATGTATGCTTTTACATTATAAATGGTTATAAAAGTTAAACACTTAGAAAAAAGTCAAAATAACATACATAACTATCCAGCAAAATAACTTTCATATTTTATTGTGTTTTCTTCCAAACTTTTTACCTTTGCATCTGAATTGTGTGTAGGTTGTATCTATAATACAAAAAACACTTTATAGTCTGCTAAATATTATACCATAAATAGGTTGTTGTTACATAATTCTCAGGTAATAGTAATACATATCTTTATCATAATCTACCGAGTAGCTGAATGATAATTTCTTTTTAAGACAAAGTCTTGCTCTGTCACCCAGGCTGGAATGCAGTGGCATGAACATAGCTCACTGTAGCCTCTACCTCCCAGGCTCCAGTGATCCTCCTGCCTCAGCCTCCCAAGTGTCTGGGACATAGGCATGTGCCACCATGCCCAGCTATTTATTTGTATTTTTAGTAGACTTGGGGTTTCATTGTGTGGTCCAGGCTGGCCTTGAACTCCTGGACTCAAATGATCCACCTGCCTCAGCCTCCCAAAGTGCTGAAATCACAGGAGTGAACCATAGCACCCAGCAATAATTTTTTAACTCTTCATTATTCATTGAACATTTAGTTAACAATTGTAAAAATGTTGTTTCCTGCTGTCATTGATCTTGTGAAGAATATTTTTGGACTATAGCTGTGGATTATTTCCTAAATAGTGAATTACTTGAGCAAAAACTTTACATACTTTGAGGGTTCGTAACCCATGTTGCCGCAATGTTTCCCCAAAGGCATTGCAGAGTTTAGAATGCCAGTACTTATATTAAAGTGTGCCATTTTCAACATCCCTGGCCAACATCCCTATATGTAAGATTTTTCCAAAACATGGTTCTGATTTTTAAAAGTGAAAAATGCTACTTCATCATGTTCTTTTTGTGCTTCTCACTTTAAATATTAGAATGAAGAAGGAACCCCACAGGAAGGAATTCTACAAGATATGCCTGTGGATCCTGACAATGAGGCTTATGAAATGCCTTCTGAGGTAGGAGTCCAAGCTGAATCTTTCTAACAGTACCAAAAACCTGTCATTGTCATATTTCTCTTGCTTAGTGAGAATCATTTGCTCTCTACATGCTCATTACGTGGACAACTTTCAAGCTAGGAATGGTTTTTACATTTTTAAAGGGTCCAAAAAAAAAGAGGAGGAGGAGGAAGAGAGGATGTAACACAAATCCTATCTAAGTCCACATAGCTTAAAATACTTACTACTTGACCCTTTACAGGAAAAGTTTACTAACCCCTGCATTAGAGAATATATTTTTAGAAACTATACATTCTAAAATAAGTTTCTAAATGGAAAGTTAGGGAAATCAACGGAATGCCAAAGGAAGGTAATTATTTTTTGCCATACATTTCCAGTGGGATGATTGCATAGTAAAATAAAAGTTACCCACACAAGTTATAGAATGAAAAGATAAATGTATGATTTGCAACAATTGATATATTCCAGTATAACGTTTTAAACAACGTATGATTGTTAATTTTATTTTGATTGAAAACAAAAGTATTTTAATAGAAAATGTATCAAAAGGGAAATTAGAAAATACTGTTAGATGAATAAAACTTACCCAAGAAGAAATAGTAAATCTGAATAGTTTTGTATAGATTTGTAACACAGTGAAGTGATTAAATGATTAAATTAGTAAAAAAAACCCAAACAAACAAACAAAAAACAACAAAAAAAACACCTGCATGCAAAGAAAATCCCAGACCGAGACAGTATCACTGGTAAATTCTACCAAACATTTAAGGAAGAATTAATACTAATTAGTTAACACCAATTAATATCTCTTACACAACATAGAAGAGGAGTCATTTACACTTTTCCCAACTAATTCTGTGAGACCAATATTACCCTGATAATCAAAACCAAACGAAGATATCACAAGAAAAGAAACTGTATGATGGTTCCATTAAAAATTGAGTTCAAATATATTGTGGTTAGGTTATGGATTATTCCTCATGGCATTATTAAAAGGCATATCAAGGATGGGTGCAGCGGCTCACACCTGTAATCCCAGCACTTTGTGAGCCAAAGTGGCCCAGTTACCTGAGGCCAGGAGTTCAAGACCAGTCTGGCCAACATGGTGAAACCCCATCTCTACTAAAAATACAAAAATTAGCCAGGCATGGTGGAACACGCCTATAGTTCCAGCTACTTGGGAGGCTGAGGCACAAGAGTTGCTTGAACCCAGGAGGCAGAGGTTGCAGTGAGCTGAGATGGCACCCCTGAACTCCAATCTAGGCAACAGGGCAAGACTCTGTCTCACACACACACACACACACAACATATTAATAATAATTCAATTTATAGAAATTGAGATTAAATTGTTTGCCTAATAAGAATTTCCAGTATTTTGGGGTCTTTTATGCAAGACACAGTACTAAACACTATAGAAAACTATAGTGTAATTGACATTACCAGGATATAAGGAGTTTACAGTCTGGTAGGTTTGATGAAAAAAATAGAAATTCATTCATTCATTTCTTCATTATGATTCCTTCCTTTAACAAACATTATTGATTGTCTTCTATGTACCAGGCATCACAGGAGCAAAGAAATACAAGATATACTAAAATATATAACATTTTAAAGGATCTGTTTCAATCAATCAGGAGAAGTTTTATTGAGGAGGTAATGTTGATCTGGGTGGGAAAAGGAAAGAGATATGGTAGGGCAAAACAAACAGAGAACGTTCTGGCACAAGGGAATATCAGAAGCAAAGGCATATATGTCTGAGAATGCAAATGGATATGTCTGAGAACAGTAAATAATTATCACTCAAGCTTAGGAACAAGGAAAATGGTGATAGATTGAACCTGCAGCTATGGGTCAAAGACAAATTATAGAGTATTAGGACAATCTTGTCATTTAAGTTTGTGTTCTATTCAGAAAACAACTTCAGTTATTGAAGATATGCTTATTTGTTTGTTTTTAAGCAGAATCCTGATATTATTAAAGTTGCTCTTTAGGAGGAATAATCTGGCCCCTTTAATTACATCATTAATATTTGTATTGTGGATGCTTTCCAGATATTGTATGGAGAGCTTGGGGTCTGAAATACAACTAATAATTGAAGCCATAGATGAAGATGAAATTTTCAAGGGGGAGAGTGAAAGTCGGGAAACTGTACCTCGCCTTCAAACGTCTTAATTTCCTTCTGAGAATTAGAGCGTCTTAGCCCTGGAAAAGACTTTATAGACCGCTTGATTTTATTCTCACATTTTACAGGTGAAGAAACTGAGAATCAGCCAGTCCAACTTATTTGTCCTACCAGACTAGGTATATGATCATTAAATGGTACATCTGGATTACAACCTAGATATTTTAACTGATTACTACCACAATTCGCGTCTATATCGGACAGGAAATACACAACTATTAAAAATAAGATAATGTATATTGCAGAATATTTGCAAAAACATTGAGTGTAAATTTTAATGTAAGTGATGAGCCATTTCCTATCTCATTGGCTGTCAGTGCTGATGCATGATTGAAACTTACACTAACAGCGTGTGCTGTCTTTTTTATTTTTCTAATATTAGGAAGGGTATCAAGACTACGAACCTGAAGCCTAAGAAATATCTTTGCTCCCAGTTTCTTGAGATCTGCTGACAGACGTTCCATCTTGTACAAGTGCTCAGTTCCAATGTGCCCAGTCATGACATTTCTCAAAGTTTTTACAGTGTATTTTGAAGTCTTCCATCAGCAGTGATTGAAGTATCTGTACCTGCCCCCACTCAGCATTTCGGTGCTTCCCTTTCACTGAAGTGAATACATGGTAGCAGGGTCTTTGTGTGCTGTGGATTTTGTGGCTTCAATCTATGATGTTAAAACAAATTAAAAACACCTAAGTGACTACCACTTATTTCTAAATCCTCACTATTTTTTTGTTGCTGTTGTTCAGAAGTTGTTAGTGATTTGCTATCGTATATTATAAGATTTTTAGGTGTCTTTTAATGATACTGTCTAAGAATAATGATGTATTGTGAAATTTGTTAATATATATAATACTTAAAAATATGTGAGCATGAAACTATGCACCTATAAATACTATGAAATTTTACCGTTTTGTGATGTGTTTTATTAACTTGTGTTTGTATATAAATGGCGAGAATTAAAATAAAATGTCGTCTCATTGCAAAAAAATTTTTATTTTTATCCCATCTCACTTTAATAATAAAAATCTTGCTTATAAGCAACATGAATTGAGAACTGACACAATGGACGTAAAGTTATTAATAGGCATTTGAAGAAGGAGGAATTTTAGAAGAGGTAGAGAAAATGGAACATTAACCCTACACTGGGAATTCCCTGAAGCAGCACTGCCAGAAGTGTGTTTTGGTATGCACTGGTGCCTTAAGTGGCTGTGATTAAAAAAAAAAAAAAAGTGGGCTCCAGGGAACGAAGCAGTGTAAAAGATGATTTTGACTACATCCTCCTTAGAGATCCATGAGACACTTTAGCACATATTAGCACATTCAAGGCTCTGAGACAATGTGGTTAACTTTGTTTAACTCAGCAGTCCCCACTTAAAAAAAAAAAAATCATCAAAAATTCTCTCTCTCTATTCCTTTTTCTCTCGCTCCCCTTTTTTCCAGGAAATGCCTTTAAACATCTTTGGGAACTATCAGGATCACCTTAAAGAAGATCAGTTCTCCAGACTGATAAAAATTTCATGATCTCTTTTAAATGTTGCCAAATATATGAATTCTAGGATTTTTCCTTGGGAAAGGTTTTTCTCTTTCAGGGAAGATCTATTAACTCCCCAAGGGTGCTGAAAATAAACTTGATGGTGAAAAATTCTATATAAATTAATTTAAAATTTTTTTGGTTTCTCTTTTTAATTATTCTGGGGCATAGTCATTTTTAAAAGTCACTAGTAGAAAGTATAATTTCAAGACAGAATATTCTAGACATGCTAGCAGTTTATATGTATTCATGAGTAATGTGATATATATTGGGCACTGGTGAGGCAGGAAGGAGGAATGAGTGACTATAAGGATGGTTACCATAGAAACTTCCTTTTTTACCTAATTGAAAAGCGACTACTACAGAGTGCTAAGCTGCATGTGTCATCTTACACTGGAGAGAAATGGTAAGTTTCTTGTTTTATTTAAGTTATGTTTAAGCAAGGAAAGGATTTTTTATTGAACAGTATATTTCAGGAAGGTTAGAAAATAGCTGTTAGGATATATTTTAAATCTACCTAAAGCAGCATATTTTTTAAAATTAGAAGTATTGGCATTAAATGAAGAAATAGAGGACAAAACTAGACTGATAGCAATGACCTAGAACATTTTGAGATTAGTAAAGTTGTGACCATGAATTTAGGGATTTATGTGGATACAAATTCTCCTTTAAAGTGTTTCTTCCCTTAATATTTATCTGGTAGTTATTTATGAGCAGTGAATTATTTTGTAGTTTATATACCTTAATAGTTTATTTGGGACCAAGCACTTAACAAAAAGTTCTATAAGTCATAGAAGCCTTTTCAGGAAGCTTGTCTCACATTCATTCCTGAGACATTCACCTGCCAAGTGGCCTGAGGATCAATCCGGTCCTAGGTTTATTTTGCAGACATACATTCTCCCAAGTTATTCAGCCTCATATGACTCCACAGTGGGCTTTACCAAAACAGTTCAGAGTGCACTTTGGCACACAATTGGGAGCAGAACAATCTAATGTGTGGTTTGGTATTCCAAGTGGGGTCTTTTTCAGAATCTCTCCACTAGTGTGAGATGCAAATACGTTTCCTCATTTTTCTGGCTCATCCAGTATGTAGCTATTTGTGACATAATAAATATATACATATATGAAAATATGTATTTGGTTTCTGCCTCCAGTTCTTACAAAGAGCTCCTAAAACCCTTGTTATTTCCCGAGTGTTAGGGGTGCTAGGGTCATCTTTTGTTCTAATATTTGGTCTTTGATCCTGCTTTCTGACACAGAGCTCCTAAGTCCCTGGGCGAGAGTAGTATCTTCTCTTCTAATGAAGGGACTCTTGCTGGGTTCCTGGACTGGGACTGGTCACCAGAAAAGTCAAGCCATGATAACAAGCTTGAAGCTTTTAGCCCCATTTCCATCTTCTGGGGACAGGAGAGAAGAGGAGCTGAGTTAATAAGCAACCATGCTTCCATGATGAAGACTCCGTAAAAATCCCTGAAAGACAGGATTCAGAGTGCTTTGAAGCAAGTGAACATGCAGAGATGCTGGGAAGGGTGGTGTGTCCAGAGAAGACATGTAAGCTCCCCACGCCTCCCCCATACCTTTCCCTGTGCATCTCTTCCATCTGGCTGTTCCTGAGTTGTATCCTTTTATAACAAACTGGTAATCTAGTAAGCAAACTGTTTTCCTGAAGTCTGTGAGTCACACTAGCAAATTATCAAATCTGAGGAGAGGGCCGCGGAGAACTTGGATTTGTAACCAAGTCAAACAGAAGTTATGAGTAACATGAAGACTCATCATTTGTGATTGTCATCTTCAGTGGGGAGGGGGAAAATTTTGTAAAACTGAGTCCTTAACCTGTGGGTCAATGCTAACTCCAGGTAGATAATGTCCGATTTGAATTACAGGACACCCAGTTGATAGCCACAAAGAATGGGAGAATTGCTTGGTGTAGAAAACACACCCCACACACACATGTGGTGGTAGAAATGAAGTGTTCTGGAAATAATGAGTGTCGTGAGTGAGTATATAGAAAGAAAAACAGCTTTTCCTTTTCACTACTGGATTAAACACAAACACACTTACGCATTCACACATCTCAAAGACAACCATCAATTCTCAAAGGTGGTGCCGTCTAAATCCATACTGAGGAAGAAAACACATTTTCTTTTCCAGTCTGTAAACCTGACAGACTGCCTCGTCCACACACTAATGGAACTCTGTGTTTTATCTGGAATGCGTTCATCCCATTTAGTTCTTTCTGTCTTGGGCAGGGCAAGAGTGCAACAGGGCTGATATTTTCATATGAGCTCTGTCCCTGTTATTGGCTATACTTAGACAAATTATTATGTGTCAAATATAGATGTAAGTGATTTATCAATATTAAGTCACTTAATTCTCAAAACAACCTTAATAGGTTCCATTATGATTCTAATTTTATACATAAGCCAACGGAGGCACCCTCAGGCTAAATAACTTTCCCATGGCCACACAGCTAGTAAGTGGCAGAGCCAAGAGGCCCAACATTACAGTACCACAGTCTGTGCTCTCAGCCCCTTGGCCACATAGTCTCTGAGCGAGGACACAGAGCTATTTAAGAGAACTTCCAGAAGTCTAGGAAATGGAGCGATAGCTCCACTTTTCTAGGTATAATTATTAGATATTTGTTTTTCTTCAGGCACCCAAAGAAAACTTACTAGAGTTTGAGCCTTTAGTAAGTTTTGCTAGTGTATTTGTTTTTCTTCAGGTGCCTGAAGACAAACATATATATATACACACACACACACACACATGCACACACACACACAATGTGCATCTATATATGTGTGTACACACATATATACACATATCTCTCATCTATATATATGTCTCTCTATATATCTATAAACATATATCTATAGATACATAGAGAGAGATTTTAATTATTTTTTCTTTTTTTTTTTTTTTGAGACGGAGTCTTGCTCTTGTCACCCAGGCTGGAGTGTAATGGCACAATCTCAGTTCATTGCAATCTCTGCCTCCAGGGTTCAAATGATTCTCCTTCCTCAGCCTCCTGAGTAGCTGGGATTACAGGCACCCACCATCTCAGCCCAGCTAATTTTTGTATTTTTAGTAGAGATGGGGTTCACCATGTTGGCCAGGCTGGTCTCGAACTCCTGACCTCAAGCGATCCACCCACCTCGGCCTCCCAACGTGCTGGGATTACAGGTGTGAGCCACCATGCCTGGCCAAGATTTCTAATTCTAAAAGAAATTAACACCTGATAGATATTTCCTTGTAACTAAACCAGGCATATTCTGATTATAGAACTAAGTTATTTATTTTCAGTGGAAGATACAGATGTTGATACAATAATAGCAGCAGTCTACAGTAAGGTGGGCTTTGTAAATTTCTATGTTGAATCATGGCATGGTTACTTGGCTTATGTCAAATAGCCAAAAAATATAAATTAAAGTATAACTAAGATTGTCAATTACACATATTTAGTAATGGAATGAATGAAGTTATAAATAAATAGTAAAGGGCATGAATTAATAATCTGTATGTATAAATAATAGTAGCAACTTAATATTGTATAATAAACTTCGATTTTCTAGGTGTAGTTTTTTGATGCAGTAATGTTCATTTTATCCTTTGAATAAGCATAGAATGGAAGAACCCAAGATGCAATAGAATAGATATAACACTAAAACTATTCTTAAATATGATTTTAGTTCCAATGTTCTTTGTGTAATTACCTACGGTTTTCTTTAATGTTTTGCTCCTACTACATTATCCTTAATTATTTGAAATCTTACTTTGGAAGCAGTTAAACCACATTCCTTCAAATAGCCCTTAGTTTGAGCCTTTAGTAAGTTTTGCTAGTATAATTTGGCTTTAAAATCAGCAGGATTGCATAGGGAATTTCCATAACATATTGTTGATCTGCAACTATAGGTTAATGTACTAGGATGGCTTCTCTTATGAACCTTATGAAAATATATCCTCAGATTCCCTCAAAGGTCAGTGACAGAAATCCTCATTGTTTCTATGGCAACACAGCAAGAGATGGTGCCTTGGAAATGTGCTGCATTTTAATTAGGTTCCTCTAGGGCTTCCTAACTGCCTTTTGCAGGTAAACTAAATACCAGGTTGCCTTTTATCTTGCAATGAAATGAAAGCTAACGCATGTCTGTAAATGTCAAAGCTAAGCTGTGTTCCAATAAAGTTGAATCTAAACAAATATAGTAGCAAGTCATGCTTTTATCTTAGAAAAGAATACAATACTCTTTACCTAGAATAGTCAGGGATGCTGCTTAATGAGGTAGGTTAGAGCAATAGAGAATATCCTGAACTCTAAAACTATTAATAGACTATGGAACTTCGACTCCTATTTATGCCACTTACTACTTAATATTAGTGTCTTTGTTTCCTTATACATAAATATGCAAATGATAAAAATAGTGCCTCATGGCATTGTTGCATGCATTAAGTGAGTTAACATAAGTGGAACACTTAGGACTGCCTGGCTGATAGTAAGTGATCAATGAATCAATGATGCTATTTATTAGTAGTAGTACTAGTACAGCACACTGTATTTTTAAAGGTAAAAAAGAAATAACAAATTTTTTAAATGTTCAGATATATTCACATGTCTTCTTTTAATATAAAATAGCAATCAAGATCAAGATAGTGGTAGAGATATTTTGGAGACATAAGGCAGAGGCTATTTACTAATAGCTAGGGGAGCATTTTACTAGTTTACTGACCAATATTACTATACTTATGTGTAGTATACTTATACTTTGCAGAATATCACCTAGCACCTAAAAGAAATTAAGAAAGTGTAACTTACTGAGAGGTGAATATGCACCAACTCCGTAAACACTATGTTTATGGAACACATCTAACTTTAGACTTAGCTATACTCATCAACTTATGTATCTTCTCATCCAAGTGGGATGTGTTTAATATTTACCATATATTCATAAATTCACTGACTATTGTTCTGGTAACTAGAAAAAAAAAGGACAAGCATATATAAGTAAAACTCACTGATCTAAAACAAAGTATTATCAACTACAAAAGAAAAAAATAACCACTTGAATCTCCACCAATTCCACCGATTCAATAATTCTCAAATCTCATTTATTTCCCATTATCTTCCCTCACACCTCTTGCATTTATTTAGTTAAAGTTCTTTTTGATCCAAAAGGAAGCAATGTTTACTGGGCAATTTCTACCTTATGCCAGAAACAACAAATATACCAGCAATTACAGTATTTCCAAGAAAAGTATTGTTTGTTTTCTCTTCATGTCTTTGGTGAGTCCCTTGGAATTAGGATCAAAAAAGAGCACATGAGCTGGTGAGATGTTTGCTATTGTCCTCTGTCAGATTTTCCTGTGCAGCAGCATGGAAAGTAGGTCAGTAGGACACTGCATACTTGTCCTTTTGCCTTCTGGACACTGCGACAACCTAGGAATTGAGAGTAGCAGAAAATTATTGTTCAATACTATGTTTCCTAACAAAATCAACTCTTGTAGAAAAACAAACAAAGACTAAATATGGACAGATGAGCCTCTAGAACGTACTACTAGAACGTACTATGTGTTGCGTAAGGCCTCATCCAAATCTCTATGGAAATGGTCAAAGCAAGTTTGAGAGGCTGCCAAACATTAGTAATGTGGCAGCACTGACTCCTGCTGTTGAAGATGGAGTGTCCATGTTGAATGATGAGAAATCTGGCAAGTCTTTTTGGCAAACTTCTTTGGAAATCCATCTTGGGCATCCTTAGCTGTTTGTGCCATCCTTTAGCTAGATTAGGCCATTTGTCTTAGATCAATGGGCAAAAGGGTAACAGCTGAGAAAAAGACCTTTCCTACAATTTTCTTGATCTCGTCTAAAGCAAAAGAAGACATATCTCTGAAGGAACTGTAAATCATGTATTGTCAATAACTGATTCTGAGCTCTGATTATCACAGCAATGTTTGGACGTGAACACTGGTGGATACTTGGTGTCATTCTAAGAAGGAATCCAACACAATCCAAAGTTATGTTTAAGAACAGCTCTGTAAATCAATATTGTGGTGTTTCGGTGACTGTGTTTTCACTGCCCATGGTGAGAATAGACATTCAAATGCTACACTCTGTTGATTTTTGATGATCAGACCTATTTCCAGGCTGTTAGGTACAGGTTTTAGTCATGATTTTCTTGCCAATTATTTCTGAACATGCTAGAAACAGTTCATTTGAAGTAATTCTTTCTGGAATAACAATGATTTCCACATTATAGTCCCCTTTTATAGATAGGAACTCATATTGACAGTCTGTAATTGACTTGAATTTCTTTTTTTTTGAGCAGTATCTTTTCTGACAAACCATTCCATCCAGCTGCCACATACACCCAGCAGCAGTTCAGGAAAGACTGATCTGTAGTCATCATGTGTAATTATGGAATGTGTTCAATATGAAAATGCTGATAGCTAATCTTAAACACTTGATATCTGTATCTTTCTGACTTCTGAATGCATTTTTTATTTGTATTCCACTTACCCACAAAAAACTCAGATCTGGCTTAAAATAAACATGCAAACCACAAAACAAACAAACAAAAAATTGCACTGGACTATGAAATAAAGCTAAATTTTTTGTAAGTGAGAAATCATTTACATGTATAATGGAGAAATGAGACTACTGAGAATACGGTACAGAATAATGTAGTTATATCCTACTCTTAGATCTAAGTTTCTTAGTAGCCAAATCTATAAGAGCAACACAAAGATCACATAGTTTTCAATGTCTGTAGAAAGAACCCATTTTGTTATTGTTATTGTTTGTGATCATTATTATTATTATGCATTTATTTTTTCCTATTTTAATATTAAATAGCAGCTTACTACCGACCAGCTCTTTTAAAAACATGACAGTCAAATGGCAGCCTTCCAAATCATGATTCCCTATAGTCAAAGACATATTCACAACTGGTATCTTTTCAGAGGAAGAAATAGTGGCAGTCTCATGACATCCTCGTGATGGAGTACTGAATAAACTACGGTGTTTTCCCTTTTAGTGCAGGCCCTGCACAGGATGGGCAGAATAGACAGGTACAGTTTGTCAGTTCTTCTGTGTTTCTAGAAGCATCTAGCCAAAGTTCCAAGCTCTGCCTACCCAGTGACAGAATTAAAATCATTTCTTTTCTTTAGGAGAAAGGCCCAGTGGAATAATCTGTACAAACGGTGAAGGCATCCCACAATATTCACGTATAGAAGACTCAGGTGCTTTTAGTACAAGACATGTTAGGAGAAAAGACCTTTCGAAATTTACTCATCTATGGGAAGAAGGAAATGCTGGGAAGAAGTCCAGATGTAGACAACAACAGGGAGACCATGCAAATGACAGTATGCTAAAGGTCTAGCAAGAAGGAGCTAGAAGCGTGCAGGAGAAGCAGCACTGAGAATAGGGAAACAAGTGCTATTCACCCAGGCAGGGTCAGGGAAGTCTGACAGCAAACAGTACCACCCCTACCCAAGTCAGGGGTTTAGCAGAGAGATTCTGGAATCTTCTGTGAATTGGCAAGACTAAAATTAGACTATAGGCCAAAAGACTAGCATCCTAAAGAGATTAACAATAAGCTCTACTTAAAATACCTTATCACCATATCAACTAGCCCAAAATTTCAGCCTTGACTCACAGGCATTTGGCAAAAGAATAAGCAACACTCTTACCATGCTTTGAGACTTTGAGAAATTTTACATTTTTAGGAAAGGTTGGTGTTGCTGTTGAGAATTCTGTTTAGAACCAAATGTTTCCATACATATCTGAGGCCAAGGTGAAGCAGAAATATGAAAAATGCTATTTTGCCAGATACTTGGGCCTTGCATTCTCTAAACTACTTCGCACATTTCAGTTCACTCTCTGTTTTGTTTTCTTTCAGGGAAAAATCAAAGCACTCAAACATACAAATTCCAGGAAGTAAATTGATTGGCACTGTGCATTCTGAAAATCCTCAAAGCATACATTTGAAAAAGTTTAGGTTTCTAGGTGGAATCGTGACCGTATTTCTGTTGCCTGTGGCTACCTAATTAATTTTCTTCTTGGTGGATGTGTTCATACTGTTCAGTTTAGACAGGAGTTGTGAGTGAGATTGCCATAGGGAGATTCCCCAAGGGACAGCAAAGAGAGTACAGTTCAAAACAGCCTGGATTGTTAAAAGGTACAAAAAAAAATTAGAGTGAGACCAGATCAGGATTTAGGATCTAACAGAGATGTAGGAAGACAAATCAGTCTGAGCAGTTCTATTTATCAGGGTCTAGCAAACCATTAGTGCTGACAGCTCTCCCAGAAGACACATCTCCTCCTTTTGTCCCCATCAGCCCTTTCCAGTGATACAGAAGCCCTGCCCCAGTGGAACCCCGAAGCTGCAGGTTGTCTGAAGATCAAAGAGTCACATAACTTTATAGCTGTCCAATGTCTTTATTTTATAAATAAGCGAACACCCAAAATTACATGGCGCCTTGCCATTTTGGATAGAATCAAAACAAACCTTTGACCAATAATTCTTTACTGCTACAAAAACTATTACTGGTGAATTCCATCCTAAACCTTTAGATACATTCCAGAATATATCTATAAAAGGAACACAAAATATTAACACTAAACCCCAGCATACACTGGAAGCATAATAATGCTCTCATTTAAATGTGGGCAGTTTTCTTATATAACAAATTTAGGATTCACTAATTCCTGCTGCTTTGAGCCACTATATTACCCCTGCACCTTCCTTATTGCTGTGGGAAACAAGGTACTTTTTAAGTAATCTAAGAAAAGTACAATAAAAAATATATATATAAATGTATAAGAAAACAAACACAAAATTCCGTATCTAAATATTTAGCACAAAAAATAAGAACTTAATATTTAAGTTAAGAACCACCAGTACACCTATACAAATGTAACTTCATCAAGTTCTTTTCTGATTACATTTTTGAGCCCTTACAGTACAATGGCTAGTAGAATCTTGGTCAGAGTAAATATCTGCATGAATGTGCAAACATCATTATTAGATGTTATTCTTAAATACAAAATTTGTTATACTAGATATATAAAGATTGAGATGAAAAGAAACCCATTTGTACATTCACTAAATTTTTTTAATGGCTAAAAATTATTATATCATTCAGGTATACAATTAATTTCTTACAAGTATAGAATAGATGACCTTTCAAGTGACTACTATCAAGTACAACGACATTTACTTTCGAAATGTTATTTCTCTGTTCTTTAAACCATGGCCAAGTTGTCTTGATCCCTTAAATAAAGAGACTGTAGGTCACTAGAGAAAAAAAAAAAAAGAGGTGAGTGCTAATCGTTAGGAAAAAAAAAACCCTCAGTCATCTCAGGACACCATCAGCTTAAAAGAAGACAGCACTTTTTTGGGAGTATGTTTGACATTTTCCACATATTTCAAGAAGGTCTTACAGATCTAAAATTGTAGCAGATGGAGAAGCAGCAGGTGTGAACTCAGCAACTATACAAAAGACAAGATTCCAAACTAGGCCAACCACTTAAGGTCTTTCACATTTGAGGTGAGGGAATGGATTTACTTTAGAAAAGATATAAAAGTGTATGTGTGTGTGTGTGTGTGCGCGCGTGTGTATACAACGCATTAAAAGCTATGTTAATATATTTCTATAAGACATACCATGGATCTAGAGCCTAGGAGATGGATGATAGCAAAATAAAACAGAGGAAAGAGTTCTACACCAAAGTTAAAAGAAGAAACCTAATTCTGTTTACTGTCCAAACTAATTCAAGTTACTGTGCTGTTTTTAAAATTTATATTCATTTTTATTTTTATTTTTAATTATACTTTAAGTTCTAGGGTACATGTGCACAACATGCAGGTTTGCTACATATGTATACATGTGCCATGTTGGTGTGCTGCACCCGTTAACTCGTCATTTACATTAGGTATATCTCCTAATGCTATCCCTTCCCCATCCCCCCACTCCACGACAGGCCCCGGTGTGTGATGTTCCACGCCCTGTGTCCAAGTGTTCTCATTGTTTAGTTCCCACCTATGAAGTTTACTGTGCTTTTAACCTCAGGAATATGCTTCTCTAAAGGCAAATTCTTACTTATTTTAACAACCTCTCCTCAGACACTTGCTGGCCAGTTATTTCAAAATTATTAAAAAATAAAAACATAGCTATTTTCTCAATCAGAATCTCTGGGTTCAAGTTTTAGTTCTACAATATTCTAGCTACGTGACCCTAGGAAATATATTAGCCTCTGAAAATTAGATATAAATTGGAAATTAAAACATTCACTCTGCTTTGTTTTAAAAATTAAACGAGATCTACTATGAGTATATTAACTCTTAATAATACCTAATATTCTTTATTTCCATTTTCTCATCTTCACTGGTGTAAGAAAAGTCAAAATCTTAACAGCAAGATGTAATAGAATTAAAGTGATATTAATATTTTTTAAAAAATATTCAGGTCAAATAAGTATATCTGTTTGGGTTTTTAATGTAGTAATTCCTTATATTACTATGGTGACTATTATAAAAAAGAGGAGGCCAGGCACGGTGGCTCACTCCTGTAATTCCGGCACTTTGGGAGGCCAAGGGGGGTGAACCATTAGCTCAGGAATTCGAGACCAGCCTGACCAACATGGTGAAACCCCGTCTCTACTAAAAGTACAAAAATTAGCTGGGCGTGGTGGTGCATGCCTGTAATCCCAGCTACTCAGGAGGCTGAGGCAGGAGAGTCACTTGAACCCCAGAGGCGGAGGTTGCAGTGAGCTGAGATCACGCCACGGTATTCCAGCCTGGGCGACAGAGTGAGACTCTGTCTCAAAAAATAAAGAAGAAAAAATTTTCAAAAACA
Organism: Papio anubis; assembly: GCF_008728515.1. NCBI lineage: Eukaryota > Metazoa > Chordata > Mammalia > Primates > Cercopithecidae > Papio > Papio anubis. The sequence continues at coordinate 133,721,252 of NC_044978.1, read as the reverse complement.
CTTTGAGCAACAAGATCTTAATGCAAAAGGAATCAAATGAAAAACATTTGAAATAAAGTTTCAATTTTTATTACCAATGCAGAAATATCTTTCTGTACATTATCTTGGAGAGAATTTGGTAATTTCCAAAAAGGCTTTTGATTCAGTTAGGACATAGACACAAAGATTTAAATCAAATTGCAAAGCAACATCTATTTATATATTTACACCATCCTAACTTACATGGAAGAAAAAGGAAAGTAATAGAAAAGCTAAAAGTACTACATTCCTATACATATGTTTGAAATAGACTGTACACAAACTAAATATAATCTGCATTTCTTTTGGCTACAACAGAGCACTAAGAAATGTTTTACAGACTGTTAAACTGACTCAATATATACTTTTAAATATCAGTGATATAAACAGAATAAGGACATTCTAATATATCTTGGAACTTCATCCACTAAAGAAATGCATTTAAGATTTTGTGTTCTAAATACTCTATTTTAGAATACAAACAAGCAGGGTAAAGCAACCTTGGCTTCCTCGTTCTTGGTTATTTGATAATATCTGTAACTTTTCACTTACAGTGTGATTCAAAAGGACCATGACAAACGTGAGAGGCACATTCACATTAAATAATGGGCAGTAGAAAAACTTTGCAAAATTTAAGTTGTCAACAGCTAAATATACCTTATGGTAACGGTCCCTAAAAGGAAGCTAAATTTGTAAGCGAACCAAAAGGTTCAAGTTTTCTCAAAATAGAGCCAATGGTGGATTTTAAGTATCCTTAAATAAGATGTAACTTCTTGCATTTTATATAAAATTTAATGTCCATATGTCTATATAGCTTTTTCTAACTAAAAACATTTATATTCTTCATCCACTTCTAAAGTGGATGTAACCCAGAATAGGTTAAGAAGCTATATAAAAAAGAATAATATTGTATAATTACTAGAATCATCTCAGAATAACTGACTAAAACCTTATTTTCACAAAATATATTGCATAAAATACCAGTTCCTGGGGAGTTAAACAGATACATAAAAAATTTGATGAATAAATGAAACTTCTATACTGCAGGATTTTTCAGAGCTATTAACATTTTAATGAGCATTGTTTGTCTCCAAGAGTGTGATACAATAAGCAGTTTCACCAACTCACCTACCCAAGGAAGCTTTCTTAGCTCACAGTGTTGCCTGGCTGTGAGAGTCCAAGGAAACCGCTTGGAGAAACGGTGATTTAAGACTGCACTTTATGACCAAACATTGAGTGATAGATAATCGAGTAAAGATTTTATAATTAAATTCAAACTAACCAATTTTTAATGAGTAAAATAGCAACTGTGCCTTTGGAACCATGCTGTTCTCCATTAAGCAATAACCATAATCGCACCACTAAGTAAATTGACCAGCAGGTACCAAATGGATAAATACTTCTCCACATATTCTTAATCGCTTGGGCAAAATACCTTTAAAGAATACTTTGTCTAGCTTTGTTGTGCCAAAGATCCTTATTATTTCATCCCTAGCTGGTTAGCTAGTACACATAAAAAGTAAAACTAAGAACAGCAAAAATGGGGTGGAAAGGATAAAAGATAACGTTTCAACTGCAAATTCCAGGAATTGCAGTCATTGATAAAATTGTGTAAAATGGGACAAGTATAGCCAAGAGCTGTATTTCAGCTTCAGGATTACCAGAATTTGAAGTTTAATCCAGTGTTAACCTATGTTAAAACAACCAAAACCAAAAAGAAAGAAATGATTAGCAGAGAATCAAACACGCTGATGTTAGTTAAACTTGAGTAATAGTGAATTTTCATTGTCATATTGCCTAAGACTTAAATACTCTTTGTAACTGCTTCCAGTGTGATTTTAAAAACCTGTAGGTCTGATGTTCTTTATAAAATGGGAAACACATTTTATTTCAACTAAAATCACAGCTGTAACCTAAAGAGAGAAAATAAGATTGCAAGTCGTCCTTTTCCTTCCTCTCTACTTTATCAGCTGTTCAGTTATATCCACTGACTCCATTTAAGCTGACAACTGGTATTTTTCTTTCATTCTCTCTACTCCCACTAATATTATTTTAGCTTTTGAGTTCTCTCCTAACGTCACCATCTTGTTTTTGCCTACATCTGTTCTTCATTAGCCTCCCAGAGAGGTAGGTTTTCATTCAACTTTATGGAGTATCCATGATAAGCCTGAGACTGAATATTTTGTGTTTCTTGTTCCAAGATCCAAGGAAACTGACAATCTTGCAAGGGAGCAAAGGACAAAAACACCTGCTACTTTATCCTAGAATAAGACAAATTTTTCAATATATGGCTTTCGTTACAGTAAATGAGATATGGTACCACTAACTTAATTCTTCACTTGTAAAATGCTATTTTGATATGGCCTAAGTGTCGCTATGGAAGCTGATATTACTCCTCAGTTGTAAAAGGGCAAGAGATTGTACATTTAAGAAAAAATTATGAACATTTTGGAGAAACTATATTGTTAAAAAGCTCTGTTTTAGACATGTAACAATATTTAAAATGCTGAGCTGATATTTACAATATTTTGTTCTTTAGCAACTATCTTTTTACATTGCTAGAGCACTGAATTATTGAACATTAATGTGGTACACTGAGCAGTAGAAATGAGCTTTCTAGGAATATAGTTGCCTAAAATATAATACTCGAATGTATTTAAAACTAAGTTCATTATATTTTGACAGAATACCTTCTGTATATTTAGATTAAGGACATATTCTCTCAGCAATATTATTTTGGTAAACTGTAATATTAAATCAGACATTTTTGGAATGGATACTAGAAATTTTGAATGGATACTTGAAATTTTGTGTCATTATGGTTAATGCAAACATTTTAATCTGACTGCAAATTTTCAGAGAAAAATATTTGTTCTACACTCGTTGGTAGGCAGGAGAAATGTAAATAGATATTAATGTTTACAGTGTGAAAATATATATGCTTAAGGCATACATAAGGTATTAGTTGACAAAAGTAGACTTAAAGTATTAGTTAAGTTTCATTTTATTGTGGTAACAGACACCAACTGGAGCTAGATTAAACAAATAAATATACTTTTTAGGAAGATGCTGTCACATCTCACAGAAGCTAAGCTGAAGTTGAAAGACCCAGTCCCAGATAGGCTGGTATCAGAGCAGGTTCCAGGTGTGGGAATTCATAGGCCTCAGGGCCACTGGCATTTATAATAAAACTGAGCTACCGGAAGCTCCCAGCCTGTGGTTTCTCACTTCAACTTTCTAAATTCCGAGGATCTTCTGATTGCCACAGCTTAAATAAGGCATCCACATCAACCCAATCAACTGCAGCAGGTGAACTAGTTCTTACAGCAGTGCCATGGCTGGTAGAGACCCACCTCACTGTTACAGGGACAGTTTCCAGAAAAGGAGAACTCTTGACAACTAGACACTAACCCAAGAGTTATTCTACAACTCAAAAGAGTGTGATCGTTTATCAAATTAAATTTCAATGACTATCAAAGTTGATGAATGTATCTTTCAGATTTCATTTCACTGGTATCCATTATGAGTCATAATCAATTCAATTTTATTGGAAAATATATGCGTGTGTGTATGTAAACAAGATAACCTTGACATGTAATGAATATGGTTGATGCTAGTAATGTTTACACAGTTGATTTAAAATTAACCTAGAGCTCTTAATGGAGTTTATTTTATAATATGTGGAGAAGCGTCTCTCAAGAATGTTAGTGTCTATTTCCAATAAGCTTGAACAGAAGAGGTGCAGCCTGGAACCATCCAGATTAGACCCCCAACACAACAGATTGGCTTGAACAAGTCAGTTTTAGATCAGTTCTAATGATTATCAAAGTTGATGGTTACATCTTTCAGATTTCATATTTGTTGCAGGTTATCCTCCTACTGGGCAATAAAACTAAAAGGCACGCTCAGTCTTCCATGGAAGTACACAGAGAGGAGCATTACAAAATGTATTCAGTTTTATTGTTATAAGGATGCACTTTGATTTTTAAAAAATCTCAGCTCAATTGCTTAATTTTTTTTTTTCACTCCATGCATTTGCAAAATCTGGGATGTAAATGTAATCATGTAGCTTGACTGAATTTTATAGAAAATGGACAACTTAATTGTATGAATAAAAGAAGAAAATAACCTTTCTACACACTGATGCATTTATTTAAAATATATGGGTTCGATGTCTTTTTAGAAATAAGCTAGGGTTTCCTTCTGCACATTAGTAGGTATTAGAGTTTGTTTGTTTGTTTGTTTGTTTGAGATGGAACTTTGCTCTTGTTGCCCAAGATGGAGTGCAATGGCACGGCCTTGGCTCACTGCAACCTCTGCCTCCTGGGTCCAAGAAATTCTCCTATCTCAGGCTCCCAAGTAACTGGGATTACAGGCGCCCGCCACTATGCCCAGCTAATTTTTGTATTTCTAGTAGAGACAGGGTTTCACCATGTTGGCCAGGCTGGTCTTGAACTCCTTACCTCAGACGATCCACCCACTTTGTCCTCCTACAGTGCTGGAATTACAGACGTGATTCAGAGCCACTGTGCCTGGCCGGTATTAGAGTTTTTTTTTTTTTTTTTTTTTTTTTTTTTTTTTACTGTTATTGGATTAAAGGATTTTACTCTGTTACTAACTGCACTTGATGAAGTTAATAAATAAGTTATTTGACTTGCTTTCCAGGAATGTTGGTAATCATGTGTCAGCCGTATTTGCTTTTAATATTTAGAACTTACCAAGAAATTCAGTGACAATACAAGTGGCACATAAGTGAGCAAAGAACAAAGAAGACACTGAGTCCTTCAGATTATTACTTAATATGTTTTTGATTTTTAAATAATAGCAAAAACCCATAGTTACTCTTCTGCTCATCCTATAGTGGCATAATAAGGTGATCAGTAGAAATTGGGGGTGACTCTTTATGATTACTGTTAACTGAGGAAAGATCTGACTTCAGTGGCTCTTGTGAAAGACCTCTGTGGTCAAAAATAGCTAAATTTGTCCCCTCCCCCCTCTGATAATAAGCAAGCACTTAACTCTTTTAATGAATTCCCTTTGTTGCATCTTGGTAATGGAGAATGGAGAACAGGAAATTGCAAGATGAAGAGACAGGCTTTCATTGTGGGAGCAGCTGACTGCTGAGCTGTGGCAACATCAGTGGGGCTCAAGCAAGAACAGAGATGACAGAAAATACAATAGAATCCTTTTACATTCAGAGGAGCTCTTAGATTCAGGGCCAGATACCAGCAGTGCATGGAAGACAGGAAGTAAGCACGGATGTCTGAGAGATGAAAGCTTTGCTGTTTTGTATACAGCCACATGGCATGTGTGGAAACACCAGGGAGTTCCACAAAACTCCATTTTCCTCATCCTTTCTTTCTTTGGGAGAAGGAAAACATACTTGGAGCCCTTGACCCTCACCCTCAAGGATGTAAACAAGTTAGAATAACATTCCCTCTGTGATAGCATGCCATGCTGCCTTGAGAGGAATTGCACTGGGAAAGAAAGGTAGAGGTTTCTGTGAGTAGAGATAAGGGAGGCTGTGAAAACTGAGTCCATTATGTTCCACTGGTTAAAGCAGCATTCCTGGAATTTCACTGGTATCCATTATGAGTCATAATCAATTCAATTTTATTAGAAAATATATGCGTGTGTGTGTATGTAAACATGATAACTTTGCCATGTGATGAATATTGTTGATGCTAGTAATGTTTACACAGTTGATTTAAAGTTAACCTAGAGCTCTCACTGTAGCTTTTTAAATAATATGTGGAGAGGTTTCTGCCAAGAATGCTAGTGTCTACTTCCAACAAGCTTAAACAGAAGGGGTGCAGCCTGGAGCCATCTAGATTAGTCCCCCAACACATCAGATTGGCCTGACCAAGTCAGTTTTAGATCAATAATAATTGTTAGCTTACTTGTGATATATTTCTTATTGTGAATCAAATTCATCCCAGTGGACAGAACCTAATTCCAATGTCAGCCCTTAAAATTAGCCTCATTCTATTTACACTATATTACAAGCAACCAATTATTGGATTTAGTGAAAGTCATCACACAGGCCATAAAAGAAATCTAATATTTATATGTTCAATAAATAGAGTAATTACATTGTGTTAGACACTAAACTAAGTACTTGCAACTCATTTTAAATATTGCTTGGTGGAGAAAAAAGGTATCAAACAAGAAGATAGAAATGAAGTTTGATGCCAGTGATGGTTATTAGCTTTCTTATTTGAAATGGAACAAAACACCAGAAAATGGAACTGCACAGGCTAGTACAACGTATCAGGCTTTTGAGAGGTTCAGTGCAAGTACTAATTATAAAGACAATGGAATCAGATGGCTCTTGCTGAGCATAACTGATGCATTGGAGAAAGACACCAAAAGGTTGAGGGTAATTAATCACAGCTCAAAAGCAAAATGTGAAAGTCAGAGGTCCTCGTTGGCAGCATATAAAATAACTGTTATCTTTTACAGCTTTAGACAGACAGAAAAAAACAGAGGATCAGGGCCAGTAGCAGAGCACCAGAAAAGGCTAAAGTCTCAACTGCATCAAGCCAAGGCTCTTGTTGAAAAGGGATGAGACTCTGAGAAGTGTGAGGATTCCATTTGGCTAGAAAATGTTGAAGCCCCAGATCCTCTCGAATCTCTGGGTTTACAGGAAGGTCCAACTCCTTCCAGCTATATACTATCACTTTCCTCCTGGTTCAAGACAATGCAGCAGTCTCTAGCTTGCAACCCCACCTAAGAATCTAGCCACACCTCCTTTCCTAACCAGCAGACCAACAAGTAGCATCAAACCACAACACTAACTGGCTGGTGAAGTACTGAGACAGAAAGGAGGAAATGGAATAAATGAACTATATCCCAAAGAAGCTCCATGATCCAGGCAACATGTACCAGTAGCAACCAGAAAATGATGTATGGGACTAGATCCTGCAGGTCCTGGATTAAAAGACTGGAGGATGGATGGAACAAAAGTCTGAATAATTAGGATTTTATTTACATAGTAGTATTCTCCCATAATAGCAGGTCTAATTACCTGGCAAGGACTCCAAGAGATTGTGCTAATATGCTGGTTGGATTGCACTTCGAGGTTTTTGGGGACAGCAGTGGCCCATAGTAATTGAAATATAAATGGAGCAACTGCAATGGCAGAAAATGGGAAAAGGCGTGCTACAGTGAATATTAATGTAAGCTTAGAAAATCTGCCATCTGATCACATTCCACGGGTGGAGTTGAAGGACACTTCTTTTACCAAAGTGCTAAATTATGCTCTAGTGAGAGAGGCACCAACATCATTGAGAAACTCAGTAGTGACTTTTCCTCTGTTGGTAAAGAAAGACAGCAGGAGATTCTGTTACACAACTGGGCTCAACTGTTACACAACTGGGCCAATAATATGAATTAGAATGACAGAATTCCAAAATACAGATAGTAGGTGGTGGCATTTTATTGTTGAAGCAAGGAGGTTACAAATAATGCAATGAGCAGCCAGGTGTGGTGGCTCACACCTGTAATCCCAGCACTTTGGGAGGCTGAGGTGGGTGGATCACAAGGTCAGGAGTTCAAGACCAGCCTGGCCAAGATGGTGAAGCTTCATCTCTACTAAAAATACAAAAATTAGCCAGGCGTAGTGGCAGGTGCCTGTAATCCCAGCTACTCAGGAGGCTGAGGCAGAGAATTGCTTGAACCTGGGAGGCAGTGGTTGCAGTGAGCTGAGATCGTGCCATTGCACTCCAGCCTGGGTGACAGAGCAAGACTCCATCTCAAAAATAATAAATAAATAAATAAATAAATAAATAAATAAATAAATAAAGCAATGAGCTTGAGCAGCAAGACTGGCATGACAATCTGGGGTCCTGAACTACAGGACACCATGGAAATGGTTAATAAAACACAGCTTCCCTAAAGGCAGATAGATTGGTAACCTAAAACGAAATTACTCAGTTCATATAATCAAAATAAATTAGACGAAAAGGCCAAGCACACCTGGACTAATGAAATGCTTCAAATGTTTGTCTGTTTCCATATCTGAGACAATTTTCAGATCTGAAACATATGAGCTGAAGGGCAAACTGGGTTCTCAGGAGAAAGAACCCTGCCTGAACAGGCAAATGGACAAGTATGTAGGAAAGTGATTCCCACAGTCTTTCTACAAAGGGACTTATAGTTATTCATACAAGTAACCATACACAAAAGAGGAATACAAAATATTTTGAGCACTGTTAGACACTAAGTTGGCTTAGACTAAGTCTAAAATGCTCACAAATGTGGAGTATATAATCCATGCAATACTGTCATGGGTTGTCACACAGTGAGTCCACCAATTCCTCAGAACCAACCAGTGGCCATTTCTCTGATCTTGGCCCTGACTATGTAATTGGTGTAGATATACTGGATTGATATTAGAACTCTCACAGGTGTTTCTGTCCTGATTGGGAGAATATATTGTAGTGAGGAAGGCTACATGGAAACCTCTGAAACTCACCAACTCCTTTCCCACTGGCTGAGTTAGTAAATAAAAAAAAATACTGTATCTTGAAGAGAATGGCAGAGATCAGTGCCACCTTTAAAGCCTTAAGAAATACAAAGGTGATGGTCTGCATTATATCCCAGATTAGTTCACTAGTCAACCTGATAAATTCTGTTTGCTGTACTGGATGTGGAATAATTAACATGGGCTCAAATACATGGAGTGCTATATGGCCATTACTTGGGCAAATGTTTTTATTTCCATTCCTGTTAAGAAGAAGGACCAGAATAAGTTTAAATTCATTTGAAACAGACAGCAATATACTTTTATGGTCTTCCGACAAGCCTGTGTGAACTCTTCTGTCATCAGTCCTAACATAGTCTGAAAAGATCTATGCTGCCTAAACATTTACAGAATATCATATTAATCCACTATATAGATAACATCATGTTTTAGGACTAGATGAGCAAGAAGTGGCAAATATGTTAATAAAATATGATTTTGGTTAAACACATGACTTTCAGGAGATGGGAAATAAACCCCATGAAGAATCAGGACCAATTGCATTGGAAAATTTGAGAGTCCCAAAAGTCTGGGCAATATTTTCCCCTTGAAAATAAATGACAAATTATTGCGTCTCACACATCCCAGCACTAAGAATAGAGCATCTTGGGGTCCAAGAGACAGAATAGTCCACCACTGGGAATAGTACTCTTACCTTCAGTGGATGGCATGGAATACAGCCAAATGTGAATAGGATTGAGAGTAGAAAAGTGCCTTGCAGCAGATTCAGACTGCTATGAGAACAACTGTACCATCTAGACCATAGTGTTGTGAAACAACTAATATTTTTCATTTCTGCATGATCCAGGATTTCTGAGTAAAGGATAATTGAATAGGAACCTGAAAGATAAATCCTCGCTGGAGTCATTTGCTTATATTTCAAAATGGTAAAGAAAAGCTATCAATTTTTTCTTCCTCTCTCTGGAGAAGATTTGTTTACATTGCAAAGCAAAAATCCTTCTCTAGGGAGGAGGAGGAATAGATGTGCCAGATGCCCTACTTAAGCTCTGATTCTCATAATTTTTGGATTCCTCTTCTGTAGCAAAACCTCTACATGCACAAGTGATATCTGGCCCTCAATGTGTTGCCCAAAGGAGAATTGGGGCACTGCTGAGATGATCTGCGAACAAATGATGTATTCTTTCATCTAGAAGTAATGTCTCAGATCCTTCACAGTTTCAGACTTAAAATTGTTACACATAATTTGTGGTGGAAAAACACATGTTGTGTGGAATTTCTCACAAGCCCTAGTAGGAGTTTCACAGCATAAATCCTAAGGATTCTGGAACACAACCATGTCACCTGCAGTAGAGAATTAAACACTATTTGTAGAACAGCTCCCAGATTGCTCCTTAGCCCTAATAGAGATGGAGAGAATACAGCTTGTTGGCATCAGCCATGGAGACGCATGACAGTTTTATGAGAAGGCTGATGAATGAGGATCTGAAAATAATGATGAAGAGCATAGAGTGTTCAAACCCTGACTCTCAATGCTAAGAGGTAAGAAATGGGAGAACACACAGTCTTGCTTGAAAGAAGAAAATATTAATCAGGGTCTTTCAGGGAGAATGAAATGTTATTTAAATCCAATATGTGTAAAGTACTTTGCAAAGAGTTTAACCATCTCTAGAGATCATTAATCATGGAATGGTGGACTTAGGGAAGGAGTTTAGAAGGAGCAGAAAAGAGATGGGATCAAGGAACAGAAGGAAAAAGCATTATTGATAGGAGAATAAGACAAAATAACTCTTATCCCAAAAGAGTCTACACTTGAATGATGGTTGAAAAAATAAGGAGGTGAAGCAGGTTGATGTCGGACGCCAAAGAGAAGCGCAAGATAATCAGCGATGGGTAATGCAGGTTTTAACCATCATCAGGGCGGGAGGCCAAGCAATAGCAGCTACAGCATAGTGGGGTGATTTTCAAATGTTTGATGGCTGACAGTGATGGCAAGGGCAGTGGAGGAAGAGATTCCCCATCTCCTCTGAGATCAACAGGAACCCAGCTGTATATTCCATTTCGAACAAACATGCCTCTTTTCAGAGAGAATTTACAAAATTCTAGGAGGCTGCTAAGCCTGTAGTCTCCTTTGAAGCACAAACAATTCTGTCTTTGGGCTAGTGTGATAAAAGCAAACAAACCTCAATTTACTGGACACAGCTAAAGTAACTGTCTAGGTGGAAATGCAGAGACCATTGTAGATGATAATGAAGCTCACCCAATCAGATTTGGTGGGAAAAACTATGAGAGGTCTAGGTATACAAAGAGGCCAACGTCACTGGCCCTCATGCTGTATTCCCCATGATACTAATTGATTATCTCAGGGCTATTTGAAGCCTGCTGTACTGAAAAGCTGAATGTCTGAGGACACACCATATGATAATAATCCCATATCCATTTCCCTATGTGCTTACCTTCATTGGATAGGTAAACTAGGTACCATTTTTTCTTATTAATGTAAATAATTTTGCTGTAATAGCTAACTTTTCCCGAGGACTTAAATATGCCCAACACTGGGCATGGTTTATAAGCTTTATTTAGTTTTATACTTAAATAACTCAACTTGCTTGACCCTATTATAATAACCCTTTTTGTTACATAAAGGAAACCAAGGTTTAAAAAAGGTTAAGTAAATCAAGTCTCACAAATGGTAAATTTTGGAGCTTGATTTCAAACTCAGGTGGTTGACATCAGAGCCCCTGCACGCAACCACTAGCCACATTGGTGTTTTCTCTTTTCACTTTGTTTATTCCCATCCATCTTCCCTTAGGAATCATTCCACTAGGACAGTTGAATACATTTGTTGCAGTCATAAGATTATGTTTTCTCAGACAGTAATAAGTAAAGTGGCAGACAGAGATAACCAAAAGAAAAGGAAGGGGGCATGGGTTAAAATGAATGGAGTAAATTCATTTAGAAGGCCAATGATTTTTTGGTCAAAGTGGCAGAAAGTGGAAAACAGTTAATGCTTGATAAAAATCTATTTGTAAATCTGTCCTTTCTTCACTTAATTCTGAGAGATTGAAATTGAAATATAATTGATATTTGACACATGGTTGAACAAGTGGAAATGAATATACAAAATATATATGTGAGAAAATTGCATTTTTACTGAGCATAAAAATCTAGAATTAAAATTTAGGTTTTGCATTTGTGGCTCTACAAAATGGACTTGCAGCTTTTCCTCACTCGGGTAAAAGGTGGCAGCTGAACTGTACTCTGTTTTATAGGTTTGAACTATGATAGTTATTTCAGGTAGATTGCATTTCCCCAAAATTTCTAAAAATACTATATTTGCTGTTTTAATGCTCTTCCACAGTTTTACCACTCCTCATCAAGGTGTAAAGTCTATTTCTCCTCCCCATAAAAGTGGGCTAGCCTTTGTGACTACACTAAAAAAATGAAATATGAGTGATGCCAAGTGACTTTCTAGTCTAGGGCACTGCAGCATAATAGGTGATAGTGCTTCCATCTAGCTCACATTCCGTTCCTCTCCTCATCTTTGAAATCCAGCCACCATGTTGTGAGGAAGCCCAGGTCACATGGAGAGGCCATGCCATGTGTAAGTGTTCCAGCTGAAAGCCCCAGAGAAGGACACAGTGTACAGCCAGGAATAATCTCCAGGTCAGTGGAATGAGCAAGCATTTAGCCGCTCAAAAGATACCAGTCCCCAGGTCACAGGCTTCTGTTCAAGTGCAGAAGCTATTCCCATTCTTCAGTTTCCAAGTCTGATGTTCTATTCTCAAAGAAATTTTCTCTGAACTTTCATATTCTATTAAGTTGCCCTTTTATATGTTATTATAATGTCTCATGAATCCCCTCCATAATGTATATAACATGCAAATATGTGTCTACTTATATAATTATACAAATCTAATTTGTATAATTTATATTTGTATGAAATCATTCATTATGAAATAAATATATACTTATGCTCCATATATATCACGGAAGAGCTGTATCTTTCTGGTTCACCATATGTACTTAGTATTTTAACTTTGACATTTGGCAGACCCTCAATATATATTTATTGTGTAAATTAATTGTTACTCCAGTGTTACTTCTAAGGGACTCAAGCTACAATGGTTTAAGAGTCCCTAGAGGCTCGGAAAGACTTTAGTGTTTGTACTCTAGTAGATTGGTAGGGGATGGTGGAAGACTGTCTAATCAGTATGGTTTTCAATTTTGCATTTATATCTTCATAGAAAAGTAAGTGTGATTTTGTTTATTTTATAGAAATAAGGAACTCATCAGAGTAGATTTGATTGTAAAAGTGCTTTTCCTCCCTGGAACATATAAATGACTCCTTTCAAAGTGCCCCTTCTTTCTGTGCTGTGTTCTGCCATCATTTATTATTCAGAAAATGAGGCTATGGTGTAAAAGGCAGAAAAGAAAGAAAGGAGCCTTGAAGATAGATGCTGCAAATTTAATCCTGGCCAAATGACCGATGTAGGGGGGGTGACCTAGACCTGGATATGTTTTAAATCTTCCCAGGCCTGTGCCTCTGTAAAACTTTGCAAACAAAGTTTTCCTGAGGAAAACAGAGGCACATAATGTACATATATTTCTAGTGATACATGTGGCACAGTGTAATGCTATGTGAAGCAATGATAAAGATCTTTGAGGGGCAGCATGCTGAATAGAAAGAATAAGGGCTGTGAAGTCAAGTAAACCTTGAACCCGATTCTTCTGCTTTTAGCTGAGCCTTATCTTCAAAGTGGTGTATAATTAGAACTAAATGAAATAAAACATGTAAAACACGCCATACAGTAAGCTCTCAAAAATTATACTACCTTTTCCTGATTAATACTCAGAAATTAAAAAAATAGTGAGCTGTTTTTGTATCTTAACTGAACCAATGCTAGTATTCTGGTTGTAATATTATACTATATTTGTGCACTGTATTTGTGTTACCACTAAAGGAAACTGGGTAACTGGTATATGGGATCTCTCTGTCTTACTTTGTACAACTGTGTGTAAATCTACAATTAGCTCAAACAGTTTAATTTTTTAAATCTAGACTGAGAGGGAGGAACCTCCACTCATACAATGGTTCAGCTGAGCTGAAATTCTATTATTCAAGCTCCATCATTTCACAAATGACGTAAGGAAGCCCAAAGATATTTGGTGATTTAGGCAACACATAGTCACCGGCAGAGCTGCAGAAAAACATACAATGTCCTAGTTCTAGGTTGGTTTTGTAATACAAATTTAAACATATTTTTGAGGAGAGATGCTTGGCATCTAAGTAGCCTTTTCTCTTTTAGCTCTGGGATTGCTTGTATTTTGTATTTATAGCCTTTTATAAAGATGACTATTTTTTTCTGGGCAGTGTTTGTAATTCTTTATACTAATATAGATTTTCACAAAATCCTTTCATGTAATAATTTAAGAAAGTATCTGTTGATATATAACCTTGAAATTGGGTGGCTGGGCATGGTGGCTCATGCCTGTAATCCCAGTACTTTGGGAGGCCAAGGCGGGAGGATCACCTGAGGTTGGGAGTTCGAGAACAGCCTGGCCAACATGGTGAAATCCCATCTCTACTAAAAATACAAAAATTAGCTGGGCTTGGTGGCAGGCACCTGTAATCTCAGCTACTCGGGATGCTGAGGCAGGAGAATCTCTTGAACCCAGGAGGCAGAGGTTGCGGTGAGCCAAGATCGCGCCATTGCATTCCAGCCTAGGGAACAAGAGTGAGACTTTGTCTAAAAAAAAAGAAAAAAAAAGAAAAAGAAATTGGGAACAAGCTTGAGTAAGTAACTAGAATTTAGGATTTCTGCTATCAGTTTTCTCTTGCTGCTCTGTGACAGAAATGCCTTTAAGAGGTTGTATGAATCAGGTCATACTGTCTATAGAAAAGAATAATGTTGTAGGTAATAATATATCCATCACATCTTTTTTGAAATATAATGGGAAAAATTCAACATTTATAAATAAAACACACTGCAGGCATACTAATTAGAATATCCAGTATGAAACATCATACAGGGCTAATGAGGCTTTTGAGTAATGTCTTAAAGGACCCCAGACATCCCCATCTCAAAATGCTCTACCTCTTTGACTGGCTTCTTTCTCTGTGACTTTGCCATTATGTTTTCATTCCTATTGGTTGCATGAGTACATTTAGATGTAAATACCTCAAAAGAAAGCTTTTTGTTACCACTATTTATACTGCTTCCAAACAGAAAACTAGCTGAAACCAACATTCTGAGGTGATAAGAGACGGGATAACTAAATTCCGTAGAAGGAAACATTAAGCCATGTTGAGAAAGAACGGGTCTTCATGGGCCATTGCAGTGGGAAACAACACAGAACGCTTGGGTTACGGCGGGAGGAAGACAGTAAATAAAAATAGGGAGAGAAATATTGAAAAGGTTTAAGAGAAGACGTCTTAGAAATACATCTTACTACTTTACTGTTTCGTCCAATGTATTTCGTAATCAGCATCATGATATTAACAGCACAAAGACAGCATTTTCCTAGAAAGTATACCAATGAAATTTAAATGAGAAAACACAAAAATGGTTATTCATATAGTAAAATTAAATTCTTCGTAAATGTTAGCTGTGACTTTTATCAAAAACATGCTAAAATTATTAAAATTGACAGGAAAAGTGATAGGGACATATAGGATATAAAATGCTCATACCTACAAGAAATCATTTGTGTATACTAAAGGAGAATCTGATATATATATTTTAATGCTTTAACTGTAAGTTCTGATATTAGAATGAAATTTCAATTTTTCTACCAGTTGACTGAAGGTTCCAGCTAAAATAATATATGTATATTTCTCACTTTTACAAAAACAGTTAGATTTGTTTTCCATGCTCTTGGCTGTATTCTAAGAGAGTTCTACATGAGTGAGTATGTCACCTCAGTCCTCAAGAGATGAATCAGGCTTAAAGTTAACAGCACACACAACAGTTAAAGATGAAAAATTGCTGTTGTTTCAGTATAGATAAAATCAAGCCACAGTTTGCATTCTATTCGAATTCACTGAACTTGGTAATACATTAGAAAATATAAAAGTATTTTTTATGTTTCTTTCTTAAGTGTGTATAGTTTTTTATTATTCAGAATTCCATATCTGAATTGCAGCCATTACTTGAAGAAAGTGGGTGTATGACACTAATAATTTTCTTAGGGTTTGTGACAATGTTAACTATTTCCCTGAAATGGATGAAACCTCTAAAATGGTGGGGAAAATACTTAGGGCACTGCTTCTACTACTATGGTTTCTTTAAACTTCTTTTTTTTAATTATGAAAGGAATGAAACTCTAACACTGCAAAAGAGCAAAACATGACAGTATATTTTAAATTTCAACTCTTTCTAAGGTTGACTATTATATAATACTATCATAAAAGTTTATCGAGCATCCTTGAAAGCCTATTTCTTCCAGTTACAAATACACACAGATTTTACAAATTGCATTAGTCCATTTTTGTATTGCTATAAAGAACTGCCCAAGATGGGGTAATTTATAAAGGAAAGAGGTTTAATTGACTCACAGTTCCACATGGCTGGGAGGCCTCAGGAAACTTACAATCATTGGGAAAGGTAAGAGAAAGCAAGGCACCTTCTTCACAAGGTAGAAGGAAGAAGTGCAGAGCAAAGGGGGAAGAGCCGCTTATAAAACCATCAGACCTCATGAGAACTCACTCACTATCATGAGAACAACATGGGGAAAACTGCCGCTATGATTCAATTACCTCCACCTTGACACGTGGGGATTATGGTAATTATGGGGATTATAATTCAAGATGAGATTTGGGTGGGGACACAAAGTCTCACCATACCACAAATGCACACGCATACATACACACATAATATGATACTGTGTATATTGTTTTGTTACTTGTTTTTTCACTTAATAGGTTATGTAATTTAGCTAACTATATTTATCAATGTTATTTAGAGTATTTCCAATTATTTGTTATGTATTATAAAGTAATGCTATGAGTGTCCTTTTACTATCTTTTTGTACATATGTACAAATATGATTATAACTCCCAAGAAAATAATGTTCTTAATCCATTTTTAACTTTTACAAATATTGCCACATTTCTCTCTATAAAAGCTGGACACATTTACACTCCCACCAATAGTGAACCAGGGCCCATTTCCCACATAACCAATTTAAATCTCATAGACAAGTTCTGCCCAATAGAATTTTCTACATTGATGTAAATGCTCTATATCTATGATGTCTAATATAGTAGCCACTAGCTATATATGACTACTGAGCACTTGAAATTTGGGTGGTGCGATTAAGAAATTAAATTTTTATTTTTATTTAATTTAAATGTAAAAAGCCACATGTGACTAGTGTTTACCATATTGAACTGCATAACTATACCAGGAATGGGATCTGGTTTATTTGCAAGCTTGATCATCTTTCATAACTTTTAAAGTGGTTTATTGTTCACTATCAATTATTTAATCTAGGAAATTTTGCGTGTATATTTCTGCTTTTTTGCTACTGTATTGTGTGTCTTTTATCTTATTGACTTACAAGTAATATTTTCCTGATATGCTGATTTCTACTGGATGTTTATTGATACTTAATCTACCATAGAGGATGCAAACATTTCATTCTGGGCTCTTATTTATTCACAGATATTTTATGCAGTTGGTACTATTGTGAGTTACATATTTGCTTTTCAGTATTATCTAGTTGGTAATGACTTGTGTATATGAAAATTTGGGTTTTGTATATTTAGCTAATATCTTGTCAATTCACCTACTTAGGCTACTAGTACTAACTTTGTGGGGGTTTTCATTAAAATTATTTTCTAATAAGCTTGTATTTCTAAATCATTGTTTGAAATAATTGCAGCTTTGTGGTTTCCTTTGTAATAATTATCTCTTTATTTTTCTTTTATTAGTCTGGCTGAATGCACTAGAAAATACAGAAACACTGAATGATAACAGTAATATGGTAGTCACAATTCTTGTTTTATTTATTATTTTGATATTTGATAGTTTGATAGTTTATTATTTGATAACATTTGATAGTTTATTATTAATTGTGATATATATGTCTCTATAAATATCCCATGTAAAGATGAGGAAGTCTACTTTAATTTCTGTATTAACATTTAATCTATAAATAAATTCATTAATAATTTTTCAATGCAAAATCCATTTAAGTTATTGGTATATTCATTATAAGCCCATCAACACTTTATTATAATTATTGCTTTATGCCATTGCCTTTTAAATCAGATAGAAGAAAAGAGTTACTAATAAAAATATATTTACAATGTCTTTTATATTTATTTATGTAGTTAACCTTTAACAGTATTCCTTGTGTCTTATGTGAATTCAAGTTGCTCTTTGGTATGTCTCATTTCAGCCTAGAAACCCCCATTTAGTATTCTTTTAGGGCAGGTCTGCTAGGGATTAATTTTTCAGAATTTTTGTCTGGGAATTAATTTTCTCCTTTATTTTCACAGGAAAATTTCTTTGGATGTACAATTCTTTATTGGCAATCATTTTCTTACAACACTGAAAATGTCATTCTATTTCTGGCCACCATAGTTTCAGATAGGAATTATTTTATTGATGATCACTTATAGGTGATGAGTTGTTCTCAAAATTCTCTCTTTGTCCTTGGCTATTGACAGTTTTACTATGATTTGTCTAGGTGTGGATCCCTTTTAGTTGATTCTATTTTGAGTTCCTTAATCTTCATGAATGTGCAAATTAGTGTTTTTTATCAAATAGGAAACAATTCACACTATGATTTATTCAGATATTCTTTCTGCCTCTTTCTCTCGCTCCAATCCTTCTGGGAGTTTATCATGCCTATGTTGGTGTGCTTGATGATGTCTCACATCTCCCTGAGGCTCTGCTCAATTTTTTTCATTCATAATTCTTTGTGTTCCTTAGAATTGATAATCTCAATTGATCTATCTTTAGCTCCATTGATTCCATCTTCTGCCATTTCAAATCTGTTTTTGAGTCCTTCTAGTAAAATTTTTATATCATTTACTTTAATTTTTAAGTGCATTATTTCTACTTTATTTTAAAATTATTTCTACCACTTTATTGATATTTTCTATTTGAGATAGTCTCATATTTTTATTTAATTTTTTAATCATGGTTTCCTTTAGTTCTCAAAGGTATTTATAATAGCTGATTTAAAATCTTTGACTAGTAAGTCCAAGGTCTTAATAGTCCAGTAGTCTTTCTCAGGGATAGTTTCTATTGATTATTTATTCCTCCATCCCTACCCGCCACACCCTATATATGGGGCGTACCTCTATCTCATTTATTTGGGTATCTCAAGATTTTTTACTGAAAAGTGAGACATTTAAAATAAACATACTGTGACAACTCTGGAAATCAGATGGAAATAGGACTTCCAGGACTTGCTCCTGTTGCTAGTTGTTGTGCCTCTCTTTATTTTCCTTTTATTTGTTTGTGACTTTCCTGGACTAATTCTGTCAAGTCTGTATTCTTTAATTTACTCATCAGCTAGTGATTGGACAGGGATCTCCTTACATACCTTGGACCAATAAGTCTCACAGCCTTTGCTGACAGACTCTGTGTTTACGTTCAGGAACATCTTCAACACTTCAGACAACTTACAGTTCTGCCTTAACCTTTACTTCTTGATTTTATAGCAACTAAAGGTCAGTCATAGGTGAGCAATTAAGACCTTATCCAGTGTTTTCTGTACATGTTCGCAGTCCTGCACATGCATGTGGCCTTCTAGATTCCCAGGAATGTGTGGAGTTTTTAACTATCCTCTAAAGTCCTTTCATTCCCCAGTTTTTCCTTTTAAGTTTCCTAGCCACTTATTAGCTCTAAATGGGATCTCTGCTTAAGGAAGCTGTGTTGTTCAACAATTGCCAATAGTTGCTTTAGACACACACCTGGGAATATGGCTATTCTCACAGAGAAAGCTCTAAGTCAGGCCAAATAAAGATAAACCTGCCACACCTATAATTCCAGCACTTTGAGAGGCCAAAGTGTGAGGAACACTTGAGGCTAGGAAATTGAGACATGCCTGGGCAACATAGCAAGACCCCTGTCTCTGAAAAAAAAAAAAATTAGCAGGTGTTGGTCAAGCACATGCAGTCCTAGCTACTTGGGAGGCTGAGGTGGGAGGATCATTTGAAATTAGGAGGTCAAAGCTGCAGTGAGTCAAGGTCATGTCACTGAACTCCAGCCTGAGTGACAGAGTGAGACTCTTTCTCTAAATAACTAACTAAATAAAATAATAACAAACCTTGAGAATGAAGTTTTTCAGGTAGCTTCCATACAGGTCAAATGGTCATTTTGCATGTGGATTTGGGTGATTTCCAAACCCTTCTTCCCACCCAGTGACTACTAGGCTGTTGTTTTTCAGTTACTGTGGGTGTGAATCTGTTGGTCTTAAAGGATATCATGAATTTGAATGGGCATAAAGTAAGTTCAAGCACCACAAAGCTCATTGTTACCAAGATCTGATTATTTTTCTAAAATAAAAGTTCCTCGGATTGTTGGAAAACTTCAGTTAGTTTCCAGGATTCTGAAAAGTTGATTTTGACTTTTTTTTTTTTTTTTTTTTTTTTTGCCAGTATCCTCATTACTTTTATGGAGGAGGAGTTTTGGGAGGGTTTTACTACAACCTTCCCTTCTTCTTTTATTTTGAAACAATTATAGTGGATTAGAAAAGTGTATCTAGGGATTGATAATCAAAGGTTGTATAATTGACAACAATTATGTTTAACAAAATAAAGTTCAAGGTGAATTACAAAGGGCTGAAATATTTTATTTCGATTAAATACATAATAGTTATGGTCTTGGTACTGCAAATAACATTTCTTGGAGATGTTTAGATGTAGAGAGAGAAACAGATAAAGTCACAAGGGTCGAGGCTTTAACATACCACTCTAAGAAATAATTACTCATAGCCAAAAACAATATAGTATTACAGTATTATACAGTATTCTGACACAGCTAGGTTTCAGAAATCATTATACTTGACAAAAAGGATAATTTACATTCTTTTTAAAATCCCATGTAACAATTACAAAAATCTCTTTAGCAACAAAGAAAATCTCTAGAAATTCTCAAAAGTAATCTTTTAATGCATGGCATTTTCTGAACACAATAAAACTCTAGTTGATAGAAAAAAAGACAGAAAAAGGCATAAAATAAGCTTGCCTAATTTGAAATAAACACTTTTCTACGTAACTCAGATTAAAGATAAAACCAAAACTAACAAAATTTTTAGAAGACTATCACTATTTTAACTTTCAAGAAAACTGTTTTTGAATAGCAGCTATTATTATTTTGTGGATACATTAATTTCTTTACATTCCCTGAGGTTACAAATTTCAAATAAACATTGTCCTATTTGTATTTCCTCAGTCTTAAAAGCAGATTTTGACAGTCCAAAATATTATAATATCTATATTCATATTTCCCAGAGGCAACCACTTTTGGCACTATTTTGTGCTATAGTAGTTATCTCCTTAACTATGAATAAGATAACTATATCTCTATGTTATGGTTTAACAATTTTAGACATTATGAACTGTCTCCTCTCTTGGAAAGATTAAGATTTACTCACATTATCTACTGTTTCTTCTTGCCTTTGTCATTTTTGCTTTCGGTATTTTTTTTAACACTCCTTAGTAATTTAAAATAATATTCCTAAGCCATTCTTTCTCATAACAATAACTTTAGTATATAAACTACCCACTATGTAGTAGGTGCATATTATATCATTTTCTTCTCATCTCCGACTTCTGTGTAGATACCTTCATTATTATAATATCAAAAAGACAATAAAATTATATTTAATACATCTGTGCTTAGTAAAAATTTGGTCAAATACTCAAAACCAACAAACTGTAATTTCTTTAAATTTTTTTAATTTTTAATTAGTGTGGGTACATAGTAGGTATATGTATTTATGGGGTACATGAGATCTTTTGGTACAGGCATACAATGTGTAATAACCACATCAGGGTAAATGGGGTATCCATCAACTCAAGCATTTATCCTATGTGTTACAAATAATACAATTACACTCTTTTAGTTACTTTGAAATGTACAAATAAATTATTTTTGACTATAATCCTCCTGTTGTCCTATCTAATACTAGGTCTTATTTACTCTTTCTAACCATTTTTTTGTACCCATTAACCATCACCAATGCCCCCCTCCCAATTCCTCCTCCTAGCCTCTGGTAACCATCTATCTGTTCTCCATCTCCATGAGTTTAATTGTTTTGACTTTTATATCCCAAAAATAAGTGAAAATATGTTTGTCTTTCTGTGCCTGGCTTATTTAACTTAACATAATGATCTCCAGTTCTGCAAATGACAGAATCTCATTCTTTTTTATGGCTGAATAGTACTCCATTGTGTATATGTACCACGTTTCTCCATTCATCTGTTGATGGACACTTAGGTGGCTTCCAAATCTTGGCTATTATGAACAGTGCTGCAACAAATATGGGAGTGTAGATGTCTCTTCAACATACTTTTGGGTATATACCTAGCAGTGAGATTGCTGAATCATATGGTAGCTCTGTTTTTAGTTGTTTGAGGATCCTCCAAACTGTTCTCCATAGTGGTTGTATTAATTCACATTCCCACTAACAGTGTACAAGGGTTCCCTTTTCTCTACATCCTTACCAGCATTTGTTATTGCCTGATTTTTGGATAAAAGCCATTTTAACTGGAGTTGGATTATATCTCATTGTAGTTTTGATTTACATTTCTCTGATGATCAATGATGTTGAGCACATTTTCATATGCCTATTTGCCATTCATATGTCTTCTTCTGAGAAATATCTATTCAAATCTTCTGCCCATTTTTACATCAAATTATTAGACTTTTTCCTATATAGTTGTTTGAGCAAACTGCACTTTTATTCACTTCTGAGCCAGTTAGTGTGCTAGCATTTACCTTTCCTTCTCAATAAGCCCAATTCTATGACCTCTGTGACAGCCGAAAGTATCAAGTGCAAATAGATTATTTATTCTTACACTCTGCTGACCACTCAAAATCATACCACATTTTACTTTGCTTAATGTTAGGACCATTATTTTAGTATAGAGGTTTTAATTTTCTCCTGGCATTTCTTATCTTTCTTTTTGTTGTTGTTAACAAAATCGTTTTTTTTTTTTTTTTTGCACTATTACAATCTGGTTGTGTTTCTCTTTTGTGCTATGGATGTTTTACAAATGTCTGGTGGTCATTTTTTTCCTTGTTATAAGTTGATAATTCTATTGTCCCTGTTTGCGTATATCTGTTCCCCTAAGTGTTGTCCTCTTCCCCCCACGCCCCGCCCCCAGAAAGAGGGTCTCCATATGTCTTGGTTACACTTGGACTTGAACTCCTAGGCTTAAGTGATCCTCCTACCTCAGCCTCCTGAGTACTCCTGAGTAGCTAGAACTGCAAGCACATGCAACCATACCTGGTTTTCTTTTTTCAAACGAAGAATATGCATTCTCTGGAAGCATGGGGAAGATGTGAATTTGCAGGTTTTATTTTAGAAGACTCATGGGGAGGTAGCAGCCAGTCACAATGACACCCATCTTGTGGGGAAAACAAAAACAAGAATGAATTTGTATTGCCTATTTTGCAAGGCATCTTGGGGAACTACTAATTGGAGATCACTTTACATTAAATTTTAATTTGAGCTTTTTTGGGCCCCACAGGTATTGTGAATTCAAACCTATACTGGAAAGAATGACTCCCACTTCTGCTGAAATCTCTTTCTACATATTGTTTTGCTTCTCATTCCCTTGTTCAGTTTTTACCTTTGTGTGTCATTTAATTTAAGTGTACCTCTTACAAACAACTAATTACTGTTCTTTGTCTTTGACAGGGGAACTTATCTAATCGTAATTGTAATCATAATATGTTTAAACTTTTTGCTGCCATCGTGTGTTATGTTTTCTTTTGTTTGGGTTTTCAAATGTTGTTTAAAAATACTTCTCTGTTTATAACTTTGTTACTTCTTTCTAATGATTTGCAAATTGAATATCTTATTTCTCTTATTGTACTGGTTGTTCTGAAATTTGAAACAAAATAATCCATTTATTTCCTCAGTGTCAAGAATTAATCATTTGGCTTTTGATAGTTTGGAATTGTTTATTATATTGTGGATCCTTTGTTTAATGAATCTTCTTTTAAAAATTATATGGCCAGGCACAGTTGCTCACGCCTGTAATCCCAGCACTTTGGGAGGCCGAGGTGAGTGGCTTACAAGGTCAGGAGTTCGAGAACAGCCTGGTCAATATGGTGAAACCCCATTTACTTAAGATATTTTGGGCTGAGCATGGTGGCTCACGCCTGTAATCCCAGCACTTCGGGAGGCCAAGGCGGGTGGATCACTTGAGGTCAGGAGTTGAGACTAGCCTGGCCAACATAGTGAAACCTTGTCTTTACCAAAAATACATCAAATTAGCTGGGTGTGGTGGTGGGCGCCTGTAATCCCAGCTACTTGGGAGGCTGAGGCAGGAGAATCCTTTGAACCCAGGAGGCAGAGGCTGCAGTGAGTCGAGATTGCACCACTGCACTCCAGCCCAGGTGACAGTGTGAGACTTCATCTAAAAAAAAATTATATTAATTTTTGGAGTGGTAGCCTCAATAATTATTTAGAGTTAAGAGAAATTTTTCTGGTCTCTTTGCTCATCATGGTTTCTTGAATTCAAAACCTTTCTCTCCCTTGGTTTATAATTATCATTTTTTGATAATGTATCTTCAAGCCAATTTTATGGGTGTGATATGGTTTGGCTGTGTCCCCAGCCAAATCTCATCTTGGATTATAGTTCTCATGATCCCACATGTCATGGGAGGGACCTGGTGGGAGGTAATTGAATCATGAAGGTGGTTACCTCCATGGTGATCTCGTCATAATGAGTGAGTTCTCATGAGATCTGATAGTTTTGTAAAGGGCTGTTCCCCCTCACATGCTGTCTTGCCTGCTGCATGTAAGATGTGCCTTCACTCCTTCTTTGCCTTACACCATGATTGTGAGGCCTCCACGGCCATATGAAACTGTGAGTCCATTAAACCTCTTTTTTAAAATAAATTACCCAGTCTCAAGTATGTCCTTATAGCAGTGTGAGAATGGACCAATACAGGGTGCAATCAGTAGCTAACATGGCTGTAGAAATACAACTATGCTAAAGTCTTACTTAAAATTCATAACTACAAATCATACATAGGCTCTTAATATTGGTCTGTGATCATACCACATGTCCCTAGTCTATTTACTCTCCCATTCTTCTAGATGTGTGCTGTCCAATAAAGTAGCCATTATCTATATGTATTTCCTTTTCCATTTAAATTAATTAAAATAAAATAATGTTGTTTCACAACTCCACTAGCCATGTTTCAAATGGCCAATCACCATATGGTGATAGTGGTCGTGCTGGTAGGCAAAGTAATGGCCTCTCAAAAATGTAGGCATTCTAATCCTGGAACCTATGGATATGTTACCTTACATGGCAAAAGGGACTTTGTACATGTGATTAAGGTCAAGGGCTTTGAGATGGGAAGATTATCCTGGCTTATCCACAAAGGTTCCAATCTAATCACAAGGATACTTAAAGTGGAGGAGGAAGACAGAAGAAAAGATCAGGGTAATGAGCTGTGAGAACTCAACATGCCTTGCTAGCTTTGAAGATGCAGGAAAGGAGCCACAAGCCAAGGAATGCAACTGGGCTCTAGAAGTTGGATCAGTCAAAGAAACAGATTCTCCACCAGAGCCTCCAAAAAGGAATGCAACCATGGTGACATCTTGGTCTTAACCCAGTGAGACCACGGTGCATTTCTGATCTACAGAACTTATAAGATAATAAATTAATATTGTTTAAGCCACTAAAGTTGAGACAATTTGTTGTGGTAGAAATAGAAAACTAATACAGCTACTATTTCAGATAGTGCAAATATAGAACGTTTCTGTCTCTGCAGGAAGTTCTATTGGACAGCACCAATTTATAAGATTTTAAATAATTGAAGGTACAGTAAATGGAGTTCTCATTCATTTTTGGTAATCTCTCTTTCTTTGGTAATCTTCACTTTCTGGAATGATCTCATCTAGTCTCATAACTTTGAATAGACAACAATAAAAGCTGTTGATTCCAAATTTATATCTTTAGTTTGGACTTCTGACTCCAGATGCATATATACACAACTGATCATTTAAAAGTTCCAATTAGATAGTTAATGGGCATCTTAAACACAGCATGTATAAAACTGAACTCCTGATCTCTCCCAGCATAGACTTGCTTTATTTACATTATTTTCATCTTAGTTAATAATAATTATGCCATTTTCAATTTCTCAGGAAAAACACTAGAGTCATCTTTGACATCTATTTCTCTTATAACACTCATACAACCTATATCAAAACTCTTTTTGACTATATAAAGGATGAAACTCAGGAACAGCCAATGAAAGAGAGGCAAAGAGCAAAGAAAAGGGGCAGGTACAGGACTTTCCAAGCCCTCTTCAGGCTTACCCACCTCACAGCTCCTCTCTTGATATGTTCGCCAACCCAGAAGCTCTCAGAAACTCATGGTTTAGGGGTTTCTATGGAGATTGCATTATGTACGCATGATATTGATTAAATCATTGGTCATTGGTGATTGAACTCAATCTCCAGCCTGTTTTCTCTCCTCAGATGTCAGGGAGTGAGGTTGAATGTTCCAGCCCTCTAATCATGCCCTAGTTTTTCTGGCGACTAGCCCTCATGCTGAAGCTTTCTAGAGGCCCCCAACCACCACTCTTCTCATTAACATACAAAAGATACTCTATTAGTCCACAAATTTCAATTTCAGTCTTTTGGAGCTATATGCTGGAAACCAGAGTCCAGTTTATTTTTTATCACATTCCATCTATAAAATATATTCTGCATCTAATGACTTCTGAACACTTCCATTGCTACCACTTTATTCCAAGCCACCATTATCTTTAGCCTAGATGATTGTAATAGCCCACTCTATTACAAACATAGTCCAGTGTAATAACAGAACCTACTCTAGGGAAATAATAGAAGCCAATTAGTCACAAAATTGTTAAATACCTGAAAGAACAAAGGGAAGAGTTAGGATAATCCAGACATTATTTATTATAGCCAGCTGCTACCCCTAGAGATGATATTATTGGAACCCAAAAGCTGAGACCACCCAATACAAATGGCAATCACAGTAGCCTGCCCAGCGGACCGGCCTTGGGGCACATGCAGCAGTCACCACAGGCACAACCCAAAACAATCAGAGAGAGGGACCAATGCCCCAGCTTGTCCCTTCTTGGTGCCCTGAACTTCATGACAATGCTTCTTTTTGAACAAATTCAGTTTGAAACCAATTAGCAAGGGAATCTGAGAAATATATTTTGTAGGGGTTAGACCTCTAAGATATAGATGTAACTAGAGGAAGGGGAGGGAATGAATTTGGGAGAAAACAGATGCTTTCTGATTTGTCTCCCAGCTTCCATTAAAGCTGTCTACCACTACCACTCTCCAGTACATACACATTCTATTCCAACAGAGGAGGCAAAGTGATCCTTTTTAAAATAAAGACAAATTATTTCACTCCAATGGCCCAAATTTTATGGCTGTCTTCCTGTCTTGCAGAGTAAAAGTCAAACTCATCACAGTAGCCTACAACATCTACATGACCTCCCTCCCATTTCACCTCTTTGACCAAACCTGCTTCTTTTTCCCTAACTCAATTTTCTCATGCTACAGTGATCAGCTTGCTGCTCCTGGAGGGCACCAGGAAACTTCCTAACTCTGGATCTTTCCAGCTACTATTATTCCCTTCCTCTAATATCTGCATGGCTTACTTTCTCACCTGCTTCAAGCCATGCTGAAACACCAGGTTTTCATGTTAAAGAGCCATCCTTGAGCATCACAGCAATGTGCTGAGAACACGTAACAAAAGCTTCCTGTAAAAGAACTGAATTGGAAGAGATATTTAGTGCTCAATGCTTTACTGTTTTTTCCTTACATTAAACTATGCTAACTTAACATGTCTTTGTTGTCTTCTTCTATGATTTGACATCTAATGAAAAACATTATAATATTACATTATTATCAAAGCTGTAACTGTAAAAAGATTTGAACAGCCAGATATGAAAATGCAGATGACACCCCAGAACATTTATGTTGTTGATGTTGTTCAATACAACTCATTTCATGGTTCAACTCAGCACAATATCCTACTTGAACAAAATAATAAAGAGAAAAATGCCAAATAATAGAGGAGAATGTAGTAGACTCTAAAGCAACAGTTTAGCTATTACACCAAAAACAAGTGCTATCTGAATAAATCATAAACTTGACAGATTTTGACACGAAGAAGCTAATTTAGTAGAACTGTCACAATCCCAAGTCTCTCTTTCTTGTTTCAAGGAAATTTTGATTGAATGCTAACTGAAGCACTGAGTTGCATGCTGAAAAATTTTGGAAATATTTGTTATTTTTTCTCAACAAAACAGTAACAACACAGTAGTATACGATCTAAAAGTAAATCTGCTAACAAAGCAGAAACCAACCTGTGGGCACTTCTTTGCCTCATGCCTGTCTCACACTATATAAGTAATCTTTTACCTGAATGGGATATCAGCTACATTATTGTTTTTAACCAAGATCTGTTTTCTTCAGTGTTGACATGCAATTAATTTTCCTGGCCAGTGAGAAGTGTGGCTAGGAAAACTGAAAAGGGTAACAAATATGGCCATTACAAATATGGCCACAATAATCAATCCTTTCCTTATCCATGCCCTTTTCCACTGATTTTCCACTACTCCCATCAAGAGATGGAATCTGTTTCTTCACCTCTTTATCTGGGCTGGCCTGGTAAATAGAATGTGGTAGAAGTGACAGGATGCTATTTCCAAGCCATGAAGTCAAGGGTCTTCTGTGTGACTCTTTCAGAACTCTGCCACCACCATGCGTCTCTTCTTCATGTGGTTTCTCATCCACAATCAGTCTAAACCAGCCGGCAGCAGACCTTACACACATGGTCAGCCCAGAAAACACATCCAGCTGAGCTCAGTCCAAACTGCCAGTTTGCAGATATGTAGGCTAAAAGAGGAGCTGTCTTAAGCCACTATGTTTGTGATTGATTGTTACATGGTAATTATAAGGTAGCATCTTTCTTTGCTGACAAGTAGAGGAAAAAGATACTGATTTCATTTTGAATTGCAGCTTGAGTTTTAACTGGAATAAGCAGAAGGTCCCTTTGGTGTCAACAGATTAGATAAAAAGAATTGGGTTGTTTGTTCCCCCTAGTGTTTCCTCACTAGATCACAGTTCTAGATACCAGTGGCTGGCACTCATGCACCACGTAGTGGTACAGGAAGTCCATCCCCCTTAAAACAGAGGAGCTCTGAGAGCAGAATGGGCATTTTCAATTCTGCTCAGACAGCTAAGAAAAAAAACAACACGTTTAATTACTGTCACACAGATGTACTACTTTGATTGTCAACTTTTGTTTGATTAAATCACTCTTTTATGGAAAAGGAGGCTAACATTCTTATGGTACAAAATTGGCTCATACAAACTAAAGGAGAAAAAATTCATAAATCACACACCACAGCTAGAATTGACTTATTTTGGTCGCACTGAGTAGAAAGAGAAGTCCCTTCAACACAGTCCTCAGACTGGTATATCTGGAGGGTCATCTCCTATCCTCCTAAACAATGATAACAAATGGACTGGACCAGTTCAAACCTCACAGGAAGAGCCAGTATAAAGTATATGGGCACCGAATCAAATTAGACGAATGTAAGAAATACTGGGAAAACAATGATAAAGAAGGCAAAAGGAAATTGCCTACCCAAGCATCTCCTATTGTTTCTAGATTTATCATTGGCAGGTAGGCAAAGTCACCCAAAATATCTTCTTGATACTGACTGAAGTCTTCATTTCATGTGTATCTCCTTACTACACAATTCAACTATACAAAATCATTCTGGAAATCAAGTCTATCAGGTACTAATTAACTCATATTTACATGTATCACTATGTACTAAGAATCTTCATTATGTCAGGTCATGATAAAGGTTCAAAAATGAGTAAGCCATAGACACTGTGTTACACAATGTATGGGGGATGTTGGTAAAGAAACACCTTAACATAGCTAACAAAAGGTAGAAAATAGGAAGAAACGACATTAGTTGAAAATGGAGATAATCATTTGAATTGGACCCTGAAGGACAGGCAGGATTTGAACATGAATAACAGTGACACGGAAGAAGAGGAAATCTAGGATGAGACAATAGCTTGTTTCTCTTTGCAGAGAGGAAAATATATTGGGTGGACTTGGCCAAAGCTATCACATTAGTAAAGCTTTTCTTGGGAGGTCCTGGCCTCTTGCTGCTGACCTAAGAAGGTAAGAAAGAAAAAAGCATTAGCATAGGAAATGAACTATATTTAGGACTAAATTATATAGAAGCAATATATCCTTGCTTCTGAAATATAAATCAATGTGTACTTTGTAACTTTTCAAATGAATATTCATAACTTAGAATGTATTTTAATGACATTTTAGTCATATCTCAAGCAATGTACACATTAATTTTCTTTTGTCTGCAACTTTATTACTCCATTGGAATTATAGGATTTTGCTACCCTTTTTGTTCTGTGATACAATTAGTCCATGTAGATTTGTTTGTACTTACCTTTAGCCCAGTAAATAATGTAGATTATGGTTACCTTTAGTGTGCCTGATTTTGTTCTGAGTATATTTTTCTCAGACAACTCAAAGTTATCATTTTAATGACTGACTTGAATTCTTTCCTAACAAATCTAAATCTAAATGCCTTGTGTTTTTTGACTTTTTCCTTCCTCGTCTTACTATTTTCTCTCCTCTCTCTTACGTTTTCTTTTTTTTTTTTTTGTCCTGCAAATTTTCCTGTAGCAAAATGAAATTGCTGTCTCCTATCAGATTATAGCAATCCTGGCATTATTACAAAAGATTTCCCTCACCTAACTAGAACTAAGAAGCGATACGTTTTAATCTGAGATATTTCTAGACTGACATAAAAAGTAAAGTTTTGAATTTGGCTCTATCACTTAACCCATAAACAAGCTTAGTACACCTTACTTCAGATTCCTTATGAATAAATTCTGACTTTAATAGAAAAATTGACACATGTTTATTGTATGTTTTGTGTGCCAGAAATTGTGCTACATGATAGAAAACATACAAAAACATAAGATTCTCATAAGGCTAAGGACTATGAAATATAAAGAAATCAATAAAATCAGTCAAAATGCCTCATAAAAATGCAAATCATGTTTTAAATGCTAAAGAGAGCTTCATATTAGCTGTATAGAACTTTATATCCTAACACATATGAAGTGAACAAGAGTGAAGACAGAATACTGTTGAATAGACTCTATTTCCCTTTTAGTGTTTGCCAAGCATGACTACATGAAAGCTTTAGTTCTCCAGTAATCAAGAGGCTAATGTTTACAAAATTTTTTTCTTTGTACCTCATTGCTGCAGAATAACTTCTTTCTTTGGCATTATTTGATATCAATGAAAGCCTCTTTTAAAAAATTTTTCTTTTATATTTTTCTTTGTTCAAAATTAAACAGCGGGGATAAGTAAAAAAAAATCTTATACCTTAGAATTTTGACAGATAAGTGCAGGATATAAAGGGCATGCATAGGATTTAAAATGTAATGGGATATGTGGAAGACTATATAGAGGCCTGTGACTATAACCTAATGCATGGTGCTGTGGTCTAGGAATTATCAAGGCCCGGAGACTCTGAGGAGATAATCCTTATCACTTGTACCTCACTAGCTAAACTTTGTATTATGCAATATACATGGCAGTGTGATAAAGAAAAGGGGTAGGCTTTGGAAGTGATTGGAGATAACACTGTAGTGATGACCAGACATAATTGTAGTAAAACTTTACCTGTTTGAATTGAGCTTGGAAATAATAGTTCAGACTATTTGCTTGGTGACAGACATCAGGCACTATGAGGTTAATGAAATATTTTAAGACTTTGAAAGACAAACTGGTTTTTGTCTTCTTTTTTACTTTAGATCCTATAAGGTTTTTACACCAAAGAGCCATTACTACTGCATAGGGAAAGAAAAACAAGACCTTGCCTGTTTTTGGTAAAACAAGATGGATAAATTATGTTGTAAAATAAATATTTATCTACAATTTTTGAAGGTCCTGAATTTATAGTTTCCATATGGTATAGGATGCACTAATCTGATATCACATTTGTGATTTGTGTAAATGATTACTATTTATTAAACATTATTTAAAATACGTATGAACCATACCCAAAAAGCATATTTAAAGTAACATATCATGATTGCCTATGATTTCTTTCAAAAAAAATAAGCAAATATTAGGAAATCTGTCAAAGTAATACCTGATAGTAAAGGCTTAAGAAGAAAAACATGTTTATCTCAGTTTTTATAGTCTTTGCTAAGGTTTAAAATATTTGTATTAAAAACTCTTGGTAACCTCTTAAACTTGTAATAGTCATGTAGCAAAAATTTGCTACAAACATTGGACATAATGGAGAAACTGATCACATTCCCACCACCACAACTACTATATCACAAAGTACTGGAGGTCTTATCAAACACTATGTGAAAAGAAAAGAAAATGAGTTACAAATCTGAAAGGGAAAAGCCAAAATTGTCATTATTTCAAATGATGTAATAATATGCTCAGAAAAAAAAAAGAACAAGAAACAACTGATAAAGAACAAGAAACTGATAAAGTATTAAAAATAAAAAACTGAGGGCAGTTTATCACATTCAAGATTAATCTACCTTGGGAAACTCTTCCGAGATGCAACAAATGGGAGAATTCTCGATCAAGGAAATGGAAATCATACAACAATATGTAATTGTCTTTAAATATGTTATGCAAACATCTCAAAAACATAATGATGAAATAAAATATATGCATCAAGTACTGAAGGTTACTAAACAAAAATAGTAAAATATGAAAAGAACTCTTTTAAAAACATAAAAATGAAAAAATACTATTACAAATGAGAAACTCAAAAGTTGAAATAAACATTTGATAACATGGCTGAATACAGAATTAAATACTGAAGTATAGAACTGATGAACTAACTTAGAACGCAGCACAGGAACTAGCAGATACGAATATATGAAAAGGGATCAGCAAGGTCCTTAGCAAGGTCAGTTTGCTTTTTAATTCAGATTTATAAATGTTTGTGAAATGCCCAAATTCTAGGAATAAAGAAAAGGTCATAAAAGCAACCAAAGGAAACAAATATTACCTACAAAAGATGCAGGAATTTTGCTCCAGAGTTCAACTAAAGTCCAGGTTCTTGTCTAACAACCAGGAAAAAATTAGGCACGCAGACACATTGAAAGGTAAGGATAGCAGCATTTAGTAAAAGAAAGCTCTCAGCAAAAATAAAAAGAGGGACCTGCCAACAGACTCCCAGCTCACAGACTGAATACCAGGCCACCACACACGAGCTGAAGAGCCCAGACTCCTCCCCGGGCATCAGGCTTGAATTCTCGGTGGCTCCACCCCACTCCTCCAGTATGCAGGTGGGCCCCCCAGTCTGCTGTGGGCATGCCCAGACAAAGCCCTGTTCCGTCATCTACACAGAAGCATCTAATGTAAACATTTGTGGGGCAGGTCAGAGATTCTCTGGGAACCCTCTCTTATCCGCCTCTTACATCTATCACAAATAGATAACATCTTTATAAGTGCTCTCACTAGCAACACAATGTCCTAGGAATTATATTTTCAAATTTTAGAAGGGAAATGATTGTCAATATAGAGTTCTGCACCCTAGTAAACCATCATTCGAGAGTGAGCGTAAAATATAAGTGTTTCAGATACTCAGTTTTTGATCACATGTACTAACTGGTAAATAACTATAGAATGTACTTCAGCAAGAAAATAAAAATGATCTCAAATAAGAGTAAATATTGAGAAAAAATTTATTCAAAATAAGCAGCAAAACATCTTCACAAATTTAAATAAGCATTGACTTAGAAAAGCTGCATTTTTTGCTTGAAACAATGTGTAAAAAATTTTCCACATGTGATTATAGAAGATAGGAGCATGATTTAGTTCAGAATGTAACATCTCTCTGCTTTGAAAGAATACAGACTAACTGGTTCTAGGGAATATCAGAAAATATAAATATGATATATAAGTGAAAAAATGTTGAGTTATCCCTGAAAGAATAGAATTAAGTACATAACTTCTAAACTTATAAAGAAAAAGAGGGGAATAGAAATGACTTCACTGGATCAATAGAATATAGGGTAAGGGGAAAAAGGGACAGAAAAAGTGAGAAGCGAAGCCAGCTGGGTTTCTGAGTCAGGTGTGGACTTGAAGAACTTTTCTGTCTAGCTAAAGGATTGTAAACGCACCAATCAGCACTCTGTGTCTAGCTAAAGGTTTGTAAACGCATCAATCCGTGCTCTGTGTCTAGCTAATTGGGTAGGGGACTTGGAGAACTTTTCTGTCTAGCTAAAGAATTGTAAATGCACCAATCAGCTCTCTGTGTCTAGCTAAAGGTTTGTAAATGCACCAATCAGCGCTCTGTGTCTAGCTAATCAGGTAGGGGACTTGGAGAACTTTTCTGTCTAGCTAAAGGATTGTAAATGCACCAATCAACACTCCATGTCTAGTTAAAGGCTTGTAAACACACCAGTCAGTGCTCTGTGTAAAAACAGACCAATCAGCACTCTGTAAAATGGACCAATCAGCACTCTGTAAAATGGACCAATCAGCTCTCTGTAAAATGGACCTATCAGCAGGATGTGGGTGGGACCAAATAAGTGAATAAAAGCAGGCCACCTGAGCCAGCAGTGGCAACCCACTGAGGTCCCTTTCCAGGGTTGTAGAAGCTTTGTTCTTTCCCTCTGTTCTTTTGCTCTTCACAATAAATCTTGCTGCTGCTCACTCTTTGGGTCTGCGCCACCTTTAAGAGCTGTAACACTCAGTGCGAAGGTCTGCAGCTTCACTCCTGAAGCCAGTGAGACCAGGAACCCACCAGAAGGAAGAAACTTTAGCCACATCTGAACATCTGAAGGAACAAACTCCGGACACACCATCTTTAAGAACTGTAACACTTACTGTGAGGGTCCGCAGCTTCATTCTTGAAGTCAGAAGACCAAGAACTGACCAGAAGGAGCCAGTTCCAGACACAAAAGCATGGCACAGAAAGCAAAACTAAAATGCTGAAAAAAGTCAAAACATCTGAGCAATCATCAAGAATCAGAATGAGCTAAACCCACCTTTCCAATACCAGAAATCTCAGATTATTTAACAAAATCCAGTTATATCCTTTATAAGAGAAACACCAAATGCAATAACACAGAAATGCTGAAAAGAAAAAGAAAAAAGAGAAAGCATGCGAACATTAATAAGAAAAAAGCTGGTGCATCAATATTAATATCAGAAAAGAATGAAATTTCAGATGAAGTATATTAAGGAAAAGAAGAACACTTTATACCAATAAAATAACAAATCATGAAGAAAATACTATAATGTTGAATCTATAAAAATATATAAAACAAGTAATAGCCAGATTACAAGACGAAATGGATAGCTCCACAGCCGTAGTGGGAGATTTTCAACAAATCACTCATATACTGAGAGATAAAGGAGACAAAAATTAAAAATCAAATAAGATTTGAAAAACAAAAATTTTCATCTGAAAGAATTTCTATGTGGAAAGATCATTTTCAATTGCCATATACTTTCTCTAGTATAATGGCTTGTCCTCTGCCTTAGTAAATGTCCACAAATCCATCACTTGACATTTTCCCCCAAGCTCTTTTTTCTTTCCAATTATTTCCTTTAGATTTTCACTTTAAATGCTGTCCTCTGGCCTTATTTAATTAATTTCTGATGGTGAAATTATTTCTCTGATTATAATTCCATTTAAACAAACCAGATAAGTCATCCTTTTAAAAAGCTCCCGGAGAGAGCACCATCCATTGACTTCCACTTAAGCATCATTGATCAAGGCTTTGTCATCTGACCACTACTAGCTTCAAAGTCAATTGACTTTCTTTACCAAGGCGGCAGAAAGCCATTTTGTACCATAAAATAGCAAAATTGATCGCTAAACTGCAGGAAAATAAAATGAATAAGTGAATAAATAAATAATAATATATGTGCATAACCTCCTCCTCCCAAATTTGAGCACCCTGTAGCCTGTGATGAAAAAATACCAAACTGACAGGAATTGAATTAAAACTTAAAATCACTTCCTTAATAAAATTACAAAAGTTGGGAGAGTTGGAAGGGATTATATTCATATAGACAGTAATTTATATTAAAAACAATATCATTTTAAAACAGTGTCTTAGTCAGCTCCACAAACATGGCCACCACAAACCCAGCCCACTCATCTTTTGATTGTTTATCTTAGTCTGTCCACATACCCTGTTCCTACCCAGCATTTTCTTTTAGAGTAAAAATTCCTTATAAGTTTTATATATAAATATGTGTGTGTTTGTGTGTGTATATATATATAGTTTAAGTTCTGGGGTATATGTGTAGAATGTGCAGGTTTGTTATATAGCTATACACGTGCCCTGGTGGTTTACTGCACCCATCAACCCATCACCTACATTAGGTATATCTCCTAATGTTATCTCTCCCCTCACCCCCGACAGGCCCCAGTGTGTGATGTTCCCCTCCCTGTGTTCATGGGTTCTCATTGTTCAAATCCCACTTGTGAGTGAGAATATGCAGTGTTTGGTTTTCTGATCTTGTGATAGTTTGCTGATGATTTCCAGCTTCATCAATGTACCTGTAAAGGACATGAACTCATCCTTTATTATGGCTGCATAGTATTCCATGGTGTACACATGCCACATTTTCTTAATCCAGTCTATCACTGATGGACATTTGGGTTGGTTCCAAGTCTTTGCTATTGTGAATAGTGCCGCAATAAACATACATGTGCAGGTGTCTTTATCATAGAATGATTTATAGTCCTTTGGGTATATACCCAGTAATGGGATTGCTGGGTCAAATGGTATTTCCAGTTCTGGATCCTTGAGGAATTGCCACACTGTCTTCCACAATGGTTGAACTAATTTACACTCCCATCAGCAGTGTAAAAGCATTCCTATTTGTCCACAACCTCTCCAGCATCTGTTGTTTCCTAACTTTTTAATGATCACCATTATAACTGTCATGAGATGGTATCTAATTGTGGTTTTGATTTACATTTCTCTAATGACCAGTGATAATCAGCATGTTTTCATGTCTGTTGGCTTCATAAATGCCTTCTTTTGAGAAGTGTCTGTTCGTATCCTTTGCCCATTTTTTCACGGTGTTGTTTGTTTCTTTCTTGTACATTTGTTTAAGTTGTTTGTAGATTCTGGATATTAGCCCTTTGTCAGATGGATAGA
Organism: Papio anubis; assembly: GCF_008728515.1. Classification (NCBI taxonomy): domain Eukaryota; kingdom Metazoa; phylum Chordata; class Mammalia; order Primates; family Cercopithecidae; genus Papio; species Papio anubis. The sequence continues at coordinate 133,684,324 of NC_044978.1, read as the reverse complement.
TTGCAAAAATTTTCTCCTATTCTGTAGGTTGCCTGTTCACTCTGATGATAGTTTCTTATGCTGTGCAGAAGCTCTTTAGTTTAATTAGACCCCATTTGTCAATTTTGGCTTTTGCTGCTGTTGCTTTTGGTGTTTTAGACATGAAGTCTTTGCTCATGCCTATGTCCTGAATAGTATTGCTCAGGTTTTCTTCTAGGGTTTTTATGGTTCTAGGTCTTATGTTTAAGTCTTTGATCCATCTTAAGGTGATTTTTGTAAAAGGTGTAAGGAAGGGGTCCATTTTCAGTTTTCTGCATATTGCTAGCCAGTTTTCCCAACACCTTTTATTAAATAGGTATTCTTTTCTGCATTGCTTGTTTGTGTCAGGTGTGTCAAAGATCAGATGGTTGTAGCTGTGTGGTGTTATTTCTGAGGCCTCCATTCTGTTCCATTGGTCTATATATCTGTTCTGGTACCAGTACCATGCTGTTTTGGTTACTGCAGCTTTGTAGTATAGTTTGAAGTCAGATAGCATGATGCCTCCAGCTTTGCTGTTCTTGCCCAGGATTGTCTTGGCTATGCGGACTCTTTTTTGTTGCATATGAAGTTTAAAATAGTTTTTTCCAATTCTGTGAGGAAAGTCAGTGGTAGTTTGATGGGGATAGCATTGAATCCATAAATTACTTTGGGCAGTATGGCCATTTTCATGATATTGATTCTTCCTACCCATTAGCATGGAATGTTTGTCTATTTGTTTGTGTCCTCTCTTCTTTCCTTAAGCAGTGGTTTGTAGCTCTCCTTGAAGAGTTCCTTCACGTCCCTTGTAAGTTGTATTCCTAGGTATTTTATTCTCTTAGTAGCAATTGTGAATGGGAGTTCACTCATTATTTGGCTCTCTGTTTGCCTGTTATTGATGTATAGGAATGCTTGTGATTTTTGTACATTGATTTTTGCAGCCTGAGACTTTGCTGAAGTTGCTTATCAGCTTAAGGAGGTTTTGGGCTGAGACGATGGGACTTTCTAAATCTACAATCATGTCATCTGCAAACGGAGACAATTTGACTTCCTCACTTCCTTTTTGAATACCCCTTATTGCTTTCTCTTGCCTGATTGCCCTGGCCAAAACTTCCAATACTATGTTGAATAGGAGTGGTGAGAGAGGGCCTCCTTGTCTTGTGCCAGGTTTCAAAGGGAATGCCTCCAGCTTTTGCCCATTCAGTATGATATTGGCTGTGGGTTTGTCATAAATAACTCTTCCTATTTTGACATATGTTCCATTGATACCTAGTTTATTGAAAGTTTTTAGCATGAAGGGCTGTTGGATTTTGTCAAAGGCCTTTTCTGCATCTATTGGATAAACGTGGTTTTTGTTGTTGGTTATTTTTATGTGATGGATTATGTTTATTGATTTGTGTATGTTGAACCAGCCTTGCATCCCACGGATGAAGCCAACTTTATTGTGGTGGATAAGCTTTTTCATGTGCTGCTGGATTCGGTTTGTCAGTATTTTATTGAGGATTTTCACATCAAGGTTCATCAGGGATACTGGCCTGAAATTTTCTTTTTTTGTTGTGTCTCTGCCAGGTTTTGGTATCAGGATGATGCTGGCTTCATAAAATGAGTTAGGGAGGAGTCCCTCTTTTTCTATTGTTTGAAATAGTTTCAAAAAGAATGGTACCAACTCCTCTTTGTACCTCTGGTAGAATTCGTGTTGGGATTCACTCAGGATGGTGGCAGAAATATTAAAAGGAAATATTAGGGCAAGTTATAGGGAATAGTCACAAACCTTTTGGAAGGCCAAAAGGTTACATAGCTTGTAATAACTGAACAGGCTAAAGGCAGCCGTTTCTTACCTTAGAGCATTAGGTCATAGCATAAATATTAGGGACAATAGAGGCTTCCCCAGTTAAGTGTGTTTACCTCCATTAACTAACCTTTGAGCCAGATGGCTCCCTCGGTGGGGGAGAGGTTGAGGAGGGAAATTGCTCCTTCATGGTATTTACTTTAGACCCCAGTACCTGAGTTTTAATCATTCCTAGAACCACTCTCTTAACTGTCTTAATTATCTGCAAGTATGTTTACTCAAAGCTTCTGTTGTTAACTGTACATCAAATAAATGCCTGGTGTGCAAACTGCTCAGGGCCTGCTACAGTGACAAACCTCTCTTGATATGCAGGCGGTTGGACACTCAGCTGAACTGGCAAAACAAAATATCTGTGTGTCAGTGTACATTTTATTCACCTGTCATTTGGGTCAGGGTCTGCAGGCAGACGCCTGCAGCTAATGTCCTCAAGTGTGAGGAGCAATACCTCAAATTTGGCTGTGAATCCGTCTGGTCCTGGACTGTTTTTGGTTGGTAGGCTATTAATTACTGCCTCAATTTCAGAACTTGTAGTTGGTCTATTCCGGGATTCGACTTCTTCCTCGCTTAGACTTGGGAGGTGTATGTGTCTAGGAATGTATCCATTTCTTCTAGATTTTCTCTTTTATTTGCGTAGAGGTGTTTATAGTATTTTCTGATGGTAGGTTTGTATTTCTGTGGGATCAGTGGTGATATGCCCTATTTCATTTTTTATTGCATCTATTTGATTCTTCTCTCTTTTCTTCTTTGTTAATCTGGCTAGCGGTCTATCTATATTGCTGATTTTTTTCAAAAAAAAAAAAAAAAACAGCTCCTGGATTGATTTTTTGAACGTTTTTCATGTCTCTTTCTCCTTCAGTTCTGCTCTGATCTTAGTTATTTCATGTCTTTTGCTAGCTTTTGGATTTGTTTGTTGTTGTTTCTCTAGTTCTTTTAATTTTGATGTTAGGGTGTCAATTTTAGATCTTTCCTGCTTTCTTTTGTGGGCATTAATATTATACATTTCCCTCTAAACACTGCTTTAAATCTGTCCCAGAGATTCTGGTACGTTGTGTCTTTGTTCTCGTTGGTTTCAAAGAACATCTTTATTTCTGCCTTCATTTAATTATGTACCCAGTAGTCATTCAGGAGCAGGTTGCTCAGTTTCCATGTAGTTGAGCGGTTTTGAGTGAGTTTCTTAATCCTGAGTTCTAGTTTGATTGCACTGTGGTCTTTTCTTTAAGAGCGTTGAATATTGGCCCCTACTCTCTTCTGGCTTATATGATTTCTGCAGAGAAATATGCTATTAGTCATGGGCTTCCCTTTGTGGGTAACCCGACCTTTCTCTCTGGCTGCCCTTAACATATTTTCCTTCATTTCAACCTTGGTGAATCTGACAATTATGTGTCTTGGGGTTGCTCTTTGCAAGGAGTATCTTTGTGGTGTTCTCTGTATTTCCTGGATTTAAATATTGGCCTGCCTTGCTAGGTTGGGGAAGTTCTCCTGGATAATATCCTGAAGAGTGTTTTCCAACTTAGTTTCATTCTCCCCATCACTTTCAGGTACACCAATCAGACGTAGATTTGGTCTTTTTACATGGTCCCATATTCTTGGAGGCTTTGTTCTTTCCTTTTTATTCTTTTTTCTCTAATCTTGTCTTCTTTCTTTATTTCATTATGTTGGTCTTCAATCACTGATATCCTTTCTTCCGCTTGATTTATTTGGCTATTGATACTTGTGTATTTTTCATGAAGTTCTCATGTTGTGTTTTTCAGCTCCATCAGGTAATTTACATTCTTCTCTACATTGGTCATTCTAGTTAGCAATTCAACTAACTTTTTTTCAGGGTTCTTAGCTTTTTGCATTGGGTTAGAACATGCTCCTTTAGCTCGGAGTTGTTTGTTATTACCCACCTTCTGAAGCCTACTTCTGTCAATTCGTCAGACTCATTCTCCAACCAGTTTTGTTCCCTTGCCGGCAAGGAGTTGTGATCCTTTGGAGGAGGAGAGGCATTCTGGTTTTTGGAATTTTCAGCCTTTTCGCGCTGGTTTTCCCCATCTTTGTGGATTAATCTACCTTTGGTCTTTGATGTTGGTGACCTTTGGATGGGGTCTTTGAGTGGATGTGCTAATCCTTTCTGTTTATTTTTCCTTGTGACAGTCAGGCCCCCCTGCTGCCAGTCTGCTGGAGTTTGCTGGAGATCCACTCCTAAACCTGTTTGCCTGGGTATCACCAGTGGAGGCTGCAGAGCAGCGAAGATTGTTGCCTGTTTTTTCCTCTGGAAGTTTTGACCCAGTGGGCACCTGCCAGATGCCAGCCAGAGCTTTCCTTGTATGAGGTGTCTGTCGGCCCCAACTGGGAGGTATCTCCCAGTCAGTATACATGGGGGTCAGGGACCCACTTGAGGAGGCAGACTGACCTTTAGCAGAGCTCAAACACTGTGCTGGGAGGTCTGCTTCTCTCTTCAGAGCTGTCAGGCGGGGACGTTTACGTCTGCTATAAGCCCCTGACTGGGGATCCTGCCTTTTTTACAGAGATGCCCTGTCCAGAGAGGAGCAATCTGGCAGTCGGGCCACAGCAGCCTTGCTGAACCACAGTGGGCTCCACCCAATTCAAACTTCCCAGCAGCTTTGTTTACACTGGCTATACAACTGCATACTCACACCTCAGCAATGGCGGACACCCCTCCCCACACCAAGCTCCTCCATCCCAGGTGGATCTCAGATTGCTGCTGTGCTGGCAGCGAGAATTTCAAGCCAGTGGATCTTAGTTTCCTGGGCTCCGTGGGGGTAGGACCCGCGGAGCCAGACCACTTGGCTCCCTGGCTTCAGCTCCCCATTCTGGGGGAGCGAACAGTTCTGTCTCAGTGGCATTCCAGGCGTCACTCAGGTAGGGGGGAAAAAATAAAAAAAAAATTAAAAAATTAAAAAAGGCTCCTGCACCTAGTTCTAGTTCAGTGTCTGCCCAATTTGCTGCCCAGTTTTGTGCTTGAAACCCAGGGCCCTAGTGGGGTAGTCACCGGAAGGAATCTCCTGGTTTGTGGGTTGCGAAGACCGTGGGACAAGCACTGTATCTGTGCCCTTGTTTCTCAGGTCTGAGGCTCACGGCTTCACCTGGGTTGGGGAGAAAATTCCCCGACCCCTGGAACTTCCCAGGTGAGGTGACGCCCCAGCCTGCTTTGGGCTGCAGCCAGTGTCCAACCAGTCCCAGTGAGATGAACTGGGTACCTCAGTTGGAAATGCAGAAATCACCCATCTTCTGCACAATCTCGCTGGGAGCTGCAGACCGTAGCTGTTCCTATTTGGCCATCTTGAATTTCCCTGTGGCCTTTATAAGTTTTCTATAAGTTCTCTCAGTTCTTAATAGCAATCATGCTGGTCAACATACACCGCTTTCAAAATGCCTTAAGCTTAATAAGAAAACACAGAATCTTGATCTTCACTTGTCTTGACTTTTAAAATTGTGTTCAATGCTGAATAATCCAACATAAACTGGAGTCTAGTTCATTAAAAAAAGGTTTTAAAGCCTTTTTAAATTCAAAGCCATGCTAAAATTTCAGAAATACACTTGCCCTTGACTTTGCAACTTATCATTCTGTACATCCCCTTTAATATTTAAAAAACATGTTTGCAACAAAATACTTTGAAATTTGAAGAAAAAACATTGCAAAGTCAAATGTCAAGAAATAGACACCTTAAAAAAACAAAAAGGCTAATGGAACAGAATAGAGAACCCAGATACAAATCCAACATTTACAGCAAACTTATATTTGACAAAGGTGTCAAAAATATACAATGGAGAAAGGAGAGTCTCTTCTATAAATGGTGCTGGAAAAACTGGATAATCAGTTGGGTACAGTGGCTCATAATCCCAGCACTTTGGAAGGCCAAGTTGGGAGGATCATCTGAGGTTGGGAGTTTACATGGTGAAACTCTGTCTTTACTAAAAGTACAAAAATTAGCCAAGTGTGGTAGTGCACACCTGTAATCTCAGCTACTCAGGAGGCTGAGTGAGGCATGAAATCTTTTGAACCTGGGAGGTGGAGGTTGCAGTGAGCCAAGATTGAGCCACTGTACTTCAGCCTGGGTGACAGAGTGAGACTCTGAAAAGAAGGAAAGGAGGAAGGAAAAATAAAAGAAGAAAAGAAATTCAGAGAGAGAGAGAGAAGGAGGGAGGAAGGGAGGGAGGGGGACTGGATAACAGTATGCAAAAGAATAAAACTAGGCCCCTGACCAGGCACGGTGGCTCATGCCTGTAATGCTAGCACTTTGGGAGGCCAAGGCGGTGGATCATGAGGTCAGGAGTTTGAGACCAGCCTGGCCAATATGGTGAAACCCCACTTCTACTAAAAATACAAAAATTAGCCAGGAATGGTGGTGTACACCTGTAGTCCCAGCTACTCAGGAGACTGAGGAAGAAGAATTGCTTAAACCTGGGAGGCGGAGGTTGCAGTGAGTCGAGATCACGACACTGCACTCCAGCCTGTATGACAGAGCAAGACTCTGTCTCAAAACAGCAACAACAACAACAACAACAACAACAAAGCTAGACCCCTATCTCTCACCATATACAAAAATCAAATCAAAATGAATCAAAGAGTTCAGTGTAAGAGTTAAATGTGACACTTCTAAAAGAAAACACTGGGGAAGTACTCAGGGACATTGATCTGGGCAAACTTTTTCTGTGTAAGCCCTCAAAAGCACAGACAACAAAAGCAAAAATAGACAAATGGGATTGTTTCAAGCTAAAAAGTTTCTGTACAGCAAAGGAAACAATCAACAAAGTGAAGAAACAACCCACAGAATGGGAGAAAATATTTGCAAACTATCCATCTGACAAGGGATTAAAACCAGAACACATAAGGAGATCGAACAACAGTGGAAAGAACAATTTAAAAATGAGCAAAATATCTGAATGGGAGTTTCTCAAAAGAAGACATACCAATGGCCAACAAGTATATGAAAAGATGTTCAGCATTACTAATCATGAAAGAAATGCAAATCAAAGTCACAATGAGATATCACTCACCCCAATTAACATGGCATTTATTACAGAGACAGGGAATAACAGATACTGGTGGGGATATGAGAAAGCGGAACCCTCCCACACTGTTGATGGGAATGTAAATTAGTACAGTCACTATGGAAAACAGTATGGTGATTCCTCAGAAACCTATGATGAGAACTACCATATGATCCAGCAATTTCACTACTGGATATATATCCAAAAGAAAGAAATCAATATATAGAAGAGATATCTGAACTCTCGTGTTTATTGCAGCACTATTCACAATAGGCAAAATACAGACTGAACCAAAGTGCCCATCAATGGATGAATGAAAAAAAAAAAAAAGTGGTGTATATACACAATGGAATATTATTCAGCAAAGAAAAAAAGAATGAAATCCTGTAATTTACAGCAACATGGATGGGATAGAAGTCATTATGTTAAGTGAAATAAGCCAAGCACTGAAAGACAAACATCACATGTTCTCACTCATATGTGGGAGTTAAAATAAATAAAGGGATTTCATAAAGATAAAGAGTAGAGGCCTCTGGCCTGTACAGAGGCCAGGAAATGTAGGACTGGGGGTGGGGATGGTTGATTAATGCCTATAAATATACTTTCAAGTAGAAGAAATAAGATCTAGTGTTTGATAGATTAGTAGGATGACTATAAATTAATCTCTTGTACATTTCAGTATAGCTAGAAGAGAATAATTGGAATGTTCCCAGCAGAAAGAAAAGATAAATATTTAAAGTGACGGATATTCCCATTACCCTAACTTGACTGTTACACATCATATGAATGTATCAATTATCACATATACTCCAAAAATATGTACATCTGTTATGTGTCAGTAAAAACAAAATAAATGAAGTTAGAAAGCTCATAGAAAAAAAGAGACAGATGTCTATTTTTAATTGACAAATAATAATTGTATATATTTATGAAGTACCATGTGATGTTTTCATATATATGTGATACATTGTCAGATGACTTTCCTCGAAGCACAATTATAGATTAACCCAAATGAACTACCTGAGCCATGAATTCCACCGACTCCTTTTGAGATGACAATCGCCTCAGTTAGGACTCATCATGTGCTGTCAACCTCAGGCACTTCTAGACCGCTATTATATGTGTAAATTGGGAAAATGTTACTCATAAAACCATATTATCATTTCACATATGTCTTTCTAATTTTGTTGTGTGCTAAATTGGACTCTTGCCTTTTAAATCAATTTAGCTCAAAATAAGATTAGAAGCCAATGATGAAACTTAGAATCTTAGAAGTCATTTGACTAAACATCAAACTAATCCATGGTGTTTCTTTGAACACTCCTATTATTTGCTCACTTATGGGGTTGGCTTTAATAGCTGTAATCATTTTTAGTGCCTTTGCTTAGAATCCAAAGCTGTTTCACTATTATCACAACTCACGTGTTCTGCCAGAATCTGTTAAACTGTAACAGGATAACTTACCAGCTTTCAAGAAGGGTGAGACCACAGACCCTTCACAGTTCTCAGTGCAAAAATCAGAAAGTGAGTGGCTTTGGAAAGGAGACTAATGGAAAGGGGCGCAATGGAAGGAACTTTCTGTGGTTCAAGGTTGAAATGGAAACATCTTAATTGAAATGTTCTATTTCTTTATTTAGGTTGTATCCACAATTGTCAAAATAGAACACTTAAGAAATGCATTTATTGTATGTAAATTACACATCAAATTTTTTTTAATTCCTAAAAGTTCATCCTCAACTGAATGGCATTATTCCTTTTCATCTTCTCAGGAAATTTAAAACTTTTTTGGGGGGTGGAAATTAGCACCATCAGTATATACAATGTTAAATGACAAAAATAAATAAAATTTATGAATAGTTAGCAGCAATTACCAAATAATTACATGAATGACAATTCAGAGAAAGACAAATATTTGATATGAGAGCTTTAAATGATCAATGTCTTTATAAGCTGTAATGTTTATTATTTAGGTTTTGTGAAATATCTAAAACTTTAAGTAGGAAAATTTCAGTGAAGATTCTCAAGTGGCTACTGAGAGAAGCCTGAACAATATGTTGACAGATTTTTGTAGAAAAGAAAATAGAGTAACTTGCAAAAATATCCAAAATATACCAATGACAAATTGAAATTCTCTCTCTCTCTCCAAAAAATATATATATATATTTTGCAGCACTATATATATATTTGCAGCACTATTCACAATAGACAAAATATATATATCCAGGCTGGAGTGCAGTGGTGCCATCTCAGCTCACTGCAAGCTCCGCCTCCCGGGCTCATGCTATTCTCCTGCCTCAGTCTCATGAGTAGTTGGGACTACAGGCACCCACCACTACATCCAGCTAATTTTTTGTATTTTTAGTAGAGACAGGGTTTCATCGTGTTAGTCAGGATGGTCTCGACCTCCTGACCTCGTGATCAGCCTGCCTGGGTCTCCCAAAGTGCTGGGATTACAGGCATGAGCCACTGCTCCTGGTCCCAATATTTTATTTTTGAAAAAAAATCAGTAATGACTTCATGCCAGAAAGAACAGAAAAATCTAGTTTAAAAATTTGTAGCTGAACAATTGACTTCCTTGAATTAAATGAAGTTTAGATGCATAAATAAAATACCTTGATAAAGTAGGGCATTAAAGAAGACTGAGATATTATCATAGAAGCAGAGTTAGTGCAATTTGAGTATATGAATATAAAACATGTAGGAAGGTAGAGATGCGCTAAAAATTAGATGTGTAACAGAGGAAAATATTAATTTTTATTATACATTGTTATAGGGTACATGTGCACAACATGCGGGTTTGTTACATATGTAGACATGTGCCATGTTGGTGAAATTAATATTGTTCCAAACAAATTCTAGAAGAATCTACTGTAGAGATGCTTATGAGCACTTTGAAAATAAGATGATTTCATGAAACCCCCTCAAAGCACACAGAGATAAACATACTTAACTAATACTTAAAAGAAAATAAAATAGGAGAGAAAATATCAGAGTGCCCTGCAGGTGATCAAGGAAAGTACTGTTTTCGGAAGATCTTGTTTCCATTTAAAACGTGCGTATTTGTGTTCTGCTTCACAATTAAGATATATTTCTTATTTGGGGTTCAAGTTCAGAAACATTTGCAAGCTTCTGTTCTGAATAGGTTTGCCTATAATATTTGAATAAGAAATGGAGAGACAGATACTATAGAAGGAAGGTACCTACTATAACTAACTTGTTCCACTTACAAGCTTGGGCTACAAACTGTCATTTTTGATATATAAAACTAAGTGATTCTGAGTCACCTTCTCTACATATCCACATTCCCTGATAAATAACAGGATTCTAGCACTTTCTTAATCCAAAGTATTTGTCCCCATTAGTATCATTCCCACAACGGAAAAGCAGATCATCTGAGCAGCCCTTTGCCTCGGGGGAGATCCCTGGCCTGTTTCTGTTTTGTTCAAAGGCTGTGTAGTATAGCTGTGGGACAAGGGTGGTGGACCAATCAACTGAGGTGACTGAATCATAGACCAGAACTGCTGGTCTAATAGTAGCTCCTCAGCATTTCAGGAAAGAGAGAGAATGCCTTTCTTTCCCAGAGTTATGTTACGCTATAGTCACGCCATGCCACCCAAGGCCTGAGCCTCCTGTGTTAGGGCATTTCACAAGTACAGCATTTTTAGTTCTCTACTTCTACATAGACATCTGTTTTCTCCATGCATATGGCATGGTTAGATGATCTATACCATCCACATGCTGTGCTCAGACACAGGCCTCTCCTACTACTCCAGGGAGAGGTTGCTACTCTTCTTATATCCAAAGAATCACTCTTACTGATTACTTGTGATGCTGGAGGGGAGATACAACCTTAAGTTTGGCATTGCCATCATGGGTTAGTGCTGGCAAGGGGCATCCCAGAGACTTGATGACAGTATTTCTCACTCCTGGCTTATCTTCGATGTGAAGAGCATCTCTTGTCCCAACACTGAAGCCATTCTTCCAGCTACAGACTTCATACTTGGGGCCTTCAGGATCCGGATCCATAGGAAGTCCCTGCCTCTGCTCCCTACTTCCAGAAGGGCAAGATCCACCGCAATTCCTGTCACAGAATTATTGACAATTAAAATATTTTCTTTCTTCTGTCCATCGTCTGAAATATTTTGGACTGTTGAGGCATTCTCTTTGCTATTTAGTCTTACCTCGAGCGTTTTGCATTTTGGCAGATCTCTCTATAGCTGGAGGCAGCATGCTTCGCTGTTTTTTTTTTTCTGTCTTCAAATTGCACAGATTTGAAGTCAAACCCTGAATCTAATACTTCAAAGTTATATATCTTTATAACTTTGGGAAGCTGACTTCTCTGACTTCAAGTGAGGTTATGTTTAAATGTTAAAACCATAGTAGACATGCAGGAACTACTGGTTTCTTTCATTTTATATTTTGTTATCGCAATGTGAGTGCATGATAGAAGCACACTAACTAGTTGATTTGGCTTCAATTTTGTTGGAAGAAATTTTTTCAACAATTATTGATTGATATTAAACTAGATACCATTCATCGTTGAGGAATTACTGTTTTGGTAAAAATCATGTCAATCAGAGAATTATCTTTAAATTGTTAGCAATGGTGAAGTTATCAGAAGTTAGTCTGGGCATGTTTAAAGGAGGCAGTTGGATAGAAATGTGTCATGAAAAAAATAGAATGTACTGCGCTCTGAAGAATGACAAAAAGGGATTATTCAAATAAGAATGTAATTACTATAAACACCAATCTTGGCTATAATTGTTATATTTCTTTCTGATCCTCTGAGATTGCTTTTTATTTTTTGAAACAGGTGACTATTTTAATTCACTAGGTGAGTTATCACAGCCATCACCTTTCTGGACTTCCTTTCTAAATAAACGAAAACTATTCCAACATAATGAAGGAAAGCTGTACAGTCTGTTGAATTGTATTCTTGTGTCTCTCCTGAAAACTATCATGGAGGAATATGTGGCTTCTCTTGACCTAAAGGTAGAGAATGGTAAAATTCACTTATTGGCATTGTTTGCATTGTAGATCTGATGCCAGTAGCTGGAGTAAGCCTTATGCACAGATGAAGTGTTCAGCTTCACAGCAATGTTTTGTACTAGGATTAGGAGAATATCCTGAGGAAATACATCTTTTCAAAACTCCATAATGCAGATCAAAATAGTATTAGTTACCATATGGTCTGTAAAGCAATTCTGGCCCAGTTCTCTCTATTTTGTAGATTAAACAAATAAACAAAAAAAAAAATCACAAACATAAAATTTTTTTTTCAAGCTCAAAAACCTCTGCCATAGCTAGCACAGGTACCTGGAATTCTACTTTCAAAGGTTCATTTACACATTAGAAGGCGTCTCAGTCTTCAGGTATCTTTGGCTAAAATGTAAACAGCTCTGCTAAGCACAGTACATTGACTTTTATCATCCTCCAACACCTGCAGAGATGATTCCCTGAAGTGATTAGCTAGGGAATGGACAAGGGACAACAATGACAGGAGGCTATGTACATTGGGCTGAGGCAGCATGCATATTCCAGGCATTTGGTGGAGTAGGTGTGAGAAAGTAAGTCGTGTGAATTTGGAAAAGAGACCCAAAAACAAACTTTTCCCATCTCACGATTGTGTCTGACTCTTGTCCTGAAAGTAGAAAAAGGCTAAGAAAATCAGGTTATACAATAGGGGGTGGAATAACTCAAAAGCTTCTTTAAGATCCTCAAGCAGAATGAGCTTATTAATATTTCAAATCTAATCTAGAAGAAAATGCATTATTAAAGGAAGACCCCAGGATGACTAAAGACAGAAATCTTTTCCCTTGCCTGTAGGCCTTCTACCTAAATCAAATGATATTCCAAATGACTTGGTCTATCTGATCTGCCCAACATACCAAGGAGAGGGAAACCAAGAAACCTCACTAACACTTCCTGGCAGCCCTTTGATCCTGTCCCCTGCCTCCACTCCAGGGATCCCCCAATTCTTGGCCCTTCAGTAAGTCCCCCTTCAGACTCACCCTGACCACCCCTCTAAAACTCTGGCACAATATTCTCAAGTAACCAGCAAAAAATGCTACATTTATAATAAAGTCATATTATTAAGCTCCTGCAAATAGCTTATAGCTGTATATTTCATACACTACCAAGTGTGATTAATCCTTCTTTAAAACATTGAGTAACTTGCCGAACATTTATTATGGGAAGTGATGTTTCAAATTTTTTCTGCACTTTGTTTTATATTTTTTAATACAGCATGGTTTTGTTTTCCTGCTCTACTTTTTCTACCTTCACTGGAATAATTTTTTACTTATTGTGCTTTTCTGTCTATTGTTTTAGAACTTAAATCCGTTTCTTATTCTTTTAGTGATCATCTTAATTTTTAACAAAAAATTAAACTTATATTTTATTCTGCATATCAACAATTAATATTAATCCTCCAAATACAACAAAAGCCTTATGCCATTTTTACTTTGCTACTCTCCCAAATTGCCACCTCACATGTTTGAAAGTGTCTTGAATTTGAATTCAAAATTGTTACTTATTTGTTCATAATTAAATCAACACTTGCATAGTGTTAACTATACATTTACTGATTTCTTGCTCATCACTATTTTTTGCCTTCTATTTTATCCTTCTCTTAGATTTTCTTTTCCTTTCGGGAAGTAAATTCTAAAACAATAATTTCAAAAAGGATCTAATGGTAATGTATTAATTAAGGACATCTTTACCTACAACTAACATACTCTCATAGCAGTAACTTAGATATAGGAATGTATTTATTTCTTGTAACTAGATGTAAGACTAGATGTAGATGGCTGCTAAACTTGGTTCAGGACTACATACCAGGCCACTATGTCTACAATTTTCTTCTCCTGATAGTTGCAGAATAGATGCCATTATAGATCTTAAGCAAGCGTTCTAGTTGGAAAAATGAGAAAAAGAAGAGCAGCTTATGCATCAAGTAGATCAGAAACTTTCCCAGAAATCTTATGGCAAATTCCACTTATCATTGACTGGAATTATACATGGGCAATGTGGGGAAAAAAAGATGGGAAATGGGGATTGGGTCCACAAAGAAATAGCAATTTGTCCAAGAGGCTAACTTTTAGATGAAATACATACCAAAAAAAAAAAAAAGGATGCATTCTGTCCTCAACTTGAGTACTAATTTTTGTTTTTGTTTTTGGTATAGTATTTTAGCTTAAAGCTATATCTTGTCAATATTTTGAAGACATGACTCCATTTTATTCTCCTATGCTGTGTTGTTGATGAGAAGGCTATTGAAAATTTAATTTTTGTTTCTTTAGAGGTAAACTATATTTTGTTGGTGGTGATGGTCATTCTGAAAGATTTTGGAGCTTTTTTATTCTTAGGTGTCAGGAGTTGAACTTTTCTCCTAAAATAGGCTCAAGTCCCAATCTCTGGTACCTGCAAATGTGACCCTCTGAAAAAAAAAAAAAAAAAAAGTTTTTGCGGATATAATCATATTAAGAGAAGGTCATACCGAATTAGGGCAGACCCTAATCCAGTGACTGGCCTCCTAAGAAAAGGGAATTTTGAACATAGGCACACACAGGGAGAATGTCATGTCATGACAGAGGCAGAGAATAGAGTGATGTGTGTACAGGTCAAGTAATGCCAATAATTTCTGGTAACCACCAGAAGGAAAGGGCGAAGAAGGATCCTTCCCTAAAGCCTTCAGAGGGAGCAGCAGTGGTGAATCCACATCTTGATTTCAGTCTCTCCTTCTGAACTGTTAGAGAATAAATTTGTTATCTCAAGCCGCTCAGTTCATGGTAATTTGTTATGATAGTCCTAGGAAACTAATACACTAGGTTTCTAAAAGTTATCTAGGTCATGTCTAAGTATAACTCCTATGTTATAAATCCTATTTAACACAATGTAAACCCTTTAAATTGAAGGACTGTGTTGATAGCAGCCTTTGCTGAATGATCCTGGTGGTGGTTCTAGACATCCTTCCTGCTTTATGTTTTTGTTTATTCTGAATGTGGAGTTTCTCTGGGAAATAAGCTGCCCTTTCCCATCCAATACCTTGTCACTGTGTACGTTCTGGCGGTAGCTTTCTCTGTCCATTTTTTTTTTTTGGTTTTTTGTTTTGTTTTGTTTTTTTGTTTTTTTACCATTTAATCCTATCTACTTTCTAGCTTCTAGAATTTTTCACAATTTCTGGCCTATTGTTGAAAAACATCCTTGTTTTTCAGGGTTATTCCCTGTAAATATATTTTCTTTCTGTTACATCAGTAGAATTGGCTGGCAGAAAAGCGAATGAATGTGCGTTGCTCAATCTGTCATTCTGAGTCAGGCCACAGATTTTTAAAAATTTATTTATCCTAGTTAATTTTTTCCCTTAAGACCTTTCAAACCATATTGGCATTAGAAGCTTTTGTGTTATTTTTTCACTTTATCTAGGGTCCAAGCATAATTTGTGGCTGCCTCTGAATATAAACAAGGTAGTTTTTTCCTCCTTGACAGAATTATTGATTGGTTTTGCTCAAGCTGAAATTCTAAAAATCTCATTCATATCAGAACTAGAGGTTGTATGGTACTGGGATAAAATCTGCTACCTAGGAGTCATCCCTAACGTCTTTTAGTGTGCCCAAGTTTAGATTTGCTATGTTCTAAACTAGTCATGTGTATCATGTAAGCCTTAAATTTGAGAGAAGGCTAACTTGTCTTCATTAGTAATACTACTGACTTAGGTGTTTTTTCAAATGCCACAAATAGTCTGATTAGATTTTGTGGTTTATAGAAACACACACACACAAATACAGAATTACAGTTCTTCCAGTCCTAAGGCAAATTTAGCACTACAGAAAGGTCCTCAAGTTGCACTTACACAGGCAGATAAACTTGTATGTGTAGCACAGAGTCCCCAAGATAATCTGCTTAATTAGCTGGAATCAGTTGAAACAAGTGTAAAATGAACATGGAACTAAGGATTTCAAAGGTAAAACAAGCAAACAATATACATAAGGAATTGAGATTTTACCTCTCATTTGTATTTCATTGTGTGTTTTTTGTAATTTTTTTTTTTTTTTTTTTTTTAGGAAAACTGTTTTTCAGGGATCACCATTATATTAGCTCTAGGTACATATTTTATATCTCAAACTTTAGCAGCAGGGCCTGAGAAAGCGGAAGAATAGATTAATTTACATTGAGATGATTTTTTTTTCTTTTTTTCCCCCCTTGGCATTTATTTTACATTTCGCAATGCTTCAGTCAACCTGAAAAGTATGGAGAATACTCTAAACTACTCCTATATAACTGCTACCCACATTCAACAAATAAATATTAACATTCTGGCATACTGAATTCGTGTCATTTTGACTTTTCATGTGTAAAAGTTAAAGACATAACTTGAAGCCTCCCTTTCACTCCCTACATTGTGATTTTCCCTCTGTCCTTAGAGGCAGTCACTGTTCTGAGTGGGTTCTTTCCATTCATTTTTCATCTTTTCTTCCTATGCATTTCTAAAGTTTTCTCTATTTTCCTTCTTTATTCTTCACTCCTTAAATGGATGTATACTTTGTAATACATATTCCTTACACCTATCTTCCTCCCAGAGCAGGCAAGGATCTTGGCTTTACCGCCCCAACCCCCATTCTGCCCAAAGGAATCTATTTTCATTGACATGTATTTCAGTTTCACCTTTTGTAGCTCTAAATCTTTTATTTTGTCATCAGTAGTTAATTAAATTTGCCACCATATTTTACCAGTTTTTATATTCACTATTTTTTCATGCTTCCTGTGATTTTTCTCTGGATTTCATCTTCTTGCTATAATACATCTTTTGGTCATTCTTTCTGGAAAAGTATGGTTAGTAAACTCTTTTAGTTTCCACGCATCTGAAAATATATTTTCCTTTCCCTCCTGCTTAAAATATAATTACTTATTTACAGTATAGTTATGCATACTCTATACAGTGTAATTATGTATAGAATCCTGGGTGGACAATTGGCATCCCTGAGCACTTTAAAGGTAGATTATCATTGTTTCGGGGCACACTGGCTACACCTGAGAAGACTACCATTAGTTTAATTATGCTTCTTTTGTGGAAATCTTTCTCCTCTGATAGATTTCAGGGTGTCTTTTTTTTCTTTATTTTTGATATTCTGAAGTTTCAGTAGGATGTGTCTGGTAGACTTATTTTTATTTTTCCTTCTTGGCCCTCAAAATGAATTGCCAAAATTAAGACTTATATACCTGTTCAAATCCAGAAAATAATTACTAAAATTTTGAATTCTGTTCCTCTCTTTCAAAGCTAAAATAGAATGTTTTATTATTTTAATTGTTTAGTGTTAGCTGTCTTTCTTAAATTTGCCTCATATGGTCAGGAATATTGGTTTGCAGGCTAATATTGACTGGAAGTTTCCAATTCAATTTCATCCCTCCAGCTAGAAGTTTTACAGTTACTTCTGCCTAGGAACCAGTGCAGAACTGGTAATTTTGAGTTCCCGTGCCTCAATGAGTGATGTTAAGAATATCTCAGACCAGTCATTGAACTAGTAGACAGTTTCACTCAGGTGGTAACTGAGAAGCTTCCGCCTGCTTCCTCCTCCTCCAGCCAGTGCAGCATCGACCTTTCCAGAGTTTTCTTCCCCCTAAATGGAAGACTTTGGTGCCAAACAGTGAAGAAGGTTCTGTCCCCTATCCCACCGGAGATGGATTTCGTTTCCATCATCCCATAGGATCAACATTTTTTGGTGGCAAAGGCTCACTTCTGGCCCCACACTCTGGCAAGCTGCATGTTCTGTCTCATTTAGCACTGTTTCAGTTCCATTTCTGGTCTGCAAAGATCTTTGTCTTGTTTCCAAAAATGACAGTCTTGGCTGATGCATTGTGAAAACATTTTTCTAGTTATAGAAAAGTGACTTAATTATATTTAAAACTATATTTTATATATATGTATAAACATGTACTTTAGATTTTCAAGGCTAATAACAAAACACTCAAATTAATATTTTTAAATGTATTGTCTTTTTGTACATCGTTATTTTAAAAACATATACAAAGTCCCAGAAGCAAGCATGCTTCTTCATTCTTGAATAAGGAAATCTGTGTTGACTGTATGTTCCTTTAAGGTATTTCAATACAAATCAACTGGGAGAAACTCACAATCAGATGTGAAGCATTTCACTCAATTTCACAGTCAGCAATTAATTGCTTATTTTTATGGCACTGAAAGTCTACTGTTTTCACTGAAATAAATAGTGCCATCTACTGGTTCAATTGTCGTTAAAGGGACAGAATCAAGCAAAATTTGTGTTGGTGGGAACTCACATCACGCCTAATTCCATTCTCTTTTTTTCACCCTCATATAAGAGCTGAGTGAAGAGCTAAAAGCTGACCCCTGATCTAAAGCACACAGCTGTTACAATTCAACATATAAAGATCAACATATAAAGATAATGGTATTATCTCTATAACTAACTGAGAACTCGGGGACTTAAAGCTCATTAGCTTTCTCCAACTTTTTAAAGTTTTTTTTTTTAAGTAGAAAAATTTTGTATTGAAATGTAATAAAGACACCAAATAGTCTTTTATATTGTTACAACATAAGAAGAAACACTTTAGCTTCTAATAAAATAAGGTAGCAGGACATAGAATCCTGTTTATTTGTTTGTTTGTTTTGTTTTTTGAGGCGGAGTCTCGCGCTGTCCCCCAGGCTGGAGTGCAGTGGCGCGATCTGGGCTCACTGCAAGCTCCGCCTCCCGGGTTCGCGCCATTCTCCTGCCTCAGCTTCCCGCGTAGCTGGGACTACAGGCGCCCGCCACCACGCCCGGCTAGTTTTTTCATATTTTTAGTAGAGACGGGGTTTCACTGTGCTAACCAGCATGATCTCGATCTCCTGACCTCGTGATCCACCCGCCTCCGCCTCCCAAAGTGCTGGGATTACAGGCGTGAGCCACTGTGCCCGGCTGCAGGACATAGAATCTTTAATGTTACCATAATCAATGGCTCGTTCCTCCTAGGAGAATGGTGGGACTGTGAGTTGCTTGGTATATTTGTCAGTGTGGGGCTCAGTAGTGAGAAGGGAGCATCAGGTTGCATGACTCAGGCTATGAATTGATTTAAATACTAATATAAAGAAAACAGCTAAGTTAGACGACAATGGCACATCCCAAATAAAAGCTTAATTTATATGTTAGTGTATTAAAGCTTTAGAATATAATGGTAACTTTCCTATAAAAATCATGTCAGTAAATATACAAGACAGGTTTATTATATCTCAATTGGATCTGAGGTTGGCCGGCAGTCTCAGATTCCACCCCCTGATAATTACCTTCCTGGGGTCTGCAGCCCCTACAGACACTTTCATTGTTCACTGAATCTTAAAATGATGGAGACCTTAATATTTCAGTTTGTCAATAATACAGTTTCTAGGCAACCATATTACAATTCCTCATTACAATCCCCAGATATAATCAGCTACAGAGTCTCAGCTCCATCTAAAACTGATTAGCAATTAGTCAAATAAATTTCAGATTAGAGAATGTCAAAGACTTAATATTGCTTTTAACATAAATGTTTTAAATCTCAGTTTTCTAATAAGGCAAAACTTAATTTTATTTTCAAAATAATTTAATTTAAGGCATCACAATAATGGATTAATTTTAAAGAAAAATTTAAAAACCTTTTCCCTCAGCTCATAATCATCAGGGTTGAGTGTAATAAGTTTATGGGAAAATAGAATATTAAAAATATCAACTACTTGAGTTGAACATTGATAATTCTGATCACTCAGTCTACAGTACAGATACAAATCAATATTTGAAGAAGAAAATCATTTTATAATTTTGGGCTAATTAAGATGGTGATAAAGTTCAGTTTGCTGTTAAAGTTGAGTAAAATATGCAGTAAACACTAACATGTAGGAGGAGAAATAATTGAACTACTATAATAACTACATCTTCATCAAACGCTGGATATGAATTTTATTAAAGGCATGAGGGGATAGAAAATGAATGTAGAACAGTCAAGATTCAATTTTCTCTTTCAAGGAAGAAAATTTCCCAAGTAGTAGAAACTGAGACTTAGTAGTCAACAGCATAGGGTATAGCAGTGGCGTCCATGGGGCTGAGCCACACACAGCTATGATTCATGCACAATATTTGCCACCCAGGTTAAGGAGCCCTCACAGACAACTTAAAATCGAAAGTTGGTCCAGAAAAGCACTACCTCAAGTGATATGAAGCTGCTACTGTAATTAGTTAAGCTAAGTCATCAAATAATGATTATCCAGGTTTTTCATTAAAATCAAACATTTTCCATATGGCAATGAGAGCTTCTGACTGGCAGTGTATAATACCATCACAGCTTTTGAAGATAAAGGTAATAAACACCAATGGAAATTATCATTTTAAAATGGGGGAGAGAAAGGTCATTTTGCAAATGTTGGTGTCAGCTATGGGATGCCAATGAGAAATTTCTCACTGACATTCTAATTTCTCTTACGTTAATTAATTTTCTCAAGTTAAATTAAAAATGAAATTTTAAAGGGCCTATTATTTGCAAGTGATACAATGAAACAAAACAATATGGGACAAGCCTTTAACATTCCTTTGTGAGAACAGGAGGTTGGTAAATAATTGTGCATTAGAGAAGCTATATTCGTGTCTAACTAGTTTCCTTAATTTTGCAGTAACTAAATTTTTACCTATGATCCCCCCTTTCTGCTGTCTATCCCTGTTATAAACTGAATTGTGCACCCCTAAAGTTCATATTCATAATCCCCAATGTTAATGCATTTGGAGATACGGCCTTGAAGGAGGTAATTAAGGTTAAATGAGGTCATAAGGGTGGAATACAATAGGACTGGTGTCCTTATAAGAAGAGGAGACACGAGTGTTCTCTCTCTTCATGTGCACAAAGGAAAGGTCCTGTGAAGACACAGAGAGAAGGTGACTGCTTATGAGCCAAGGAGAAAGTCCTCCCCAGAAAGTATCCCTGCTGGCACCTTGATCTTGGACTCCCAGTCCTCATAACTATGAGAAAATTAATGTCATATTTAAGCCACTCATCTATGATACATTGTTATGGCAGCCTGAGAAGAATAATACAAGCCCCAAATTCCATATTAATCTAATTGTGTACCAGTAATACAGAAGGCAAAGTATTAAATGAAAACCATTTAGAAAAATCCAAAATTAGTTTTTGAAAGTGACTAACATTTAACCTGGCTATTTCTACTTGTTTTTTTTTTTTTCTTCTTCTTTCCCTTTTTCCTCCTTCTCTTTCTGTCTTCCTGGTAGTGGTAATGTTATTGTTGTCATTATTGGTATCATATAGTGCTACAAACTTTAATTAATGACTATCATATCAATGCTATAGCCACCCCTTGCCAGTTTTTAGACATGTAACAGCACGGGAACTAAGTTTTGTAAACAATCTACTACACACTATTTTGTTCTAGGTTATTGATATAGGATATGTTTTTTCAAATTCTGAATTGTAATCTTTTTTAAAAAAATTATTTATTTATTTTTTGATACAGAGTCCCACTCTGTTGCCCAGACTGCAGTACAGTGGCACGATCTCAGCTCACTGCAGCCTCGTTCAAGTGATTCTCGTGCCTCAGTCTCCTGAGTAGCTGGGACTACAGGCATGCACCACTATGCCCAGCTAATTTTTTTTTTTTTTTTTTTTTTGTATATTTTAGTAGAGATGGGGTTTTACCATGTTGGCCAGGCTGGTCTCAAACTCCTGACCTCAAGCAATCTTCCCGCTTTCACCTTCCAAAGCGCTGGCATTATAGGTGTGAGCCACCAAGTCTACCTGTCATGTTTATTTTAAATGTCTCTTTTAAATATAAGAATAAATTATCCTGGTTAAACACTTAGAATTTGAGAGAGGCAGAAACCTACACAATTATGCTTGTAATTGATCCCAGAGACTACGGCCTTTGCACTACACCTTTTTGCCTCAGAAACACAATTTTCCCGCAGTATTTCCAAATTTGCGTGTTACCTGGGCTGATCGTGTTGGCCCATTTCGTTGGAAGGTAGCACTAATGGGTCCAGGCGCACAGTTTCGATTTCTACAAGCCACGATTAGCTTTATTATACTACTTGATGACAATTGTACCAGAATCTGATTTTTGGTAAGATTTCTGGTGAAAAAAAAAAGAAAGAAAGAAATCAACTTATTTAAAAAAAATACATTGAAAGTGCAAATATAAATATATAAATATGTTCCAGAAATACATATTTCTAAAAAAATATTTAATTTCTTAATTGTGTGTCATTTTGTTTTTGAAAAGATAAGTATCCTTGTGTCAAAACCGCTTTTTGAGGAAAAAGTTGTCTACCAAGTGTTTTCTTAAATGTATAATGATAGTTATTAAAAAATAATCAACAATAGTTTATTTCAAAACTACAGGTTTTTAAAATAATATTTGTTTCTTAGATTTTTGTGGTTTTACTTAGTTATCGATATTTCTCCAAATTGATTCTTTTTGTCTAAAAATGGAACTGTAGATACTTCTAAAATTCTGTCACTATAGAAAGATATTAAAAAATCAATAATACTATGAACAAAAAATGGTGTTATATCAATAAATTGGGACCAGGAAAAAACCAAAAAATTTAAATTATTCATTCTATTCTAAAAATACTCAGAAAATAAATAATTATTAAGTTAAAGAAAAAATAAGCCAAAGGGAAAATACAATGAACTAGTTAATGTGGTTTGTTTGGTTTTTGTTTGGAGAAAAAATTATGAGTTTTCTGAATATAGCTAAGTAAAATACTTAAACATTTAGATATTTACACTGAATTAATTATTATACACTGAAAGCTGAAAACAATACCTGGAATGTTTGAGCTTTTTTTGTTTGTTTTTGCAGGATATGAGGGAGTCAGTTCTAGAACAGATTCTGGTGACAATGAATGTCTTTCTAGTACAGTGTTAAATGTTGCCTTCCAGTTGTCGGTTTATGTAATCTTTTTTCATTAATTTCTGGGAAATTTTCCTATTGTCTTATTATTTCTGTGTCTTCTGAATGGATATGCTTTATAGATGTGCTAGGGTAGGCAAAGACCTGAAAGACAGCAATTGCATTTCCTACTGGCAAGCTAATTAAAGACATCTAAGTCCTTGGAATTTATTACAGCAGCTAAGCAATGCATCAAAAGTTGAAAGTCCTATGTACAATAGAGAAAATACCCTGCCTTGACCACATAAACATAAACCTGAGATATAAACTCAGGCTAGAGGATATTTAGAATGTTCAACTATTTTGATCTTGGGACTAAATATTCATTAAAGATACTTATAGCTTCTTTGAAAATGTCATCATCCTATTCAAGCAGAGGTCACATTCCCACATGAATCCAAATAGGTCAAAGGGCAAGACATGGAGCACAAATGCAGGGTTAAAAATGGATGTGCCCTAAAGCCACATACAGTAGCATGAGGTTTTTCCATTCACTCTCTAGTAAGGCTTCTGAAAACAGGTTGTTCGGCCTATGGCTCAATGACTGCCAAACATACTACAATACTTACTGAGCCATGCCAACCCAGCATTTAAAACAATCCAGGTCAATGATCAGGGTGAATGCTGTCTTTAAAAAAAAAAAAAAAAAAATTCCTTGATCTAAATACACTAAAAAGCAAGAGACAGAGTAATCACTTAGAGCTGGGTTTAAAAAATAACTGTTAGTAATTTCAAAAATTGTCCAAGTAATGGTTCCATGAGAACTGACAGTGAAAGCTTTTAAAAATAGTGCTTCAGAATTAAGATTATTGTTTTCTGTCAGCAGAGAAATATAAACAATATATTAAAAATAACAATATATTACTGTTGCTTGGGTTAAAAAATAAAGCTTCAATTTCTCATTACAGAAGGTACATTAATAAGGCTAAGTCTACAACTTTATGGTTCACTTTAACACCTAAAAAATTGTTAAAATGACTGTACAAGAAAAACAGTACATAGCAAGCAAACTAAGATAAATACAGCATTCAAGAAACATACATTGGCCTCAAGGTACACATACAGATATACACACATTGTGCGAGTCAATCAAGTCATATTTTCAAGCCCTTAGCATTGGGTCAAGGAGTGCTACTTATCCAAGTGATTTTTTGTTAATTTTGTGTTGGAGCAGTACTGCCCAACTCTTATGGTAACCTGGGAGACAATTGCCAAACGATAGACCTAATTTAAGAATGTGTCAAAGTTTGGTTATAGACCCTGGCATTTGGTCAAAATCTAACATTTGGGTTCATCTTTAGTTTATTCTTTGAAAGTCCAAATAGTCAAATGCCTGCTGCAATATTTCTGTCATCTCCAACAGGTGTGTGATGAATGTGAACAGATAAATGTGATCACGTAGACTGTCATCATATCTAAGCAAATAACAGTGATATAAAAAAGGAGCAAGAATAGGCACTTCAGATTTATTGTTAGTCTCATTATCCACTGTAAAATATAGGTAATGGGGTGGAAACCTTATTAGTTATTAGTATCTTATTAGTAAAATAATTATTTTACTAATACTAGTAAGTATCTAGTTAGTAAAATAATAATTTACTGATTTTTTCTTTTTTTTTTTTTTGAGATGGAGCCTCTGTCGCCCAGGCTGGAGTGCAATGGCGCCATCTTGGCTCACTGCAACGTCTGCCTCCTGGGTTTAAGCGATTCTCCTGACTCAGCCTCCTGAGTAGCTGGGATTACAGGCATCTGCCACCAGGCCCAGCCAATTTTTGTATTTTTAATAGAAACGGGATTTCACCATGTTGGTCAGGCTGGTCTCGAACTCTTAACCTCAGGTGATTCACCCACCTCGGCCTCCCAAAGTGCTGGGATTACAGGAGTGAGCCACCATGCTGGACCAATTTACTAATTTTTACTAATAAAATAAAGTACTAATATTTACTAAAATAGCTTACTAATATTTACTAATAAAATAATTATTTGTTAATTTGAAGTATAAATGTGTATTTATTATTGTAGTGGTAAAACGGAACAATAATACATCATGGTTATGAAAGTTGTTGATTATATTTATGGAAAGCCTTTTGAGAACTTTTATATAGTAAAATTATCTTAGAAATAAATTGACCTTTATGAATGTTAAGAAAACATATATTACATAGATAATTTTAGGAAGAAAATTATATTCTTTTGGAGTCAACAAACTACTATAAATAATTCCAACATGAATATATCAGAAAAATAATGACTAGGTTGTATTATATTTCCAATCTTTGTAGAATTATTTGGGAACTAGTGTATATATTTATATAAAACATTAAATAAAATATCCTCTCAGAACTGTGTTTAATATTTAATTATTTAACCCACTGTATTTAATATTTAATTACTTAATTCCCATTTTGTTTGGAAGTCTTTGAATAAAACGTTCTATTTTGTTGCTCTGAAGTCTGAGAAAAGGTGATTTAACAGACACACACTATCTTTGCCTTGTTACTCATCACCTGTGACAGGCAGCAACAACATCATGATCAGTAGCCTAAGCAGATTGAGCCGAAAGATACCTCACATCAATTTAATGTGACAACTGCTCAGTGACCAGAAGACAATCTTGCACTTTCCAGTACAGAGATATTGTTTGTTCCTGCACTGTAAAACCAAGCAACTAATTATTAAAATAATAGATGTGTAAATTAAAATGTCAAAATTATTCTTCTACTTTGGCCAATTAATTGATTTTTGACACTTAGCTGTTTGGCATGTTTTTCAAATGTGCATGTATCTCATTTTTTTGAGGGAGATACATTAATATATATATGAAATGAAAAATAAATAGACATAGTTGCACAAAATTTCTTTTTAACCATGATGGAAATATGTGCTTATTATACAACATCTTGAAAATTCTGAAGAATTTAAAAAATATAACAAACACGTTTTGCATCCCTCCAAAAGTACAGTATATAATTCCAGTCTTTTTCTCCATATATGTATTTCACAAATACACATACACACTCAAACATATATATGAATACATTCACCGTCCTTGGGTTTTATAGACAAAAACTTAAGAACACTAAATGAATACCTCTTGATAGAATATTTTTAATTTTTTAAACAATTTTTTGCATTCTTAAAAATCCATCTCTCCTCCTGTTTTCTAAATTGTCTGAAAAACTTGCACATCTTTACATGAGTATCTCTTCACTCTGCTTTCCCGAAAAGGAATAGAACACAAAATGTCCCAATGTCATGGTAATTCACTACTTTTTACATGATTATTTTTATCGTAGGCCAAAAGACATACCTTAATGTGAGAGTTGGTGAAAGCAATTAGAAATTATTTTATATAAGTTAATCGGACTGACCGAAGAAAACAGATATTTAATCTTGTAGGTATTTCCTTTTATTCTTCTTTACCATTAAGATGAAATATACTACATCTGCATAGGTAAATAAGCACATGTATTTATAAAAAGGAACAGCTTAGTTTATATCTGGACTTGAATCAAACTTTGCTGCTATAAATTTGATCATGAATTTCCTTAGTTATTTGATACAAGAGAATCATGGTCATTTCTCCCAAATAGTGTTGTAGTGTTATTCCTTCTGAATTTGAAGGACCATTCATAAAAATAAAGATCAATGTAAAAGGTTCACATGAGATACATCATGCTTCATCTGCCTAGAATAAAATTTAATGCTTATTCTGATTACAGATATTGCAACTTTATATCCATTTTCCCCTTGCCAATGCTTATAATATTTTTAGCAAGTTGCAACTACGTTCTCAGTTTCAGTATCTAGCAATCATAGGCCAGATATAACTGTATCATTGTGATGGAGTATCTCTGAAGATTTTTTAAGGTGGCATATTTCCCTTTATTTTTCTCCAGGCACCCAAAAGTTGATGGGTTCTGAAATCTCTTGGTTTCCATTGAATTCTATATTTCAATTGAACTTCGTATTTCCTCTGTATTTCATTATGTGGTTGTGGGATTTGAGGCTTTTGGGCTAGAGAGCTCTGATGGAGATTTCCACAACTGTGTTTCAATTTGTATTTCATTTCAGTTAACATTTTAATTAACACAACTGTTTCTAGGGTCCTTTAAAGAATATTTTTATTCTTCCATCTCCAAAAATCTCTCATAGTCTATCCGCTCCTTTACATAGACATTTTTAAAAATGGTATTCATTAACATTGCATTCAGAAAATACAGTAGAAGAAAATGTTTTAAAGAAAAACCTGATCCTGAACAATAAAATAATTAATTGTGGATTCTCTTTGGATTTAATTGTTACATATCATTCGAATTAGAAAGTTAGTTTTTGTTTGCTCATTCTTATCTGATAAAATTCAGTAGGAGAAGAAAGAATATAATAATGCAAACGAATGGTAAAAATCAAAGTATTAGACTTGGTATAGTTTTAAAATAATAAAAAGAATACAAGCATAATAAATAGAATTTGATGATAAGTAGATATTGAAGAGATCTCAAAATCATATCATCCAACTACAAAGCTAAAGCTAGATTCCTTTCTGCAATATTTTGGCTGAAATCCCTTTCAGAGTGCGCCGAAACACCATCTGTGAAGCAGGTTTGGTCTTTAGTTAAAACTAACCACTCCCTCTTTCGTATATTTGCAGAGCTTTGAAAAGGTCTTTGTCAAAGCCATAGAGAATACTTTTATGCCTGTATGTAGTGTGTGTGCTTCTGGCTAAAGAATGCATATGTAGAAATCACCTTTGTATTTTCAGGAGTTGTGTGAGCACCTGGAATACAGGTGAATCAAAGAATCTTCCCCAATAATAAGACCCATACATACTTGGGAGTCAGCATATTAAGTTTTTAATAACTCTGTTACAAAGCATTGTTATACTGGGCTGTAATTAGTGGCCCTTGGTGGCCCTTGTCTTTATCTTGAGATAATACATAAAAACTTCTGGGTTTTCTTGTTTGTTTTTGTTTTTTTTGTTTGTTTGTTTGGTTGGTTTTTTTCTTTGAGACAGGATCACGTTCTGTTGCCCAGGCTGGAGTGCAGTGGGGCAGTCTCGGTTCATTGCAATCTCTACCTCCCGGGTTCAAGAGATTCTCATGACTTAGCCTCCTGAGTAGCTGGGACTACAGGTGTGCACCACCACACCCAGCTAATTTTTGTATTTTTAGTGGAGATGGGGTTTTGCCACGTAGGTCAGGCTGGTCTCAAACTCCTGACCTCAAGTGATACGCCCAACTCAGCCTCCAAAAGTACTGGGATTACAGGCATGAGCCACCACGCCTGGCCCCACAAAACTGGTTTCACATAGATTTATATCAAATGCAAATATTGAGGTAATCAATGACATTTTCTCCATTGTACATCTCTCTTTTACATACTAGATATCCCATGCCCAGTTACTCCAAATATATATCATGGGGCATGATTTCAATCATTTTTAAAAATCTGGTTCTTCTCATTTAAAAAAATCATACATGTCCAGATTACTGGGAAAAATGGTTCTCAAAACTGAAATAGTATGTATTTGAACATATAGAGTAGGACCCATCTGGCTCTCAGAAACTAACTTCTGAGAGGCAATGATCTGCTTATTGCATGTTATGTGTAAAATCTGGCTGTATACTTCTTTGGTAAGAGCGGTGTTGTACAAACTACATTCCATAGGAGGTTAATAGGGCTGTATGAACACACAATACAATTTACATGCATGATCTGTTCTCTGGTCAAATTAGCTTGGAAAACTTTCAGTTAACTTGAGATTTACAACATTTAAATTTAAGAGATTTTTAAATTGCAGACCATGTTAGACCCTTAAGATGCTATTATAATCATGTCCAAGACTCCTTGAGGGATAAACACAGAGCAGTGTTTCCCAAAACTTTTTGACACCAGACCCTTTTCATAGAGTGTCTTGCAGGACACATTTTGTGTAATAACACACATTATTACTCTTTGTGCATGAAAAAGTATAGTTTCTTTCCAAGTATAGGAAATGCAGAATCACCTGAAAGGTGAAATTGAAGTTATTCATGCGACATAAATCTGCCTAATTATTGTTGAAGACTTATGTTCCTCAGACCTAAATGCTGAACTGAACAGAAGATTAGGATGCAGCAAGAAAACAAGGTGTTTAGGCAGCTGGTCCTTGAAAAATGAATCAAAAAGTGGCAGTTCTCATGGGGAGGCTCACTAAGAGCGGAAGCTAACTTTGGATCTCAAAGAGGAAACTTTGGTCTTGCACCTACTAAGCTCCATGAAACTTTTGGGAGAGTAGGCAGCTGTCTCTACTTCGGGACAACAGTAGATTAAGGCAGAGTTTGAGTATTGGACTCGTATCTTTGAGACAAACTATTTCTGTATTTCTTGGTGTCTGGCCATTTCTCTTTTGTTTTTCCCTTAATGTTCGGAAAAATCTCTGAAAATTCCAACCAGGCTCAATTTTGAGATGCATATGCAAAATAAATATTTTTGTCTTAACTTAGATTGGAGGGGAACAATGCACGTTGTCATCCGACCTCCTGAAGGCAGCTGTATTCTAAGTGGCTCAGTTCTAAGGAAAAGGCCAAATGTATTGACAATCTCATAAAATCTGTTTTATCAGATTCCCTTCCCCACCTGGAGAGTTCTCATTTGCTGCTAGCTTCTAAAGCCTGGAGGATTCTACATTTATTAAGGAAAATGATTCCTTCACAGATTGTGTTACACAGAAATTCTAGTTTTCTTTTGCCTATGGTTATGTTTATTTGTTTAAGGCAATCTTATTACCTTTTTGAGGTGACACCTTGAGGTGACAACTAAAGGAAACAACACACCCTCCTAATTTTCACATTTCTCCATCTCTGCTTGTGATTATCTTTTCCTAATATGCTACTTAGGTTTTCGAAACAAAAGACAAGAATTCATAGTAATTCTTTTCAAATGCAGTTTCTGAAGATTTAGCCCATTCATCAAATCTCTAAATACCATTTGATTCTGCTTTTCCAGTGTATTTTTGTCATATCAATGAACCTTATCATCTGCAAATGTATTAAGTATACTCTCTAATTCTTCATTACAGGCATTAATAAAATGGCAACAGATTGGAATCAACATATTAATAGCTTCTTGATGTGATAATATAAGCACTTTCTTTCCACCTTAATTACATTAGCATCTAGCCGATATTTCTTGGCATTATTCCTAAGGATATCTTGAGACACATTGTCAAATATCTTGTCAGTTGCAGACACAAAGGGGAAATAAGAGAATTCAGGATCATATCAGATATGTATTATTTAGTTGAGCAATATTCCTTACAAATATTAAAATAATTGAAATTTTATAGTACTATTATTACTTGCCCCATAAGTTTTCTGATCTAGCTCAGAAAATACTCATAGGCCCACATAACACTCGGATAAGCAAATTTGTATTATTTATTACAAAAACTTTCCACTGAATTCATTTGAGATATTGATTTTCTTTTCTTTTCTTTTTTTTTTTTTTTTTGAGACGGAGTTTCACTCTGTCACCCAGGCTGGAATGCAGTAGTGTGATCTCCGCTCACTGCAAGCTCCGCCTGCCGGGTTCACGCCATTCTTCTGCCTCAGCCTCCCGAGTAGCTGGGACTACAGTGCCCGCCACCACGCCCGGCTAATTTTTTGTATTTTTAGTAGAGGCGGGGTTTCGCCATGTTAGCCAGGATGGTCTCGATCTCCTGGCCTCGTGATCCGCCCGCCTCGGCCTCCCAAAGTGCTAGGATTACAGGCGTGGGCCACCGTGCCCGGCCCTCATTTGAGAAAATCGATTTTCTAATTATACAGAGTTGGTCCTTATGTAGATCTGACACTTACCGGCTGCGAACCTTATCAAAGTTTTTTTTTTAAATCCTGGTCCTCACTTGCCTCATTTGTAAGTAGTAATTAAGAAAAAATTAAATATTTAAAGTGTCTGGCATAATCCTGGTACTTAGAAAAATTTCAACAAAGATAGGTCTCCTTACCAAAGTTATTACAATTATCTTAATAATATCTTTCGTAAAGAGAAGTCAGTTTTCTGACTCTTAAATGACATCAATATAAATTCTAAGAGTTGTATGAACTGGGACTATAGTGAAATAAATGTGTTTATTCAGTGAAATCAATAGAAATTTGCAGTTTGAATTTAGGAGTACAACATAGAGTCACAATCAAAATAATGTAATACAGAAAAATAATTACTGAATGCCTACCATATATTCCACCCTCTGTTGATATTAGGAGCGGGAAGGAAAGATTTAATCTCCTTTCAAGATGAGGTTCAAAGCATGATCCCTTCTATAGAATAGACCACAATCTAGTGAAGATAATTTACAGAAAGCCAATAATCGGATTCAGTATGCTGCGTTCTTTAAAAGTAGGTTGTGCATCTAAATATTTGGGGTGCTATAAAATTGATTCAGTTTACCGGGATTGAAGGCCAAGATTACCCAGAGGAAAATATGGGAGAGGGGACACTCGCTGTTTTATATAGTGAGTAGAAATTTTAAGGAGAACAGTATTTTTTGCTTAGGAAATAATTAATTTGGTGTGGTTGGAGCACACATCTGGCTTGAACTCTCTAAAAAATAGAATTCAAATATGTATTTGTTAACTTTCTATAACATGTTTAGAACTGTAGGTGCTGTTGATTTACGGAGAAGATGTACTTAGCCATTTAGGAGAAATAATGCACTAGAATTTAGAACTAATTATTTTGAATGATGAATGAGAAACAGATCAAGATGAATTTAAATATCTAACTTGGGTAACTAAGCAGATGGTAGTTAAATCAACAGAATTAGGAAATTACTGAAAAATAGCAGATTTGGGGGATATGTGGAGCTTGAGCTAATCAGAGAAATAATCTGTAGTGTGATATCAGAAGTCATTTGCCAATTTAAGCTCCGGTGCTCATAAGAGATTGCAGCTATAGGTACAAGTTTTATATGCCATCTGTATAATTTTTGATTTTATTATAATTAGATAAATTACATGTTTATTGCAGAAAATATGAAACGTATAAATAGAATATAAAAGCTTCTCCCAATCACATCATCTGTTAATAATTATAGGGGTTAACATTTTGGCAGATACTATTCCAAAATTGAGGTTATAATGTTCATTCTCTTTTTTCAATTAACTTTTTATCATAAGCATATTTCCATGTTCCTAGACATTAATTTAAAATTAGTTACATGCTCTGTAGTATTGTATTGATGAACCAGGATACTTGAGTATCCCTTTTTTGCGGGCAGGAACTTGAGTACATGAGCACGGGAACTAGCCAGCTGCTTCGGTGCTGGTAGGGGCAAACTCCACTCACTCGGACCTGCCGCATTCCACTGCTTGCTGGAGGGAGCAAGCAGGTGAATGAGCGCAGGAGCTGGGGCGAGCGCTTTTGGGCACCAGCAGGAGCAAACTCCATACCGGCCCCGCAGTAGAGTCTAGGGGGATGCCTGCGACCCCTGGAGGCCCAGAAGAAGTGTTACAGTACTCTTTTAGCTCTGCTGTTTGAGGACAGCTTAAGTGTTAACAACTCAGCGGGCCCTCTGCTCTTTTGTGTGAGGCAGCCGCCTTCCTCCAGCGAGGGCAAAGGGTCGGTGTGACAGCCTTCTGTATCCGCACCCAAGCTTTTGTCCAGCGTCCAGGAGAAATGACGCCACAAAATTAATTGGAGAATGGTAAATGTGGGGGATTTTATTGTGATGGGGGTGGCTCTCAGCAGGAAGGGGAGCTTAAAAGGGGACAGGGAAGGGAGGTAATCTTCCCCTGAAATCCCGCCATCTCTGGTCGGATTATTCTCCAAAGTACCAATGTCAAGCTGTCCCTCTGAAGTCAAGCTGCTTCTCTCTGATGCCCAGCCTTAGTTCATCTGCTTCTCTGCCAGCCGAGAGGATGGGGGTTTTCAATTGGCACAGGATAGGTAGCAGGCCTTGGGTGGTTTCGGAAAAGGCAACATTCGAGCAGGAAAACAGGGTTGCAAGTGTTCTTTTTTTTTTTTTTTTTTTTTGAGACGAGTCTCGCTGTGTCACCCAGGCTGGAGTGCAGTGGCACGATCTCGCTCACTGCAAGCCCGGGCCCAGGTTCACTCCATTCTTCTGCCTCAGCCTCCGGAGTAGCTGGGACTACAGGCACCTGCCACCTCGCCTGGCTAATTTTTTGTATTTTTAGTAGAGACAGGGTTTCATCATGTTAGCCAGGCTGGAATTCTGATCTCCTGACCTCGTGATCCACCTCACCGGGCCTCCCAAAGTGCTGGGATTACAGGCGTGAGCCACCGCGCCCAGCCCAGGGAAGTAAGTTCTCACTTCGGGCCAGGGTATCAGGCTTTTCGACTTGAGGGTGGGTTTTTTGGAAGGGACCGGCTCTCTTCTGCCCAGAATTTCCCTTCCTCCTGTCCCTATCATTATGTAAACAGACCTAATAATTTATTTAGTTCCATACTATAAGTATTTTAGGGGTTTCAATTTGTTATAGTAAAATATTGATATGTTTACTATCTTTTCATAAATATGTTGGTACGTCTCTGATCTTTCTTTATTAACTACACTTCTAGAAGTGGAATTAATTTAACAAAATATATGAAAATTGGACCAGGCACGGTGGCTCATGCCTGTAACCCCAGCACTTTGGGAACCTGAGGAGGGTAGATCACAAGATCAGGAGTGCAAGACCAGCCTGACCAATATGGTGAAACCCCATCTCTACTAAAATACAAAAAAAAAAAAATCCAAAAATATCCAGGTGTGGCCCACACCTGTAGTCCCAGCTACTGAGGAGGCTGAGTCAGGAGAATTGCTTGAACCTGGGAGGCAGAGGTTGATGTGAACTGAGATTGTGCCACTGTACTCCAGCCAGGGCGACAGAGCAAGACTGCATCTCAAAAAAAAAAAAAAATATATATATATATACACACACACACACACACACACACACACGAAAATTTAAGGAGACTGATGTTTCAAATTGCCCCCAGAAAAATTTAGTCCTACTTTGTATTTACTTTCCCACCCATTTCACTAGACTTAATTGTAATTGTGAAGTTGAAATTCATGTCTCCTAATTGGCTCTGTCTTTAAAAACAATTTCCTTCCTTCCTTCTTTCCTTCCTTCCTTCCTTCCTTCCTTCCTTCCTTCCTTCCTTCCTTCCTTCTTCCTTCCCTCCGTCCCTCCCTCCCTCCTTTCCTCCCTCCTTCCTTCCCTTTCTCCCTCCCTCTTTTCCTCCTTCCCTTCTTCCCTTCCTCCCTTCCTCCCTTCTTTCCTCCCTTCCTTCTTCCCTTTCTTGTACTGAAAAGAAAATGTACGGCCATGTAGCAATAACCTTCCTCTTTACAATTATGTTAACTCTAAAAATAGATTTATCTTAGAAACTTGAGAAAATCTCTTTATGCCAAAGAAAATATTAATGTAATTTGGAGCTCTAAACCTAAACTTGGAAATAATAGTGATTTATTTTGTGTGTCTGAGTCAGTGAGAGAGAGGGAGAAGATACATATGCATATTAAATATATCACTAATAAGATATATTGGTGGTCATTAAAAGAGGATAAACATGTAATATATTATAATAATATTAATCATTTCACTATGCGTTAGTTTACTATTCAAAGAAATTTCACAACTTGTTGAGTAGTCAGAAGTTAAAAGGACCAATAAGCCTTTTAATAATTTAAGAATTTTCATGACACCTGAATAAAACAGATAAGAAAATGAGTATGATAAATTTTATATCTGAATTTCAAGAGAGACTTATGAATGTTAGACAAATCAATTACTAATAGAATATTTTGTATGATAAGTGAATTTATTTTCTCATCACATTCAGTTTTATACTGTGTCTGCCTTTACTAAATTTACTTATTTTTTTAAGTGTCTGTGATTGTAATATCTAAATTCCAGGGACATGTGGCTCTTCTGTATTTGCAATGAAAATTTATCTTGAAATACAAGAATGCAAGTCTTCTGTTATTAGTGTCCTGAACAACTCAAGCTCCAGGGAAATGCTCATCATTTGTACAAATTAGAGAATTATAATCAGAAATTTAAAAGAGAGTTATGTACATGACTGCAGAACTAAGATGCCATTTATTCATCTCTCTTGAGACTTGTGACTCATTAGGAAATTGGGAGGTTGTTTCGTGTTTGTTTGTTCAAATTCTAGCTTCACTTTATAATTAGAATTAATATCTTATTTGTTTCCATTTGTTTCCATTCATGCACCAAAGTAAACATGGGACACGAAATGTAAGCCAAAACAAAATTACTCTTATCTTTCCATTATCTTTATGTTACTTTTTTAAAAAGTATGATAAAAAGAAACTTAATTGGACCACTGAGTGTGAACTAGAAGATTTTTTAAAATCTAAAAGTTTGATAAAGTTATTACAGAAAGAGTCCTAACCTCCTACAGGTCATTTATTGAGATCTTACTATGTGCCATTTAAGAAGCTAAGCCATATAGTTTGTTTTTTTTATATATATAGTTTGTTACATTATACACATCTTTTTAATGTGAGCCCAGTGGGGTAGTTATTTTTATCTAAAGTGAGATTGAAAGAGTATACCCAAATTTTCCATAAGTCACATAGTTAATAATACAGTGAATCTGAGATTTGAACCTGAGATTTTCTGACACCAAAACCCATGTAATAAACCTAAAATGAGGGCAGGATTAGCTCATTGGCATCCAAGTGACTGGACTAAGAAAAATGTTCATCTCAAATGAAAGCTCTGGGGCTGACCTGGTGTGGTGGCTCACACCTATAATCTCAGTGTTTTAGGAAGCCAAGGCAGGAGGATCTCTTGAGGCCAGGAGTTTGTGACCAGCCTAGGCAACATAGCAAGACGCTATCTCTTCAAAAACTTTTTAAAAAGTTAGCCAAGTATGGTGGCCATTTCACTCTAATGCCTAGGCAACGGAGCAAGACTCTGTCTCTAAAAACAACAACAAAAAAGAAGGACTTGGAATGCCAGAAACCAAGCATCTCCCCCATGGCATCCAACCCTGGACTATGTGAAGAAAGAGATGATTGAAGCCAGAAGCTCAGTCCAATTGATCTAATGCTTTCTTATGGAACTTCTTACCCAGTTTTACTTTCAGGTCTACCTTTGACTCTTGCCAACTTTTATTCATTTGACCTGCCCAAAATCCCGACTTTTGCACCTGACTCTTACTTTCTTTTGCCCTCATCAGCTACATTCTGGTGCTCCTTTTGCAGATATATTTCAAATCACCTGAACCATGAGACTGAGTTCTAGTCCTCTGCCCAGGGTTTTGGAAATTTTGTTTATTTTATAATGTCTCAATCTTTCATGAAGAATTTCCTTTAAAAATGTGAATTCAGTTTCTATTTCTTTCTCACGTAGGGTCCCTCTTTCTCTTAGGACTGTTGATTAAAACCTGGATTCCTGGGCTGGGAGTAGCAATAAAGCAACTGAAAAGTCTTATTCTGGACTCTGGTCAACAAAGGAACATATTCTCTCTCTAGGATTATCCCTCAATGTGTTGATCCGCCACAGAATTTTACTTTTGTTTTTTGTTTGTTTCAAAATTCAAACAATTTGTTGAAATTAAAATCAGCAAATATCTCCAATGTTGACCCATGGAAGAGAAGTATAATGCAGTGTAAAAATCAAAAGACCTAGTTTTCAGTCTTGCTACAGAGTAATCTTGATCAAGTTATTAAGAACTTACGTGAGTTGTTAATGTCATTTGGGAAATGAGGAGACGAGTGATCTCTAAGGTATTTAAATGTCATGTTATGTAACAATATGAGTTTAACTAGCAAAGGGGGAATTTAAGTTCGGAAGTATAAAGGATTGGGCTGATTAACCAGATCTCTAGTGAAGTAAGTGCATCAAGTTAATATAAAAAATGCTGTATTTATAACTAGCTCAATTTTATTTCATCTATCCATGAAGTTTCAGTTTCATTTTCTACCATGGCTTTTGAAGTTTTAATGACTGAGCATGGAAGATACTAGGAAATGATAGCAAAGTTCTCTTAATGCTCTAGCTAGTGATAGTAGAAAAATCTACTAATAGTGAAAACTCTCGGACTCGAGTGCCAAAGCACATTTGATCACATGTGATTCCATTTATGAGTTTAATTTTAAGTAGTTTGCAATGAACTATCAGTTAGGAATATAAATTAGATTGAACAAATTCAAATATTTTTCTTGAAATAAAAACTACCATAAAAATAAATGTAAATAACAAACTAAAGTGTGTTTTAAATTCAAATATTTTTCTTGAAATAAAAACTACCATAAAAATAAACGTAAATGGCAAACTAAAGTATGTTTGCAATACACATGGCAAATAATTTGTTTATTTAACAAAAGACAAAACAGTGGGCACATATATAAAATGCTAATTCATGAACTATATGGTATGTTCAACTTCACTAGAAATTAAAGAAATGCACATTTAAAAGAAAAGTACGTTATATTTTACTTCTCAGTATAGGAGAGTTTTAAAAGCATGGTAATACCATGTCTTAGCAAGATGTAGTTACGTTAGTACAGTACTTTTACATTCTGTTGTTAGGGATGTAAAATGATACCATCTTTCTGGTAGACATTTTGGTAGTATGTATTACTCCATTTGAATGAGCATATTATCTGAATTAACAATTTTACTTCTGGTAAATTTTGTTTTATATGCCTACTTATATAGTTATATAAAATATTGTTTTTTATATATGTATGTTTATATATAATGACATTTATGTATAATATTTTTGCTATATTATCTATAATATTGAAAATTTGGGGGAAAAACAAAGACCTGCAAATAAAGATGATTAATATTCTAAGACAAAATAGAATGCTATTCACATAGAAAAAACTCATGATGCAGTTTTATATTCATTGATACTGAAAAAATTTTATAAAATATTAAATTAAAAATCAATTTTATTATTAGCACATATATTGCATATATTTTGTGTTTATATGCATAAAAAAGGATGGAGAGCCATAATAAACATAAATGTTTTTGCAGTTATTTCACAGCAGAATTTGGGGGTGATTATTTGCTTTTCCTTCAATGAATACTGTATGTGATATGAATGAAACAAAAAAAGCAACACAAGCTATTTTCCTTCATACTGCACAGTTGATCCAGTTTGCTGGTTATGCATCTCCCTTCTGTTTGCACTTGAATATTCTCTCAAAGGACATTTAAACTCCACAAAAGATCAACATTTGACAACTTAGTGATATTTCACTGGTAGTAAAAATGACAACAAAAGCAGAAAGAGGTAAGTACAACTTTCACGTGCATTAATTTAGATAAAAATAAAAGAAAAAATATCTTAGAAGTGGAATTTTAGAAAGAAGTTTTGTTGGGGCATCATCTTCAAATTGTCTCTGCTTCTCACCCACTTGCTGAAATATTTTGTGTTATTGAAAAGGATATTTTAATATTTTACTTAAAATAAGAATATTTCAATTACATAAATAATTTTGTAACCATCAGCTTTGAACATTGGAACACATTCAATTGTTTTTAACAAAACATATTCAAAGCAGTGGTAGGTTGTTCTACCTTCTGAAACAGCAAAGTCATTTATTGCATTATTACGTGTGTGAATTGTGGGTATCTTTCAATGTGAAGTTTGTTCTTATCACTGGCCCTGAAGTTATTCTAAAGTGAATTATTTCAGAGAGAGAACTTCAAGATAGTAAGGCACAAAAAATGACTTCTTTTTCTGATTTCTTTCCTCAATTACTTAATTCTTCACCTTGAGATATTTAGTTAACTACTTCAACTTCTTCTAGAATATGAGTTTTATGAACACATAGTAGGTTCTTAAAAATATTTGTTTTGTAGAAGCTTTCAGATGTTCCTGATCATCTTTTTGTCAAGATTAAATAAAATATCTGAATACTTATCCCGTAGTAAGTGCTCAATAAATATTAATTGTTATTATAATTAGCTTAATCGCTGGCAAAATATTGTCTTTGGATATACAGTTGTCTGTTCAGCAAGTATAGAAATTTGCTTCTTACATTAAAAAATACCATACAATAGATTATTGCCTTTAAAAATGGAAGTTAAACTCAAGATGCACTAAATACACCCTATATTAAAATTTGCCATCACCTCCCATACACAAAACATGGAGTTTTGAACAATGAAATTTAGCTGCTAAAATGTCATCTCACAATACATTCACTGAGTGAACACAATTTTTTCTATATTTGATTCCTATCTGAAATGTCTCAGGGTGATGGAGATTAAGTCAAGGGTACAATATAATTCTGTGTGAAATAACTCTTCTCCTGTCTTAGTTATATAGTTATATAGGACACAGTAGACATAGTGATGAAGAGCACTGACTGGATTCAAATCCTGGGTCTGCAATTACAAACTGTATGAACTTAAAGCAACCACTTTGCCTCACCAAGCCTCAGTAAACCATAAAAGCACATATACTTACCTCCCACAGTTGCATTTGTTACGACTGAATTGAATGGAGTATGTAAGAGCTTGGTACAATTACTAATTCAGAGTTAGCACTCAATAAGCAGCAGCAAGTCTTTCTGTTGTTGTCCGGAATTAAAAGGAAGTCTTTGGTAATTCTGGAGTCTAAAACTCTCAAGAAATCCAGATGAAGACTTAGATTGGTATCACTCTGTATCTCTCACTATGCATAGCATTCCTCATCAAATCAATACACTTTGCTTTCTCTCATCCGCCTTCTCCTATTTTTTTTGCACCTAGCAGTCATGCTTCCCCTATATAGCTAGAGCCTTTGGGATCAGTCTGTCATCATTCAGTATGGGTCAATCTATGTCAGATGCAGGTGCCTTCCTTATAATCAATGTAACTGACTTGTTTAAAATGAATAGAAAAATACAGTAAGTTTCCCGTTAGAAGAACATATCTTAGTTCCATGATTGACCATTGTATGGCAATAATAACATTATTGTCTTTGAGCTGAAGATTTCATATCTATAAAACTGAGGTTATATCCACCTCAAATACTTTTGGAGAGGATTAAATAAAATCCTACATAAGTATTAAGTAAAAGGCTATGCCTACCACACAGTGGTTACTCAGTGGATGACAGTGGTTGCTTAGCTGTTGATATAAACATTATCATTATCATGATTGCTAGTATTGTTTTTGTAGACTCAGTACTTAACAGAGCCTAGAACAGTGTTTGCATGTGAATGAGTGAATATAACTATAGTCTTACTGCTGAGCAAGTGGTATCATTTTACATCCATAAGAGAGAGCAGTGTTTTCTACTGGAAATATGAATGAATATTGGTAGCATCCATAGAACACAATGGCAGCTATTTATAGCTTCTGATGGTGATGTAACTCAGCTATGTGGCTCAAGGTACTGGTGAGCCCTTAAAATGCAGCTGGCTTAGCTCCTTTAAATAAAAATGATTAGACAAGAAAAAGTAGAAAACAGATTTATTTATAAACCATCCTACAAAGATGCAAGGTGCAGTTCTGTTTTCATGACACATCAGCAACTCTTTAAATATTTACTGTCAACCTGGGGAATTCATGTGTAGACGGATGGCATATTTAGGCCTTTAATGTGCCATCTCAGCAGGGCCCGCTTAAGGCTGCCCATCTGGAAGATGAAACTT
The DNA here is from genome assembly GCF_008728515.1 of Papio anubis. Lineage (NCBI taxonomy): Eukaryota > Metazoa > Chordata > Mammalia > Primates > Cercopithecidae > Papio > Papio anubis. The sequence continues at coordinate 133,643,917 of NC_044978.1, read as the reverse complement.
TACAGTCAATTTAAAAATGTTTTTTCCAGGACAGATAAACTGTTTCTAGCTGATTTCCACCAAGACATATGAAAGCAAACCTGGTGCTTTTTTATTTGGGAATTAACATTTAAACCAGAATTCATACTTCTTTTCCGGAACACCTGTAGAAAACTCCTGCATAGTCAAGACTAATTTAAATTTGGTTCTATAAAACAAGCCGTATAACAATGTTGAATCAGTAGAGAGACATATTTTTCTTTTATGGCAACAAAAGCAGTAAAAAATCTAGTTAGAATTTTATTCTCACCTCTTCTCTTCAGACTTAATGGATGGGTATAATGTGTTAAGTCTCTGCCAATTGAATGAAATTCTTCAGAATTCTACCAAATAAATGTCTAAATGTTACGGAGCAATGTTACCTTCCACTTTGAAAGTTTTGTTTATTGATTTGTAAAATATCTTTCAAAAGTTATGATACGATTGCTATCTCGAATCTCAAATGCCATAGTACTGGTCAGGATCAGTTCACTGAGTTAGTTGTTCACAAACACTCCTGTGATTTGAAGGGTATTTTTCACTCTTCTCTCCCTCCATCCCACTCATCCTTACTCTTGTCCTTCCTTCCTCCTGCCCTCCCTCCCTCTCTCCCTTTCTTCCTTTCTTTTCTTTCCTTTCTTTCTTGGATTCTCATAAGCTAATAAAGTTGGTGTTCTAGTGTAAACCTATCTAAATACTCAACCTCCTTTCCCTCTCCTGAGAGTTCAAATTATTTTCTTCCAGAAGCTATATTTAGATTATTTCTCCACAAAATGATTTTTTAAAACTCTGTATATTACTTAATATGAGGTATAAGCAGAATTCTGGGGAATTGGGGTGGGAAGGAATGGACAGAGCAATAGCAGGAGCAAGAGTCATCATGAAAGCCACAGTAAAAGTGTTCAGACCACTGGCAAAATCCCAACCACATTCCACAGCACAATCACAGTATTCATATGAAGTGCCCCCACCATTGTAAGAATCACTGAAAAAATACTAATGAGCAAAATTAGTTTCTTCAAAATGATTGTCTGTAATATTCATTTTAAAATGGAGCTTAACTTTCTCTGAAGTTATCTTTTTGAGAATTAAGAAGAAGCATGTGACACAGCTCTCTTTCTCTCTCCTCTCAGTCCTCTGAATAGCACATTCTTGAAATTAGTACTGAAATGGAGTAGCCAATATAATTGGATAAAATCCAGGGCAGTAACAGCAGATAGCAAGATGTCTCTCTGAAAGTTACCTCTTTTTCAAATGAAGTCTGATATTACTTGACCAAAGAAAAGATGATTCTCTTGTTTGTGATGTCTGTTTGTAGGGTTACAGCGTCCCCATTTACTTGGCAGTTAGTACAATTAGCCAAGTTAACTGGGTAAATAGGTCTGCATTCAACTATTACCCAAGGTTTTATGTAGTTTGAAAACATTGACCATCATTAGCAGAATTCTTCCTATCCTCCTGCGCCAGTTCCTCAAATGTACTTATAATTGGAGAACCATATAATTAGGCAATGGTTACCCTTATTGGAGAACAAATTATTTGGAGAGCTATTTTCAAAGAGTTGGCATGACTAGATCCCTTTTTCTCTACATTTCTTGTGTACTATTAAAAAAAATGTGTTTACAATGTTTCTCAAGTCCTTTTCTCCCACCATTGTTCTTATTATGTTTTTTATTTTATATTATTATTTGGACATTATTACAAGCCTGTAGAAACTATTTTTTTTTCTCCATCTTAAAGTTGTGAGCTGACAATTATGAGCTTTGTAGACCAACTCTGCTTTGACCTGGGATCCTAGCACATGGGGTGAGTTCATTCATTTTCTACAGGACAGTTCCTTGAGATTTGTGGATTTTTCTAAGTAGATAAAATTTACATAAGTAAAGAACAAATTTCTATCACATTTAAGCCATTCTCCTATTAGGTGTTTTTCTTTATGCAGCTGATCTTAATTCTAACTGGTTCAGCTAGTCATCAGGGATACACACAAACAGACCCTACCTTCCTACGGAGGGAACACTTGATTTAAGTCTTGAACTAGATCTTTAGCCAGATGGAGCTTGGGTTAGCAGAGGTGAGGTTGCTATGACTTAGAAGACTGGAGAATTAAGAGCATTTTTGGGTAGAATAAATACTATGTTCAGATGTACTACAAGTACACTCAGATTTAAACATTAAAGCTTATGAAGGAGGTACCCTAATATGAATCACGGTAGTGATCTCTAGTTTCCCCTCATCCCCATCTTGCAGCAGGCTGACCTCCATGAACTGGATCAACAAGCTCCTCTGCCTCTTGTCGTTCTGGCTAGGTTCAGTCAATAGGAAGGACCAGCAGAATGTCAGAGTGAAGAAAGAGAGGGAGTTAGGAAAAGTATTCCCTCAGCTTCTTCCCTGAAGAGCCAGTCAGGACTGACTGCATACTGAAACCATAACAAGTCCTTTGCCAGATGCAATTAGTCAATATATTGAGACACTGGGGATTGCAGCAGAGAAAGAGTTTAATAATCAATCGTCATGCAGTCAATTGAAGAGACCAGAGGAAATCTCCAATCTGCCTCCCTGAGAGGTTTGTGGTTAGGGCTTTTAAAGGGTCTGGGCAGGTGATGGGGATTGTGGGGATCACTGATTGGTTGAGAAGCGAGGGGTGAAATTGTGGGACAGGAAGACAAAACTGCATTCCTGTGCTAAGTCAGCTCTTTGGTGGGGGTCTTCAGACAGGCTGCTGTCAGCCATTCTGCGAATTCGGGATCTGAAAAACACTTTAAGCAATTCTTGGGTAAAAAGGTCCAGTGCCAGAGATTCTATCTATAGGAACAGTTAGGGATTAAGTGGTCAGCATGCTACATGACTCTCAGTTACTCAGTAGTTTCAGGGAGGCGGGTCCAAGCGCACCCTGGTCAGTTTCTAACTATAATTCTACCTAAAGCCTGTTGCAATTCTTGTTAACCCTATGAGACTCCCTCTACCAATGGTAGTGGCTCCTGACAGGTGACCTTCTCTCTGGGTTCCAGTGACTTCTCTGTCCCTTTGTCCCTTTAGACCTAGGGGTGGCAGTAGTATCCTACTGTTACTAGCTGTTTAAGGAAAAAAAAAAACTATTTTGTTCTCGGTACATTCAACATGGAACACTTTTGACACAAGATGTGTGGGTTTCCCATACAAAGTAATTCTGACATTAACACCCGGTAGTTAGCACAGACCCCATAGGTTAAGGATTCAGACCCACATGGCTGCCCAACCGTCCCCCTCCCCCCCTTCAGATGCCAACTTGAAGTGGTAGATCACCAGGTTGCCCAACATTTTGTTCAACTTGGCTACAAACTGGAGGTTCCCATGACCCCCTGCTCACTTTCCATCATTTGCTAAAGCAGCTCAAAATTCAGGAAAACAGTTTACTTACAAGATTACTAGTTTATTACAAAAGATATCTTAAAGGATACAAATGAACAGCCAGGTAAAAAGATAAAAAGAATACTAGGGGGAGTTTAGAAAGGTCCCAAGCACTCTCTTGTGACTTCTCTTGCTGATACTTTTGTAAATGTCCCCTATATTAACCGCTCCTCAAATGAACTCTATTTTGATAGCTTTTTGTTTCCTAAGGGACCCTGACCTATCAGAGTTCGGATCGTTTTATTTTGCTAATTTATAGCACCTATTAAAAACAGCAGGAGTAAGAATCCAGTAAAAGTACTTAGGCTTCAAAATACCTGGATGAATTTTGTGAACACGACGAGAACTTTTTTTTTTTTTTTTTGAGATGGAATCTTGCTCTACAGCCCAGGCTGGAGCGCAGTGGCATGATCTCAGCTCACTGCAATCTCTGCCTCCAGGTTCCTGGTTAAGCAATTCTCCTGGCTCAGCCTCCCAAGTAGCTGGGATTGCAGGCACACGCCACCGTGCCCAGCTAATTTTTGTATTTTCAGTAGGGACAGGGTTTCACCATGTTGGCCAGGCTGGTCTTGAACTCCTGACATCATGATCCGCCTGCCTCAGCCTACCAAAGTGCTGGGATTACAGGTGTAAGCCACTGCGCCCAGCCAGAAAGAACTTTTTGAGAATTATTGAAATCACCCTCTGAGTTAAGGAAGCTGTGAGAAACCGTATCTTCCAAGTTCTGCTTCTCCTGGTGCACTCCAGTGTACAAACACATGCTGTCCGTGATGGAGCCTCATTTTACGCTGTTAGAAGACTTACTGTTGAGTCCCTGCTATTATTCAGTTTGTTTCAAGAACTAAGTCTTAACCAAATGGTTTCTACAAAGACTTTGCTTTCTTCCTTTATCCTCCCCCAACCCATCTGCTCTGAAATTGCTTGCTGAATAAAAACTTTGTTAACTCTTGAAGTGGCTTTTCTTCTCTTTGCTCAGAACAGTAGCTGTATTTTTGTTTTCATCTTCTCCCATGTTGCTAAAGAGAAGGATTTCTCCTTTTATTTTAGGAAGAATCATTACATTCTTGTAAACAGAGTCAAAAACAGATTTTTCTGTTGTTCAGTAACTCCACAAATCCCATGAATATCACTTGAAGGCTGCATCCACTGATAGTAGCCGCAGAGGTAGCTTAGGGTTACGTCACATACAATAGACAATGGCACTGAAGCAGAAGAGAGGATATCAGTGTCAAAGAAATATACTGATGGTGTTTAGCTAAAGATTCAAATGGGTATGAGGAATCATAGAAGATGAAGAGGGAGAGGTAGGAAGGTGATTTTACGCACATTCCTGACTTACACATTCTTCACTGACTGATATCCCACAGCAGTGACCTAACTCAGAAGACTCTTTTATATGGAAAGCAACAGTATCAAAGATTTACGGGGCACCCACATACAACAAAATACCAAAACAAAAAGGATAAACAAGAATCTGATTAGTGATATATTGAAAATTATAGGGGAAGACATGGGATGATCTTTTTTCTCTCCATTGTAAAACGTTATGGCAAACATCCCTATAATGTAAAACGGGCTAACAAGGGAAAAGTAAACCAAATTCATTACTATTACATGCACAAGTGTTGACGGAAGCCAGACAAAAATGTGAACTTGAAGAGGAGACAGATGATTGGGCTTAAATATTCTCTTCATGGAAGAGAGATGTATAAACCTGGGAAGTGGGAGACAAACCTTATGGGAAGGTGAGGGACAGGGCTGCATAGAAGCAAAGGTACTCTTAATATGTAGATAGAGTTCCCCAGGTAAATTCTTGGAGCTGCCCTCAGAAGAACAGATAAAAAGTCTCTGAGGTGTGGTTTTTACTCACAGTCTCTTCTCTGGTGGTTGCTCTTTTCTGGTTAGCTGATCAGATCCCTAGGGAAGAAGTCTCAAGCCAACTGCATTTCTTTTGGAAAGAAGCTTTCTTGGTCAGAGAAGTAGATTCCAGAAAGTCCTTCCTTGTGCTTGGGGAGAAGGGAAGAGATGAGACAAGGTTAGAAGAACTTGATTCTGTGGCAACTTCCAAGGCCTTTCAGCCTGTCAAACTGCCAGTCTTTGGGGAATAGAGTTCTGAGCCCCAACAGAACTTACTGTGTGCCAGAAAGGATGAAGAAATGTATTTCCTTGGCTTGTTCTGACATTGTGTAGTTTCTCTTTTAATCCTTAAAAGCACTTGAAAAATTCTTTTTTATGTCTATCAATAAATATTGATGTTATTTCTTCAAAAAAATTGTTTTATTTATGAATAAATAAATACAATTTATTTGTTGCTTCCAATTGTTTTGATGAAATGTGATTTCTTTTGAAAAAACAAATCAGTACTCAAAGGTTTATTTTCCATTCTGCTATTCTCATTTTGTTAGCCAGCTCTTATCACGGACTCAAAATGGGTATAGCAGTACATGCATAAACAGCAATGTCCAGAAGTGAAAAAAGAGGGAAAATAAAAGAAATCCTTGTGTATCATTTAAGATCTAAAAAATCTTTTTCTGAATCCCCAGCCATCTCCTTATGTTTCATTGGAGAATTAGGTCTCCAATGGCCTGAATTAGGTCACATGCTACTTCTTAACCCATTCTGATCAGTAGGCAATGGAATTACCAACATTGGCTTAGTCAAGCCATAATTATCTAATAAACATAATGGGTTATCAAGATCTCTGCCCTGTAGCAAAGGCCAGCCTTTCTCAAAGCATACCTTCAGGGAAAGGAATACTAACACCTAAAAACAGAAGAGTTTCATTAGTAAGAAAAGGGAAATAGCCTTTAAGCAGACAATCACCAATGTCTATAAGAGTGACTGAAAAATCAAAAAGACTATGTAAATGCAAAGGACTATAACTGAGAGAAGAAAAAACTATAATGGAAGGATTTTAAGTAATAACTGTGTTACAGGAAAGGAGCCTCAATCCAGACTCCAAGAGAGGGTTCTTGGATCTTGAGCAAGAAAGAATCCATGGTGAATCTGTAGTGCAAAGTAAAAGCAAGTTTATTAAGAGAGTAAAGTATTGAAAGAACAGCTACTCCATAGACAAGAGTAGGATGTTCCCGAAAGTAAGAGGAGGAACACATCCACCATGGGCACAATGCTTGTTTATACAGGGAGATGTGCTCTGCTACAAGAGTTTGTGATAAGGGATTAATTTTCTTAATCACTATATTTTCAAGAATCGATATTATTATCTTTAAAGCAAAATAAGAATACCTTTGTTCTTCAGATATGGAGATATCTGGACACTCCCAAGTCTGGATCTGTTTAATAAACATTATTAATTTGTTCCCTTACCTGTAAACGTTTAGAGGCTAGGAATGCCTAATTTTCCGGGAATGCAGCCCAGCGGGTCTCAGCCTCATTTTCCTAGCCCTCATTCAAAATGGAGTCACTCTGGTTTGATCACCTCTGACAATTGGGTAGAGGAATTTTTTTTTTTTTTTTTTTTTTTTCCTGGAGAATGACTTTGCTCATTCCCTGGAGAAAGTCTTTGTATAAGCAGCATTTTATCTTTTTTGGAAAAGGAAGGAAGGAAAGAAGGAAAGAAGGAAGAAAGGAAGGAAGGAAGGAAGGAAGGAAGGAAGGAAGGAAGGAAGGAAGGAAGGAAAGGGAAGGAAAGGGAAAAGATGGTGGCTAGAGAATATTTATAATTACATCAAGGAAGAAGAATTGAATTTATTGAATTTATTGATTAATTTCTTTGTTCCGAGTTAATCTGCAACTTATCCAAACTAAGGGTCAAAGATAATCCTTAATTTTCCACTGAGCTGATTGACAAATTATCTTAACAAGATTAAGACTTTAAAAGTAACTTCTGATGTTTCAAAAGCAATAGCTTTTACTGATTTTCAGACATTTGACTGCTGCTTAGGAACCTCTCTGACTTGGAACCTCTGACAAAGTCATTATA